>NC_133410.1:95193928-96401071 GCF_049350105.2 Macaca mulatta | reverse complement strand
CAATGAGAAGAAAACATGGATATGGAGCTGCTTATTATGCATAAAATACCACTGGGAATAATACACAAGAAAGTCCTTACACCAATTACTTCTAGAAAGAAAGGTTGGGGAATGGAGGCTGGGGGAAGGAGTAGCGGGAATATTTTCAATGTATATCCTTTTTTTAACCTTTTAAATTCTGACCTATTACCTATTCATTAATGAAAACACAAATATTAGACTGAAATAAATAGGGATCAAAAGCTTCTTCTCAAAGTACAGCTAAATTTTCTATTAGCCTTCCTCTATGTAACTTACCTTACTCCAAACATACAGCTAGGTTAAACTGTCCCCAGTTGATGCTCTGGGCACACCCCATATAATACAACTGTGCCAGTTGATGCTCTGGGCACACCCCATATAATACAGGCCACATTGAATTTTTGTAAAAAACAAAATAAAACAGATTTCCAGTCAGCCTTCCCTAGTGGACCTCGAGTTGCCACAGGACTTGCTCTGAAGGCCTGGCCCAGTGTTCGCTTGCTAAATTTACACATTTCCCAAACTAGACTAGAAAGTTATTGAAAGAGAAGCATTTTTTAATTCTCGCTCTCCTTTTTGTTAATCAGTCATACTTAAATAGTGAGAAGACA
Organism: Macaca mulatta; assembly: GCF_049350105.2. Classification (NCBI taxonomy): domain Eukaryota; kingdom Metazoa; phylum Chordata; class Mammalia; order Primates; family Cercopithecidae; genus Macaca; species Macaca mulatta. Next base: position 96,400,439 of record NC_133410.1, on the reverse strand, counting down.
CATTTGAAATGAACAAAATCTTATAGGGTTGTTTTGAGGAAGAAATAAGATCATGCATGTTAAAACTAGTTCCATACAAATAAATGCATGCATTTCTATGAAGACACCATAATCATCATTTCTAAGAGATAAATTAGAGGAGGAGACCAAAAGGCCGGGCTGAACAAGGTTTGACATAAAATTGTGTTTTACAGATACATAATAAATTACATAAATAGCTAAGCCTGTTCCAAGAACATGCTCATACTGCCCTGGGTGTGTTACTTCAGCTGGAAAACGTATAAAGGAACCAGCAGTGATTCTACTTTCAGAAGCATCATGCCCTATGGGCAACTACCCATCTATCTGTACACCCAGAATTTAAGGATAAACATTTTTTAAATCCCTGGACAGATATATCTATCTGTACACCCAGAATTTTAAGATAAACATTTTTTAAATCCCTGGACAGATATATGAGCAAAGTTACAGTCCGAATTAAAACAAGGAAAACAACAACAAAAAACAGCCACGCAAAAGATTAGTATGGAAGGAGGGGTGATGGATTACAAAACAAGGAATAAGGTGCTCTGAAAAGCTTTCCTAAAAATAAAGTGATATTACATTAAGTTGCAAAACCAACTTTAACTGTTAAATCCTCCCTTAAGAATTATTAGTTACCCTTCATCTCATCCCAGATATCTTTAAATAATGGAAAGGGTTTGGATAGTTCCTTAAAAGTGATAAGTTCTAATATGTAGCAAAAAATTACTCTCATGTTCCCTGAATGACTCTTTTTAATGTCAAATTGCCTGCCACATGTGAAGGCTAACACAAATTAGGCTAACTGCAGAATCTCCCTAACTGCAGAATCTCTATAGTTCTCTAAACAGATTTTTCAGGGAGAGGAGAAATGAGGTGGATAAAAAAGATTATCTAAAAATAATGAGGAATCTCTAGGTGACCTACAGTTATCTCCCAACAAAAATTTATCATGGAGTGAACAAGGAATTCTACTCCTATTGGGGGAACCTAGAAAAAGGGGTAGTGTGTCACTGGATGTCACAACCACTGGCTGACCTTTTCTGGAAGTCTTCCCTCCCTTGACTCTCCAACCACATTCAACTCTGGATTGTAACCCTTAGTGTTCTAATCTTTCTCCTCTAGACTGGCTTCCCACAGGCAGGAACTAGGGTTAATATTAATCTCTGCATCCCTCACAAGGCCTTAGCATAATTCTAGACTCATACTGATATACAATTAATATTTATAAAATGAATACTCGATTTTGCCATCTCATGACATCTCAAACAAAATTCAGATCCATAAGATAACCAAAAAGTAATTACAGAGTTGTTTTATCATGAATTTTCAATCTCTTTCCTGGGAAGCAATATATGTTAGCTTATATCGGTATGATAACTCCAGACAACTTCACAAAACAGTGATATTTTTAAGATGCAGAAGTCTTCAAATTTTAAAAAAGTATTATCTTGTGACTACAATCCATCAACCACTACTACCTCATCAAATGTCTTCACCTATAGGAATAGTTGCCTAAATGCAGTTTGGGGACATATATTTCTCAGAATGCAAAGTTTCAGATATGACAGTAACATCAGAACGTGAGGTTGGGGAGGGTAGGTATATCAGGCAGCATGTTTGGGTGGGGTAAAGAAAGGATGTAGGCTTCCTTGAGATAGAAGATGAAGAAATAATACTCCAAGATAAACACTGGAAGATCATGTTAGAGATATGCTAGCACCTCAGTTCATTTAATAAATGAGAGCCTATATATCCTATAGATAGGAGATATAATATATAGATGTAATATATAGATATAATATATATCCTATAGATAGGAGATATATATCCTATAGATACATATTGAATACGTGTGTATATGTGTTACATATATGTGAATATATGTACACATATTTACATATTTGGTTTTTTAAAATTTACCTTTAGGTAAATTGCTCTTTCATAAGCCAACAATATTGCCCTCTTATCTTTCATCAACTAAAGCAAAAACAAACTAAAAAAAAAATAGCCACTAAATCCTAAAACATCACTGAAACTTATAAAATCCAATGGGAAGAAGTATTTTAAAATAGCAGTTCTTTAATGGCGTGAACCCGGGAGGCGGAGCTTGCAGTGAGCTGAGATCTGGCCACTGCACTCCAGCCTGGGCGACAGAGCGACACTCCGTCTCAAAAAAATAAATAAATAAATAAAATAAAATAAAATAAAATAAAATAAAATAAAATAGCAGTTCTTTAAAGATCAATATGAATAATTAGAAAACTTGTTTCTTTCCAGTTGGTCATTTTGATTATACCAGTGAGGTAATTTGCATAATTGGTGTCATAAAGATATTTTTCTAAAGCATATAAAATTTGTAAAGGCTCAATCTGTATTAAATGAGCTACTTAAAACATTCTGGAAATTTTGTTTTGATCTCTACAAAGAGGGCATCTTTTAATTATGAAACCAAGGATTCCAGTTCTTAAGACATGGTGTAAATAAAAACAAAAACAAGGAGTAGTTGTTGTCCACATGTATAATTGTAAACACTCACTTGATAAGAATATGCAAATAATATGAGAAAAGTAGTAATAATGCTGGATTCACTGATTTTGTTACCATTATATATCCTGAGATCACATACAATATAATTTTTAATATGTTTGCAAGGCTTCTGTACAGTCACATGAAACAGTACATATAAAAAATACAATTTAGTGTTGATGTTTTATACACAGAAATGTTTTCAATACATATTATGACAATATGTCAACTAACAGTGCAAAAGTTAAAAGAAGTGGGGTGTGCTGGGATAGGTTTAAACTCACTCAACAACAAAGTACCTGAATGAAAAACAAATGTAAAAAACTTATCACTGTTTGACAGTAAATGTCTAATCTCAGTAATTCACCAACTTCCTAACTATTGACTATGAGCCATTACCATTTACCATGTAATAAGGAGAATCAGAATCCCCAACGGTCTAAGACTTTAAAACACTGTGTCTTTGATGAAAGATCACATGAGGCCCCATGAAGCCCATTGTGGGCACAGCAGCCATGAATGATTAAGTAAGAACGGCTAAAAGGCACTGCTTTTTTTTTTTTGGGGGGGGGGGGGCGTGGAAAAAGGCATCACAAACAAGAAGTCTAGACACTGGTTCTGTTCCAGCAATAATCAACTGACAAATCCTTTCAAATGGCCTAAACTGTATGATCTATTTCCCATTCTACAACCAATTCTGCTCACAAAAACCTCAGAGTATTTTTTGGAAGAATTTATATTTTTTTCAGTGGGACTATCAATTTGTAAAGCATGAGTAGTAGCCTTTCAGTTAAAACCTATCGCTGCAGGGAGGGTGTGAAACTGCGGTGTGGTGGTGGTCTGTCACGTGCTTCCTGCCCTGCACCCACCCCATCCATTCCTACACACACATGCACACATGCGCGCGCACACACACACGAGCACTCTGTCTCTCAAATCGTATTAACGGATGGTTCTGAGTCAAAACACTACTAAATTACTTTGTCAACCATGACAGGATTTATAGATACATAAACCTGTATTTCTGCTCTCTGTCAAATGTAAGTGCAAACAATGTTCAGGAAGCATGTCTAATTCTATGTTGCACAGAGTGCCTGCCTGGACATTTATTTTTTCACAGCTGAGCATAAGCTAAGATTATAGAAGCGCCAGAAAAAAGGAAGAAGAAAAAAACAACTTTGTATCAGTTTCTGGATGAGGCTGAAAGAAACTGCAGTCATATGAGTCAGATAAACCATTTAATCCACGCTTTGTCTCAAAGGACATAAAGATTTTATCCTGGGCTTATTCCAGCAGTAATCTCAACAGCCTCTTCTGGAGTAGGTGTTGGTTTTCTGTCTCCTTGCATCGATTATTTAAAACAAACAAAACACAACACAACACAACACAAAAAAACGGGGGAAAAAAGGAAAGAAAATTACTGAAGTGGTAGGCTAGAGGCATATATACTCTGAGGAAACAATCTGAGCCCCAACACCCTGGGGATTACTGACACTACAACAAACACAACAAAGAGAAGGCAAATAAAGATGACCTTGTCCTTGACATCTTAATTCTGAACAAGTAAATCCCCCGCCCCCTTTTTGGGGGGGCTTTAATGCTGGGTAACAAGCAATCAGGTTAATTACTAGGGTCTAGAAAAAGGGCTCCAAGATCTTCCTGGGAATGCACAATTCACTTAATATCAGAACATTATGAACAGTTATACATCATTTATTTAAGCCTAAATTTAAGTACCTAAATTTAGTACCTAAAGTACCTACATTTAAGGAACTATTTTGCTTTTCTATAACCTATCAATAAACACATTTGGTCTTTTTTTTTTTTTTTTTTTTTAAAGGCTTACTAATCCCACTGAATCTTAGATAGACTTAATAATCTTTTCCTGCGTTATCTCTGTATTTAAATTTGGTCTAAAAGTGTAGACAAACTACATCAGACTTTCAGCAAGACTCATCTGATACACTGATTTACTGATCTGGTGAAAGCAAAAATATATTTAATACAAAAGTTTGAAAACAAGACTTCATCATTCGACAAATGCCAGTATTTCTTTTTAAATAAACACAAGAGGCTGGGCACACAGGCTCACACCTGTAATCCCAGAACTTTGGAAGGCCGAGGGCAGGCAGATCACTTGAGGTCAGTAGTTTGTGACCAGCCTGGCCAACATGGTGAAACCCCATCTCTACTAAAAATACAAAAAAAATTGGCCAGGCGTGGTGGTGCAGCCTGTAATCCCAGCTACTGGGGAGGGTGAAGCAGCAGAATCACTGAATCTAGGAGGCAGAGGTTGCAGTGAGCTGAGATCGTGCCACTGCACTCTAGCCTGAGCGACAGAGCAAAACTCCATCTCAAAAAAATAAAAATAAAAATACAAATAAATAATAAATAAATAAATACAAGGGGCAGAGTAGATATATAAAAGTTACTCTTGAATTCATTTTAAATAGGTATTTAATAAGTGCCAAGGAGAAAATCGTTTAAAAAATAAATTTACTCTTAACGCTCTCTGAATTTAAAATCTTTTGTTTTTTCGAGACAGAGTCTCACTCTGTCACCCAGGCTGGAATGCAGTGGTGTGATCTGGGCTCACTGCAAGCTCCGCCTCCCGGATTCACGCCATTCTCCTGCCTCAGCCTCCCGAGCAGCTGGGACTACAGGCGCCCGCCACCATGCCCGGCTAATTTTTTGTATTTTTAGTAGAGATGGGGTTTCACCATGTTAGCCAGGATGGTCTCGATCTCCCAACCTCGTGATCCACCCGCCTCGGCCTCCCAAAGTGCTGGGATTACAGGCATGAGCCAGCATGCTGGCCCTGAATTTAAAACCTTTTAAGCATTCACATTATTTTCTCTCCATCTCAATTTATTTCTCTCATTGTCTGCCTGACTTCATACACCGACACACACAACCAAGAAGTTTAAAAGGTTCCCTTTGGACTTTAATCCAGAGCTCTTGACCCTAAACTTCAATCTTGTTCAGTGTTTTGAGGCACAATGTAACTTAACCACATCATAACCCCCAATATTCTTATGTTCACTATCTTTCCTGTTTCTTCTCTTTCCCTCCATACCTTTCTATATAGAATACAGAACCTAAGTGACAGAGAAGAGATCACATGGAAAATAGGCAACTGTTCTAATAGTAACAAAAGAAGCAACTGCCTTTGGAAATTGCCTTTAGAAAATGGGAGGGTCACACCAGCACAAGTAAATGGTATCTAGGTTGTACATAAACCCAACTGTGGCCCTCCTGACTACTTCACCAACCTGGCACACAGCCCATGGGAGAATGATCCTGGAGGTACCACACTGCTTTCCTGGCATCATAATCATGGTGACAGCTTGGGGGTGGGGAAGGAAGTGTATTATTAAAAAAAAAATTTAAAGGTCTTTCAACTTGAATTTCTTTAACTGGCATACAGCAATATCCTCCATAAAAATGAGCAGTGTTATTTGTACAGCCACAGCAGCGCTGTTTACCAGGCTGCGCTGGCATGAACACCACAGTAAATGAGCCTGAAAGGACTGAAGACAGGCCCCTGAGCAGATCAGTTTTATCTGTTTTATTAATCTCTTCTAGGTAAATCTTTAAAAGCCATCTCAATGTCCAATAGTTGTTTCCTTAATAATTTACCAAAAGCTTCTTGTGGAATAAAATACACCAGTATTTTCCTACACTTATCTAGAACCCTGTATTTAAAAAAAGAAAAAAAGATTGGTGGGGAACTTAAAAGTCACTGGAAAACTACTGCCTCCTAAGTCTGGTGGTAACAGGTCCTCCAACTCATTTTATAACACAGTTCTTACTAAAAACAGACAAAAAGGTATAACTAGCCTATATTCAAATCAATCAAAGAAAACATTATACTAATAATTCGGGGGTTCTTCTTCCTTTCTCACTGCTTTTTGGCCAGTTTCTCAGTTGTCTTGGAGCTGACTTAAGTGGACTCACTACAGCTAACCTTAAACAATTCCTGTCTACCGAGGGAAAAAAATGGAAACACTATCACCCTCTCCTATTAGCTCTTCATCACAGAAATTTACACCCCGTACAGATACAGACAGATCACAAACTACGCTGAATAAATGAGAATGATAAAGCTAGAAGTACACTGAAATTTCTCTAGTATACCTGTCTGTATTGAAGAAAAATTATTTTGAAATTTTCCTAGACTGGTGAAAATTAATACAGTTTATATGTTAAAACTTGGGTAGGAGCACCCACTATCTTTTAAATTTGACTTGAATTCTAAGTTTCTTATGAGAAACAACAAATAAAATCTTGGACGGAGTGTGCATGCACATGCATAAATGCACACACACACACAAACATCATATTTAGGCCTAGAAGCTGCCAATATGTTGAGTTTTTAGCTTTACTTAAGGAAGATTTTTAAAAGCCATAAACATTTGCTAAGCGATGCAGAAATTCAAGTCCAGAGTTTGAAAGATGAAGAAAAGGCTGGGCATGGTGGCTCACGCCTGTAATCCCAGCACTTTGGGAGGCCAAAGCAGGTGGATCACAAGGTTAGGAGTTCGAGACCAGCCTGGCCAACAAGGTGAAAAAGACTCTCTACTAAAAATACAAAACTTAGGGCCGGGGCCAGTGGCTCATGCCTGTAATCCCAGCACTTTGGGACGCCAAGGCGGGTGGATCACAAGGTCAGGAGATTGAGACTAGCCTGGCCAACATGGTGAAACCCCGTTTCTACTAAAAATACAAAAATTAGCTGGGTGTGGTGGCTCGTGCCTGTAATCCCAGCTACTCCAGAGACTGAGGCAGGAGAATCACTTGAACCCGGGAGGCAGGGGTTGGAATGAGCCGAGATCCTGCCACTACATTCCAGCCTGGTGACAGAGTGAGACAGCATCTCAAAACAAACAAAAAACAAAAAATTAGCCAGGCGTGGTGGCACATGCTGTAATCCCAGCTACTCTGGAGACTGAGGCAGGAGAACTGCTTGAACAGGGTTGGAGGAGGCTGCAGTGAGCTGAGATCCCACACTGTACTCCAGCCTGGGCGACAGAGCGAGACTCTGTCTCAAAAAAAAAAAAAAAAAAAAAAAAAGTCCTGAGTGATAAGGAATAGCTTATTTAATGTTTACGTTCTGAGTTTCTCTCAAATAAATTGCCAAGAATATGTTGTGATTTTCTCTAGATACAAAACTCCAATGTTACACTTTCTCTACTGTCACTCTCATCATTCTTTCAATAGAATGAAAGAAAGAGGGGGAGAGGAGAAGAGAGAAAAGGAAGGGAGGAAGCAGGGAGAAAGGGAAGAGGGGAAGGAGGAGGAGATGATAGCAGAGGGAGAGAGGAAAAAGAGGGAAGGAGAGGGAAAGAGGAGAGAAAAAGGAGAAGGAGAGAGGAAAGAAAAGACGGAGAGAAAGAGGAAAGAGAAAGCAAGGAAGAGAGAAGAGAGAAAGGAGAGGGAGGGAGGAAGAGGAGAGTGAAAGAGAGGGAGAAGGGGAGAGGGAAAGAGAGGGAGAAGGGGAGAGGGAAAGAGAGGGAGAAGGGGAGAGGGAAAGAGAGGGAGGGAGACGGACAGACAGAAGAGGAGAGGAGATGAGGACAGAAGGAACGGGAGGGAGAGAATGAATCCATAATCTAAACTAACAACCATGCAAATCTCAAGAGGTATTCCAAGTCTCTAGTGGTAGCCAAAAAAAAAAAAAAAAGAGGCCACACCACACCACCTGTCTATTACCTATCAAGTTTATACAAAGGGAGGGGAAGGGACATGGGAGGGGCCGAATACCTGTGGCTGTAAAGCTTATTTACCTTGTTTATAAGGTCATGCACCAAACCACAGAGGTCATTTAGATCCTTCTCTTCTTCCATGTTAGCCCCTACCACAGGGGGCAAAAGAAAAGGAGAGAAAGGAGAAGAGAGACAAGACACAGCCACTTTCTCTTGTGGCCTCACCTCTCACTTATTTCCCTACCCTCCGTCCTCCCCACCTGAATCTCCAGCTGCTGCGTACTTACTGTGGGGCAGCTGCACACTGGGGCACTCACCTCCGTGAACATGTCTTACTGCCTTCCCACATGGCAAAAAAGCTTTCCTGTTTTCATACATCCCCTTGCCAGCACTAATCGGTGCCACTAGGTCACTGTCTCGTGTGCTGGTGGCTGCAATGGCGGCCCTTACAGGAAAGAACTTTGAATCTCTTCCCTTGTACTGAGCCATAAGAAGCAGTGAGTGCTCCCAGGCATAACTCCCCTGGCTCTGCTCCTAAAAATGCTCTCTCAAGTACACCGTTGCTTAGCAATATTTGCCTTCCCCCTGTACATTTGAAATTGGCAACATCTGTCCCTTTGGCAGTTTTGATTCGTGGAAAGCACCATGTGCATAGTTTAAAAACATACAGCTTTATGAAATGGGCAATGCCTCCATACCTCCCATCTCCCTGCAAATTAAGATGTGAAGACCCAAAAATAGTATAACCTTTGCTTTCAAGGCTGATAGAAAAATCTATGGGATTTAAAGTAGATGATAGCACACAAGCAAAATAGTTAAGCCACCAGTGGGAGTTCCTATTAAACCCTGCCTAATAGGCAGCGTCTGAAAAATCTCATCTAGTTAACAATTTTCTTTAGAATTAATTCTATCACAAGGCATTATGTGTAAATGCGTATCATTAGTAGATAAGATATAAAGGCAATTTATTCATGGAGTTGGGGGGGGCAATTTTCATGCTTACATTATAGCCCAATCTCAGGAACAAAAATCAAAAATACAATACACACGTGCACACACCCCCACCCCCACTCCACTGGCAATGGAATTTTTAAACTCTAGAGGGAAAAATTCAGTAACTCCAGTATTACGGATTTCAAAACAAATGATCCTAAGTTTCCTAAGTTTCTTTTTGCTATTTATCCCACAACACAGTCACTTTAGTATTTTACTGAGGTTACTTGTTAATATTAAAGTAGCTCACAACATGTAATTTTACATATAAAAAAAAACTATATAAGAAATAAAACTTTTATGGGTAGTATTCTAGTTCTATATATAACTTTACTTTTTATCTAGTACATTGATAGAGAAATAACAATCCGAGTAATAAAAAGCATAAAAGTCTACAAGCATTGAACCATGCTCTGTGCATTCAAACTGTGGCATGTAGACATTTTTGTTCCTCTAAACAAATCGGGCTACAATTTTCTTTTTAGCTTAAGCTAAACCAATTCTGACATATTAGAAACACATGTTTCCAAAGAAATTCTACAGGAACTGAGTTCCAACTACAAAGGGTGAGCTGACCTTTTTGCTCTCAAGTCTCTACCTGAAAGCTTACAGCAGCAGCAAAGACTGGGTAATACTTATTGCCACTAAAAACACATCCAGCAGGCCCCTGACTCTGTGCATTCAGCAATGCCCCTGAAATTCCAGAACATGCATGAATTTGTAATCTTGGTTAGCCACAAATGTGAATCCAACACTCTAGAATCCACTTCTTACTGTAGTCCATCACTCACCAATTAAGGGATACATACAGTAATTCTTGTGAAGTTACACTTTATTGCAGTTTATGGGAGCAACTTCAGCAGACTTTGCAAACGGGAATTCTCAAAAATCTCGGGAGATGTTTGTCGAAGTTATCCATGGTGGTTCTGGCTGTGCAGGGTAGGTGCTTATGAGCAAGATTCTCCAACTATTAAGCTCGTTGCATGGAAACGGCTTAAACACAGTGCCTGTACACACAGAGTATGTTCTCAATAAAATGCAGACGTTATTTTTTATTGTTTTACCATCTTACCATGACACAAAAGCCTCAGTCTTTCTTTTCTTCCATCCTACTAAGGTTTCCCACTTCTGTCATCAACCAAACTTTTATTTCATGAATCTCTGTGAAAATGTCCTCTGAAAGGGGAAAGGGAATGATAAACAAATAGTAACAAATTTTGTAACTTTTAATAATTGTATAGTACAATCTTTGATTACATCTCCTCCTCTGATATAATCGTAAACAGTTGCAGACTCTTCAGCTCTGAAGAAGTCATCATGTACTTGACCTTTGTGTCTGCAGTATGTTTCTAATAAATTCTGAATTAATTAACGTGGGAGAAACATCTTAATTTGTAAAGGCTGGGATCCTGGCTCTAGGGGATGAGAACGAAAGGAGCCAGGGCAGGGGCTGAGGTGCTGTCCACTGGCAAAGTGCTGATAAACCTTCAAGGTTGCATCGAGAATGCCTCCAAGATACCCCTACCCCTCAAGTCAAGCTGTTTATTAGACAAGAAGGAACAAAAAACCTTCCCCTGTGGAGAGTTCCAGGGCTGAGAGGGGGAAAGTAAAGACTGGCCATGTCAGTACTACCCTTCTCCTTGTCTCTCTCTACCTTTTTTTTGCTTTTGTTTTTGTTTTGAGACAGGGTCTCACTCTGCTGCCCAGGCTGGAGTTCACTGGCGCAGTCATAGCTCACTGTAACCTCAAGTTCCTGAGCTGAAGTGATCCTCCCACCTCAGCCTCCTCAGCAGCTAAGACTACAGGCACACACACCATTATGCTCAGCTAATTGTTAAATATTTATAGGGATAGGAGTCTATGTTGCCCAGGCTAGTCTCAAAACTCCTGGCCTACAGTAATCCTCCCACCTCAGCCTGGCATGACACCCTACACCCAGCCAAACTGTTCCATTAGAGTCTACAGGGCAATGACGGGTCACTAGAAAGCCAAACATCAGGGCTTACTTAACCAACTAATAAAACATTATTAAAATTTTCTCCATTCTAAAGCTTCTGATATGAGACCTGCTTATTAGGATGGATGTCATGATCTTGTCCCACAGTGTCAATCAATAAGTAAAACTGATTAGGTCTGCAAGCAACGGAAGCATGGGTATTATCACGCAGTGAAACCCTGCCCTGTTCAGATATCATGAAGGAAATCTCCATGAACCCTGTGCCATCTTTACCTCTGAAAATGTTTGAATAGACTCTAGCCTCAATGTCCTCTCAATCCTATATACCTAATAACCTGCTGGCATAGTTACAAATAAATTTAAAACAGTTATCATCATAAAAGCCTTCTAAAAACTATTCCTTACTCAAGAAAAATTTCTACAGGACGGTATTAGCAGTAGCAGGAGCAGCAGTAGTCAGAACCAAAAACATTTATTAAGGGGCAGGGAGGTTGCAGAGAGAAAGGGGGGAAAAATAATGGGCAAAATTTAATTCTGAACTGTTTAAGTTCTTTAAGCATGAGGAAGCCATCCGCTGGTGAAGGCAAGAAATTATGTTTAAAATTACCTCCAGGCCTAAAACTTATTTTTCTTCTGACACTGCCCCTTCTTTAACCAGTGTTTCCTCCACAATATGAGGATAGTCCAAAACAGTTTTTCCCAAACTTCGGTCATTTCTATACTATTTTGATAGTGACACCATGTCATACTACTACTTGTACCATTTTTTTTAGGTCAGTTTATGATCAACTCACTTTTTTACCTCACCTCATCCTAAGCAATATTTGTGAAACCCTACATTTGTTTGATATGCTGGTTTATATTTCTTCCTAACTCACAAGGCATGATTTGGCTGTGCCCCCACCCAAATCTCATCCTGAATTCCCATGTGTTGTGGAAGGGACCTGGTGGGAGGTAACTGGATCATGGGGGCAGGTCTTTCCCATGCTGTTCTTGTGATAGTGAATGAGTCGCATGAGATCTGATGGTTTTAAAAATGGGAGTTTCCCTGCACAAGCTCTCTCTTTGCCTGCTGCCACTCATGTAAGACGGGACTTGCTCCCCTTTGCCTTCCGCCATGATTGTGAGGCTTCCCCAGCCACGTGGAGCTGTGAGTACTCCACTAAACCGCTTTCCTTTGTAAATTGCCCAGTCTCAGGTACGTCTTTATCAGCAGTATGAAAACAGACTAATGTATCACATCAAGACACATAAAGGCTGGTGTCCCCATACTATTTTTTGTTGTGACAGAGTCTGTCAGCCAGGCTGGAGTGCAGTGGCACGAACACAGCTCACTGCAGCCTACACCTCCTGTGCTCAAATGATCCTCCTACCTCAGCCTCCTGGGCAGCTGGGACCACACATGCATGCCACAGCACCCGGCTAATTTTTTTTTTCTTTTTTTTTTTTTTGAGACAGAGTTTCACTCTTGTCACCCATGCTGGAGTGGAATGACGTGATCTTGACTCACTGCAACTTCTGCCTCCTGGGTTTGAGTGATTCTCCTGCCTCAGCCTCCTGAGTAGCTGGGATTACAGGTGCCCACCACCACGCCTGGCTAATTTTTGTATTTTTAGTAGAGACAGGGTTTCAACCCTGTTGGCCAGGCTGGTCTCGAATTCCTGACCTCAGACAATCCACTTGCCTCAGCCTCCCGAAGTGCTGAGATTATAGATGTGAGCCACCATGCCTGGCCGCTAATTTTTAAAATATTTTGTAGAGACAGCCTCACCATGTTGCCCAGGCTGGTCTCAAACTCCTGGGCTCAAGGAATCCTCCCATCTTAGCCTCCCAAAGTGTTGGGATTACAGGTGTGAGCCACTGTGCCTGGCCTCCACACTATTTTAAAGATATGCTCATCAATACTATGTGAACCAAAAACTGAATGAGTATCTTGGGACATTTGTTCATGTGCTTATAGAACAGCTGTGGTAGCTTCCCTACCTTGTAAAAACCATCTTACTCTATCAGTCAATACAAATATTGCCTATCTTCTATATTGGATTTAGGAACCTTCAGAGACTACATGAAAATATGCTTACTCTTACATCTTTCCTTACTAAATCTGTGACCCAGGCCACAGAATTAACACTTTATACATTAGTGTTCAGTTCAGTACTGTAATTTTTTACTAAATTTGTGACCCAGGCCACAGAATTAACACTTTATACATCAGTGTTCAGTTCAGTCCTGTAATTTTTTCCATGTTTGTCATAATGTTGAAATGTGACTGGGCTCAAAAAGCTCTTTACACACTGGCCCTGGCCCCATATACTTCTCACAATTAATGCTATTCTGGAATCCTGAAAATACAGCAAGTATTCAGTACTTTATTAGGGCATAAAATATCTATTCAAGTCTCTTATTGAAAAAGTGTAACATTTAAAAACTTGATTAAAATTAAATCCATGACACAGAGTTTCATTACGTCATCAAAACAACTGAGAAATACCAGCAAACCAACCTAAAACACAAAGATATTTCTTGGGATTCTGTTGACCTCTAGGCACAGGTGTAACGTCAATAATGACTACTTGAAGATGGATAATATACAATTTTCCTACAGCATAAATTTTCTTTTACTGATACAATATGTCAAGGAAAGGTGGTATACCTAACAGTATACTAAATATCAGGCAAACATATCCCATTTAATTCTCACAACAGCCCTCCAGCTCAGGAAATACTGTCCCATTTAAATGTGAAGTAGAATGAACCCATACATTCTAACTCCGTAGCTCTGTCCACTAGAAACATTATTTCCCACTCATATTTTCTTAAAACCATAATATTCAAAACTACTAAAACTTCCATAATTTCAGATTCTAAGCCAAGGTAAGAGGTGAATCTGGCTGGGCACGGTGGCTCACACCTGTAATCCCAGCACTTTGGGAGGCCAAGGTAGCAGATTACCTGAGGTTGAGAGTTCGAGACCAGCCTGACCCACATGGAGAAACCCCATCTCTGCTAAAAATACAAAATTAGCCGGGCTTGGTGGCACATGCCTATAATCCCAGCTACCAGGGAAGGCTGAGGCAGGAGAATTGCTTGAACCTGGGAGGCGGAGGTTGCAGTGAGCTGAGATCGAGCCATTGCACTCCAGCCTGGGTAACAAGAGCAAAACTCTGTCTCAAAAAAAAAAAAAAAGAAAAGAAAAAGAAAAAAGAGGTGAATCTACTATGCTTACACATTTAGACAATGTTAAAATAACTACTATAATTATGATGTAGATACAGTAGCTATTATGTACTTACTATATGCCAGACATTGATATAAAGGTTTAACATACATTTTCTTTCTGAAACCTGACTGTCTCCTTATGAGGAACTGTCTACCATTGCTATTTTACAGAAAAGAAATTGAGCCTTGAACAGGTTAAGTAGTTTCCCTGTCTTACAACAGCTACGAGAAGGTAAAAAAAAGATTCAAACCCAAGTCTTCCTTAATCCCAAATCCATGCTTTTAACCACTACCTATATATAATGCCTAAAAGTCTCATCTAATTATTTCCAAAAACAAAACCTTAAAGTATATCTTCCTTCCTTCCAACAACATCCAAAGAGTATTCAGCATTCAATAATAACATGTTCTATTATATACTTATTTACCACTAGTTATAAATAAGTACCCATCTGTACCCTACAGAACACATGAGTTTTCTATCTAACTAAAGGATTAATATTGCTAAAATCAAAAGAAAGAAAGAAACTTTTGTATGCTGATGAATGTTTAAAACAGGCTTCCTATTACTGGCTATAAAAATAAGTAATTTAAAATAAAAGTTATTAAAGGATATGCTGTTGGACTTGGTATTGTAAACAGCACCACCATTTAAGTGCTATAATTCAAACTCTTTTGGGGAAAAAAAAAAAAAAAACCATACATTTTACAGCTGAAAAAAGCATCAATAACTGCCACTGTGGTCTGAATATGTCTCTCCAAAGTTCCTATGTTGGACTTAAATCCCAAGGTGATAGTATTAAGAGGCAGGGCTACCGGGAGGTGCTTAGGTCATGAGGGCTCTCTGCTCTCATAGATGGGATCAGTGCCTGTATAAAGGGGTTTGAGGGAGCAAGTCTCTTCCATCTCTTCTGCCATGTGAGGATGTAGCAAGATGCACCATCTTGGAGGCAGAAAGCAAGTCCTTACCAGGCACTGTTAGTGCCTTGATCTTGGATGCCCCAATCTCTAGAACTGTGAGAAATAAATGTCTATTGTTTATAAATTACCCAATCTAAGGTCTTTTGTTATGGCAGCATGACTAGACTAAGATAATTATCCATTTCCTCATTACGCATACAGGAAAACTAATTCTACTTGGTGACAAGGAGGATAAGAATCCATGTTCCACAGCTTTAGGAACAGCCATCTAAAAAGAAAAAAAGTTAATTAGGCTAACCTTGATAGTATTTTGTTTTAATTAAAATACGAACGAATGCCTGAATCATACATTTAAAGACTTGTAGGTAAACATCTCTATGTTTGGATAGAGGGTCAAAAAAAGCAAAGTTTATTCTACTTTACCTAATTTCTTTTAAAAGTTTGAGAAATCAATCACATTTTTTTAAGGACATTTCATGACGACATTACCTTACTGAAAAGGTAGGTCTTTTGCGTGTCTGGATTCTCATGTCTTGGGTCTGCTCAAAGTGAGGAATCATCGTACAGATACGGAAATGCTTGAATTGATGGAGAGAACATCAACACTTACAGGGATCAAGCAGGTGATATGAAGGGCCCAGTTAGGTCTGGGACAAGACATCACATGCACCCTGCCTAAAGGGACAGTGCTGTAAGACTGTATGTGGCCAATTCTTCCCATTTTTAACACACAAAATAAAATCCAGACTTAAATGTGAAGGTACTAATTTTTAGACGTTGGCAACTAAATCAATATACCAGTCTCTGACGCTCTGTGGGCAGCCATGCCCCAGTGTTGGTTTTTAATGTTTCCTTCTCTCACAAGTGGGAGAACGAGGGAGTAAGAGATTAAGAAATGTATTCATTTTTAAGAGAAGAATCTCCTTTTGTGATAAACATGGCCCAGTTTTATGTACTATGGATATCTTCGGTTTCCATACAGAGATTCTGAATAGGTCCTCAGCCTGGAGGGGCTATGGAATGAGGCCGCCTCTTCCCTTTACTGCTGTGGTCTCCTCTCTGCTGCGCAAGTTCCTGCCAAAGCCACCTTTAGCGGATGTGCACACTCAGCCTGACAGATCACTAGAAACATGAACCAAGTAAGCAAAACAAACCACAGTGTAGTTATTTTACATGACTTGAATGAAATAAATCTAACTACAGGTGAGTCATAACATAATAAAAGACTCAGGTTCAGAACAACACATCAGTGTTTTCCTTTGTCTTAGCAACTAGTTCACTAGTATTTTGAGAGAATATAAGGGAGATAAAAGACCTTGTTACCTGTTTTATCCTTTAGTGCAAGACCATTAATCTTACTGGAAAATTAAGCCCAGGTTGCCAGTCAGACATTTTCAGGATCAATAATTCTTTTTTTTTTTTTTTTTTTTTTTTTTTGAGACACAGTCTCACTCTTGCCAGGCTGGAGTACAGTGGCGTGATCTCGGCTCACTGCAACCTCTGCCTCCCGAGTTCAAGCAATTCTCCTGTCTCAGCCTCCCAAGCAGCCGGGAATACAGGCACCTGCCACCATGCCTGGCTAAGTTTTGTATTTTTAGTAGAGACAGGATTTCACCTGGTTGGTCAGGCTGGCCTCGAACTCCTGACCTCAGGTAATCCACCTGCCTCAGCCTCCCAAAGTGCTGGGATTACAGGCATGAACCACCATGCCTGGCCTAATAATTCTTAAGTTGCTAGGATACCAGTTAATGATACCATTGTGGTCTAGAAGAGTATATGCCCTACCCATTTGGATGACTCATTCCCAAAAAAGTGATTCCTTCAACAGCAAAATATTTAAGACTGCAAATCCTTTTCTACATTAACAGCAGTTTTATTACATGCATTACTTATAAGAAGTATATATACACACACACATGCTAAAGGAAATCTGGTGTCTTATTTAATACAAAAGAAAGCACCTATATATGAGAAAGAGGTATAAAACTTCCAACTTTTATAGCATATAAAACAATCTGATTAATCTCCAGGCTCAATACTGAAAAATACAGGAATTATGAGGCTGGAACTCAACTAAAAATTCCTAATGAACGGATTAGGCTGTTTATTTTCAATGTAGGAACGCCAAAAATTACTTAATACTTAGGCAGAAAATGGTGAAAGGATTTCTCAAAAACATTATTGAACATTGCACCCGTTTCCCAGTCAAGTGTCCTGAATAGGAAATTCGGTCCAATACTTCACCCCTCCGTTAAACCAAGCATTTAAGAGATTATCTTTCAGACTCCAGACCACAGTGAGTTGGGTAAGAAATCCTCAAGCTGAGCACAGTGCAGCAAAGTTCCCATTTGGCCCCAGTTCTCACCTGTGCTAAACACAAAGGACAAACAAGCATATGAGACACAATTGACTTCTGCCCTCAAAATGTTTACCACCTGGAGAAAAAGCAGCAGAATGATACCAAGGGAGAAGTGTTGAAACTCAGGCCTGAGCAGTGGGGCGCACAGCAGAAAGTCATCTCTATAGGGTCTGGGGGCTGCAGTGGAACGAGGCAGTACCAGCAGCAGGGCCAGAACTCAAGGCTGCAAAGACAGGTAAGAGGCAAGAAGGCAAATGGAGATATCTGGCTTTTTATCCTGAAGGCAATGGAGAGGTACTAAAGGATCTTGAACAAGTATGACTTGATCTGATTTTCACTTAATCAAATCACTCATGTGAAATAATGCGGCAGCCTGAGGAGTAGAAAGCAGCAAGATGAGAGGTTAGAAAGAAGTTGTAACATTTCAAGAAAAACAGTAAAAATCCATACTAAATGAGGGACAGAGAAAAGGGGAAGCTATGAATGTTTATAAATGCATCCTAATATCCATATCCATAGGATCAAGCTGCTTTCAAAACAGTGGAGTATATGACACAAAGGAATTGAGAACTGATGACCAGGAGGAAGGAGAACATTCTGTGTGTGAAGTGATATAGGGAGAGAGGGACACAAAAAAATCCATTTTAGACAGGTTCAATTCAAGATACCTGTGCAACACCTACAAGAAAAGTCCAGCGGGCAGGTGGATAGCAGGAACCAGATCTCAGAATACGTTTAAGAGTTTTAGGCTAGCAAATCAATTTGGTGTTCGTGGGCATCAGCAGTTGAATCTTAAGTGCAAATGAGGTCACCAGGAAAAGGCTGCAGAATGAGAAAAGATGATTGACGACAGAGCCCTGGAGAAACAGTGGGAACAGCAGCCTCCAAAGGAGATTAAGGCATGTGCAAAAAGGTAGGAGAAAACCCAGACAACAGGGGAGGAGAGTATTTAAGGTGATGGTAGTCAAGTGTCAAATGCTACAGAGATGTCAAGCAGGATAAGGCCTGAAACAGCATTCCTCGAATTCATCCAATACAGTCCACTAGTGGCTCCTGCCGGCAGAGGCAGTGGCGGCAGAGGCAGTGGCGTGAAGGCACCAAGCAGGCTGCAGTGTGTTGCAAGTAGAGGGGAGGGGAGGGGAGGAGAGGAAGCAGGCACAGAGTGTTTACCTACTTCTGTCTCCAGAGCTTTTGCTGTGAAGGGAACAAGAAGGTAGTAATTAGAGAAGACACAAGAGTGAAGAAGGGTTTGTTTTGCTCTTTCAGTTGGGAAAGGCCTAAATGTAACTATAGACTATCATGAAAGAGATGAGTAATAGGGGAAAGGTCTAAGGTAACCAAAGGTTGAGGGTAGAGGAGTTGAGAACATCTCCTTCTGTGAGATTAAACAGAAAGAGACAAATGGTGGCTGCTATGATTTGGGGGCGGGGGTGGCACTGTAGGTAGAAAGAATTGAGAGAATTCATACCTGGTGCTTCCTTCTCTGAAAGGTAGGAAGCAAAGTTAAAGGTCTCAGAGCAAGCCACATGGCCACGAAGACCAAAACTGAGTTTTACTCATCCTCTCATTTGAATCCCCATGCCACTCTATATTTGCATGACTCATCAGATGCCAACACGAAAGCAAGGCCATGTGGAAAAACAGCACACCTTAAATAAAAGTGTATATAAGCCATCATTACTCCACAGAAACCATGTTTTGTGGCAGATGGAGCGCTGGAACTAGGAACTAGGATCCAGGTTTCATGTCTCCATCTCTGCCATTTACTAGCTTAAATTAAACTTAAGAGACTCAGTTCCACAGCATGTAAAATGGTGACTCCTGCCAACTGCCATATGTAACTCACAAGGTTACTGTGATAATCAAGAGAGAAATAAGTGCTTTGGAAATTAAAGGGGGAAGGGCACTACAAGATTTTAGAGTGCATACATTTTTATAAAGTGAACTGTTTACACCAGAGATTGCCAAGCCACGGGAATGCTGTTCTTCAGGAGTGAGCTCACGGAGCAACTACGCCATCAGGCACGGGTAGGGTAGGGTTGGGGTTGCGGGGCGGGGGAATGTTGAACAACAGCGGCGGGGGTTTAAAACTATGGCAAACCCGTTCTTAAAAGCTTGATAACCTAAGGAAATACTTTCTTTCACTAGGCTTTTCATTTGTTTACTTATTTTTAAAACTTTAAAATCAAATCTTAGGGGCTTTATTCACTTAGAACTCTTAACTGGGAATTAATGGTCTACTTGATCTAATTCCAACTTCATTTCTAAAGTATGTTTCAATAAACAATATGATCAGAGTCTTCCTAACTCCCCAACATCACTAATTCCCCATTTTGATAGCCCTCTGTCCAAATTCTATCTTTTTCTTAAGGCCCAGTTCAAATCTCTACTCTAATCACTTCCACCACTACCAAGAGTTACATAATAACAGTATGGAACTCTTACTATGTACAAGGCACTGTCCTAAGTAATTCAAAGATTACCTCAGTCTATTAGACCCGCTTTACAGATGAATAAACTGGTAACACAGGAAGGTCAGGTTCCTTGCCCGAAGTCTCACAGAATTATAAGCCCAAGCTGTACTGCCTGCCATGAAGCCAAAATAATTCTCCGCCTTCTATTAATGATTCTTGTTTTTGTCTAAATTACTCAATAAGTAACTAAAGAACTTCAAAAGCTGGCCCTATCTTGCCACCAGGCCCATCTCCCCACTGCTCTCCTCTGCCCATGCCCAATCTCCTAGAGCCACAAGCCCTGCCACTCCCACTAGACTTCCCTCCGTGTCTTGCTTCTACGTCTTTTCTCTTCCTAAGCCTTTGGCCTGGATGTACCTTTCACCAGAGTGCAAAGTGCTTCAAAAGTCAACTCTTAAAAAAAAAAAATGTACAGTTTTCACTTTTGAAAGGCAATATAATGTAGGTGTTGTGGTTAAGGCTGTGTACTCCGGAACCAGACTACTTGAGTCTGGATTTCAGATCCAATGGCAAAAGCCTCCAGAAGCTTGGACAACCAATCTCTCTGTACCTCTAAATCTCTCAGTAAAACAGGATGGTAACAGTACCTACCACATGGGATCATCATGAAGATGAAATGAGTTAGCACCTATAAAGCACTTACAACAGTTTCCATCATAATGTGAACAAGGGGACTATGCCAGCATTGTATTATGAAGAGTTCCGTTTTACCTTGTTCATACTGATTACACTTTGGATTTTTTATGCTATGTCATAATAAATTTATCATGCATGTGTCTTTCTTTCCTATTAGCTCCCTTTATATCTAATGGGTGTTCAAATATTTGTTGACAGAAAAGAATGTAAAAATACGAATCCTTCTATGACAAAGAAACAGAAAGTTGTTTTTAAAAAACATTTTGTAAGAATGTTCATATTATTTAATAGGAAAAATTTGTTTTCACAAGTTCCATGTTCTCAAGCATGAAAAAATGTTGTAAGTAACAAATTCTAATTATACCATAGAGTTCTATTTTAAATTTTTCTAAAATGCAACAGCAAATACTTGCTTTGGGGTAGAGTATTTTAAAAATTCAGCTCTAAGGAAAAAGAGAATCCATAAAGAATCCATAAAGTGTGGGATTAAGAATAACTGGGGCCGGGCATGGTGGCTCACGCTTGTAATCCCAGCACTTTGGGAGGCCGAGGCAGGCAGATCACGAGATCAGGAGTTTGAGACCAGTCTGGCCAACATAGTGAAGCCCTGTCTCTACTAAAAAATACAAAAATTAGCCAGGCATGGTGGCACATGCCTGTAATCTCAGCTACTCGGGAGGCTGAGGCAGGAGAATCGCTTGAACCCGGAAGGCAGAAGTTGCAGTGAGCTGAGATCGCACCAGTGCACTCCAGCCTGGGTGATAGAGCTAGACTCTGTCTCAAAAAAAAAAAAAAAGAATAACTGGAAATATACATAACATAGAATGCCTTCCTTTCTTAATTCATGCAGTTCAATTCAAAGCTCCAAATTCTTGTCCAATATGAGTTTTCAGGGTTCTATTATTTGTAAATTGGAATAAAAAACCTAAGGTGATTTATCTAAAGGACAGGGCTAGAAATAGGACCTCTAATTACTTAAATACCGAAGCCTCCAGATTAAAACATTAAACCTCAAAACCCTTCAGCCAAAGGGATTAAGAAGATTAGAATGGGCTTCACAAATTACCACGGGGTTAGGAAAAAAAAATGCAGAGAGAAAGTAGGCCAAATTTAAATAGGGAATGAAATGAAGTTCAAGGGAAAACTAATAGTTTGTGTGGACTCTAGACCTCTGTGGGAAAAACCATCAATCGAGTGATTTCAACAATTAAAGAAAGGAACAAAATCAATGTAAAAATAGCTGCTTATAGAGTTCTTGGGAAATGTGAACATGCAAAGTTAACCTTGGAAAATAATGATTTTCAAACTGCTGTTGGCAACTGTAGAGACGAAATACAAGATCAAAAAATAAACTTACTATGTTAACATGAACCAGGATCCTCTCTTAGGAGGAATTGTTTAAACATCTCATGAGTGTTGGTCACCCCCACCAAAACAGCCAAAATCAAACCACTAACTCAGTCATCAACAAGATTCCCCTTGGAATATCTGGGTTTCTGTCCCTGAAGATTATCAGTTGGCTCAAAATAAAACACAATTAATCTAGAGAAGAGCTAAAATGACCAGGGTGGCTATGTGAGAGCCTGGGAGAGCACATGCAGTCTGGCAAGATTCAAAAGAGTTGAATGTCTGTATTTTGGCAAAGGCACAACTGGAGAGACTCAGGGGGATCCAATAACCATCCACAAACATCTCAAGTGTGAAAACAAGGAGGAACAGGAATTTCTTATCCTGGTACTAAATGTACTTCGGACATTTTCGAGAAGGAATAGAGAGTGAAATGCACAAAGTAAAAACAATTCCAATTAATACCACCCAAAAAATTCTTCCAGTTTCAATTTTATGCTTTCCTCTTGGGCTACTATAAGCAATTCTATTCTTTGCATTAACTTATTTAGCAATTTAAGAGCTTGTCAAAAAAATTGCGTCTATATTACTTTAAAAGTTTCCTTCAGAGTTTAAAGCGTTTCTTCAAAAGACTGCCAGGTTCAGCCTGGGCAACACCACAAGACCTTGTCTCTACAAAAAATAAAAATAAATCAGCCAAGCATGGTGCTGTGTGCCTGCAGTCCTAGCTACTCAGTATGGTAAAGGTGGAGCACTGCTTGAACCCAGGAGTTCAAGGCTGACATGAGCTGTAATGGTGCCACTGCACTCCAGCCCGGTTGACAGAGAAAGACTGTCTCTAAAAAGAAAATTTTTAATAAATAAAATTAAAAGATTGCCAGGTTCCAGAAATTGCCTCTACTCAGCCAATAATCTGATTTTTTCCCCTGAATTCTCCAGTTTGTAAATACTGGCTAAAAGTGTGGGGGGTGGTAGGGAGAGTAAGGAGAAAGAAAGAAAACAAGTCCTACAGGCCAAACAAAATAATTTGTCTGCAGGCCCAACCTAGCCCTCAGGCTGCTTGTTTACAGCTTCTGCTCTAAAAAACCTGCCTGTCACTATTTTAAACCTTCTATATTTAGATCTTTTCAGGTTTAAAATTTGGCCTCTAAAGTGCAGGTGACTTATTCTTCATGCTTTCTTACAAGCGGTTATGGAAGTCGTCTGTTCCAGGCACCACCCATGGCAGCAGGGAATTCTGCACACTGATAACTTGACTCTGCTATCAATTTCCTAACACATTTAGGTCATGTAGGTCTGCCCAGGCTCACTGAGGTCCAGCTTACAGAATCTAGAGTTACCATAACAAAACATTTTTAGAAAACAGAACCTGAAAAGCTAGATAAGACTGTGTCATAATCTTCTACCTTCCCTACATAAGCTTGAAAATGTTGGGGGCAGAACAATGAAAAACATGAGCTGCGGAGGAAAAGAGGAGGAGAGCCTTGGGGATCCCACTCTTGTGCTTCTCCCCTGAGGCTACTCTGACATCCTACTCAGGAATGAAAGCCCCATCTATCAGTTCAGTGTGATCCTTGTGCCTGAGACCCACATGGCGGGGGGGCTTCTTGAGCCACTGGGAGGGGCCCCTCCAGCTCCCTGTGGCCCACCAGCTTTTCCGGAACAGTTGTCATTTCCAGGCTACAGAACAAACTGCAAGAGATGTAGTTTCCTCAACCCACCTAGGGGAGGGCCTGGGAATTTTTATTTTTAACAATTTGTGCTTTTAACAGGCTTCCCAGGTGATTCTGATGTGCTGCCAAGTTTCAGAATAAATGAAAAATTCCCTTTGATCTATGGCACTGGGCTTATATCCTGGGAAGAATTATCTAATGGTCTCTGTACACCGTGTGGCATAAGCCAGTGGCACATGCTATTCCTTCTTCCTGGAATACTGACACTGCTTAAGCCCCAACACCCCTCACCTGGGGCACTCCTACTCACCAGCTCTCATTCGAATAGTACTTCCTCAAATAGTACTTCCTCAGAGAAGCCTTCCTCAGCTACTTAGTTCTAAGTCACAATCCCCTCTTACAGCTCTTAGAATAGCTTGTAGTTTCCCTTATAGCACTTGTCAAAGCTTCTTTTACATGGATCTGAGTGATTACTTGACTAATGTCAGTTTCTAACTGGACAGTTAAGGTCCAAGAGGACTGGAAGCACCTGGTTTTGCCCATCATTGTAACCTCATCCCCAGAACCAGGCCTGGCACACAACAGGGGCTCGAGATATTTTGGTTAAAATGCTGAATACATGATGTGTTTGTGAGACAGTGAGCAGCTTAAATGTGTTTTGAGTGGTGCAGGAGCAGGATATGCACCATCGGCATATCCAGAAGTAAACCGCCTGAAGGTTTAAATCATCTCATAATAGGGAAGTCCCTCTTCTTGAGGTTTAAGTTAAATATGGAAGTAGGAAAGAATGTTTGTACATGTGAATGCAAAGTGAATCACTATCACACAGTTTTCCACTGTGGGTTAATTCATGCAGTTGTTAGGCTGGTACTTTATTGAAAATAGGAGGCTCAACTTAAGAGCTGCAATGAATCAAAGTGGTCCAACAATGAATGTACACTTAGGTCTCGGAAATTAGATGCAAGCATGTGGCAACAAAACATTCCTAACATGATGCCACAAGAGGCCACAAGGAAAAGAGTAATTGCTTTGCAGAAATCAGTCACAATCAGGACTCAAAGCCAGAGTGATCTGGAGGAGGAATTAAGTAGGACCATAGAAGGATTCTTACGTACACATGCTCAGTCCCAAGGTTTTAGATACCTACTAAATAAACACAAACAAATCCCAAATTATTTCCAGTCCTGACATTTTCCCAGAGTTAGACTGCTATTTATGACTGCCACTTGTCATCTCTACCTGGATACATAACAGCATCTCAAACTTAACACATGATCTTAATATATGACCCAACTAGAGTTCTTAGTTTTCCAGGTCATTTCCCTCTCAGTGGCTGGTATCATCCCACCATCCTTGCCTTTCAAGTAAAAAGCCTACCAGCCTTGTTTGATGCCTCACCTTCCCTCACCTCAGGCCACTCCTATCTCCCATCAATCACAGAGCCCTATCAGTTCCCTGCCAAACAAATCCAGAACTTGTCCACTTCGCACCATGTACATGGCTACTATCCTACCCTAAGCCAGTATCATTTCCCATCCCCCAACTGGTCTCCAGGCTTCCACCTTTGCCCCTCTCATCCATTTCCCACCCAGGAGCCAGAGTTACAGTTTTTTAAAAAGAAAAAAAAAAAAAAAAAAAAAAGGAGGTATGTCCCTCCCCTGCTCAACATTATCCAGTGGTCTCCATCACAAACAATACTCAAATGCCCTTTCATGGCCAACAAGGCCTCCATGGTCTTACTACTGCCCATGTCTCCAGTCCCATCTCACATCCTCCCCTCACTCTCAGTGTTCCAACCATACTCCCCTCATTTCTGTTTATTTTGGGTGGCAGGGGCAGCTGAGACAGGGTCCCACTGTCACTCAGGCTGGGGTTCAGTGGCAGTATCTCGACTCACTACAACCTCAGCCTCTCAGGCTCAAATGATCCTCCTATCTCAGCCTCCTGAGTAGCTGGAACTACTTCTCATTTTTCCCAGTAGCTGGGAAAACTTTTTAATTTTTTTTATAGAGACAGCATCTCACTATGTTGCCCAGGCTGGTCTTGAACTCCTGGGCTCAAGTGATGCTCCCACCTTGGCCTCCCAATGTGCTGGGATTAACAAGGCCATTCCTTTTCCTAAGTTCAGGCCTTCACACTTGTTTCCTCTGCCTGAAATGAAATACGTCTCTGAGCTCTTCATGACTGACACATGTTCATCCTCCATGTCTCTGTGAAAGGTGCCTCCTCAGAGCATCCTGTGCTGACCACCATTTTTAAGTCAGCCTCCTCTGATTCATCTCATTCTCATCACCCTCTTTACTTCTTGCGGCACTCTTATCAACGCCTATGATTTCATTATATCTGTATTATCAATGCTCCCCATTAGAATAGATGGTCTATGAGACCAGGGATCTGTCTAGCTTGATCTCAGCTGTATCACCAAGAGCCTAGTACAGTGCAAGGAACACAGTGGAGGGTTAATATCAGTTTGTTGGGCCAGGTGCAGTGGTTCGTGCCTGTAATCCCGGCACTTTGGGAGGCTGAGGCAGGCGGATCATGAGGTCAAGAGATTGAGACCATCCTGGCCAACATGGTGAAACACCATCTCCAAAAAAATATATATATACAAAAAATTAGCTGGGTATGGTGGCACACGCCTGTAGTCCCAACTACACGGGAGGCTGAGGCAGGAGGATTGCTTGAACCCGGGAGGTTGAGGTTGCAGTGAGCCAAGATTGTGCCATTGCACTCCAGCCTAGAGACAGAGCGAGACTCTGTCTCAAAAAACAAAACAAAATAAACAAAATACCAGTTTGTTGAAAGGATAAGTTAAGAAAGAAAGAAAGAAAGAAAGAAAGAAAGAAAGAAAGAAAGAAAGAAAGAAAAGAAAAGAAAAGAAAAGAAAAGAAAAGAAAAGAAAAGAAAAGAAAAGAAAAGAAAAGAAAAGAAAAGAAAAGAAAAGAAAAAAGAAAAGAAAAGAAAAGAAAAGAAAAGAAAAGAAAAGAAAAGAAAAGAAAAAAGGAGGAATGATGAAAGATAAAAGTGAGGCCAAGAAACACAACAGGAAATGAAACTCACTGTATCCTCCATGGCTCTGCTGTAGGTTCAGTCTGGGTGACAAAGCACAACTCTTCTGGTCAAAAACACAAACATCTCACCACCGCCACCAATGCTGCCACCAAACAGCAAGTCAAAAGAACTAACTCTAACTCAAGTCAAAAGTTCTAGCTCTGGCTCTGATATTAACTACAACTTTTTGCAAAATGAAGGACTTTACCCTTTTAGACCTTATTTGTAAAATGAAAGAGCTGTGTCCTTAGCTTTAAAATTCAAACATTCTAAATTCAGTATATGATTTGGTATACCCATCTCTGCTTATTCCATTTCTGCTTTTCAATAAAAAGCCTATCTAGCACATAAATCCTCTATCTGAAACCTGTATCTAGGCAGACCTCCCCACCTCCACATTCCATCCCAATGCCCCCAGTCTCAGGGTCCACGTGCATGAGCACTCACAGAGATACCACGGCTTCTCTCTCTTTCACTTGTTATCTCTAGATAGAAAAGAGTGATATAAAGAAATCCCAGTCTTCCAATTGGGCAGGCCCACCTCTGATGTGGCAACTCTGCAGCTGGAAGGGATCTACGTGAGATCGGGGAGTTCTGGGCCTGGCCTCAGATTGGTCACTTCACACTGGTAGACATCTTCCAGTTGACGTATAACTAAAACAGACACTCCCAGAGAAAACCAAGTGCAGATTTTTGTGGTCCAGGCTTCTAGTCAGAAATTGACCTTTTGATAATTTTTTCCCTTAGGATCTTTGGAAGAACTTTAATTCTGAGAAAGACTTATCCCAGAGAGGAATATGAGTTTTTATAGTATCAACTAAAACATAAAATGAAGTATTTCCCATAAGGGGAAAGGAAAGGACAGGGAGTAAAGAATCCACACTTAGGTGGCTAGAGAATGAAGGAACATAAAAAACAAAAAATACAAAGAGTGGCTTTCCAATTTGGATTCATTTGTAAAATTACTATTTCACAGAAGCAGTGGGAAGGGGTAGGGGAGAAATGAAACAAACCACAAAACAGAACTATCCTCACACTCAGAGTGCTAGGAAAGAGAATATTTCCTGACTTGCCTTAGGACCAATTAAGCAATAAAAGGAAAATCAGCTACTCCCACACCCCCTTCTCCCAGCTCTACCAAGAGCCAGCTTCTCCTTCTGCCGCAAACCCAAAAATAACCCAGGCTATTGCTAATATTCTCACCTATATTCAAAGTTTACCTGCTCTGGGGCCAATTCCCACATTTTTGGTCCCACATCTCTATACTTTCCTTGGGTTCACCAGAATAATAATCCCCGGATTCACAAGAAATATTAAAATTTGAAATTTAAAATTCAAGTATATTTTTAAAACTTTCAAAAATACCCATTTTGCTAAGTGTGTAAACAGAAAATTAATGCTAAGTCTGAAACATGAGATCTTTGTTAAAAGAGCAAAATCAAATCCAAAACCTGACCAGACAGCTCCAAGATCCCTGCTTCCCGGATTGACGACTCCTTCATTCCACGCTCTTGGCTCCTAATTTGTCCTTACATGGGTCACCTAGAGCCCTCCATCTGTCTGACCCCCTCAGTTCCATCCTCCCACTCACCAACAGTGCCACGGGGCTCCCAGGCAGTTGGCACCACAGCTGCCACTGCCTGGCATGAGAACTCTGGCCGAGACCAGAGGGAACCATCACATTAAAGGAAATGCTGACTGAACAGAGGCTGCAGATGAAAGGTTTACTTCTACTCCATCATTGATAGCAGATGCCTGGTGCCAAGAAAACCCCCATTCTTCAATAACCAAATTTATGGAGGATTTTGTTCCTCAGAAAACATGCAAGAGCCAATTAACATAGTCCTACGTTTGAAATATGTGTTAAATATAAGGGGTTTTATGACACTGAAGAATCTCAACTCAGCCTACTTATTTCCACCCAAGAAAGCAGTAAGTTAACCGGAATCCTCTCCCAGAAACATCTACTAGGAAACCTAGGGCTGAATTACACAGGTTCTTTAAGTACCTAGTTCCAGAGAGAGAAAACTCAATTGTTCTCTAATTGTTTCATAAGTGTAGGCTGATCTCTACACTAGACTAATCTGTCCTGCAGCAAGGACCGATTTCTCTGGCACAGAATCTTGCACTTAAGCATATGGTTGGGCATTTGGTAGACAATGTAAATATTTGCTAATTTGTCTAAAAATTGTTTTAAAGCAATTTTTTAGGTTATTTTTAGAAAGAATGTTAAGTTGTTCCCCCCCCCCTTTTTTTTTCAACTGGGAACATACAGCTAACCCTATTTGATAAAGAAAGCAAAGAAACTATCATTGAGTTCTTTACTGCCTGAATTAGAAGGCAGGTGGAGTGACTGTTTTGAGGAGGGAGAATCTCACTTTATTTTGCCTTCATTCAGCTGCCTACTCCTTCCTCTGTCACAGCACAAAATGTTCAATAAATGGCTCAACGCATTAAATCTTCGTAAGTTAGGATCGGAGGTGCAGTTCTGCCATCTTGGTCATTTCTACCATTGCTTTTACTCCTTCTTTCTTATTTTTCCTTGGCCCCCAAACAAGTGGCATTCAGAAGACATCTGGAAGCACTCAGCTCAAAAGCTCAGTGAGGACGGCACCCCAACCTCCCTCTTCTAAACCACAAGCTGACACCAGAAAGTTACAGGTTGTCCTCCTGGAAGATAAAGGTTATCTTTCCGGGTAGGAATCACACCCCCACCTAAGGAATTTTACCTTCTGGCATTATGTAAGACATATCTGGATGGCACAAATGTCTTTGAGCAATGGAGATGCAAATTAGAATGTTTATACAATAGATGTAACTAAACCATAGACTTTACATTAAAAGATAAGTTTTAAAATTCACTTCAAACATTTCACTTCGCACTACTAATCTTAATTTTGGAGAAACTGGTACCACTTTAAAATTTCAGTGATAGGATGTATGCTCTGATTCTCCTCATTCAAACACAATGCTGCTGTTCATCCACGGAGTAGAAAAAGAAATTTTTTTTTTCTTGGTTTTAAGAAGTACAGCATTTGGGTTACTTTTAAAACCCATAGTTGAAAAACATTCTGTATTATATTTGTGACTCACTCTCAAGTGAAATGTCACCATACACCCACTCTTCTTTTTTAGGTGATAAATAATAAAATATTAGAACAGAACTTTAGTTACAAAGTTCCTTACAATTTACAGGGAACAAGTGCTTTTAAAATAATAAAAATTAAGGGACTCTGTCATCTTGTTTTTACTTTTTTACAGTTTAGATCTCAGGAAAAACTAACTGTGTCTGAGGAGGTATTAATCAAAAAACTTTTTTCTTCACATTGTTATCCCAGTGTCTCCCAAAACAATAAATAAGACACCTGAAAACATTCCTGAAACTTTCTGGTAAACGAAATATTCTCTATGTTGATTGGGTTTGGGATCCTACAGGTGTATCTATTTTTTGAAACACAAACTGTACTCTTATGATCTCTATGCTTTACTGTATATAAATTTTGGCTCAATAAAAAGGTTCTCTAAACCTTTCTGCAAACTGCATTTCAATATCTATAACCAGTTGTCCATCTCAGAGCTGAGTTTTTCATGGGTTATTAAAGCCAAAAAGCCAAAAAGAACTCCCCCTACCCAAAAGCCATGGACTAACCTCCCCACCTTGCCCCACATCCTCCAGACATTTTCATCTCAAATCCGTCTTCGAATCAGAATTGCCCAAGATAAGAAATTCCACACACCTCAACTGACTGAGAAGGCATCTTCAGTTTGGTGAGCTTAGCTTTGGCAGGCACTTTCAAGTCTGTTTTTTCAAAGGTCTGCTGTCGATAGTCCTCCGGCAGTGGTTTCAGTTCAGGGGATTCACTAGGAGCCTGATCTTGACCATCCATGGGTCGGACATAAGCCGTGGGCTTCTGCTGCATTGCAACACTTTTTGAGGGAAGGGAGGGAGGTGGAAATGTCTGAGAAGGTGGCTGGGGAGGGGCCACCAAACTGTCTTGAGGGGTCTCTTTATCATGGACTTTCACTGCTAGGTCCTTGGGAGATTTGGCTGGGCAACAGCCTTTACTGTTATTGTTGCTGCCATGAACCTTGCTGCTTCCTTGCGTCCGGGGAAGAGTTTGCTGGTTGGAATGTATAGGTGACAAAGGGGGAACTGGGGAAGGCAAAGAGGAGATTAAGGGAGAAAGCTCCCTCTCTGGAGCGGAGTCTGTCACTGAAGCACAGTGGTCTCCGTCAGCTCTTCGGTCACCTTTCTTGTGATGACTAGAGCCGTACCCCTCCTGACCAAGGCGATCCTGGGTCAGGTGCTGGCTGTCTGGTGGGCCGTAGCTTTTGGCATGGAGACTTGGCATTGGTTCAGTTCTTGGCTGCGCCATCTTTGGATTGTGGCTAATGTTGCCAACAGAGAGTGGTCCAGACGCAGGAGTGTGAATGGACTGGTGGTGGACACTAGTGTGGAAGGAGCTGGATGGAATGCTGCTCCCTTTGTCAGGAATTAAAGGATATTTCGGCTTTCCCAATCTATTTTCAGAAGCATCCAAGCGATGAGTGTGGGACTTAGTACTAAGGAACTCCTTCACTTCTTCGTAGTTTCCCAACATGTTCTGTATTCGACTAGACAGCTCATCACCTTTTGCTGTCTGAAAAAAAAAGGAGAATTTGAGAATGAAAAAAACTAAGGAAAACTACCATTTAACAAACCACATTATATAATACCATTAAGGAAAAAACTCTGAACTTAATGTATGACATGTAGAATTTAATGTGCTATTTTAACTCAATTCCCCTGTTGAGAAGACTATCATGGATACATATTACTAACTGTAGAAGACTAACATTACAAAAGAAAACCACAAGCTTTGGTAATTCTGACTAACAACGTTCAGAGAATTTTCATACTTCGTTTTCAAAAATCTCTAGAATAAGGTAGAATAAGTTATCTTATTTTCACAGCTGTGACCCTTGTTCGAACTCAATTATACTGAATTGTTTCATCATAGGGTTCAATATTGTGATAAATCAGACCTTCAACTTCTAGTATTCAGTAAATACCTTGTAGGGCTCTCCAAAAAGGGGAATCTTTTCAGGAAATGCCTCTTTCTCTTGGTGAGCTTCCTGGTTGCGTCTTTCCTTCTCTCTAATTCGAAGCAGGTTTCTGTCGTCATTGTACAAACTGTTTCAGATGCCACAAAAGAACGAAAACAATAAAATTTATCAGTCTCCAAGTTTTGTCATGCATACATACATGCGAGAAGGGAGGCGAGGATAGGTCTGGGAAGAAGCAATGATAACGGCTGTGATTTAAACAAAGCCTAAGTTCCTTAACCCAGCCTTAGGCTGAGGCCTCAGTCACTGGGCTGTGACCCTCCAGCTGGGGTCCCGGCTCCCAAAACCCAAGTATTCACTCTGGGCTATGGTCTCCATCATGGCTCAGGACTGATTCCAAACTGAACAGCCTTTTATATGCAGCAGTGGAACTGAGACAAGATTAATGATATTTTTATTTTCAGCTTGCAAAATATGGGGTAGAGGTGGAAGCTTTTCATCTGCAGGAGTCAGCAGGATGTGAACTTTAAAAAGGCTGTTTTCCTGGATCAGTAGCGTACATTTTGAAAGATTAAAATCAAAAGGCTTATTTCATAATTAAAAGATTACCAGGCACCCAAAACAGCATTTACTTTCTCAGCCTACTCTACTGGGAGTGTCTTGGCATGTAAACCCCACAAAAAATGATTTTTATTTCTCATTTCAAATGTCAGGGATGAGAAAATCCAATTATAGATGTCAGCTCTACCTACGGAGAATGCTTTATAATCTGACTGCCCTACTTAAACCACATAAAAATGTATCCTAAATCAGCCCTGGCACCAAAGGGGTTAAATGGCATTCACCGAGAAACAAATCAGAGATGGAGACCAAAGGAAGTGCAGTTTTAGCCAACACATAAACCAAAAGTGGGCTTGCCTCACTGTCGGCACCATGGGCCACTTCCCAGCCCTCACATGCAATGTATGATTAAAAAGTGACATAAGAACTATAAAATGACTTCTGTCTTCATAGACTTGCTCCTAGGGAATCTACTGAATGTTTTCTCCCAATGCCGTTTGATCAAACAGGAAAATATTTGATTGTCTAGTTAAGGCTGTCGGTCAGTACCTTCGGAAATTCTAGCCCTGATGTCAGACACCCTTCCCCACCCCCTTTCCCAGCCTCTTTGCCCTCTTCTGACTTCTCTTATTTCCTCTGACAAGAGCCTGCTGGTCTCCCTGCCTCCCCCACATCTTATCCCTTTAATTCAGCCTTCTCATGAAAAGAGACCTGATTTAAGGTCCTGGTTCTCATGTCACCATCCATATTTTAAAATAACAAGCATTTGATGGCTCTTTACTACTGCAGAATAAACTCTAAATTCTTGCTTTGGCATTAAAACTTCCCCGAATTTCTGATGCAGATCTACTCTCTAGAAATTATCCACTGTCCCCCTGCAGGCCACATGCATTCCACTTGACAGTCAGTCACATCCATCCCCTGAACATACCCTGCAAGGCAGCCTCTTGCTCTAATTTCCACCAGGCTCTCTTTACTGAAACCAATTCTTCCAGAGCCCGCTTCCCTAGGAAGTATGACTCTCTTACAAACCACCTCTATATTCCAGTCACACCTGACTACTCCCCATTCCTCAGTGATATCCTAGACTTTGATGATTTCATTCCAGCCACAAATTTCCACTGCCTCTCTCTCCACCACACATCCCCATCCTTAATTTTCAGCTTCCAGCAAATCTCTGGAATAATTCAAATGTCACTCACTCTAAAGGTAAAGGCTTCCTCAAATCCACCAAGTATGTGCTTACCTAACACATCAGTTAGTTCTCTCTCCTCCTCCCCTCTCCCCTAGCATGTGAACTCCATCAGAAAAGAACCTCCCAAATGTAGCACCTCTCCTGGTGCTAAAGCATGGTACTCTGCATAGAAGCTAATCATTCAATACTTTTAGATTAAAAAACAGCCACTACACACTTATATATTTTTATAAACTTAACAACTCTTTAAAAAAGATTTAACTCTGGAAGACACATGCAAAAATTATTTTTAAAAATCATCTAAAAAGTAATGTGGTATTTCTATAGCCTTTTAATCTATGGGAGTAGGATGCACAGAGAGAAATTAGCTGCCTGACTGAATTCGCTACAATGTGGTAAATAATAATCTCCTTAGGCTGGGCGCAGTGGCTCAGGCCTGTAATCCTAGCACTTTGGGAGGCTGAGGCGGGTGGATCATGAAGTCAAGAGATCAAGACCATCCTGGCCAACATGGTGAAACCCTGTCTCTACTAAAAATACAAAAATTAGCTGGGTGTGGTGGCATGTGTCTATAGTGCGAGCTACTCGGGGGGCTGAGACAGGAGAATCGCTTGAACCCAGGAGGTGGAGGCTGCAGTGAGCTGAGATTGCACCACTGTACTCCAGCCAGGGCGACAGAGCAAGACTCCATCTCAAAAAAAAAAAAAAATTATCTTCTTAGACCTGTGTGTATCAAAAACTTTTCCTAGATGATGGATATTGCAATTATCAGATTTTAAAATAACTCTTAAAACCACAAAGTTAATAATTTATGCTAGTCAAAATACTGAAAAGAAGAAGCTGCTGAACCAGAAACTGGTCATGAATTCTTCTGCAATGGAGTCTGAGTCTCACCTGTTTCAGACAGTTAAACTTACTTCTGGTTGGCAGTAGCACACTGGACTTGATGATACTCAATTCCTTTCAACTGTTTTATGATTTTTGTAATTCCTCTTG
The DNA here is from genome assembly GCF_049350105.2 of Macaca mulatta. Taxonomy (NCBI): domain Eukaryota; kingdom Metazoa; phylum Chordata; class Mammalia; order Primates; family Cercopithecidae; genus Macaca; species Macaca mulatta. Next base: position 96,365,756 of record NC_133410.1, on the reverse strand, counting down.
TTGGTTCAAAAGATCATATGCCATTAGCATATAACCATAGAAGCCAAGTAATCAGACTGATCAGAAAATAACTTTCCTTCAAACTTGTTTTACAGCCACTTTGAGCCAGTTTGCAGGGAGGAGCTAAGCAGGCAAACATCCTCTGAGCAACTAAGCTTCTCTTCTCCCAGACTATCCAGTGCATGCACCTTGCAGCAGTCAAGACAGGCCGATGGGTGAGTGGGTGGGGGGAAGCTTACCACGGGCATGTGTTTGTCTGCTTGGCTATTCTCACCACCAAGGGAGTTCTCCCCTCTCTGATATGCCACTTACAACACAGGAGTCCCTATAGCTGGTCAGTGTTCAGCCTTAGGCTCCACTTCACAGGGCAGAGCTCCATCCCTTCTAAATTAATGCTACCTTTGTCTCAGAGAAGGGAACTCCAAATGGCAATTCTCAGTCCAGGATCCAAAAGGGTGGGTGTGAACAGTTACACCTCAACTAACAGGCTACTCAAGAGTCCTCAACTTTCTCATCAATTCCACACACTCAATTTTCCTTTAACAAAGTTACATTACTAAAATATTTTTAAATCAAACAACTCAGCCTTGTATTAGCCTTATCTCAGCATCAGTTGGGTTTCTCCCATACTTCCAGATTTTCATTCCAAAATATTGAAAATTGCTACAGAAATAACCAGAAGAACCCAATTAAGCCACTCTTTCACAGAATTCCTAACACTAGTTTATTACTACATGATTCTAAAATCAAGAAGTCTCCCACAGGGAGGAAATCCTATTAAATTAAGGATTCTAGTTAATTAAGGTTTTACTTCATTAGTGTCAAAAAATAAAAATAAAAAAACCCAGACTAAGATTTTATCGGCAGACATGTAATTCTACACCTATTCTGAGACAAATTTTCTTTTTATGATTCACCATCACCTTCAACTAAAAGCCCTGTAAGTAGTGAGGTGAAAAAGGACATCATGGATATCATTGGTAGGATGAGTTTTATGAGGTCCAGGCTTTGTGAAAGAAACTTGCTCTCCCCACACTGTTCAACAACTCCCTCTTGGGTGGAACTCACAAAGGCTCCTGGGCAGGGCAAAGGAAGACCTAAGAGGCAGGAAGTTCACAGGAGTAGAGGTAGGCTTTGAGCCCCTGCTCTGGGTTGCCTCCTTTGTCCTTGCGACTAAATTGTTTTGCCAGTCACACTGAATAGCTTTCTGGTTTCTTGTTGCAAATTTGCAATGGCTTAGGGAATGATCTGTTAAAAGCTCCCAGGCAAATCTTTGGTGAATATTTCCTTTTTCTTGGTTCCATTTTGAGATAAAGGAATATGAAATTTTAAAAATAAACCCACTATTCATACCATAAGTAAACCTTTGTTCAGCCTATACACATCACTGTTTAAACCAAGGTATAAGCAAGGAAGAGGCAGATGGGAAAATTTTTTAATGAGGGAATTTTAGGAAGCGGCAAATGCCCTACATGATTCACAAACTCTGTAGTAACTTTTTTTTTTTTTTTTCCAGATGGAGTCTCGCTCTGTCGCCCAGGCTGAAGGGCAGTGATCTCAGCTCACTGCAACCTCTGACTCCTGGGTCCAAGCGATTCTCCAGTCTCAGCCTCCCGAGGAGACAGGATTAGATGCACCTGCCACCACGTCTGGCTAATTTTTATATTTTTAGTAGAGAGAGGGTTTCACCAAGTTGGCCACGCTGGTCTCAAACTACTGATCTCAAGTGATGCACCCACCTCAGCCTCCCATAGTGTTGGGATTACAGGTGTAAGCCACCACGCCCAGCTGTCAATAATCACCTTTCAATAACTACAAGTTAACTGTCACTTTAATAAAGGTAGCTTTTTTTTTTTTTTCGGTCCTGTGTTAAGGAAAAACGCATCCCAACATCAGCCTGGCCATTCTTTCCCACTGTTCCAAATAGAATATAGTGAGTGACAAGTTCTCCTTAGCTGATTTTAGATGGTACTTTGCATTAGCTAAGAGGTTCTCAAACCTGAGTCAGTCGTTGGAGGGTTTGTGAAAACACAGATCACAGAGACCTGCAGAGTTTCTGAGGCAGTAGGCCTGACATGGGGCCTGAGGCTTCTTGCATGTTGAACAAGTTTCCAAGGGATCTCCAGGGGTGAAAGACAGCACATACTTTTTGGGGATCACCAAAATACAAAAGCAATGGTAACAGCAGCAGCAGCCTGGACAAGGAAGGCATCACTTAGCATGTTAGTCAGCACTGATTTTGGCACTATCACATCAGTTTTCTATTTAATTTTCAAAACAACTCCATGAGAGTGGGATTATTAGCCCCATTTTCCAGGTGAAAGAAAGCTAGCTCAGATATTGACTTGCGGCCGGGGCGGTGGCTCACACCTGTAATCCCAGCACTTTGGGAGGCCGAGGTGGACAAATCACTTGAGGTCAGGAGTTCAAGACCAGCTTGGCCAATGTGGTGAAACCCTGTCGCTACTAAAAATACAAAACATTAGCTGGGTGTGGTGGCACACACCTGTAATCCCAGCTACTCTGGAGGCTGAGGCAGGAGAATCACTTGAATCTGGGAGGTAGAGGTTGCAGTAGGCCAAGATCGTGCCACTGCACTCCAGCCTAGGTGACAGAGCGAGACCGCATCTCAGAAAAAAAAAAAAAAAAAAAAAAAGGGCAGGGCGCAGTGGCTCCCGCCTGTAATCCCACCACTGTGGTGGGCTCACTTTGGTGAGCATCAGCTCAACTGATGCTGAGGAGGGTGGATCGCCTGAGGTCAGGAGTTGAGATCAGCCTGGCCAACATGGTAAAACCCCATTTCCACTAAAAATACAAAAAATTAGCTGGGTGTGGTGGTGGGTGCTACTAGGGAGGCTGAGGCAGGAGACTCATTTGAACCCAGAAGGTGGAGGTTGTTGCAGTGAGTGGAGATTGTGCCACTGCACGCCAGCCTGGGCAACAAGTGCAAAACTCCATCTCAATTTTAAAAAAGGGGGGGCGAGTGAGGGGACTGACTTGCTCACAAATGGTAGACCTGAACATTCAAATGCCTGGCAAGTAAGCTTATACTCTCAGCCACAGTTCTGCTAGCAAAGCTGTCAGGCTGCGTTAAACAGGGCAGTGAAGACAAAGAAGGTGTGCTAAAGTGTGCTAACTCATAACCACTCATAATTCCTTAGTCTCAAAGAGGTACACATGAACAATTTAGTATTATCTCTGCCAGCGGGGTCATCTCAGTGCCACAAAACAGATGTTTGGTTAAACTGATCCACACAGGCCTGTCCTTGAGGAAGGACCTAACAGAGGGCCCCTTTAAGAAAAGGATGGCCAATGGCATAACATGGCTCTTTCAGTTATAAAAACTGTGGGTCGGACACAGGGGCTCACATCTGTAATCCCAGCACTGTGGGAGGCCAAGGTGGGAGGATCACCTGAGGTCAGGGGTTTGAGACCAGCCTGGCCTACATGGCGAAACCCTGTCTCTACTAAAAATACAAAAATTAGCCGGGTGTAGTAGCAAGTGATTGTAATCCCAGCTACTTGGGAGGCTGAGGCAGGAGAATCGCCAGAACCCAGGAGATGGAGGCTGCAGTGAGCCGAGATCACGCCACTGCACTCCAACCTGGGCTAAAGAGCGAGACTCTGTCTCATAAATAAATAAATAAATACATACATAAATATAAAAACTGTGCTACAATTCTTGTTTCAGAGCCTCTGTTGTGCCCCTGGGAAGGAGGGTGCAAAGTTTGACCACTCCACAGACACCATGAGTTCTACTAGAAGTCTACAAAAATCTATTTAGATAGGGAAATAATCCTTTCAGTAACCAGGTTCTTGCCTTCAGATCACATACTACTGTCCACCATCTTTGAGGTTCAACCTGATGTATCAAAAGATCTCCACACAATCCATCAATCCACCTCCTCCACATTTTTCTTTCAGTTAAGTGAACTAGAAATGAGGAGAACCACAGGCTTCAGTGTCCAGTGCCTGGTGAGAGCAGTCACATGTGAAAACTCACCTGCAGAACATAAACACTTAAGCCATGAGAGGGGGACTGTGCCATAGATGTTTCACTGACCGAATCCACTAACTCAGCACAAGAGCTTGAACGAAGCTTTGGAAATCTAAAATGTGCCATGATGCTCTCACTTTTGGAAAGGTGGTGAAAATCCTGAGGAATTCAGAGCTGCCTGTTCAGCCCCTCAATACAGTCATTTAGTCAACCCCATGCTGGGGCCTGTCAGGGCACATTTACTCTGACTTTTCAAATGCTTCCTGGGGGTGGGGATGGATGTGTTTAAAATATTGTGGTAAAATGTAAGAAATCACAACTCTGTAAGGATTAGTGAGAGTAATTCCTTTTTCTCTTTCCCTCACACTAAAAAAGGAAATAGCATATGTGGATGAGGAAAAGATAGTAACAGAAAGGCCCAAGTTGGGCGTGAGACGTGGGGCAGTGTGTTGGCTCTGGTATCATCTGGCTGTAAGCACCTTCTCCCAGACTGGAGCCCATGGGCCCTGCTGCTAAACTAGGTTAGTCATGCGGGATTGCTGAATGCCATTCGGTGCTTCCATGGTAACTCACGGCCCACAGGGCTGGCTGTGCACAGCTGACTACCCATTTATCACCCTTGACTGGTCACTTCACATAGGCCTTCCTCTGATAGATGTCACCAACTCTCTAGAATTTGAGTTTAAATTTTTAACTCTCTCTTGGATGGTGGAGTGTGATTTCTCCTATATATTTATCTTCATAAGCCTGGAGACATCTGACAGGAAGGAAAGGGAAAATCCTAAAATCAACAGTGTACATTAACTCTGGAAAGGATTAAGTCTTATTACTGTTTAGAAGCACTATGCCATTGTGATTTGAATGTACAAAGGATAAAGCAACACATAAACACACAAAAGTTGGGCAACCCCAGCTTAGAGGATGGTGAGATAGAGATCTGTCACAAACAGGGAGGCAAAAAGACAGGAGGCTAGGGTTCTTCCACACCATGTAAGCGACTTGTTTATTTTAAAAGCCACATCTCAACTTTGTAAGCCCATCTTTTAGCCTTTTGTTTCCACATTCCCCTATTCCTACCATCTAATACGCAGGAAACATTTTTCACACATTGGCTTTATGAAAAAACATCAACATACCTCAAAGCACAATATTAGTTTGACTTCCAAATACAATTTAAACATGAGAAATCAAAGTGGCTCCATGTCTGAAGGCAGGATAAAATGTTGCTTCAAAGAATGGAGACTTTTTTCCTCTCTCCATCCGTGTGAAAGAATTTGTAAGAGACTTTCTCATAATAAAAATCACTCAGCTAAATCATCCCAGGGTTTTCACTCTCAATACCTAACATGAGTAACGTTCTTAAAATTTATAAAGAAAGTAATCAGAGACTTAATCCTAAAACAAAGTCTTACAATCTGATTTCATATTAAAAATATCAGCCAAGTACAATGAAAAAATAGCACGATGTCAGTTGTTTTCCTGGAAGAGCCCCCAGGGGATTATCTCAGGGCATTAGCACTCTATGCTACTCACTTCTGTTTGCCACAGAAGGTTCAGTATTATCATAATTTATTATAGTATTTATTTTTAAAGTTTTATGTGACCCCATTTTGCAAAATTAAATCAACCTTGAAAACACTGCCCACACATCTTCTTGCCATTCTCTAGGAGGGTGATACATGACAGTGAAATTTACATTCTTGGTACCCGTCGTAAACATTCTCCAGGACTCAGAGCCAGTAAGATATTTTGCATATCTTAAATGCATCCTGCAAGTTTTAAACTCTACACTTGGGCAAATGGGACTAAAGTCACATCAATTCTAAGGAAAGACATGTTAATTTACCTTTCAAAATGAACTTGCCTGGTACTTCTGTATGCCTGTTAATATGCAGCAAAGGTCTGAAAGGATACATTTCACAAAAACCTACCAAGCAGGGCCAAGCGCAGTGGTTCATGCCTGTAATCCCAGCACTTTGGGAGGCCGAGGCGGGCAGATCACTTGAGGTCAGGAGTTCAAGACTAGCCTGGCGAACATGGTGAAACCCCGTCTCTACCAAAACTACAAAACATTAGCCGGGTGTGGTGGTGGGTACCTGTAATCCCAGTTACTCGGAAGGCTGACGCAGGAGAACTGCTTGAACCCAGGAGGCGGAGGTTGCAGTGAGCTGAAAACGCGCCATTGCACTCCAGCCTGAGCGACAGAGCAAGACTCCGTCTCAAAACAAAAACAAAAAACCTACCATCAAGCAGCATGGGATTAGGGTACAGAATGTTAAGTGGTGATGTGGTTTGGGGAGCATTTTGTTAACATCCTGTTTTTAAATTCTTTTCACAATAAGAAAGCATCTATTTGTATAAAAGTTCTGATTAAAAACAAAAGAAAGAGCCTCATATACTATAGCAACGTCAGGTTGGGGATAAAGAAATACTGAAGTGTTCATCATTTTTGCAATAACTCTCATTAGAAGCTCTGAAAACTGATTTTGGGTTCTGAACTCAGTCTTAGATTGTTAGCGAGTAATTTTAGATCCATCTGTGTAAAGCAGAATCTCAAATTAGCTGGGCATGGTGGCACACTCCTGTAGTCCCAACTACTTGGGAAGCTGAAATGGGAGGATTACTTGATCCTGAGAGGCAGAGGTTGGAGTGAGCCCAGGTCACACCCTGCACTCCAGCCTCAGCAACAGAGCAAGACGGAGCAAGAAGCTTGTCTCAAAAACAAGGCAGGGAGAGACAAAAAAAGCAGGGAGAGACAAAAAAAAGCAGAAACTCACTGCCATATTAGAGAATACGTTCCAACATTCAAACACCAGCAGATGATTTTTTTTTTTTTGAGACGGAGTCTCGCTCTGTCGCCCAGGCTGGAGTGCAGTGGCACGGCAATCTCGGCTCACGGCAACCTCCGCCTCCCGGGTTCATGCCATTCTCCTGCCTCAGCCTCCTGAGTAGCTGGGACTACAGGCGCCTGCCACCACGCCCAGCTAATTTTTTTGTAATTTTAGTAGAGATGGGGTTTCACCCGTGTTCGGCACGATGGTCTCGAACTCCTGACCTTGTGATCTGCCCACCTTGGCCTCCCAAAGTGCTGGGATTACAGGTGTGAGTCACCGCGCCGGGCCCCAGCTGATGTTTTTTAATTGGGGGAGTTAATATAACCTACTTTGTTTCTCTTAATAGGTCTCATAAGTCTATTTTGAGAGGTATTTTTTACCTTACAGATAGAAAAACACAAGAACTTGTCTTCCTCATCAATCGGTTTTTAAGGGACAGTAAGGAAAACTGTGTGGTTGGGCATACATAGCTCCAACAGAAAAGTCGGATGGGGGAAGAGGAGACAGATGAGCTAATGTGTTCCCATGTGCAGCACACCAAGCCTCTCATCTTCCAAACATATTTTAACAATAAAAAACTAGTACTGAGTAAGCAAGGCCAGCATGCATATAGAACAATTACACAAACCACACCAAAGAAATCACTTCTCACCTCAAAAAGCTGGCAATCTATAGCTAGGGGTTAATAAAACATGTCTTTATGTTATATGCAATGTAAGCATATTGATGTTACAAATTTCAGAAAATTCAGTCCCTGAGACTGATGTCAAGTGCTTACCAGCAGTCAAGCAAGGGGATATACAGAAATTACCCTCCACAATGGCAACAGAGATAAACCAGTTTTTTTAACCTGAGATAAAGTCTGTCACCTGACTAGTTATTTATGTCTCCCTTTAGCTATAAAGGCCCCTGGTGAGCACAGCCACACACTGCCTCGTTGGCACTGCTCATTTGGCACCAATCAGAAATGTAGATAGGTGTTGGCTCTTCCCCTGCTCTTCTGGTCTGTAGTAGGACCAATCAGAGTGCTGGCCTCATTACCAGGCCACTCATGTCACACACTCTCAACTGACCCGGAAGGACCACATCCCATACCTGCAAAATGATGAGGCTGGTGAAAGTCTCTCAATACAGCCACAAAAATTAAAAATCCTAGAGTCACAAGCTAAGAATGTAGACAAGCAAGCTTAAAGTCTTTTTCTTAATGCTTTCTTCCTTTAATTCATTCCCCAGCTTTTAAAAAAATGTTTTGGGTATTAAATCTATGAAGCGTCCAATATTCAAATAAAATGGACTTCACTTCTCACTCAGAATGTGGCCCTGAGAGGCTCCTATTTCTGGGTTGTCCATCTCCACAAAGCTGCATCACTGATCTTTCTAAAAATCATAAATCTGATCTTGTTATTCAGCTACCTAAAACTTTTCTGGGAGCCCTGGTGCCTATAGGATTAAAGCTCCTGAATGAGAACTTTTTTTTTTTTTTTTTGAGACGGAGTCTTGCTCTGTCACCCAGGCTGGAGTGCAGTGGCGCGATCTCCACTCACTGCAAGCTCCGCCTCCCAAGTTCACACCATTCTCCAGCCTCCCGAGTAGCTGGGACTACAGGCGCTCGCCACCACGCCCGGCTAATTTTTTTTGTTTTTAGTAGAGACGGGGTTTCACTGTGTTAGCCAGGATGGTCTCGATCTCCTGACCTCGTGATCTACACTCCTCGGCCTCACAAAGTGCTGGGATTACAGATGTGAGCCACCGTGCCAGGCCTTCTGGGTATTTCAAGCGGTACTTCTGCCTGCCTCAGCCCTCCGGGTAAGAGCATCCTTCCTGCGTTCTGCCTCATCCTCTACCCTTTAAGCACAAGAAGCAGGGAGGCTCTGGGAAGCAGATCTTCTCCCTGCCCGGTCTCTAACTGCTGCCTTTCAAAAGTCTTCCTCGGTATCACTGCCTCCATTTCTAGGATACCTCTGCTGTCTATGTTTCTATTTACTCAAACTAGATAGACTTTATATATGTGTGCCTATAGATTTTCCTTATTAGACTGTGAGCTCCGCCTTAAGGGCACGGACTATTTCTGAGGGTTCCTTACCCAGTATAGTGCTTAGTGAATGTGATGCTTAATATGCATCTTTGACTGAATTATATTCAAGCATTACTCAATTTCCAATGATTCAGAATTCTGTATTCTGCCAGCCTATTTATTATCTAACAACAAAATGTGACTCATTGTCTGATACCTAAAACTGATTTTACCAAATTCTTTTACCCATCAAATGACTCAAACCTAGAAGACAGGCTGACAACACCCTTTCCTAGATGGGCCAAGAAAGTTGCCTCAGCTAACACCATGTGTTAATCAGTTAATGTTACAGATTTTATTCAGTTTACCATACTTATTAATTAGTCATAAAACCCCAAGTGTACTACAGTAAAAGAAAAGGTACAATGTTTGGGTAACACTTAGAGAAAATACACATTTAGTTTTAAATCAATAGATTCAGAATAATTTTAGAAAGCTACCTCCAGGACGAAAACTTGGACAATACACAAATCTCTCCATGCTGCTATAAATGCATCATGGGGAACAACACAAGAAAATACAGGATCCAGAGAGATAATTTTAAATGCAAGGCAGATTCAGTGGTCCTTCCACTGCTGAAAGCTCTCCACAGGCTTGCTATAGCATTCAAAATTAAAATCCAGAAGCCTGGCCAACGAGGCCCCATTCCCAGCACACTTCCGAGATCTAGCATCCTTCCTCTCCCTACCCTCCCTGGAATACTAGCCAGATTGCCTGTCTTTTCATGCCTGGAACAGGTCAAGCTGTGCACTGCTAATCCCCGTTTGCGTGCACTGCTAATCCCCGTTTGCGTGCTCTGCGCCTAAAGCTGAGGATGACTGGCTCTCTCTCCACTAATATCTCAGGTTATAACTATTGGCTCCTCAGCCAGTCCCCGCCACCAGCAGGTGCTCTCCAGCACTTCACCTTTCAGTCACCATCTAAAATGATCCTGTCTACTCACTCATCTGTTCAGTCATCATCTGACTCCCCGCATCCATCCCAAGGAAGAATGCACGTGGCTGCAGGTCAATCACTCCTTCCCTCTTGATCCTATTTACCCAGCACTAACCCATCAGGCCATATGAATATTAGTTGAGTGAGATTCTGCACATCTAACTCTACATACAGATCCAGAGACTCAATAGTTTTTTTTTTTTAATACATTTTGAAGTTAACCATTTAATAATACATTTTTTAAAAACTAGGCAGTTAGGAAGAACATTCTCTAAACTGATTAATACATCAAATTTTCAAGTCCCACATAGAAAACAGAAAAACAAATTATTCCCAAATTCATCTTGCCTCAAGAAGAGACTGCTGAAATGTCCCCAAGGCGATTTTAAAAGGCAACTCTTCTCTCAAGTTATTCAGGAGCAAATCCGGTTTTAAGAAACAACTAACTTCTACAGCCCATAAGAGATCAAATATACTAAGTGAATATACTTTTACTTAATTTAAGCACCAGATAATCCCAAACATACGCCAAACTGAATGAGGTACATTCTACAGAACAGCTTGGAACACGGGACAGGATTTACCATTCCAAAAGGAAGAGTCCCTCCCAGCCACTGAACTTCTAACGCATACATTCCAGAGAACCAACTGCACCACATACAATAAGAAAAACCTTTGAAATTGGGCCAATGTACCAGCACAGCTTCAGCCAGAACAAATGTTCAGCATTTAGACTTGCTAACCAGCAGCAAAAAAGCAACAGGAAAAGGCTTACACTTGGAAAATGAAAGGAAAAGCAATGTCTGTGTATTGATAAGAACAGTGGGGAACAATAGGATAATAAGGAAACTGGCAAGATGCAATTTATTTCTCTAAAGAATAAAATATTAAGAAACATTTATTCTTGTTTTGTTTTTTGAGACAGGGTCTCACTATAACCCAGTGCAGTGGCACAATCATGGCTTGCTGCAGCCTCAAACTTCTGGGCTCAAGGGATCTTCCCACCTCAGCTTCCTAAGTAGCTGAGACTACAGGCATACACCATCAAGCCCAGCTAATTTTTAAGTATTTTTGTAGAGACGGGGTCTTGCTTTGTTGCCTAGGTCGGTCTCAAACTCCTGGCCTCAAGCAATCCTCTTGCCTTGGCCTCCTAAAATGCTGGAACTACAGGTGTGAGTCCCTGCACACAGCTTGAAACATTTATTGTTGAAATCAGTACACAGGAACCCAACAACACATTTTTCAATTGCTGAATAAACCAAAAAAATTGTAGGGCTCTTCCACTCTCCACTTCCAGCTCATTTCATCATGGGAGAGTATATCCAAAATTAAATTCAAGGATCCTCCATCCCCCCAGTCAACAACTGCCACTAGGAGAAACCACTGTCAATTATATTTTAAACCTAGTTAAACAGGCTGCTGTGGACACATCCATACAAAGAGATAAACTTCTTACAACTGAGAAGTTTTTTCCAGGCTCTTAGCAAACACCACATGGGCCACAAAGCAGATACTTAACCTTATTTGCATATTACACAACGCAGACAACAACAACAAAAAAATGGAGGAATAAGTTGTCCATATAAATGTTTTTAAAGAATCATCAGCGCTTTCCTTTACATCTTGACTTTGGTTATCTTTCCCTTTGGTTATTGAATTACACACACACACTTGTTTCTACAGAAAGAAAGCTTAATGTCACAAAAACTAGAGGCAGTTTCATTTTGCTCCATTTCATTCCACAGACATTTCAAGTAGGAAGAACAGGGAGATTATTATAGGAGAAGAAAGCTGGAAACATCTATTGGTATTTTATACGGTAACAAGCAACAATTACATGTTTCTAAATATTCTCATTTTCATCATAACCCCAGCTCACCTCCTACTACCCGCTATAATTGGCATCTCCTTAAAGTTAAACAGTAAGTCATTGTTTTTCTGGAGAAGTCTCCCTTCATTTGACCTCTGCTAAGCCATGTTGTGAGCCTTACAAAGCTTGTCAGGATTCTTTGGGCTGGATTTTGGCCCAGCTGTCAACATTTATATGCAGAATATATCATCTTTTCACCATCATTACCAACAGGCAGTTCACTTGCATAAAAGAAATGGTATTTATCAATCTTAAAGCATCCCTCTAACCTTCAGCCAACGCTAAAAAACTAGAATCTGAGAGTTCAATTAAGACAGACATATATTTGAGAATTTGTAGAGTCCTTAATAATGTTAAGTTCTTGATAAGGCTGTAAAGTTTCCCTATCTACTCTCTGAAAAGCAGACACTAATATATCCACTGCAAGTAAACAATAAGCAAACATTCAAAATTACCAGATACACTGTGACAATTTATATTTCACAAGTTTATAAAATAATTTCTTCAAACCAGAATTGTATTTTGAATATTATTTATGTCAAAGTTGAGAACAGGAATGCATTTGTCTATGGCTTTCTGTACTTCAAGGTCGTAAGCCTCACAGAATGAGAACAGAAAAGCTCCTTATTTCCAGTAAACATTGACTTCCTCTTATGTGCTAGACCTAAGGATAAAAGGGTAAGGGATTCCACAATTTAGCGAGATACACAATGAAGGAGAAAAAAACAAAAAAACAAAAAAAAAACCTAAGTGTGATCCTGGAGGTTGATTACAAGTACTAAAGGACTAAGGAGAAAAACAGGAACTCTAAATGGAGGAGCCTGGGGTGATTTATTTAATTAAGAGCAGGGACATCTGAGCTGAATCTTGAAGGATGAGCAGAAGTTTCCAAGAGAGAAAGAGGCCTCCACCCCAAGACAGCACTTAAGTTGTAGGGGAGTGATCATTCACCGTAGGGTGTTTGCATCGTCTTACTCCACTCAGATTTCTCACAGGATGGGTCCGAAAGCATGCCTGATAACCTGTGGGGACGATAACGTCTTGCAGCCACCCACTCTACTGGTCTGGAGTGCCTCAATTATCTTTCAGAGGCTGCAATAACCTCCTACCCCGACCCCGGACAACGGCCTGTGGGTTTTCCTCAGCCTGAAACAACAATCTCAAATTACTGCGCACGTGGAAAACTGTCAGTTTTCGGGAAATGAACCGAGCCTGGATGTGGGACTTTAGAATGCAAATGCACTCAGTTGGGGCCTCAGATGATCACACAAACAAAACCGATCACCATTCCCAGATCCCTTTTGCTCCTCATTGCCCAAAAGAGGCTCAATCTCGGGAATGTGAGTCACTCAGCACTAGGTCTGCACAGAGCACCAGGACGCTGGTTAATCAGAGCTTTGCTGTGAAAAGTCTGGTCTAACTTCCTAATTCAAATGATTTTACACTGTTTTACAAGACTTCCACATATCATTCTGTTTGCTGAGCCAACATTAACAATGTGAAATGGAATGGGGGGAAAAAAAAAAGCTCAGTGTAAATTTTAAACGAATATTTAGTTGCAGACTCCCACCCCCAAACTGTTCCCTTATTTCCTGACATGCTTAGACCAGTGTTTCAGACTTGTAAGTAAAATTAAAGAAGGGTAAGACTGCCAGTGGCAAAGGGGGGAGAATTTTTTTAACCATTCATATTTAACATTGGCCAATCTTTAAACTTCAACTTTAAAATGTTCCTTAAAGTTAGCAAGAAATAAAAAGACGGGCTAGCCCAGGGATTGGCAAACTATGGCTCGTGGGCCAAATCTGGACCAGCTGCCTATTGTTATGAATAAAGATTCACTGGAACACAGTGATGCCCATTTGCTTACATATCGCTTATGGATGCTTTGGTCCTACCACAGCAGAGTTGAGTAGGGGCAACATAAACCGCGTGGGCTGCAAAGCCTGAAATATTTACCATCTGGTCCTTCACAGAAAAGGTCTGTTGACCCCCTGGACTAGTCCCTAAGAAACACGAGGGGTGACTTTTTTTTTTTGTAAAGTTCATTTAAAAGCTCAGTGTAAAGCCTAAAGGAATAGAGACTGCTTCTGAAATAACTTCTTGTAGAATATACAGTCTTTCAGTGACAGCAAGTTCTCCTTATCTGCCTTCTTGACTTCAGGAAAAAGATGAAAATCTCCATTCTTATCTCTAATTATCTCATTTAAATGTCTTTCCCCCTTATTTCAAAAGATTAGCATAATGTGATGTGTGATGGAAAGTGTGCCAAGCAGGCAGCCTCCACTCACTGTACAATGTCATCCAACATCTTCAGAACTCTTCCCCATCTCCAAAACTTGACCTTTTCACAATACCTCCAAGGTGTTGTGAAGTGTGTGTTGACGGAAGTGTGGGAAACCCATGAGGTATGAAACCATTCCAGTCACTGTTCTGGCTGCATCTTCAAGTGAATAACGGACTTCACACTGCAATTCTTTATAACTTGAGGGTAAAATAAATGGAAAGGACAGGATATGCAGGAGACAGCACAGCAAAAGAAAACACTAGGAGACACTCTGAGATTAAGAACTCCCAAGGCACAGGGAGTCCATCCAATTTCCCTGTGCTATCTACTCCAGCAGGCGGGTGTGGTTTTTGGAAAATATGAAGAATTAAGCCAGTGGCCGCAATTAAAGGTCAGAACTTACTGTTCCTCAAATGTCCTGATTCTTTAAAAGTCTGGTAGGAGTGGGCCGGGCGCGGTGGCTCAAGCCTGTAATCCCAGCACTTTGGGAGGCCGAGACGGGTGGATCACGAGGTCAGGAGATCGAGACCATCCTGGCTAACACGGTGAAACCCCGTCTCTACTAAAAAAAAAATACAAAAAACTAGCCGGGCGAGGTGGCGGGTGCCTGTAGTCCCAGCTACTCGGGAGGCTAAGGCAGGAGAATGGCGTAAACCCGGGAGGCGGAGCTTGCAGTGAGCTGAGATCCGGCCACTGCACTCCAGCCTGGGCGACAGAGCGAGACTCCGTCTCAAAAAAAAAAAAGTCTGGTAGGAGAATGCACTGCTAGATCTGAATACCTTTATGTACATAAAAAAAATCTGTCAGGCTGACAGTGTAAGGAGGAAACTGCTTGACAGTATTCATAACATTAAACCTCTGTCTTCAAATGGAGGTAGAGTGAACCTCTTACATATTCTTATCACCTATTCCTTCCCATTGAAAACCTCCTGCACTCAGGGAGACCCTGTTTCCCTTATAACTCTAGCCTAATCACAGACTCCCAACTATTCTCTTACAATAAAGTAGCTCAGAAACAGCTACAATATTTGTATCAAAGTTTACCAAATGCTAGAGGATAACAGAATAAAAAGAAACAGGTAACATGCATCCAGGTACCTGACAAATTACAACCTGCCCAATTTCAGTCTGGGGCCCCTGGTTATCCACAGACCCACCATTAATTTACCTGGGAGGACACTCACTCACCCCCAGATTTCTCCCAGTGTGGCCAAAAGGAAGCCCCTGAGAGCCCTGGCCATGAAATAAAAGACCCCACCTGTGTAGGATGACAGACACCAACTAAGGCCACCTCCTTTGGGGACACTCCACCTGCCTTCCCACAACTTCAACAGCATAACACTGGAAGAACACAATCCAATAATCCTAGCATTTCTCTAATAAATGCACTCCTAAAGTGGCAGGGAATGATTTAGTAATACATTCTGTCACATGCATTTTACTGTTACCCAAAAATGGGGAGGTCTTAAATGGACATGAGTCTCCACTTTTCCTTCAGTGTGAGACGGGCTGGTTCTAAAAATTTTATCTTTAATTCTCAGCAAAAGACAACCTAGTTGGGCCGGGCGCGGTGGCTCAAGCCTGTAATCCCAGCACTTTGGGAGGCCGAGACGGGCGGATCACGAGGTCAGGAGTTCGAGACCATCCTGGCTAACACGGTGAAACCCCGTCTCTACTAAAAAATACAAAAAACTTGCCGGGCGAGGTGGCGGGCGCCTGTAGTCCCGGCTACTCGGGAGGCTGAGGCAGGAGAATGGCGTAAAAACCCGGGAGGCAGAGCTTGCAGTGAGCTGAGATCCGGCCACTGCACTCCAGCCTGGGCGACACAGCGAGACTCCGTCTCAAAAAAAAAAAAAAAAAAAAAAAAAAAAAAAAAAAAAAGACAACCTAGTTGAAGAAAAACATACCTTAATCCAAGAGCTTTGGTCTGAGACATCAAGAAATTATTTAAATAATCTCTACAAAATGAGGTATTATAAAGCACATACAACTTCATACAACAGGTTTTTAAAAAATTGAAACGACATCCTGAGAGGAAGAAAAATAAAACAGGTTATGTGTTTGTTTACTCAACTTCTAATCATCTTCCCAAATATACATCAAAAAATAACCTTAAGAATAGTTCCAAATCTTACTAGGGCTCTGAGTTACACAGATGTATGCACTGTCAAAATGGACCAGTACACTTAAAATTTGTGCCTTTCACTGCATTTTATACCAAAAGGAAAAAAACTTAAAAAAAAAAAATACCAAACTTTAGTTAATGATATACAAGCTATTTACGGGACGTATACTCCCCCACAACTTATATAAGAAGCATAAAAATACATTAATGGATAGATACAGCAACAAAGAGATGCATATATGGTAATGCAAGTAAAATAAAATGTTAATACAGACTGAGTATCCCTTTATCTGAAATGCTTGGGACAGTAAGTGTTTTGGGTTTCAATTTTTTTTGGGGGGGGGGGATTTTGGAACACTGGCATTGAGCACCACTAATCTTAAAATCTGAAATCTAAAATGCACCAATAAGCATTTACTTAGAGTGTCATGTCATCACTCAAAAAGTTTCAGATTTTGTAGCCAGGCATGGTGGTGCACACCTGTAATCCCAGCTACTTGGGAGGCTGAGAAAGGACAATCGCTTGAACCCCAGGAGGCAGAGGTTGCAGTGGGCCAAGATCACACCACTGCACTCCAGTCTGGGCGACAGTGAGACTCATCTCAAAAAAAAAAAAAAAAAAAAAAAAATCAACAGCAACAGCAACAACAACAAAAAGTTTCAGATTTTGGAATGTTTAGGATTTTGGATTAGGACTATTTAATATATACTTACAATCTGGGAATAAGGCTTTTTACTGTGAAATTCATTAAACTTTTCTGAATGTTTGAAAATGTTCATATGTTAGAAAAAACCACAAGAATAAACTATTAAATTTGGTCAAAACACTGTGGTAGGATCATTGTGTACCCCACATTTTTCCAACAGACTCTCCTCTCTGGTATTTACAGGCTTCTGGTTAAATCTTAGCAGAAAGGTTAAATTTCTGCTTCTGGTTAAATAGCTTCTGGTTAAATAGCTTCTGGTTAAATTTTAGCAGAAAGGAGTAATTTGGAAGCATAAATTTATCTATGAAATATTACAGCAAATCTTTGAAAGGAAAAGAACTCAAGAGTGGTCCTAAACTTGTGAGACATACGATTTCATCAGCTGTCAGCAGAACTGAAATAGCAGAAGTGTGCATGTTACATGTGTATCCATGCATGCACGCCAAGCAAAACTAGAGCCCTTACCTAACACCTTCAAATCTTTCTCTGGCTACTGCTTTTTGCTCTACTGGGAAACTACAAGCCATCTAGTAGAGACACATGCATACATTTGTAGAGTAAGTTTCAAATTCCGACCTGGAAAGTTTTCAGGGCAATCTCCTTAGCAGCCACTGTGAAGACTTAATTCACCTTCCCTGGTTTCCTCCCCCAGTATTCATTATTTAAAATATCATACTTTTCCCTACTTGAGAATTAGGTTGTTTGTGAAGTTTCAGAAAGTTAATCTTCTCTGGTTCTTGTCCTATTTCTTCCTGTACTGATTTAGGGCCTATAAAGAAACCACTGGAATCACATTTCCTTCTTCATATTTCAAAGTGTTTTTCCTGCAAGTCCTTCCCCACAAAATTACCAAGCCAGAAAGCCTTGAGCTTTTAGGAAGGATCGAGTCAATGGTTCTATTTCATCTAGTTTGAGTTACATCTGATATATAAAATACGAGAGAACCAGATTTTAGAAAAGCATTTTACATAAGCAAATCTGTAATAAAATAGGTAGTTACTTTGTATGTACCAATCTCCCTTCCCCCGTTATTTCTCCTCTGAGCTAGTTCCAAATGCTGCTGCAATGAATCTCCTCCCTGCAGACATGCTGAGGAACCATGTCATTCGGAATTCTTTCCTTGCTCCTTTAGAAGTCTGGCCTCAGTTTCCTACTAACAGGCCCTCCTCACCTCCAACTTCCCTACCACTTCCTACTACAGAGCAACTGGATGGCCACTCAAGGTCCTCACACAGAGACTGCTGTTTGTCAGTCTCCTGCCACAACTTTGTTGAAACTGAAGGGGGCAGGGAGAAGGATGAACATGACACAGGACGGAACATTTTGGTTACCATCACAGTAAACGAGTAGAGGGAATGGTCTCAGCAGGGCATCGTGGCCCACGCCTGTAATCCCAGCACTTTGGGAGGTCGAGGCAGGAGGATCACTTGAGGTCAAGGGTTCGAGACCAGCCTGGCCAACATGGTAAAACCCCATCTCTACTAAAAGTACAAAAATTAGCTGGGTGTGCATGGCAAATTTTTAATTTTATTTACCTATTTATTTATTTTGAGACAGAGTTTCCCTCTTGTTGCTCAGGCTGGAGTGCAATGGCATAGTCTCGGCTCACTGCAACCTCCGCTTCCTGGGTTCAAGCAATTCTCCTGCCTCAGCCTTACAGGCATGCACCACCACACCCGGCTAATTTTGTATTTTTAGTAGAGACAGGGTTTCTCCATGATGGTCAGGCTGGTCTCAAACTCGCGACCTCAGGTGATATGCTTGCCTCGGCCTCCCAAAGTGCTGGGATTACAGGTGTGAGCCACCGTGCCAGGCTGCAAATTTTTAATTTTTAATTACAAGTACACGCACCCGTAATCCCAGCTACTCTGGGGGCTAAGGCATAAGGATTGCATGAACCCAAGAGGCTGAGGTTGCAATGAGCCAAGATCATGCCACTGCACTCCAGAGCCTGGGTTACAGAGCGATACTCAGTCTAAGAAAAAAAAAAAAACAAAAAACATGGTCTCTGGAGTTACAGAAGGATTCAAACCTAGACTCTGCCACTTCCTAACTGTGATTCTTTGGGTAAATCATTTACTCACTAAATGTGGGGGTGACGGGTAGGCTAAGGCTGTGTAACCCACACAGCACTCAGGAGTGTCTTGCACATACTGTGTCCTAAGCAAATATAGGTCAAGTAACTGACACCTGAGGCCAGCATGATTTAGGGTCTGATGACAATGTACAAATGCTCTCTGAAACACAAACATCCCCATGCACAGGAACTAGGGGAAACCTGCGGAGCGAGAGTTCTCCACTATTGACACTTGGGGCCAGGTAATTCTTAGTGATGGGGCTGTCCTGTATATTGTAGGACGTCGGCAGCATCACTAGCCTCTATCTGAGATGATGGTAGCACACCCCCCTCCCAGGTGGGACAGCCATATCTGTCTCCAGACATTGCCAAATATCCCCCGGATAGGGGAGGGTAAAATCTCCTCCCCTGTGGAGAACCACCGCTGTAGAGAATGAGAAATATTCCCCAAGTCACTGTGTTACTTCTCTACTGGAATAGCAGCCACCACAACAATGCAGGACAGAAGGAACTGACAGGGGAAATCTTTGCCAATAGCTACATTTATGACAGGCACCTCTGAGATCCTGTCACTACCAGGTACAGCTAACAGGGTAAGCCACACACTCTCTAAGCCTTAGTTTCGTCCTCTCTAAAATAGGGATGATAATTGTACCAAAAAGTTTTGGGCTGTTGTAATAATTACATTAACTAATGCAGACACAGTGCTGAGCCCAGTGCCTAGTGTTCAATAACTGTGAGTCATTATTATTGTACACAGCTGGAGTCCAAGTGCTGGCAAAGGAGCACAGGCTTTGGTGCCCCCTCCTCCATTCTGCCTATGCCTCTCCCATCACATCCCTTTCCTCCCTAAAAAGGGAGATAACTCAATACTAAACACGACAGATAGTCACTAGAGCTGACAGCCTACAGAGCAGGATAAGAGAACGTCAGAAAAAAAAGGGGAACCCAACGATGGCATAAAATGTGATATCTCACAGCAGAAGCAAAGGGATGCATGCATTTCACACTAAAAATGAAGGAGTGGAAAAATGTTTTATTCTAAATATCAGTTTCTTCTAAAGAAGCAGGATCAGGATCAGGATCAGGATCAGGGCTGGGTGCAGTGGCTCATGCTTGTAATCCCATCACTTTGAGCGGCTGAGGTGGGTGGATCACTTGAGGCCAAGAGTTTGAGACCAGCCTGGCCAACGTGGTGAAACGCCATCTCTATATTTTAAAAAATATATTTTAAAAATTAGCCGGGTTTGGTGGTGGGCACCTGTAATCTCAGCCTCAGGAGGGCTGAGGCAGGAGAATTGCTTGAACCCGGGAGGCAGAGGCTGCATTGAGCAGATAGCGCCACTGCACTCTAGCCTGGGAGACAGAACAAGACTCAAAAAAAAAAAAAGGCAGGATCCTAAAGGAGGATGAAGGTTCACACCTTTTATACAAAAAGGTTCCACCCACGGACATCCCCTGTCCCAAATATTGCTGGAGTTCCCCAAGTTACAAATACCCTACAACTACAAATCATCTCTCTCCAAATTCCCCATGCCGAAACCAAGCTGGAGAAAAGGCACTTACTTCCCAGAGGCTAACGCTGGGAAACACTGACCTCACATTTCTTCACTCTGAGAGGAATTTTACACATACCACGTTTCCCTACTCTCATCCTCTTTTTTTGTTTCAGTTATAGCTCAGTTTAGAGATAAATAGACACCCCACCCATATTCCATTTTCTATGCTTTCCTTTGCTTCGCCAGTAAATCAAGGGTCACCGGCCACATGGATGTATGTATGAAGGGCAAGGAAGACATTTACATGTAAGTCTGGAGTAGATCTGAAGCTGTGTATCAGCTGTCGCTTGCTATCTGTGTGAGCGTGGCCAAGTCAATTAATCTCCATGAGCCTCAGTTTATCTGTATAATGGCGGTGATAAGCTCTGCCTTGCAGATTAAATGATACCATTTTGCAAAGTTCCTTGCTCAGAGATCAGAACATAACAGAATGCTCAATAAATAATTGCTTAATAAAAGACTGCTATTACCACAGATCAAAATTATACATAATCCTCTGTCCTTAAAAGTGCCCAGGTTTACCAGTGGAAATGCCCCTGCCCCAAAGAATCCATTTTTTCCAGTCTCCTCCAAGTAACCTAAAGATCCCTTACACCACTCCTCTTTCTCCCTCAACAAAACCCCCCAAAGCTAAAAGCTAACACAAGTATAGAACGAACCCTCTTGTTTAAGCATGGTTTTTATGCTTTATTTCAGTGATTGCACCGTTTTGCATTATTTTTCCAAATGTTTGACATTTTGGCACAAGTTAAGAAACATTCTGGCTCTAGCCTAGGGCCTAACCTTCATCACATGATTTTCACTG
This sequence comes from Macaca mulatta, assembly GCF_049350105.2. Lineage (NCBI taxonomy): Eukaryota > Metazoa > Chordata > Mammalia > Primates > Cercopithecidae > Macaca > Macaca mulatta. Next base: position 96,344,488 of record NC_133410.1, on the reverse strand, counting down.
CTGCTTCTGCAAAACATTTTCTATGCCCCAAACACATTTTTGGAAGAAAATCAGTTAGTAAATTGGAAACTATCTACTTTTTTTTTTTTTTTTTAATTTCCAACACCTATTGAAATAACTACCCACACTGGCCAGTTCAACCATTAAAATATAGTGAAAAAAGTCATTTTTTAATTAAAATAGAAACTTTCTTCTCAAATAAATAAGTGGTTCTTTCTATCCTTCGGTTTAGGCAGTTTTTATAATAAGTCAATAAATATACAAGTATCTGAATTTTTCTATTTCTTATAATTTAAACATAAATTAGGTTAAAATTTACAAAGTTACCACATATCCATCCATTTTCTTGTCAATTTTTAAATGAGACTGACACCAAAAAACAAAAACTAAATAGAATTCTTCCCCGGCTAACTTTAAGATAATATTGAAAAGCACAGTTATAAAATGATTTCAGCCTGCTGGGCACAGTGGCTCACACCTATAATCCCAGCACTTTGAGAACCCAAAGTGGTAGGATCACCTGAGTTCAAGACCAGCCTGAAAAACAAAGCAAGACCCCATCTCTACAAAAAAATTAAAAATTAGCTGGGCATGGTGGTGTGTGCCTATAGTCTCAGCTACCTGGGAGGGTGAGGCAAGAGGATCGCTTGAGTCCAGGAGTCTAAATTTGCTGTAAGCTATGATCATACCACTACGCTCCAGTCTGGGCAACAGAGACTCCGTCTATATTAAAAAATAAATAAAGATTTTGGCTTGGATATATGATTCTAATGTAACTTATTGAGGCAATGCTTGGGTTCTTTGCTAACACTCATGTATCTGTAAGCATGGGAAGAAAACATCCTAGAAGGGTCCTTGATTTATTTGGATTTTGTGGGCTATACTAGTTCTTCTTTAGCTACCACAGTCTTACAAAGAAATATGAATGAGTGAAGCTTTTAAGTATGGTGTTCAGTAATACTTCCCATCACCAGCATCATGAACAGACTGGAACATCTGCTAAACCTAAGTGTCAGTGTGTTAATATCTCTGTAACTACCTTGGCTCCTAGCACAATGTATAAAATAATACCTTGCTTCAGTCAGCGTTACCTGGGCTATTTTTGAGTTTTAAAAGTGTTTTTAGCATGGTATTTCTTTTTTTCTATTTTCTTTTTTTTTTGAGATGGAGTCTCCCTGTGTCGCGCCCAGGCTGGAGTGCAGTGGCACGATCTCGGCTCACTGAAACCTCTGCCTCCCGGGTTCAAGACATTCTTCCACCTCAGTCTCCCAAGTAGCTGGGATTACAGGCCGCCACCACGCCCAGCTAATTTTTTTGTGTAGAGACGGGGTTTCACCATGTCGGCCAGGCTGGTCTCAAACTCCTCACATCAGGTGATCCACCCACCTCGGCCTCCCAAAGTGCTGAGATTACAGGGGTGGGCCACTGTGCCCACCCTAGCATGGCATTTCTAAGCATAAAGATCTGAAAGATTTATCTGTTCCTCTTCAAAATGACAATCTCAAAAATCCTAACAGTCTAAAGTAATCCAAATCCCTTTTTCCCTATGTGTTGACTAAATCACTTATCAAACACATACAAAGAATGAGTCAACCATGTGAAAAAATTTAACGTATAAATAAAAAGTTGAAAAGGAACAAAAAGAAAATGTTTAGACAAATTGCTGAGATTCAGGAAGACATTTCTCTTTTAACTACAATTAACTTATAATTAACTTCTGTTTTACTGAACTACAAAAAAAAGATTTTAAAGAGCCTAAATTACATCTGTTATTTCCAAGGCATATTGATTCAATCAAGTCTGTCACAAAGTGGGATACTATCCACAGAAACAATGATACTGTGAAACACTCCTTCTGCCTAAAGCCAGATGTAAGTCACCTATAGAAATATGATTCCACTTTTACGGTGTTACATTAAAAATACATTCATTTATGACAAGAGCAAGTGTACATTTTTTACTCCTGGATAAACTGAGGCAAACAGGATTTCCCTAATGTCTCCAAGATAAATGAGTGGTGTCTGGTGAGTGACTCAGGAGTCCCTGGCACTCTACTTAGCCTTTTCCATTCCATGAAAATCTACAAAGAACACGGTAATCCATTTAAAACTTTAATACTTCTGAAAAACAGGATGAGGTTTTACAAATTTGTTAGGAAGTCATCCTATTATAAGGCCCCAAGTTGTTTGACAGAACACTCAAATTCATCTGGAAAAAGTACATGAGAAAACAGCCACAAAAATTCTGAGAGTGCACCTCAGAAGGGTAAAGAAGGGCAATCAGCCTCATCATATATTAAAACACGTACAAAGGTACAGTGAATTTGATGATGGTGCTTAAATACAGAGAACAGAACGGCGAGTCTTGGGGAAGAGAGGAAGGGTTCAGAAACCTTCCATCACTCCTTAAACCAAAATAAAATCCACATGGAGAAAATATTAAAAGATACACAACTTTTTAAGAAATATCACCTATACTCAAAGAAACCTGGAAGAATACATGAAAAACTAACAGTACCAAAGGGGACAATCTGAAAAGAAGACATTAACAATGATGACTATCTGTGCATCAAAAACATGGCATTACTGGGCGCAGCGGCTCACACCTGTAATCCTAGCACTTTGAGAGGCTAAGGCAGGTGGATCATGAGGTCAGGAGACTGAGAACATCCTGGCTAACACGGTGAAACCCCATCTCCACTAAACATACAAACAATTAGCCGGATGTGTTGTCACATGCCCGTAGTCCCAGCTACTGGGGAGGCTGAGGCAGGAGAATCCCTTGAACCCAGGAGGTGGAGGCTACAGTGAGCCGAGATTGCTCCACTGCACTCCAGCCTGGGCAACAGAGCGAGACGCCATTGCAAAAAATAAAAATAAAAAACATGGCATCAACATTTGCAAAGCAAGAAACTTAAGACAGTAGTGTACTCGTATGAAGCTTTTATTCATCTCTCAGTCCATGGCAGATCAGACAGACAAAATGAGAATACAGAAATAATGTAAGATACAAAACCACATTTACCTCTGGACTCTGAAAATAAGGCAAATACGTTCTTTCTTACATGGTTATGAAACACTCATAAAAACAATCATTATGCCACAAAGGTCTACAACTCAATACATTCATTTGAAAATAACTGTGGAGAGAGGTACAAGAGAGATGAGATAATAATGAATGCAGATCTTTGAAGCAACTTCATGTAATTAAATATAGCTGTGATACACAAAGGACAAAAACTTTCAGTTCCTACAGTAGTTTGTTGTGATCACATTGTTTCAAGAAACCACAGAATCCCTTGAGAAAAAAGGTGCTGTTTTCAAAAAATTCTAACCGTGTTTTTCCTCTGCTCTCACACCACAACAATCATCAACACAGAAGATTTCTGTGATCAAACGTGGGAGGAGGAGATTTTCCTACTATCTACACCACTACCTAGAGACGGAGTCAGATCCCATAGGTCGAGGGCTCAGCCCCCAAGACTGCCCCCCGCCATCCCTTCAGACACCAGTCACAGGTCTGGACCTCCAGAACTTCTCATAGACTGGCTTGCAGTTGGGATCCCATGGTTTCGATTAATTTGCTGGAGCAGCTCACAGAACTCAAGGAAACACCTACTTAACGTTTACCGGTTTATTGTAAAGGACATTACAAAGCATACAGATGAAGAGATGTGTAGGGTGAGATATGGGGGAAGGGGCGCGGCGCTTCCATGCCCTCCCTGGGCACACCACTCTCCCGGAACCTCCACGTGCTCAGCTATCCAGAAGCTCTCTGGAGACCTAGCCTTCGTGGGCCTTTTATGGAGACTTCATAGTATAGGCAAGATTGACCACCATGTAGAAATGTGATTGGACAAAAAGGGTATGATCTAAATCAAGCAAGGCCATCAGTTCAGATTTTTCTTGGCCTCTCTGTGCAGCATTCCTTCCTCCAGAGTATGGGGCAGGACCTCTCAGGAATAAAAGTCTTTAGACTCACAATCAGATTAGAGTCCTGCCTTGGGCAAGTGAAAGGAAGATAAGAGAAGGTCACAGAGAGAGATTCTGTTTCCTGAGGCCTAAAGTGCCCCACCATTATACCAAAAGATTAACAAGGATTGTGGGAGTTATGGGCCAGGAACCATGGACAAAAACCAATATATAATCATAATATCACAGGTACTTAAACCATCTGCTACTTCCTAAAATATCCAAGGCAGAAGATTATTTCCTACTGCTAAATATATAAAAAGAACACCACTTTTTTTGGCAGAGATAGAGGCCTTCTTTCACCCCACCTCCCATAACAGTCCTTCACACGTATAAAAGGTTGTTTTGTAAATTAACCTTTATATTTAATAGCCAGATGGAATGCCCTCCTTACTGTCTAAATCTTCACTTCCTTATAACTGTACCTCACTGAGCTGGGGGTCTTTCTAAATTCTACCATATCCCTTATTTGATGGCTCCCAAAGAAAAATGTCCTCTCAAATTTCTTTTCAACACTTGTTTAATGTGTTTGTATTTATGTGCCAATTAAGTGTAAGTTTCAGAAATATAGTCTCTATTTTAAAGTTCATAGCTAGGTTGTTATGGTACTCACTTTGCCTTTATTAAAATAAAAACAGGGCTAAGTTTTGGTAGAACTACAAACCACTAAAACGATCAAATTTTTATTTCAAGAAACTGCCACATGATGGTCATTTCCTAACATTTTTATCCCTGTTTAAAAATGCCATTCTTGGAGGGTGCAGCGAGCCACGATTGCGCCACTGCACTCCAGCGTGGGCAACACAGCGAAACTCTGTCTCAAAAAAAGCCATTCTTCTCACCACCATCACCACTGACTTCCATGTACATTCTAGAGGGACAATTACATTTCTCTAATGTGTCATGGTCTGCTCTTTTCTCTGCCTCAGGTAACCCTCCTCAGAGGTTCTCCCCGCCAAAACCAAGACCAATTCCCCACCCCCTATTATTCCCTCACAGTATCCTGTTTGTTTTTTGCCATTGTGTTTTCACAATTTGCACTTGTTTTATTTGTCTGTTTGTTTGCTCATTTCTGGCTCTCCCACCAAACTATGAGCTCCTTGTAGGGAGGGAGATAGTGTATTTATCTAAACCAACTCAGAGCCCTGCACACACCAATAGTTGGCTCTTAGTGAACAATGAAGTACTCAATACATTTACAGATAATATGAAAAACACTTAATGCATGTGAATTGGCCACATTCATAAAGCTGCTGATACTGATATAATTCTTAAGTAGGTAAATTAATATGCAGAGCAGCAGATTTCAGTAACTTGCCACAATGCACTGAGGCTCTCCAAGCTGAAAGAACACTTGAAAGGCTCATAAAGGAAGAAATGAAGACAGCTTCTAGACAGAGCCTCACAGCTCTTTTTTTTTTTTTTTAATAGAATGACTGAGTGCTAAAAAGATGATTCATTTTCACTACCATCACACATGCTCCTAAAGATACTTTCAGAGCATTTCATCAAACATTTTGTTTCTGCAACAGATCTATCTTTTCCTGAAGTCGGAGCACACCATCAGTGAGGGCACATAGTCACCGCCTTCCCCAGGCAGGACCCAAGTCTGAATAATTTCCAGACGCTTCACCTAGATAACTTATCTTTGCATGTGAGGCTCTAGTGAACGAGAACAGCTCATTTTTGCCCAAGCGCTTTTATTTAAAATGCACACTGTAATAACAATTTCCAGGACCATTTTGCAATTATAAAATAAAGGATTTCTATTTAACAAACAATATATTTAAATTATTCTATTTGAGGGATTTATGAGTTGCGGAGCTGGAGTTTTCTTTACTATTTTGACAATAATCAGCATGCATTGGTATTTTAAACTCAATCTGGCATTGTTTAAACATTCCTTGATACGAATTTCTTAATCGAAAAGCCCAAATTACGAAATACAATAAAGAATTGCATATGGGGGAAAAAATGAGCTGTGTTTTAAGATTACATATAAATTGAAAACAATATACAATTTTCTAACAATCAAATGCAAAATTGATCAGACCTCAGAGCCACTACTTTCATAGCCCAAATAACTAAGAAGATAGCAAACAACTTGCAAGAAATTGACTAAATTAGATCAGTTCAAAGCTAGACTGGGCATATAGTTTGAACAACAGTTTGGTATTTTCTCAAAAAGTCAAACAAAAACCTATCATAGGACCCAGAAATTCCACCTTTAGCTATCTAACCAAAAAAAAAAAAAACTATATATATATATATACACACACACATATATACACACACACACACACACACACACATATACATATGTCCACACAAAGTCTTGCATGTAAATGTTAATAGCAACATTATTCACAATTTTTTAAAAACTGGGACAACCCGTCCATCACATCTATTAACAGAATACTATTCAGCGATAAAAGGACAGAATTACTGATACATGGTGCGCCACAGATGAACCTCAAAAAATTATGCAAGTATGGCCAGAATGCGCTGAGGCTGGTAAATTTAAAATATATATACATATGCAAGTAAAAAGAGTCAGATGCAAGAAACCATAATACTTCATTTATGATTCCACTATGTGAAATGCCCAGAAAAGGGATATTTACAGAGAGAGAAAGTATGTTATGGCGGTAGGGCTGGGGACGGGGATTAACTGTAAATGGGCAGAAGGGATCTTACCAGGTATGGGATAAAATGTTATAAAACTGGTCACTCCATTCAGTAAAATAATTAAACATCACTGAGTTGTCACTTGACATGAGTGAATTTTATGACATATACAATAGACCTCAATAAAATATTTTTTTTGGGGGGGGGGGACAGTCTCACTCTGTCACCCAGGCTGGAGTGCAGTGGCGCAATCTCCACTCACTGCAAGCTCTGCCTCCCGGGTTTACGCCATTCTCCTGCCTCAGCCTCCCAAGTAGCTGGGACTACAGGCGCCCACCACCATGCCCGGCTAATTTTTTTGGTATTTTCAGTAGGGACGGGGTTTCACCGTGTGATCCAGGATGGTCTCGATCTCCTGACCTCATGATCCGCCCGCCTGGGCCTCCCAAAGTGCTGGGATTACAGGTGTGAGCCACCGCACCTGACTACTTCATTCTTTAAAATACTCTAAGATCATGGATAATACCAATACTGTAAGGATGTCAACACAGAATACGAGTGACCTCAGAAAGAAATCAAGTTTTATGCTAGGCTTATCATAAACTGCCAAGACTCTCTGTAAAGCCTACAAATTTAAACTCAGAATTAAGTAAACTTAACAAGTTTACTTTATCCTTAAAGAAACATGACTCCTAAAATAAGAAAGAAATGAAGGTGTTTGTAAGAGGAGGCCCCTCCCTGCCCTAAGGGTAAGAACAAATAAAAAACTCACACCATCAGCAGTGATAGAATTATCAAATTCAATCTTTTATAACTGCCAACCTAGGACTTTTTGTCTTCTGGGCAGAGTTCCCACTTAAAAACAAAAACTAAGTTCCAGTGGTACTTTGAATTTTACTAAAACCAAGTCACAAGATAAGTAGACAATTCGAATAACGTTAATAATTCTTTCCAATATTTTTAGGTTATAAAACCTCAGTTATGTATAAATGTAATACACTAGGTTTCATTTTATCCTTTTACTATTCTAATGCCAGTAAATGTTACTGCCTAATTTTCCCCCTATGGTACAAAGTTTATTTTTACACAACTTTTTTAAATGGAGAGTTAGCACTGTCTAACTCTAAAAGGAGGCTGGAGGGGAGAGGGAGAGACAGACTATAAACGAGTAACAGGAAAACATTCCTATAGCTGTAATTGCTAGGTCAAAATTACCTGAAAAAATATAAAAGGACAGAGCTGCAGGTTACTTTATACCAATGAATATCCTTTCAGCAAATTAACAACTAAAACCTAGCATATTAACTCAATAACACATTCTGTTTTCCTTTAAGGAAAAATTTTCTTAAACCATAATATCATGGACTCAAACTTTATCAAAGCTCAAAGCTACCAACTTACTAGATAGGCCATGTTAGAAACAGGTTTCATAGTTTTGTACAAAACGAGAACTAATTAAATTTATACCACTTTCCATAAATTCAAGTCCACAGTAAATCAGATACACCTGTATTTTTAAAGCAACCAGAATGGGAGATCAGTGGGGGAGAGGCAATTTAACAAGTTATCCAGACACACATTGTCCAGGATGAAAGTCACGTGATAATCTTGGTTCTGTCTTGACCACAAAAACATATGCACCAAATCAAAATTTAATTACACTGCATAACACAATTTAAGTTGTGCTTCATATTTTATTGACTGCTTTGCTTCTGACAGGACAGTTTCCTGAAGGAAAGTTCCAAGAATTGAAAAGTTACAACACCCACATACCAAAGACTGTTTCCTGAATTTTGTTACAGGAAGTGACATCTGCTATAATTTTAACATTTACTTCCCAGTAGGAGTTCCATTTAAAATGTCTTGTTGAACGTTATTTGTTCAGCAGTACCCCTAAGCAAAGCTTTTATTAAAAAACAAAACTTTCATTTCAGTTTCACAAAGTTTGGACACAACTGACCAAGCCATTTTAACTTTTCCCTGGGAACAAAAACAACTGCCACCTGATAAACTGGGGTGTGTGTGGTAGAGAGAGAGAGAGACTTAACTGGGGAGGGAGCCCACAAGGATAGAAAAACATAAATTAAATACCCTGGTCCTTGAGAAGAGACAATTCTTGGAAGGTGCTGTATGATTAAACACTGGACAATGCTTCTTGGTATCTTTTATTTTATTATTATTTTTTTAACAGACACATTTGGACATTTCAACCAACAGTTTGTAATATAAGGATAAATTCATGGAGGTGGATACCCACCTTCTCTACCAACCTCCAGTCTGTTTCAACAGGAGAGGGAAAAATGTATATTTATAAGCATATATTAAATCAAAATTTAATAGCATTGTACAACATGGTTTACATGATCTCTCTCACTCACACACACACCATCTCACAAAGCACCGTACCTGTGCCCCTGGCCTTACAGACAGCAGGGCTCCACCCAGAACCTGTCCACTCAGAATCTCTGGGGGAGTGGGAGCAGAATCTGCACACTAAAAAGCAACCACAGTGATTTTTGTGTCTAATCAAGTTTGAGAACCCTGAACCTCATATGACCATATTACCCCTAAAATACCCTTTTACTTTTTATTTGTTTAGTTGCCAATCCAGCAGTAAAAAATTGAAAAAATAAAAAATAAAAATAAAAAAAGAGGTAAGATCTTCCTCACAGCCTTAACTCTTCCCCAGACCAAAACAAAGGATCATGTGGCCTGTGGGGTCTCCAAGCCCTCACCCATATGAACCACCATGGAGGAAAAGCAATTCTTGGTACTTTTTAGAATGCAATCCAACAGTGAGTGCCCTTTGAAAACATACCAAAATAAAGGCAATCTAGGTGTCAATAAAAATATTTTACTCTTTGTCTGCTTGAGTTCCTTTAGACAAGATGTTACCCCTGGGATTTCCTCTTAATATATTAAATCTGTCACCAAATTACTGCTCCGAGCAATAGCCTTAAGAACTTGATAGCAGTTCAGTCAGGCGTGGTGGCTCACACCTGTAATCCCAGCACTTTGGGAGGCCAAGGTGGGCAGATCACCCGAGGTCGGGAGTTCGAGACCATTCTGACCGACATGGAGAAATCCCACCTCTACTAAAAATACAAAATTAGCCTGGTATGGTGGTGCATGCCTGTAATCCCAGCTACTCCGGAGGCTGAGGCAGGAGAATGGCTTGAACCCAGGAGGCGAAGGTTGCTGTGACCCGAGATCGCGCCATTGCATTCCAGCCTGGACAACAAGAGCAAAACCCAAAAAAAAAAAAAAAAAAAAAGAAAGAACCTGATAGCAGTTCAATCTAGTTAAATTAAAAACAAAGCTAATAAACTAACACAAGAAAACAGATATTCAGCAGAGAACAAGACTTTCAAGATGCCAGGTCTGTTGGCTGTGTGGCCATCAGGTTAAGCTTTAACTCCCCGTGGATAGATAAGAAAAGGAAAAAGTTTGCACAGGGGAGGGATTCTCAACACTGATCACTGCCAAGACACAGAAAGTCAGCAATTTTCATGGTTTTAAAGTTAATCTTTACTTTTAGTTCCCTGGAGTATTAGCACCAAAAGTTATACATATTATTTTCTCCTGAAGTGTAAATCTAAAGTTCATCTGATACATTTGTACTTGAGCAAGACATTGTACATTCTACCTGCTGTGTTATTTTGAGCAAATGAACACATTATATTCATAATAAAACGAATTGAGGACCATCTGAAGGAGACAGAAAATACTACTTCAGCTCCCCCAATTTTCACATTCAAGTAAAAATGGTAATCATTTAACATGTAAAAGTTATGTACTCATCCGATATCAATAAAATGTACTGATTGGTAATCATTTACTGTAAAAGTTATGTACTCACCCTATATCAATAAAATGTAACTGAACCACAACAAAGAGATTATACTCAGCCTCACTATATGTTTCTATTTCTGAGCCAAGAAACGTGGCTCTAAGAAACTTTGTCCTAGAGGTGCATATTGTATTTCCACTGTATCTGACATACAGAATTAGAGTAAGTTTATTTGCCTATCTTGGAAAAGAAACCTGAGGTCAGGAGTTCGAGACCAGCCTGGCCAGTATGGTGAAATCCCATCTCTACTAAAATAGGTATATTTATGCAAAAAAAAAATGAAATGGAGAAATTTGCTAACAGAAAACTAAGTTTATATATACCTCAAAGCAATAGTTAACAAATCAGCTTTATAACTCCTCTATCTTACAGCTATTATGTAAAAAATAGATTTGGAGGCTCACAGCAAATAAATGACAGAACCAAGATGAAAAAGTAGATTTCTCTCTCATCTATAATATTTTTATTCCTGAATATATTTGAAATTTAAAATTTTTAAATGCAGCACCCATAAAAACCCCATTTTCAAGAGTGTAAATCCAGCTATGGAATATCTTTTCATGGTATGATAGAGAATCCAGCAAAATCTCTTGAGAGATCACTTGCATTAATTTTGCCAAAACAACAACATCCCCATAAATCAGCTGACTTTAAAAAATGACTCACCGCTCCTTCAGTCTTTATCATGGAAGCAGCTCTAGACTATGAGTCAGGAAGCTCAACTGGGCTCTCAGGATGAACTAGAAAGAAATCACTTAAAAGACCTGTTTGTGTTTCTCTTCTGTCAAGGACACTGTTTACAACGGTGTCACAAGAAGGAAAAAATGAGAATATTCAATGGATCAAAATACTACATAAATTATTTCTGTCCCAAAATCTCTTCCCTGAACTGTACCTTTCCAAAACCACAGCATTCTCTTTGATATTGGCTCATTTTTAATCAAAGCTGTTTTGCATTCACAAATTTTCTTCCAAGGTAATCACTAGCTCAAAGAATCAGAGACATGGGCATAGGGCGGGGCAAAACTGGTTCTACACCAGTTTAAGAGCACTGCTTTTCGCAACGGAAAACTTTCCCTCCCCAGAGTAAAAGAGATCCACCAAAAACCAGCTTCATATTAATCTTGGGAACAATCTGACTTTGCTTCTTTATTGATTTTTCGAAGCTTCATTAACATTAATTTTAGTCAAATTCAAAAGTTAAAAACTGTGGGAGAGTTGACTGAACCTACTTTCCTTCTGCAGTTTGTCTATAAATCCTTTCTTTTGAGAAGCTCCATGCTCAGCCACCAGATTCAACTCTCCCAAAGAAGCAAGTTCAACTCCCCCACTCCCACGCATACACCCCTAGGGCCAGGGGTTCTCAGGTAGCATCAGGTGATTTTTTTTAACTGGCTAATCCCTGATGGTATTTGAAGGTATGTATATTTTCCTTTCTAGAATTCAGGGATTTGCTTCAATGAGAGGGTTAGCAGCAGAGGCGGGGAATCAGACAAAGCCCTCCTTTTTCCTGTATTCATCAACATCACTCCTCAGTATAAAGCACTGTTAATCCTTGCAGGAAAAAAAAAAAAAAGCCTATAAACTGTTACGTTAATCAGTTGCTAGTTTTTATACTTCTATAAAATAGTCTGGATGCACTTTCCATCAGAGTCCAGTAACTAAAGTCATGTTCTGTAACTATTTCACATTAAAGAAAGCAAGTTTGTTGCAATTTCCACAAGGAAGTATATTCAATGTGTCTGTTATGTTTATAGGTTCCAAAGAAAGCACACACTTATCTGAGAGCCCAGACACAGCATACTATCCGCTTTAACTGACATGACATTTCTCAGTGACCACCTTTCTCCACAACTCTGGGAACACAATAAACCAAATATTCATTGTTTTCAAAATATGGCCCCCAAAATTTAAATTTTAAAAGCATTTAATTCGCATTTTAGTCAAGAAATGTCTTCCAGCTTTAAGAGAAGAAATCAACCACAAAACAAATTTCCTACTCTTAGGTTTTAAAATGAGGTAGAGGAATATACAACCTTAATTTATAAAAGTCCACAAGCCAAGAAATACTTAGGTAATCTCTCAATTCAAAGTACTTCTAGCTTATGTAGGGGAGACTAAAATGTGGGAGACAATATCTTGCCTTAAGGAGTGAACTACAGGGACGGGAATACACTGCCTAATCAATTTGCATAAAAAATTAAGTCATATATCACCCATCAATATCAAATCAGGAATCAAACTAAACAATGCACAATGAAACTAGTGTGGTTAAACACCGAGCTATGAATCGTAAGTACAATGAGTCTGTCAGTCTAAATTAATTGTCTCAAGAGCAAACAAACACTAATGCATAGCACATGGTTCACTACCTGAGCTTTTACATCACAGGTGATGTTTCGGTTTCTCTTAGCACTACTCAGGGCAACGTGGCCCAGCTTTAGAGTTTCCCTGAAGTCCCAAAATATATTGAATCTTCTCCATATATTCTCTCTGGATCTCAAAGATTACCTTCTCTCCCACAGAGCACAATATCTGAACGAACGTGGGCCACATTCCAGGTGTAACCAAAGAAAACGGACATTTACAAAATGTGAGATATACTCCCAACACACAAAGAAAACAGCAGACGTAACAGTCTTGTGACTATTCCTAGTTCCAGGGAATGTCGGAAGGCCAGGTAGAGGATCAGAAATAACCACAATTCATCTATTTTAATTGCTGGCAAGCTGAACCACCACATTGATAACTCAGGATTATTACATATTACAAACAACCAATTTTAGCAGGAATCATTCTTTGTACTGTTATACTGAGGCTTGGCAGCTCCCTTTAACATCTCACCTCAGCATTAAAGAGGAAGCACGTAAGGGAGGAAGTGTGCAAAGCAGATCTGGAGTCAGGCGTTGCTCCACCTTTGTGACCTCAAGCAAGAAACAGCCAGGCAGGACCTCAGTTTCCTTAACTAACAAATGTGGATAATAAAAGTACTTACCTATTTAGGTGCCCGAGAAGAGTCAAAGAGCTAATCCAATTAAAGTTGCTTAACGCTGTGCCTGGCACACAGCAGTGTCCAATTTAGCTTGTGTCTCATTTTATTTTTATCATTAGTTTAAGAGCGCTGGCATTGAATCTCTCACACCTGGGTTCAAATCCCTGCGCTATATTACTGAGCTCTGTCACACAGCATTTACTAACTTCTTAGATCAAGGTATCTTAATGGAAGATTTTGTGCCATAGACCTCTATAGCAGTCTGATGAATAACACCACTATCAAAATAATGTTTTTAAATACATTAAATAAAATACATAAGAATACAAAGGGGCCAGATTATATAGACAAGCACCTATTAAAACATTTAAAAGAAATTAATAGTACAGTACTGTTTTTCTTTACGACTGAATTAAGCAAGATAAAGCAGTTCCTTAATTTCCTGAGTGGAAAGCGCAAAAGTTATCTGAAGATATCTGCAACAATTGTAATAAGATTATGAAAAGACACATAGTTTCTATTTGTGATAACATCACCAGGACTGGTACTATAGTTTTATCTCTATTCCTACTTTAAAAAAAAAAATACTAAATTTCAGTTAGAGGTTAACAAAAATAGAGACGCAACTTCTGTTTCTCATCCAAGTTCTACTACTTGGCCCCAGATTAAGAACCACTTTCTTAAAACTATCAATAAAATGGAGGCAGAGGATAAACCACTGGGTTGAGAGGAAGAAATATAAAAAGCAGGTAGCACATAGGAGATACTCTACACAGAGAAGCTCTTTCCTTCCTAGAAAGTTCTACTTCGTAGGAAAAAAAATTCAGTCTCATCCAGCCCAAACATGAACATTTAACATTCATTTCTCTCCATGATCTGAGAGTCTTCAGACGTGAAATTTGTTAAGTCTTCTGAGACCTCCCAAAATCACTGTTCTACATCAAATATCAGCTTGAAGAGCCCTATTATTTTTAAATATGAGACCAAACTGCTTTCCAGCAAAACACAGTTGAAAGAGAATGCATATATAACTCCTAAGTCTCCCTTAGCACCAACTGCTGTCAAAACTAAAAATCGCACAGAACAGTTTGGATAATAATCACTAATGCCTTGTCATCACTCTTCTTTAACGCTCATTACAAAACCAGTAACAAACCATGGAAAGACAGGCTTGAGGTTCTTACAATAGCGCTCCTCTGACAGCAACTGCAGTTCATTATCCTCTCTCCCCTTCACCACCCCAGCGCGTTCCCGGTCTTTGCCTACTCAGCAGATTCACGTAAGCGGGGCCGTTTTATGTGGAATCGTACATTCTAGCAGTAAAATTTTCACTCACCAGGCAAATTCTCACCCATCCTCTCCAAGGTGAACTATGTTTTACATTAATCGTATTTCTAAACTTCCCCTCGAGACAACAAGCAAGAAATCCAGAGAACCGAAGGGTAGGCGCACAAAGAACCGAAATGGAAATTTAGGCAAGGGCGGACAAGTGAAATGAACTTAATGTCCGGGAAAATAACAGTTCTGGGGGAAGAAGGGGGCTATCTAATTTTAATCTTCACATTAACTCCATCCTTCTCTCCGCTATGCAGAAATTGTTCAGCATGTTCTCCAAACTGTTTTTTATCTGACATTTAGTCAAGCCACAGCCTCGGGAATGATGAGAAGGCAATGACAAAGCTGCTTCCTGCCGGTCTCCTTCCCCGCACCCTGCCCGCCCCCGCAACCTTCAGCTCCCCTCGCCACGAATGCGTTTAAAAAGTTTCTCTGGTACCCGGCTTACCTTGACTGGGCTGCCATAATTCAGCTTATAGAGCCAGGGGTCTTCCGTCCATGAGCGCCTTCACCCCGCGGGCCCTGCTGCCAGCGCCGCGCTCACCATTTGGCGGAGCCGGGCGAGTACGCGTACCGGCGCGGCGCCCCGATGTTACGGGACTACCTGCTCTCCAGCCCCGGGCGTCCTCGGCGCAGCCCCGGGCTCGCCCCGTATTGGCTCGCGCTAATCCTGATGGACATCCGGGCACTGGGGCCTCTGCGGCGATCTGCACTCCAGACGAGCCTGGGGAGCGCCGCGTCCGAATCCGGAGCGAGCGAGCGCCCCCGGCGCAGTTTCTGAGAAGGGAAAGCCAACGGGCCCCCACGCTCGAAGATCGCCGGCGCCCAGCGCCTGCCCAGCAGCAGCACAACGCGGGCCACAGTTAGAAAGGAAGAGAAATCGCCTCTCGGCTCCCTTGAAGTTGTCCGAGTCCGCCGGGATACCCCCTGTCAAGAAAGTTGCGGTGGTACGGCCCGCCTCCTTAAATGGGCAGGGCGCTCGGCGGCCCGAGCCGGAGGCAGGCAGCAGGCGGCAGGCAGGGTCGGGCAGGGGGCAGAACCCGGGCGCCGACCAGCCCCGCCTGCGGGCTCCTCGCGAGTGCTCTCTTGCCAGGTTCTAACTACGTACAGACACCCACCGCTGGAATACACAGTACCCGGCCGCTCAGAACTCCAGCTCCAATTTGAATATTTGTTGAATAATATGGGGCCCCAAGAGGCGGCAGTGAGCAGGAACAAGACCGCGGCGGTAAACCAAAAGTTCGCTACTTTTGATCCTTCCAGTGCTTGAGCTCAGGAAACGGGCACACTTGGTGTTACTTTGCTTTCAGTTTTGATTTCCTTACATAGAGACAAATATTTACAAAACACCTCGCCTTTTTTGGACTACACGTAGATTACAGGAAAAACAGTAACTCATTTTGGTCTTAAGCAATGAAGGGATTGACAAGAAGCAAACAAAAAACTTGAGCATGCAATATAGTAAGTCCTATACGAAGCACAAACGAAATCACTTCCTACTCAGAAGACCACGGAAAGCGTTTAAGCCGTCTCAAACGCAGGAAAATACTTGGATGAGCAGGGATGGAGGGAGGTTGTGCTTCAGCATCTCATAGGGACGAGTACACTGGAGGAGCTGAAGACTCTTAGATGAATAATGAATAACTGCCTGCACTGTGGACTCTCCATTTCTTCTACCTAAAATCATGACAACATTGCCTCGTCTCATAAAGAGGTAGTCCAGACTGTATTACTAAATCGTCGTGTAATACAAACATGTTAATGCCTGGCACTAAAACGACAATGCTGGCAGGGAGGCCCAAGGCATCTCTATCAAGGGTTCTCAAAGTGTGTTTACTAGATTCTTGGGAGTCCCCAAGACCGTCTCAGAGGTCAGAACTATTTTTAGAATAACACAAAGACATTGTCTTTTCAGTGTGCTGACATTTGCACTGATGGTGCAAAAGCAATTATGGGGAAACTGCTGGCGCCTTCGCACTAATCAAAGCAGTGGCAGCAAATGAAACTAGTAGTCACTGCATTCTTCACTACCACACGTTAGGTTTTTTTCTTTTTAAGCCAGTTTCCTTTATGATTGTCTTTAATGAAGCAAGCAGTCAGAATTATTACTTTCATTAAATCTTGACCCTTGAGCATGGGTCTTTTTGATGTTCTTTGTGACAAAATGGAAGTACCCATGAAGCAGTCCACTGCACACTGAAGTACAATGGCTGTCTAGAAGAAAAGCACTTGTGTAATTGAGTTGCAAGCTGAGCTAGCTGTTTTTTCATGGACTACCATTTTTACTTGAACAATTCACAAACCGTAGTTATTCTGACTTGGGTATTTGGCAGACATTTTATTAAAAATGAACAAAGTTGAGCCTGTTTCTTTGAGGAAAACAATTGACAGTACTTATTGCCAATGATGAAATTTGAGCTTTCAAGCACGTTGGAAGACTTTTTACATCTGCCACATAATCTTGCCAGCTTCATTCACCAATACTTAAAAGACTTTCCTGATGAGATCAGGGTGACAGTGATCAAAGTTATATGAGAAGATCTGCCTTAGTTTCCAAATGACCAATGGTATAACAAAATCATACATGGGTAGGCCGGGTGCAGTGGCTCACGCCTGTAATCCCAGCACTTTGGGAGGCTAAGGCAGGCAGATCGCTTAAACTCAAGAGTTTGATACCAGAGCCTGGACAACATGGTGAGACCCCATTTCTATCAAAAACACAAAAAATTAGCTGGGCATGATGGTACCCATCTGTGATCCCAGAAACTTGGGCGGTAGAAGTTGCAATGAGCTGAGATTGTGCCACTGCACCCCAGCCTGGGTGACAGAGTGAGACTCCCTCTTAAAAACCAAAATCATGCATGGATGAAAGACACACTGAAAAAAAGTGCAAAGCGGACCAACTGATTTTAATGTATCAAAGGTTTAGTTTTATAAAAAAGCTCATTTCAGATTCCACAATGCAATTAACCTTTAAGAAACTACCACTTACGGAGGTTTGGTATAATATCAAAGAAGGTATTAAAAGTACTCATCCTCTTTCTGTGTGAAGTTGAATTTTCTTTATAGACTTCAACCAAAACAACATTGCAACAGATTGAATAGAGAATCAGTTTCAATCTGGTTGGGCATCCCAAATCTGAAAATCTGAAATTCAAAATGCTCCAAAATCCAAAACTTTTTGAGTACTGACATGACGCTCAAAGGAAATGCTCACTGGAACAAGAATATATACTGCAAATATTCCAAAATCAGAAAAAATCTGAAATCCAAAACAATTCTGGTCCCAAGCATTTTGGATAACCTGTATGAGAATCTAGCTGTCTTCTATTAAGCTAGACAGTAAAGAGATTTGCATGAATGTAAAATAATGCCATTCTTTCTCAATAATTTTTTTAATTTTGGAAAATCGGTTTTATAAAGGTTTTATTTAGGTCAATATATAGTGGCTTTTAAAAATAAATATTTTAAATACCTCAATTTTAATTTTTAATATAGTAAATAACAATATATAAAATGTACATATACAAAAGCTCTTTGGGTTTCAAAATAATTGAGGTGCAAAATTATTCCACATCATTTGCTAATACTTCCATGTCTCCACCTCTCCACACTCATCAAGTCTTCTTTTAATTAAAGGTGTTATACATTACAGCTATTCCATGTAACCTCTTAGCACCTAGATCAGTTTTAGCAAAAT
The DNA here is from genome assembly GCF_049350105.2 of Macaca mulatta. Taxonomy (NCBI): domain Eukaryota; kingdom Metazoa; phylum Chordata; class Mammalia; order Primates; family Cercopithecidae; genus Macaca; species Macaca mulatta. Next base: position 96,326,012 of record NC_133410.1, on the reverse strand, counting down.
GTGGTCAAACCGCCTGGGGCATATGTTAAACACAGACTCCAGATCCTAGTTGCAGAACTACTGACATAGAATCCTTGTGGGGTGAGGTCCCAGGGATATGCATTTCAATAAATTCTACAGGTGATGCTTGTGGTCTGCTTATATTTGAAAACCATTTACCTAGATCATGCTTATTTAGAAAATAATTTTAAGAGGTTTTTGATTCAGTATTGATTTATAATCCTTGAATCATTTTAAGGACCATAATTGGCCAGCACTTATTTTCATTCGTAAGAAATCTGTATCAGACAACAAAATACATTTGTACACATATTTTCTTTTGCAATAGTAAAGTGGTAAGCCTTCAAGGAAACCAGGCAAAAGTCTACTCTCAAGAATTTTTTGGTGGCTGTTTTTCCCCATTTTTCTCTTGCTGTTTTATCTAGACCAACCATGATCTTTATGCTATAAACAAATTAGTATCAGACATAATTGCTGAAAAAAATATTTCATCATAGCACGTACTCATAAAATGTCCACTTAGCAAAGGTTAGAAATGTAACATTGATAATATTAAAATTATACTTTTTGAACTATGTTAATTGATCTGACAGCACATAAATTCGAGGAAATAGACCAGGCATGGTGGCTCATGCCTGTAATCCCAGCGCTTTGGGAGTGCAAGGTAAAAAGATTGCTTGAGGGCAGGAATTTGACACCAGCCTGGGCAACATAGCAAGTCCTTGTCTCTATTTAAAAACAATTTAAAAATTAGCTGGATATGTAGTTCTAGCTACTTGGGAGGCTGAGGCAAGAAGACTGCTTGAGCCCAGGAGTTCAAGGCTGCAGTGAGCTATGAGGGAACCACTGAACACCAGCCTAGATGACAGGGCAAGACCTAATCTCAAATAAATGAATAAATAAATGGAAAGTATTTTTTAATATAGCAAATATTTACCCCCAAAGACACATGGAATCAGTACCAGATTAGAATTACACCTGAGATTGCCTGGGATCTCAAAATGGTTTGTAATGTAAATTAATGGGAGTAATTTGAAACAAGTGGGATGATACTAGATTTATAATACATCTAAAATTACTAGGTATAGGAGAAATGGTTTGTGACTTGGATACTGTATATGGCTAAAAAAGCACCACAAAACAAACATGGGCATTATTATTTCCAAGTGTTTTGAAAACACCATTGTATCCAACCCACCATCTTGATCAGCAGTGAAACTGAACAAAAAGCCATTCTTAACCTTTGAGGGGCACAGTATTCTTTGGCTTTCTGATGAAATTTGAGGACACTAAAGCACAACCTTTGTTAAACTTCCATGCAGTTTGATTCCTCTGAAACCCATTTAGGAAGCACGTGAGGCTCTGTGGATTTCAGGTTAAGAATCTCTGGACCCAGTCCTGCCAATTTACCCTACAAATAAGGAGTAACATCGCCTGTTAATCTTTATTGCCCAGCTGGGCACGGTGGCTCATGCCTGTAATCCCAGCACTTTGGGAGACTGAAGTAAGCGGATCACTTGAGGTTAGGAGTTTGAGACCAGCCTGGCTAACATGGTGAAACCCTGTCTCAAGACTCCTGACATGCGCCTGCAGTCCCAGCTACTCAGGAGGCTGGAGCAGAAGAATTACTTGAACCTGGGAGGCAGAGGTTGCAGTGAGCCAAGATTGCACACACAGCACTCCAGCCTGGGCAACACAGTGAGACACCGTCTCAAAAAAAAAAAAAAAAAAAAACCCAAAAAGCAAAAACTTCATTGCCCTTTTAAAAACTTAAGAGTTGGCCAGGCCTGGTGGCTCACACCTATAATCCCAGCACTTGAGAGACTGAGGTGGGAGGATCATTTGAGGCCAGGAGTTGACGACCAGCCTGGGCAACATAGCAAGATCTCACCTCTACTAAAAAAATTTTTTGTAATTAGCTGGGCATGGTGGCTCACACCTGTAGTCCCAGCTACTCAGGAGGCTAAGGCAGGAGGATCACTTGGGCCCAGGAATTTGAGATTACAGTGAGCCACTTCACTCCAGCTTGGGCAACAGAGCAAGACTGTCTCTGAAAAAAAAAAAAAGAAAGAAAGAAAGAAAGAAAAAGAAAAGAAACAATTTAAACAGGTTGCCTTATTCAGAACTCTAAAATACCTCATTCAACATATGCATTTGTACCACAATGGTCATTCAACAATTATACTCTTTGTAGCATTTTTGGTCTAAAAGTTACATAGGTCAAATCCCCTAAGAACTGCTACTTCGTTTCAATGGAATGTTTAACCAGGACACTGCTAAAATCACTTTGCCAAAAGAAGGGTGCTCAAGGTTGTCACTGAAGATCTCAAATGAAGCAGACACAGGAAAAGGGAGGAGATAAAGGAGGAGAATAAAAACGGGCACTCCCCAGAAGGCAGACAGCAAGGAGGGCAGCAATAAGCACCACTGGAAATTAACTGGCTCTCCCTTCAGCTGTGACCTCAACACAAAGCAGTCCTCCTATCCTTATTTCATACTTTCCAGGTTCTCTGCCTTTATCTTTAAACTAGGGTTATCTGGAGATTCTCACGAACTAAGGGCAAAGAGGGTTTTAAGTAAATCTATTTCTAGATCCTTAATATCCAAATGTCCTCTTTCTTACAACCAGGATTCAGGCTCTCACTTCCCACTTGCTTTTCTCCACTTGAAACAGAAAAGCACGAGCCGGGTGCGGTGGCTAACGCCTGTAATCCCAGCACTTTGGGAGGCGAAGGCAGGTGGATCACAAGGTCAGGAGATCAAGACCATCCCGGCTAACACAGTGAAACCCCGTCTCTACTAAAAATACAAAAAAATTAGCCAGGCATAGTGGCGTGCGCCTGTAGTCCCAGCTACTTGGGAAGCTAAGGTAGGAAAATCACTTGAACCTGGGAGGTGGAGATTGCAGTGAGCTAAGATTGCACCACTGCACTCCAGCCTGGGCAATAGAGCAAGACTCCATCACAGAAAAAAAAAAAAAAAAGAAGTAGAAAAAGGAAAGCAGTCCTCTCATCCACCCCAAATAAATATTAAAATGGTGCATTGCTCCAGGTGTAAATACCTCCGAGACCCCCAAAGGAACAGTTCTCTGTAGAAGGAGAGTCCCCGAGGTTAAATCAATATTAATAGATAGATCCTCATTAAACATGTCCAGGTAACAAGCTTGTGACAATGTCCCCATGCCTGACTGTATACAAATTAGAATTATGAAATGAGATGGATAGGGCCATCAAAAGTTGGACTTTCTCTAATAAAGTAAATCTGATTCAACTGTTTGGTTCGAGAATAAAGATTTACAGTTTTTCAACATTCTTGTAGGAGGTATACAAGCAAAAACGTATAGAAATTACTGCTCAACTTTACCTCTTCACTCAATGTCTTTTTCTTTACCTGATTTGGTCTACAATTTTCCATATCTCCTCCTATTTGTGCATTAATAAAACATGCCCTTCCTTACCCTAATACCCTGATCAATCAGGGATATTAGCCTACAATATACCAATTACTTACTATCAGTCTACAAACAAGCTCAAGTTCCCCCACTTCCTCTGCAACACACACACAGAGTTTATTTTTTAATAAATGTTTTATTTTAGAATAACTTTAGATTTACAGAAAAGTTGCAAAGGATTATATACCCCCAGCCAGTTTCCTCACTGTTTACATCTTACACTACAACTGGTCACTTGCCAAAACTGAGAAATCAACATTAGTATGTTACTATAAACTAAACTTTAGATTTTATTTTGATTTTACCAGTTTTTCCATCAATGACATCTTTCTGGTCCAAGATGCAACTCAAGGTATCCTAAAACTGCATTACTTCTCAGTTTTTCCTTGTTTTTCATGACTGACAGTTTTAAGGAGTTTGGGCTGGCTATCCTGTCCTTTATCTGGTTTTGGCTGATGTTTTCCCTTCAAAGGAGGGAGACAATGAAGCAGACATAGGAAAAGGGGTGGCAATAGCTATACATATTTGAAATTCTTCTCTAAGAAAGATTTGCCTCTTCTCCATTTATTTATTCATTCAATTATGTATTTATATGAGCATGGTCTCACAGATATTTCCTTTGGACTTTGTGTCATAATCCACTACATGATTGATTTTGTTGTCAGATCATTCCAGCCTTGGCCACTAGGAGCCCCTTCAGGTTGGCTCCTTGCCCCATCCTTTTGTGTTTCGAGCACTTCTTCCTTTCTGTTACTACAGGATGCTCCAGGCTCATCATCTATTTTCCCTACCCGCGTCCCAGAACAAGCCATTTCTCCCAATACATTGGTTTCTTCCCCGTAAGCACTACCACCCAGTCTCCTTCTGCCATCACTACCAAGCTTCTTACACCAAGAGAAGTCGGCTCCCTTTGTGATGCCAGTGACCACCTCCCATAAAAGGCTCTCCGCAGACTTTGAGCAACTCAATCTTATTTTACAATTCTTTCTGCTCACACATCCAGGATCCAGGATAGAGCTCTAACAAACCTTACTTGTCTCTTCTCAATCTAAATGCTGTCTTGTACAGTATCATCAGTAACTCTCTAAATGTGTAACTCCGACCGAAATTTCTCTCTGTAACTCCAAGACTATTCTTTCCAGCTGCCCCAAAACAGTTTCCTGGGCATGAAAAGGCACTTGGGAGGTTGTCCAAAATAGAACATGTTCTTATTGTGTCTACACAATAAGATCCACCCCATCTGGATGCAGTTACAACAGATGCTGAGAGATACCTATCAATGAGCCTTAGCTGCTTCTAGGGTAAGGGGTGGTTTCTCCATACAGGAAGACGACAATATCTCCTTCACCAAAGAAGGGATTAGAAAAGACTAGGGGAAAAGTGTGTTTAGTTAGTTCCTTCCTTGGGAACAAAAGCAGAAGGCAGAATTCAAAGAGAGCGTCCTATGAGCAGATCAGGAGGGACTTGGCTAACACAAAACTAAAACATTGTATATTTTATCGTGTGTGTTTTAACTGTGAAGATCAGCAATAAACCCCTTAAAATAAGATCAGCCTCATTAATAATTTGTTGAATAGCACACATCAGTGAGTGTGAAGGAGTAGCGATGCCTTTCAAAAGGAAAGGGAAACAGGGAAGAGAAAGAGACAGCCTTAGAAATGGCCCGAGGCCAGACCAGGCCAGAATTAATCTGAATGGCCCCAATTCCAACCCACTCCTTTCCTCCTGGCCCTTCATTTATGCACCCATCACCAATCATCCAAACTAGAGATCGTTTTCCTGGCTTGTTTTCCACACGTATTGCTACCAAAATCCCGAGATTTCTTGGGATAGTGAAAGTAGAGGGATGGGAGTGGGAAGAGCTCACTTTAGATACTTCTCTTTATTTCTGAATTTCTAACACTGATCTCTAATTCCTCCCACCACCACTACCACCCCCTCCACTGAATAAGCTTTCACCTTCTTGCTTTACAAAAAATACTTAATGACAAGGAAGACATTCATAATATTAGAGTTTTCTGATTAATAAAAAAGCAGGTACAAAATAAAATAATTTTTAAAAGGAAAAAAAGCAGGTACAATACAGTATGATGCTTAGTATCCCACCTCGTCAAAATTGAATGAAATATGTGTATTCAAAAGATTGACACGGCCTCTGTAGCAAAATGCTAGCAGTAGGTATCTCTGAATGGAACAATCAGATGACTTATTTTCTTCTGGGCATTTAAAAATTGTCTAAATGTTATAAAATGAACACACACCTTTTCTGTAGTCACAAAAGAAAAACAGAATCACAATTGTTGTAAAAACAAAACAACTATAATCAAGTCTTAGCTCCAGGAAGGAGATAAGGGTCATCTAATCCACTTCCCCATGCAAGAAGGCTCTTTCTCTAGCGAGACTAGCTTGTTTGCATGTCTCCAGGGACATCTGTTGTCATTACAAGCAGCTCCTTCCACAGCAGGCCAATGATAAGGATTAGAAACTTCTATCTCCCATGAAGCTAAAATTGGCTTCTCTAGAGTCCTGTTCCATTAGTTCTACTTCTGCCCTCTTGATACTAACATAGTTGTCCACTCAGCTTTCTTGTTTTTTGTCTTTTGTTTTTTTGTTTTGTTTTGTTTTGAGATGGAGTTTTGCTCTTATTGCCTAGGCTGGAGTGCAATGGCGCAATCTCAGCTGACTGCAATCTCCGCCTCCTGGGTTCAAGCAATTCTCCTGCCTCAGCCTCCTTAGTAGCTGTGACTACAGGCATGTGCCACCCACACCTGGCAAATTTTCTGTATTTTTAGTAGAGACGAGGTTTCTCCATGTTGGCCAGGCTGGTCTCGAACTCTTGACCTCAGCCTCGGCATCCCAAAGTGTTGGGATTACAGGCGTGAGCCACCACGCCCAGCCTCACTCAGCTTCTTATGCCTACTGTTTGATGGTATATCTTTTTCTATCCTTTCCTTTTCTCTTAAGTATGCTTCTTATTTTTTTTTTTTTTTTGAGACGGAGTCTCGCTTTGTCACCCAGGCTGGAGTGCAGTGGCGCAATGCTGGCTCACTGCAAGCTCCACCCTCTGGGTTCACGCCATTCTCCTGCCTCAGCCTCCTGAGTAGCTGGGACTACAGGCGCCTGCCATCACGCCCAGCTTATTTTTCGTATTTTTAGTAGAGACGGAGTTTCACCGCGTTAGCCAGGATGGTCTCAATCTCCTGACCTTATGATCCACCCGCCTCAGCCTCCCAAAGCGCTGGGATTACAGGTGTGAGTCACTGCGCCTGACCCAAGTATGCATTTTTAAATATTTAGAATGCATGTGCCTTAGTCCATTTCCTGCTACCTATAACAGAATACCTGAAACTGGGTAATTTATTTTAAAAAGGAATTTATTCCTTAGAGTTATGGAGGCTGGGAAGTCCACAGTTAAGGGGCCACACCTGATGAAAGCCTTCTTGCTGGTGGGGACTCTAGAGTCCCAAAGTGACACAGGGTATCACATGGTGAGGGAGCTGAGCATGCAAACGTGCTACTGTAGGTCTCTCTTCCTCTTATAAAGCTACCAGTTCAGGCCAGGCTCGGTGGCTCACACCTGTAATCCCAGCACTTTGGGAGGCCGAGGCGGGTGGATCACCTGAGGTCAGGAGTTCGAGACAAGTCTGACATGGTAAAACCCCATCTCTACTAAAAATACCAAAATTAGCCCGGCATGGTGGTGGGCAACTGTAATCCCAGCTACTTGGGAGACTGAGGCAGGAGAATCACTTGAACCTGGGAGGCATGGTTTGCAGTGAGCTGAGATTGTGCCACTGCACTCCAGCCTGGGCGACACAGCAAGACTCCCACTCAAAAAAAAAAAAAAAAAGCCACCAGTTCTCCTCCCATGGTAGCCCATAAACTCATTAATCTTGAATGAATTCATCCATGAGGGCAGAGCCTTCATGATCCAATCACCTCTTAAAGGCTCCACCTTTCAATATTGTCACATTGGGTTTAAGTTTCAACATAAATTTTTGTGGGTTTTTTTTTTTTTTTTTTGAGAAAAGGTCTCATTCTGTTGCCCAGGCTGAAGTGCAGTGGTGCAATCTCAGTTCACTGCAGCCTCAGTCTCCAGGGCTCAAGCAATCCTCCTACCTCAGCCTCCTCAGTAGCTGGGGCTACAGGCACACGACACCACACCTGACTAATTTTTTGTAAAGACTGGTTTTTACCATGTTGCCTAAGCGCATCTCAAACTCCTAGACTCAGGTGATCCACCTGCCTTGGCCTCCCAAAGTGCTGCGATTACAGGTGTGAGCCACCACGCCTGGCCTAGAGACAGTTCCTTACAGGATATCTAACACCATTCCCAATTCGGACCAACTTCAGTAGCCTTATCATTCACCAAACCTCCCTCTGTCTCCTCCCCACCCCTTTCCCATGAACACCCTCCAGCCCCACACTTCTCTAATGCCATCAACCTTTTGCAGAGAGTATTTTCTCTTCATTAGAATGCCCCTTTCCCCCTTCTCCAGCTGAAGAACCCCTACTATTATCCAAATCCTAACAAATGCAGCTCTTCTCAGAAGCCTTCTCTGATAGCTTATCCTTCACTCTACCCAACACAAGCTCCTAGTTCTCATGCATATCAAGTCATGAGGTTGGATGGGATCAAGGGGAGTGTTTGCTTGTTTGAGCGGAAAGGCAGCCAAAAAAAAAAATGCAGCCAAAAGGTAATTTCTGAAACACAGAACTGTGAAGAACTCTGTTGCAGCTGGTAAGATTCCCTCTTACACATGTGTTTGCAGGTGAGATCTGCCCCCAGATTGCACAATCTGGGGTTCTCTCATTACACAATCAGTGGACTCTGATCCAGATTCACAAATGGAGCAAGTGAGGATCAGTGAACAATTTCCAACATTTAAAAAAATCCAAAGGAAACCACATATCTGACCATGAGAAGTGTGTGAAGGACTCCGCTCTGGGCCTTCCTGGAGCTTATGCCAACTCAGTGTGCTAGCACCAGTGAGCCCCACACTGATGAGGAAGTCTAATTAGCAACTTCGTGTGTTTTGATTAATTCAAGTAAGAAAACAAATGCTTGTTTAAATATAGTTTATTTAGTAGGGGGACTCTTTTTTAGTGCCTTCAGGCAATTTAGTGTGCAGTTGAGTTAGAACCTGTGTTTTAGTGTCTTGTCACTTAAAGTGACGCTGCAGAGCAGCAGCTCTAACAGGAGAGGCCTATGAGAAATGCGGCCTTAGGTTCCATCCCAGTTTTCTGAATCAGAATCTGGTTGGTTTGTTTGTTTGTTTTGATAAGACAGAATCTTGCTCTGTCTCCCAGGCCAGAGGGCACAATCTCAGCCCACTGCAACCTCTGCCTCCCGGGTTCACATGATTCTCCTGCCTCAGCCTCCCGAGTAGCTGGGATTACAGGCACACACCACCACGTCCAGCTAATTTTTTTTTTGTATTTTTAGTAGAGATAGGGTTTCACTATATTGGCCAGGCTGGGTTTCGAACTCCTGACCTCATAATCCACCTGCCTCAGCCTCCCAAAGTGCTGGGATTACAGGAGTGAGCCACTGCGCCTGGCCCAGAATCTGCATTTTAAAAAATTTCCAAGGTGATTCATACACTCATTGAACTCTGAGAAGCACTGCACTATAAAATCTATGACGTTTAGGAATTCCATAAACTCTAAAAGACCAGTGTCCAAAATTACTACCATTATTCAGTTTGAAACAGTCTCAGAACAGTATTGTGGCATAGTCATCTATGAGTTAGGGGCTTTTCCTGCCCTTGAAACAATCCCTAAATTTTTCTGAACACATATAAGGAAAGGGGAAGGATTTAAGAACTGGAAATTAAGAGATATTCCTCAATCTCTGCAGTGATGTTTTCCTCTTTTGTGGGAGAAAAAACTACATATATAGGCAAGCCACAAAGATCAGTAAATTGCAGCTTGTAAGTTATACTAAGATCTGGTCTCCTCGAACGTAAGAGAGGTTACATCAACTACTGGCATTTTCTGTAATACCTAGCCTGTCATAAATGTGCTGTTTTTATTCCTAGCAAACATTTGAATCCAAACAATTCAAAACCAAATTGGAGGTATGGATTTTACCTTCCATCTGAGGACTGAGGCTGTCCTTCAAAAAGTCAGGGGAGTTTTATTTGAGTCTTATTGGTTGTGGACTCTGTTTCCTACCTAGGTCACATGCAAAACAGGAAGATTAAAACTAAATCAAATCGGCTGGGCGCGGTGGCTCACACCTGTAATCCCAGCACTTTAGGAGGCCGAGGCAGGCGGATCACGAGGTCAGGAGATCGAGACCATCCTGGCTAATACGGTGAAACCTCATCTCTACTAAAAATGCAAAAAATTATCCCAGAGTGGTGGTGGGCGCCCGTAGTCCCAGCTACTCAATGGCTGAGGCAGGAGAATGGCGTGAACCCAGGGGGAAGAGCTTGCAGTGAGCCAAGATCACACCACTGCACTCCAGCCTGGGCAACAAAGTGAGACTCTGTCTCCAAAAAAAAAAAACTAAATCAAATAAACATTTATTGAGCATTTATTATGTCTAAAGCCCATGCAACCCTATAGGAAAGCATGTTTTTTAAAAACTCTTTGTCTTCTGAGAACTTACTCAAAGAAAGGGCTATTCCATTTTCTAAATCCTAAATGTCTTGAAATTACAATGAATCTAGAGAACAAAAAGTTGATTAATAACCAATTACACATATTTTCATGATTAAGGACCTATATGTTATTGAGCTGATTAAATCTTGTCATTTTAAACATCATGTTTAAGAATTCATTTAAGAAAATTACAGAAGTTGAGGCAATAGAGTTTTTGAGGTTTACAGTATTTCCTATGTTCTCAGAAAGGAGGGGGTCTTCCCTTGCTAATCCAATTAGAACTTTGTGAAGGTCAGAACTCTCAGCTGGCAACTCTGCTCCCAACTGACAAACTTGTTAGTGCCCTTACAAGTCACTGACACCTCAAAGCTGGCCAGCTTCAGGCCTTACAACGCTTAACAACTTAGTGGGTCCCTACACTGTCACTTGAGAATTCACATAAAGATGCCTTTCTTCCCAATATGATCATGTTCCCTCAGTACACGTGGTTGAGACGCTTAGTAACAATCTTAGATACCACAGTCCAGCAAAATGGCAAGGAAGGTGTTAGGAATTAATTTTGTAAGTAATATGAATTTACTGAGCATGCACAATATTCCTGGCTCTAAGTGCTTCCCCTATATTAAATTAATTCCAGGCATAAGCCTTTAAGCCAAGTACAATATCACCATCCTTGCTTCAGAGAGAAGAAAAATGAGGCCCTCAGAAAATGGGCAATTTTCTCAGTCATGCAAACTGGTAAGTGGTGGGACTGAGATATAAGCCTGCACTTGAGAGTCCCTAATCTTCATCACTATGCTGCAGTCTCTCTTGATAAGCTATTGTTACACTCTTGAGGAAGCAGTCATAGAATCCTATGACATTTTACAAGCCTTTGGAAAATCGCTTTTCCTGATATCTAGATATGTTTCAGCACAGCACTCCCAAATTTGATGTTACTTTCGAGCTCAGCTAGGCGGCTTCTGCAAAAGGTAAATAGTAATGTATTATCATGGTTGGTTTGCTTTTCTCGAGAAGTGTCTGAGGGCTGAAAGAAAATTCAATACGTAGGACCAAAGCATCTACCATATTTCAATAATGGAAAAGAAAAGGATGTAAAAAAAAAAAAAAAAAAGCAATTTGAAGTAAACATGAAAACCCAGTCCTGTTGGATTAATTTGTTGATTTATTTTCCAGATGTTTCAGGTACCATAAACACTGAAGTCTCTGTAGTGATGAGCAAACCACATTAAAGATGTAGTTAAGGGATGTCCACTACACTCACATCCTTTAGAAAAAAACAGTAGTAAAAAATTTCAGAGCTGAGAGTTAATGTTCCGAGTCTTAGGGGTAGTAGCCACAATTATGGAGGCGGGTATCCTCTAGGACAATCATTTTCATTTTGTGACTATAAAGTGATTTTAAAAGAACCTGAGTCAAAACAATTTCAACAGTATTTTTCTCTTTTGTACACAAATATATAGCTGCAGAAGGCTATATATGTTATGTTGGTTACATATTTCTTTTTTTTGTTTTTTGGAGACAGAGTCTTGCTCTGTTACCCAGGTTGGAGTGCAGTGGTGCCATCTCCACTCACTGCAAGCTCGCAAGCTCCGCCTCCCAGGTTCACGCCATTCTCCTGTCTCAGCCTCCTGAGTAGCTGGGACTACAGGCGCCTGCCACCACACACGGCTAATTTTTGTATTTTTAGTAGAGACAGGGTTTCACCATGTTAGCCAGAATGGTCTCCATCTCCTGACCTCGTGATCCGCCTGCCTTGGCCTCCCAAAGTGCTGGGACTACAGGCATGAGCCACCACGCCCAGCCTTTTTTTTTTTTTTTTTTTTGAGATGGAGTCTTGCTCTGTCACCCAGGCTGGAGTGCAATGGCATGATCTCGGCTCACTGCAACCTCCACCTGGGTTCAAGTAATTCTCCTGCCTCAGCCTCCTGAGTAGCTGGGATTACAGGCGCCCACCACCACGCCCAACTAATTTTTGTATTTTTAGTAGAGACAAGGTTTCACTATGTTGGCCAAGCTGGTCTCGAACTCCTGACTTCAGATGATCTGCCCACCTCGGTCTCCCAAAGTGCTGGATCACAGGCATAAGCTACCGCACCCAGCCTAGGTTACATATTTCTAACAAGCTCAAATAAGCAGATCACAGCTGAGGGAACAAAACAAAATAATAAATAAACAAATATTTTCCACCTAAACAGTTTTCTCAGTACTCATGCATTTATTCTCAGAGTCGAATCAAGTTCCTGGGAAACACCATTTGGGGCAGCCTCACATTGCCTACATGTAATATTTAAGCTCTGTTTTTTTGATAAACCTTGATGACAGCAATTTCATATTACCCAAGTTGCCATTTACAAGATACTCCTTTCACTCCCATTCTTGCTGGCCACTAGTGGCTAGCAGTGTTGCTCATGAATGGCACCCCCTCTGAAACAACACTTGGGGTGCTCCAGGGATTCAAGAAGTTAGGTTCCCCTCTGGTGTGCAGCTCTCCAGAGATTAGTCTTGAGGCCTTACATTTTCTTCCCACCACTTTGATATCAACAGCTGACCAAAGCTTTTTGGATATTACCAAAGAGAGGGCCAGTGGTTCCTCCTGAAGGCATCTTGCTCTGTCTCCCACAGGTTAGGCAGTTTTTTTTTTGTTTTGTTTTGTTTTTTTAATAGGGACAAGGTCTCACTATACTTCCCAGACTGGTCTCGAACTCCTGGCTTCAAGCAATTCTGCCCAGGCCTCCCAAAGTGCTGGAATTACAGGTATAAGCCACCCCACCTGGCCAGTTTCACAGTCTTTTATTATTATTATTATCATTATTATACTTTAAGTTCTGGGATACATGTGCAGAACGTGCAGGTTACATAGGTATACACGTGCTAAGGTTGTCTGCTGCACCCATCGACCTGTCATCTACATTAGGTACTTCTCCTAATGCTATCCCTCCCCTAGTTCCCCACCCCTCGACAGGCCCCAGTGTGTGATGTTCCCCTCCCTGTGTCCATGTGTTCTCATTGTTTAATTGCCACTTAGGAGTGAGAACATGTGGTGTTTCGTTCTCTGTCCTTGCAATAGTTTGCTGAGAATGATAGTTTCCAGCTTCATCCATGTCCCTGCAAAGGACATGAACTGATCCTTTTTTATGTCTGCATAGTATTCCACAGTATATATGTGCCACATTTTCTTTATCCAGTCTATCATTGATAGGCATTTGCGTTGGTTCCAAGTCTTTGCTATTGTGAATAGTGCTGCAATATGCATATGTGTGCATGTGTCTTTATAGCAGAATTATTTATAATCCTTTAGGTATATACCCAGTAATGGGATTGCTAGGTCAAATGATATTTCTGGTTCTAGATCCTTGAGGAATCACCACACTGTCTTCCACAATGGTTGAACTAATTTACACTCCCATCAACAGTGTAAAAGCATTCCCATTTCTCCACATCCTCTTCAGCATCTGTTGTTTCCTGACTTTTTAATGATCACCATTCTAACTGGCAGGAGATGGTATCTCATTGTGGTTTTGATTTGCATTTCTCTAATGACCAGTGATGAGCTGTTTTTCATATGTTTGTTGGCTGCATAAATGTCTTCTTTTGAGAAGTGTCTGTTCATATCCTTCACCCACTTTTGGATGGGGTTGTTTTTTTCTTGTAAATTTGTTAAAGTTCCTTGTAGATTCTGGATATTAGTCCTTTGTCAGATGGATAGATTGCAAAAATTTTCTCCTATTCTGTAGGTTGCCTGTTCACTCTGATGATAGTTTCTTTTGCTGTGCAGAAGCTCTTTAGTTTAATTAGATACCATTTGTCAATTTTGGCTTTTGTTGCCATTGCTTTTGGTGTTTTAGTCATTAAATCTTTGCCCATGCCTATGTCCTGAATGGTATTGCCTAGGTTTTCTTCTAGGGTTTTTATGGTTTTAGGTCTTACGTTTAAGTCTTTAATCCATCTTGAGTTAATTTTTGTATAAGGTGTAAGGAAGGGGTCCAGTTTCAGTTTTCTGCATATGGCTAGCCAGTTTTCCCAACACCATTTATTAAATAGGGAATTCTTTCCTCGTTGCTTGTTTTTGTCAGGTTTGTCAAATGGTTGTAGATGTGTGGCGTTACTTCTGAGGCCTCTGTTCTGTTCCATTGGTCTATATATCTGTTTTAGTACCAGAATCATGCTGTTTTGGTTACTGTAGCCTTGTAGTCTAGTTTGAAGTCAGCATGATGCCTCAGCTTTGTTGTTTTTGCTTAGGATTGTCTTGGTTATATAGGCTCTTTTTTGGTTCCAAATGAAATTTAAAGTAGTTTTTTCTAATTCTATGAAGAGTCAATGGTAGCTTGATAGGGACAGCACTGAATCTATAAATTACTTTGGGCAGCATGGCCATTTTCACGATATTGATTATTCCTATCCATGAGCATGGAATGTTTTTCCATTTGTTTGTGTCCTCTCTTATTTCCTTGAGCAGTGTTTTTAATTATCCTTGAAGAGGTCCTTCACATCCCTTATAAGTTGTATTCCTAGGTACAGTTTCACAGTCTTAAAAAGGTCCTATGGATAGGCAAATATCACATGTTTTTACTCAGATGTGGTAGCTAAAACAACAAGTTGATCTCATGAAGTAGAGAACCATATGATGGTGACCAGAGGCTGGGAGGCAGGGTATGGAGAGAGGTTGTTTAATGGTTAAAAACATACAGTCAGATGAAAAGAACAGGTTCTAGTGTTTGATAGCACAGTAGGGTGACTATAGTTAACAATAATTTATATAATGAATATATATTTATATAATAAATATATATCATTTATATAATCTATTATTTATTTATATAATTTATTATGTAAATAATTTATATAATAAAAATATATAATATATATAATACATAATAAAAAAATCTCAAAGCAGTTGTAAGAGGTTTGAAATGTTCCCAGCACAAATGATAAATGTTTTAAGTGATGAATATCCTATTTGCCCTGATTTGATCATTACACATTATATACATATATCTAATGTTGTACCCCCGTAAGTATGTACAATTATTATATATCCAAAAAAAAAGAACTACTGAACTAGAAACTCTGGGGTTGGAGGGTGGGCGGGAATAACATGACCCCAGCTTATAACGGGATTTTTTTTTTTTTTGAATCTCATTTTGTCCCCCATGCTGAAGTGCAGTGGCACAATCTCAGCTCACTGCAATCTCCACCTCCTGGGCTCAGGCGATCCTCCTGTATCAGCCTCTCGAGTAGCTGGGACTACAAGCATGTGCCACCATGCCCAGCTAATTTTTGTATTTTTAGCACAGATGGGGTTTCACTATGTTGGCCAGGCTGGTCTCGAACTCTTGGCCTCAAATAATCCACCCGCCTCGGCCTCCCAAGTACTGGGATTACAGCCGTGAGCACTGCGCCCGGCCAGACTGAATTATTTTTAAAACACAAATAATAACTTGCAAAAAGGGGGTGGTGTGCTAAATCATTACTACTCTCTGGTGGTCATTTGCTTCTGGTTTCCACATGGGTATTAATCAGTTATCACCTACTGAAGAATTTGGACTTCCACACGGAGGGTTGGCTCTCCACCAAGTCTAACTCATCCCAGTCTACAAATTCTTGGTTGTCAAGACCTTAAATGACCCCTGACTCAAGGCCCAGAGCTGTTATGTTCAGATCCTGCTCAGGAGGGGGCAAATGGTCAGGAAGAGGGTAGAGAGCACCTTCCTAGGGTCAATCAGGCCATCCAGCCTGAGCCCTAAAGTTCCTGCCCCCAGAGGTAGATGCATTAAATAAAGTCTTATCAACAAGCAACACTATTGCATATACATTATAATAATAAGATTCTGAGAAGGAAATCAAGAGGGAGTGGCTATTATATAGCGGCTAGAGCAGAGCACAGAGAAAGCGGCAAAGACATTTAATCCTCTTCCTTATTTTACAGATAAGAAATTCAAGATAAGGGTTTTCAGTTTTAAATAAGCTTGAAGATGAGGATTTAAGGCAAGAGAATCGCTTGATGCCAGCAGTTTGAGACCAGCCCGAGCAACACAGCAAGATCCCCATCTCTACAAACAATAATATGAAATTAGCCAGGTATGGTGGTGTGTACCTGTAGTACCAGCTACTCAGGAAACTGAGGCTGGAGGATCATTTGTACCCAGTGAGCCATGCTCATACCACTGCACTCTAGCCTGGGCGACAGAGACCCTGTCTTTAAAAAATGATGATGATTTCAAAAATAATAACAATAACCACAATACTACTATGCTATCTAAAATGTTTCCTTTAGTATTACTTAATATTAACGTAATATTAATACATTTTCTCTTAATAGCATCAAATATCTAATTAGTCTTCCAATTTAATTAGTGTGTTCAGATCCAAACAGGATCCTTTTATTAAAGGGTTGCTATGTCTCTTAGGCTTCTTTATATAATCTATATTCTTTTTTGTTTATGAGATTTATTTGTTGGGGAAAAAACAATTTTCTCACATTATGAATTTTGCTGACAGCATCCAAGAAGAATCCTTTAACATGTTTCTCAGTCTAATGCATGTTGTATACACTGGCTTGGTCAGGAGGCACAATAGTTATCTGTTTTTTAAAAATTCTTAACTTTAAATAACGGATTCAGTGCCAGGCACGGTGGCTCATGCCTGTAACCCGCACTTTGGGAGGCCAAGGCAGGTGGATCACCTGCAGTCAGGAGTTCAAGACCAGCCTGGCCAACATGGTGAAACCCCGTCTCTACTAAAAATACAAAAATTAGCTGGGTGTGGTGGCAGGCGCCTGTACTCCCAGATCCTTGGGAGGCCAAGGCACAAGAATCGCTTGAACCCAGGAGGTAGAGGTTGCAGTGAGCCAAGATCATTCCACTGCACTCCAGCCTGGGCAACAGAGTGAGACTCGGTCTCACATAAAATTAAATTAAATTAAGTTACATTTTTAAAAAAAGATTCGGGTATTAGCCACTTTAAGACATCCTATTATAAAGTTTCTCACCAACTCTTCACCTAATAGTATTATCAATTACTGGTAATCTTTGCTTATTCAGAGACAGGATGCAAAATGATAATGTTATCACTTTTTATTAGCTATTTTTTTCTGTAAATAATTTTTTCTCTATCATTTAATTAGTTACACTGAGTTACAGTTTATTCAAAAAACTAGAATAAACGGTTGATTCTTTTTTCATTTTTTTAAAATTATGAATTTGTTCTCTGCCATTTTCCAAAAGTAACTACTGGATTTTGCTGTTTAGTATCATCTTATTTTAATTTTTATTTTTATTTATTTATTTATTTATTTATTGAGATGGAGTTTTGCTATTTATTGATTGATTGATTGAGATGGAGTTTTGCTCTTTTCACACAGGCTGGAATGCAATGACGTGATCTGGGTTCACTGCAATCTCCGCCTCCAGGGTTCAAGCAATTCTCCTGCCTCAGCCTCCCAAGGAGTTGGGATTACAGGCGCCTGCCAGCATGTCGAACGAAATTTTTTTTTTTTTGAGACAGTGTCTCACTGTTGTTGGCCTGGGCTGGAGTGCAATGGCACAATCTTGGCTCACTACAACTTCTGCCTCCCAGATTCCAGGAATTCTCCTGCCTCAGCCTCCCGAGTAGCTGAGATTATAGGTGCCTGCTACAACACCCAGCTAATTTTTGTATTTTTAGTAGAGACGGGGTTTCACCATGTTGGTCAGAGTGGTGTCGAACTCCTGACCTCAGGTGATCCACCTGCCTCGGCCTCCCAAAGTGCTGGGATTACAGGCATGAGCCACTATGCCTGGCAATCTTTGTATTTTTAGTAGACACAGAGTTTCACCATGTTGGCCAGGCTGGTCTCAAACTCCTGACCTCAGGTGATCTGCCTGCCTTGGTCTCCCAAAGTGCTGGGATTACAGGCATGAGCCCCTGGGGCCACCCTAAAATATAATTTATATATAAATATTAATATAAATATATGTCAATATATATTTATAAATAATATAAAATATATATTAATATATTTAATATTTATATATATATGTTGTTAGTTTCCCTTTTCTATTAAATTTAGGATTACAGTGTTTTACTTAAACTGTTTGATTTTGTTTGTATCTCTTTTCTCTATTTGTTTCCTAACAAGTACAATAATAATACCAATACCATTACTAAACATGTTTGCTAGGAACACTTTAAGATTTGTCTTTTTTATTTTTATTTTTTTAGATGGAGTCTCACTCTGCTGCCAGGCTGAAATGCAGTGGCATCATCGCAGCTCACTGCAGCCTCAGCCTCCTGGGCTCAAGCAATCCTCCTGCTTCAGAATCCCAAGTAGTGGAACTACATGCCCAGCTAGTTTTTAAAAATTTTAAATACACAGGATATTGCTATGCTTCGCAGGCTGATGTCAAACTCCTGGACACAAGCAATCCTCCCACCCCAGCCTCCCGAAGTGCTGGGATAACAAGCTTAAACCACTGTATCCAGCTTTCTTTCTTTTTCATCCTTAAGATGTATCTTGGCCAGGCACGGTGGCTCACGCCTGTAATCCTAGCATTTTGGGAGGCTGAAGCAGGCGGATAGCCTGAGCTCAGAGTTCAAGACCAGCCTGGGCAACATGGTGAAACTCCGTCTCTACTAAAATATAAAAGAAATTAGCCGGGCATGATGACATGCGCCTATAGTTCCAGCTACTCGGGAGGCTGAGGCAGACTTGCTTGAACCCAGGAGACGGAGGTTGCATGAGCCGAGATCACACCACTGCACAACAGAGCGAGACTGTCCCAAAAAAAAAAAAAAAAAGATGTATCTTACTAAGACGGTGCAAATTATTGTTTTTTAAAAGTCACCTGGGAAAAAAAAGTTCACGTGAAATACAGTTCTCACTTTGCAAAGTAGTGCAGGACCATAGAAAGGACTGTGAAAGCCGAAACTGTGCAAAACAACCTTAAGAATCAACAGGAAAAATTGCGATTGTTCATAGCATTTACAAATTTCTGTCAAAATGCTAACAACTCTGTCACTTATACATTTATAAAGAAATAAAAAAAGTAAAATATTTAATAGGCTATGACTTAAAATATTAGATGCATTGACAAAGTACTTCATTTGCTTTTTGTTTTTTGCTTTCTTTTTGGTTTTTCATTTGAGACAGAGTCTCACTCTGTCACCCAGGCTACAGTGCAGAGGCGCAGTCTTGGTTCAATGCAACCTCCACCTCCCGGTTTCATGCAATTCTCAGTAGCTGAGATTACGTGCACCACCATGCCCAGCTAATTTTATATATCTATATCGATATAGATATGTATATATATATATTTTTTGAGACGGAGTCTTGCTCTTGTTGCTCAAACTGGAGTGCAATGGTGCAATCTCGGCTCACTGCAACCTCCACCTCCTGGGTTCAAGTGATTCTCCTGCCTCAGTCTCCTGAGTAGCTGCGACTACAGGCATGTGCCACCATGCCTGGCTAATTTTATACTTTTAGTAGAAATGGGGTTTCTCCATGTTGGTCAGGCTGGTTTCAAACTCCCAACCTCAGGTGATCCTCCCACCTCGGCCTCCCAAAATACTGGGATTATAGGCATGAACCACTGTGCCCGGCCTTATTTTTAGTATTTTTAGTAGAGATGGGGTTTCACCATGTTGGCCAGGCTGGTTTTGAACTCCTGACTTCAAGTGATCTGCCCACCTTGGTCTCCTAAAGTGCTGGGAATACAGGCATGAGCCACCGTGCCTGACCTGACAAAATATTTTATTTCCTTGTGTCTTAGTCTAACTCAGGCTTTTAAAACAAAACACCAAAAACTGGGTTGCTTACAAACAACAGAAATTTATCTCTCACAGTTCTGGAGCTGGAAATCCAAGAGCAAGGCACAAGCAGATTCAGTGTCTGGTAAAGGCTCACTTCCCAGTTAAAAAAGAAGGTGTCTTTGACTGGGCATGGTGGCTCATGCCTGTAATCCCAGCACTTTGGGAGGCCAAGGCGGTTGGATCACTTGAGGTCAGGAGTTCGAGACCAGCCTGGTCAACATGGTGAAACTCTGTCTCTACTAAAAATACAAAAATTAGCCGGGCATGGTGGCAGAAGCTAGTAGTCCCAGCTACTTGGGAGGCTGAGGCAGGAAAATCACTTGAACCTGGGAGCCAGAGGTTGCAGTGAGCTGAGATTGTGCCATTGCACTCCAGCCTGGGTGACAGAGCAAGACTGTTTCAAAAAAAAAAAAAGAAGGCACCTTCTACTTGTGTCCTTACACGGTGGAAGGGGCAAACAAGCTCCCTCTTTTTTTTTTTTTTTTTTTTTTTTGAGGCAGAGTCTCACTCTATCGCCCAGACTGGAGTGTAGTGACGTGATCTCGGCTCACTGCAACCTCCACCTCCTGGGTTCAAGCAATTCTCCTGCCTCAGCCCCCCCGAGTAGCTGGGATTACAGCCACCTGCCACCACGCCTGGATAGGTTTTTTTGTATTTTTAGTAGAGACAGAGTTTTGCCACGTTGGTCAGACTGGGCTCAAACTCCTGACCTCAGGTGATCTGTCTGCCTCAGCCTCCCAAAGTGCTAGGATTACAGGCACGAGCCACAACGCCCAGCCCAAGCTCTCTCTTTTATAAAGGCACTAATCCCATTCATGAGGGTTCCACCCTCATGTCCTAATCACCATCAAAGGCTCCACCTCTGAATACTGTCACTTTGGGGGTTAGAATTTCAACATATAAATTTGGGAGGGGAATACAAATAGACTACAGCACTTTGGGGAAAAAAAAAAAAAAAAAAAAAAACACGATTTTTCCTCTTTGAACAGTGCTTGCCTTCTTCTTGTCATATAACTTCTGACACAACATGAACACCTTTTCTTTGCCTTAGCAAACTGTCGTACTCCCTGCTAAGTATGGATCAACTTCCAACATTGAATCCTTTGCTCCCTCAATGTGGTAAAATATCTCTGCGAGTTTCTCTAACGCAAAGTGTTTGTGAGGCATCACTTCCTCTGGGACATCTTCATCCTTTTCCTCACAATGACTTTCCTCATTTATATCGTAAGTTGACTTTCAGTAAATTTCTTCAATGCACATTTCCACAGTCAGCTATTTCTTCTGTAACTTCATTAACGTTCTATAGAATCTCACTTCAGTGCTGTCACTTCTCATTTATTTCCCGTGCTTTGATCTCCGTTGGTGCATTTCCTCTTCTGATGATCCATTTACGTAAAATATCACATGGGTTTATTACTGGGAGACAGACAACACAACTACACGCCTTGCTGTCTGGGCATAAATTGAAGAGCATATGTTAGTGACCAGTCACCACCAGGCTTTAAGAGAAGTGAACAACTGGTTACAGATCATGATGTACATCTGTTATTTATAAAGTGATCGGTGGTATAACAAGCTAGAAGCAAACTTTGTGTTACAACTGGCCTAACTGAAATTTAAACCACTGTGTTGGGGGCTGGAGCTATTTAAACCATAATAACTAGGCCAGGGGTGCTGGTTCATACCTGTAATCCCAGAACTTTGGGGAGGTCGAGACAGGTGGATCCCTTGAGGCCAGGAGTTTGAGACCAGCCTGGCCAACATGGTGAAATCCCATCTCTACTAAAAATACAAAAATTAGCTGGGCGTGGTAGTGGGTGCCTGTAATCGCAGCTACTCGGGAGGCGGAGGCAGGAGAATTGCTTGAACCTGGGAGATGGAGATCCCAGTGAGCCGAGATCGCACCACTGCCCTCCAGCCTGATCAATAGAGCAAGACTCCATCTCAAAAATAAATAAAGAAAATAAATAAACCATAATAACTGAAATTTGTGCATATGAGAACTTGCAAAACAAGGCCTGCCTACAATTCCTCTCAGTAACTATAAATAATCAACTTAACTGTTAAGTTCATTTGTTCATTGTTACTTTCCTTCTTTTTGACGCGGGTGGGGGGGTGCCTCAGCCTCACAAAGTGCTGGGATTATAGGTGTGAGCCACCATGCCCAGCCATTACTTTAAACTTTTAAAGGATGAGTTCCTCCCCCAACTTTTTAAAATTTTATTTTATAATTATATACCACATTTAATAGTTCCAAAGTAAGCCACAAAGCAAGGTACATTCAGGATTGTCTAGCTTCTATCGTTGTCTCCTCTATCTGTTCTCTTCTCCTCAATCAGTTTTTGAGTTTGCTTTCTATTAGTTATTCTTTTAATATAAGCAAATGAATGTACATTTTCATTTTTTTCTACCCTTACTAAAGGTAGCATTATTGTACATGTTGTACCTTTAAAAAATACCTGTACCTTTAAAAAATAGTATCTCTTAGAGATTATGTAACAGTAGAAAATAGTTCATTTCCTTTTACAGGTATATTAATACTCTATTGTGTTGAAATTCCAAATGGGTTTCTTTTTTTATTTTCTTAGAGATCAGGTCTTACAATGTCCAGGCTGGAGTGCAGTGGCTATCCATCTGCAGGCATAATCATAGCACATTGTGGCCTCAAACTATACTCCCACCTTAGCCTCCCAAGTAATTGGGATTACAAGGCATGTACCACCATGCCCAGCTGGGTTTTTTTTTTTTAAGCCAATTCTTTATTGATATTCGGATTATTTCCACTCTTTTGCTATTACATATAGTCTGTAATGAACAGACTTCTGGATATTCTTTTCATATTTTTGCCAGTGTATCTTAAAGTTAGATTCCTAGGGGCCAGGTGCAGTGGCTTACACCTGTAATCCCAGCACTTTGGGAGGCAGAGGCGGGTGGATCACTGGAGGCCAGGAGTTCAAGACCAGTCAGGCCAACATGGTAAAACCCTTTCTCTACTAAAAACACAAGAATTAGCCAGGTGTGGTGGCATGTGCCTGTAGTCCCAGCTACTCAGGAGGCTGAGGCAGGAGAATCTCTTGAACCCAGGAGGCAGAGGTTGCAGTGAGCTGAGGCCACATCACTGCACTCCAGCCTGGGCAACAGAGTGAGACTGTCTCAAAAAAAAAACAAAAAACAAAAACAGAGTTAGATTCCTAGAGAGAGAGATTTCTAGAAGTGAGCCTGGTTGACCAAAGGGTAAATACAAATGTTATTTTGCTACATATTGCCAAATTCTCCTAATACAGTCATAGCATTTTGCGTTTCCACCAGCTATGTATGTAAGTATAGTATCTTCCCCCTACAATCTTTTCAACAAGACGTGTTGTCAAACTTTATTTTTGCCACTCTGATAGACAAGATATGATAGCGAAATGTAGTTTTCATCTGCATCTCTCTTTTTATGCATGAGTGAGTATCTTTTCATATTAAAGGGGCATTTAAAAGTGTAACTGTTCTGACAGGTTTGATATTTTAAAATAAGAACTTTCAAATAAAATTTTCACAAAGATAAAAGGAACTATTAAAATCCTCCTTAAAAATCTGAGTAATTTAAAAACCCTTCCACCTCCATATAGGTGTTATTCATATCAGTTCATCTAATCAACACGTATTTATTGAGGATTTTGCTGTAGCAGAAGCTTCCCCTGTGTGTTAAGAGAGGAAGGGGCAGGCTGGGCGCAGTGGCTCATGCCTGTAATCCTAGCACTTTAGGAGGCCAAGGCGGGAGGATCATGAAGTCAGGAGTTCAAGAACAGCCTGACCAATATGGTGAAATCCTGTCTCTACTAAAAATACAAAAATCAGCCGGGCATGGTGGCACGCATCTGTAGTCCCAGCTACTTGGGAGGCTGAGGCAGGAGAATCGCTTGAACCCAGGAAGTGGAGGTTGCAGTGAGCCAAGGTTGCGCCACTGCACCCCAGTCTACTGACAGAGCAAGACTCCATCTCAAAAAAAAAAAAAAAGTGAATGTAAAAAGTGAATCAATGAGACATCATTAAAAAAAAAAATCTAAGATTCTTTGATTGAAATAATTATGCATCTAAACAAAAGCCCCAATACAACTAAACCACATCATAGCTTATTTCTCATTAAACCTATCAGCAACCATTTACCATCTTCCTGCCACCCACGATTAAAAGAGTCAACACAACCCAGGGCAGAGTACACGTCTGACTCATCTATGCATCCCCTCACAGCACCATGTGCAGTAGGCACTTGATAAATACTTGGTATGTGAAACAAAGAAAACACCCTCCCATAGCAACGTGCCCAGACTTTTCTATGAGAGGACCTTTCTCCGGAATTATAAGTTAGGGCAACTCCCTGGTAAACCTTTCAAAGCAATTCAACAAACATTTACTGAGTGCCCAGTATGTGCCAGTGTTAGGTACTATTCTTGGCAATGGGATGTAAAGATGAGTAACACATAGTCCTTAACACCCTGAGGGGACCCAGTCTAGTATGAGAAACACAGACTATAAAATATAATGGGAAAACGCCACAGCAGAGATAAGACACCATGGGAACATAGGTGAAGGAACAGGTAATTATGCAGGGGGTGAGGGAAAAAGGTGACGTTGGAGAATCTGCAGAAATGCAATTCCAGCCCCCTCCTCCTCACACACATGCTCACACTCCCTCTAAAACAATAGAGAAGTCCCCCCTTATCTGCGGTTTCACTTTCCATGGTTTCAGTTACCCATGGTCATTCAAGGTCTAAAAATATTAAATAGAAAATTCCACAAATAAGCAATTCATAAGTTTCAAATGGCACAGTTCTAAGTAGTGTGATGAAATCTCTCGCTGTCCTCTCCGTCCCACCTGGGATGTGAATCATCCCTTTGTCCAGCATATCTACACTATAGATGCTACTCACCTGTAAGTAGCTGTTTCAGTTATAAGTTGAAAATACATAGTATATAGTGTATAGGGTGCAGTACTATCTGTGACTTCAGGACCCACTGGGGGTCTTCGAATGTATCTGCCTCATATGGGGGGACTACTTACTGTATTTGAAAAACAGAAACACGATCAAGTTATTCCACTGCAAATAGGCCTTCATGGATCTCCAACAGGTCAAAGACTATTTCCATGCAATAAAATGCCCACAGGCACCATCACTTGCATATATTGGGCACTTGCTGTGTGCCAGATATTGTTCCAAGAACTTCGTAAGTATTAAGTTATTTAATCCCTATAATAATCTGACGAGGTAAGTGCTATCATCATTTCAGTGTTACAGATGAGGAAACGAAGGCATAAAAAGAGTTACAAACCTTGCCCTAGACATCAGGTATGGGCATGTGAGACACTGAGAGATAGGCACCCAGTTCTGGCTCCAGAGTCCATTTCTTTTTCTTAACTTTTATTTTAGGTTCAGGGGTACACATGCAAATTTGTTATACAGGTCAATTACATGTTGTGGGAGCTTGGTGCACAGATTATTTCGTCACCCAGGTAATAAGCATAGTACACGTTAGGTCATTTTTCGATCCTCTCCCTCCACCCTCAAGTAGGGCCCTGAGGTCTGTTGTTCCCTTCTTTCTGTCGTTATGTACTTGATGTTTAGCTCCCACTTGTACGTGAGAACAAGTGGTATTGTTTTCTGTTCCTGAGTTAGTCTGCTTAGGATAATGGCCTTCAGCTCTATGCACATTGATGGAAAGGCCATGATCTCATTCTTTTTCATGGGTGCATGATATGACATGGTACATATGTACCACATTTTCTTTATCTAGTCTACCACTGGCACCTAGGTTGACTCCATGGTTGATTCCATAATGCAGAGCACCCTTCTACACCACCCACCTCTCTGCCTCCTTACCTGCTTCTGGGCTCCTTGCAATGCAAAATGCCAGTAATAATACCAGAATGCTTTAAATTCTGTGAACACAACCCAAATTGCTTTAAACCTCTGTGCTTCTGCATGGAAAGCCCTATAGGCAACCCTCCCCAAATCCTTCCACTGCAGGGCAATAAAAACTCTGTGTGCTCCTCCCACTATGGAAGTTCCCTTCCTTGTTACATCCCTCCATCATTGAATTTAACACACTGTATTATAGCCATTCATTTACATTTACACTTCTTCTCGTAGGCCTGCTATACTCACCCTATAATAATTAAGTCTTATTATATGATACTCTAATTACTTGTTTAAATGTCTTTTTTAAAATGTCACCTCCTCAAAGAGGCTAATCCTGACCCTCCTCTTTATCTAAAATTGATCTTCATGCCCTCTCAAGTTACTTGGTTTCTCAGATCAAAGGGGTTTTCCCCCTTCACAGTACTTCTCATAGGTGAATTTTAAAAATTTGACTTCTATCTCCCCCAATATAACATACACTTCATGGGGGCAAAAGAATAACTGTGTTTTATTTGTCACTGTATTTTCAACACCTAATTCTGATACAGAGGTAGTATTAAGTGTTTATATACCTGCATCCTTATATTAGTTCCTGGGGGGCGGGGGAAGGCTGTCTTAATGAGTTTTGCATCCCCAACACATAGCATGTGTGAAAATCTCAATAACTATTTGTTGGACTGAAACCAAATAAAGATTAAAGTGGAAGACTGAGCACAGTGGCTCATACCTGTAATCCCAGCACTTGGGAGGTGGAGGTGGGAGGATCACTTGAGACCAGGAGTTCAAGACCAGCCTGGGTAATTTGTGAAACCTCATCTCAACAAGAAATATAAAATTTAGCTATGTGTGGTGGTGTGCACCTGTAGTCCCAGCTACTTGGGAGGTGGAGGTGGAAGGATGGCTTAAGCCCAGGAGGTCAAGGCTGCAGTGGGTAGAGATTGCAACACTGCACTCCAGCCTGGGTGACAGAGTGAGACTCTATCTCAAAAACAAAACAAACAAAAAAAGAGGTTAAGGTGGGATAAATAGGATTTCCCTAAGAAAACAAAGTAGTGTTGGAAGGGACTAATATGGTTAGAAATACAGAGGAATGGGAAAACATGGCTTTTGGGGCAACGGAGCAAAAACTGGGGTTGTATTATATGGTGCAGAGAACTAGGAAAAGCACTAAAGAGATAAGTGCATATCGGGTTGCAAGAGACTTGCAATATTTTTCTTCAGGGAGCATAATTATCTATTAGGGAGTTTTTCAAGTAGTCATGGTTTTACAAAAATCTTTATAGCATGGACACAGTGGGACGGAAGAGGCAACAGTTAGCTGGAGAATATCACTCACAAGATGAAAGACGGTAAGGAAAAAGCCTAGAATTTAAAATCAGAAATGATGGCAAAATACCTTCACCACAAACCGACAACTTGGTTTTTGTATTATGATCCCCCTTTTAGTCACCAAAGCTCTTTTCTGAATTTAACTTAACGTGAGCAAAACACCGTGTACAGCTCTTTAAGTATGTATGAAATGTTTTCCTGTAATTTCATAACACTGGCCTTTAAAATATTTTACATGAATATTGCTAATTAGAAAAAATACCATCCTTTCGGGAAATCACAAGTTAGCAATTTTAGATGGCATTTCCTGTCTAATACCTTCATCTGCACTTCAAATCTTGGAAAAAAGCAGCTTCATAGCAACCAAAGTTACAATGGCAGAACAGCCACAGAAGGAGAACATATTTAATATAAATCCCTGCATTTAAACAAACTCCAAAGTTTAAGTAGGATAAAATTTAAAAAAATGAGTTGGGCCGGGCATGGTGGCTCATGACTATAATCCCAGCACTTTGGGAGGTCGAGGCAGGCGGCTCACCTGAGGTCAGGAGTTCGAGTCCAGTTTGGCCAACATGGTAAAACCCTGTCTCTACTAAAAATACAAAAAATGAGCCCGGCATGGTGGCATGTGCCTGTAATTTCAGCCACTTGGGAGGCTAATGCTTGAACCTGGGAGGCGGAGGTTGCAGTGAGCCGAGATCACACCACTGCACTCCAGCCTGGGCAACAGGAGCAAAAGCTCTATCTCAAAAATAAACAAATAAATAAGTTGAATTCTGCCATAGCACTGCTCCAAGTAAGATGGCCTGACCCGAAGGGCCCCAAAAGAAAGAGAAAAAGAAGAACCACAGTTCTTATTAGAAAGATCTCATGCATGACACTTTGCTGTTTTCTATGATCCTTTAACACTTTATTTGCTCTTCTGCTAGAGCATTTATCACACTGTTTCACAATTTGGCTGTGTGCTTATCTGCCAGGTTAAACAGAAAAGGGACTCCCATTTTTCTATTCTCCTATTCTCTCCCATAGATTGTCTTTGATCTATCAGATTTTAATGCATCATCTGACAGCAGATCTTCAATAAGTATCTGTAGCATGAAAGAAGGAGAGGAGAGGAGAGAAAACGTTAACTCTGGAAGAGGCAGGCCCTCATAACAAACATTTTCTGAGTCTAGGTAAGAAATCAGCAGACCTGTTATCTGGATACTTCCTTTCTCTTTACTAAATCAATCTGCTTCCAGAAATAAATAAGGAAAAAGACAAGTTGCTATACCAATCCAAATTCAATACATTAAAAAATGTTGGCCATACCATAACTTACATACTTTTTTTATCTACTGTAAGGGGTATAGTAATTTAAGGGAGAAAAAAATTATGAGACCAACTGATGCAGAATTGAGAAGCCCAATGTAAAATTCAGTACAAACGATCAAGCAATTCTGCAGATTATGTCTATAGTACACCACACGGAAACCTCACCCTCATCCTGCCCCTTATACAAAAGGCTGCAGCAGCCAGGTGTAATGGGCATGGGATCCAACCAAACTGGTCTCCCCACCTCCAGCTCTGCCAACGCTAATCCACTCCACAGTTGGCTGCCAAAGGAATCTCCCTACAGCACAGCCTAGGATCAACAGGCCCAAAGTGAAATCATCGTCCGCCGCCCTTCACTGCCTCCGTGCAGCAGTGCACTCCAAGTTGATTGCAACACCAAGGTCAGACGCCGAAGCAGTATCTTTGACCCCTCCCACACAAACTCCTACAAATCCCAGAGATTCTCCTTTCTCAATTTCTTCTCTCCCTTTCCCTTTTATCTTGTTCACCCTGCTTTCAATCCCTCTTCTAGGGCTACTAGCCCTAACCTAGATCAGCTATAACCAACAGAAATATAATGGGGATTACTGATGTACTTTTAAATTTGCAAGTAGCCACATTAAAAAGGTTAAAAAAGCAAGGAGTGGAATAAATCTAAATAATATTAGGCCAGGTGTGCTGATCAGGCCTGTAATCCCAGCACTTTGGGAGGCAGGAGCGGGGAGATCACTTGAGGCCAGGAGTTTGAGACCAGCCTGGCCAACATAGCAAAATCCTGTCTCTACTAAAAATTCAAAAAAATTAGCTGGGTGTGGTAGTGCACGTCTCTAATCCCGGCTGCTTGAGAGGCTGAGGCAGGAGAATCACTTGAACCCAGGAGGCGGAGGTTACAGTGAGCTGAGATCACACCATAGCACTCCAGCCTGGGCAATACAGCGAGACTCTGTCTCAAGATAAATTAAAATAAAATAAATATAAATAACATTAAATTTATAACCCAAAACTGTCTTCATTTTAACTTGTAATTAAAGTTGTTGAGATATTTCACATTTTCCCCCAGTCTTCGAAATCTGTGTGTATTACCAAGACAAGACATCTCTACTCTAACCAGCCACATTTTAAGTGCTCAGAAGTCACATACGGCCAATGACTACCACAGAAGACAGTTCAAGTTTAGATGGAATGGCCCCATCTACTTTTCAGTCTTTCTTTCCCACCACCTTCCACTTTCATTTCTCTTAAAAATACTTTAACCTCAGCTATAACAGACCATTCTGGTAATGGAAGGAAATGTAACAGACCCGTTTTCCTTCCATGTCACTTCTCTGGCTCTCCCTTAAGCATGAAATGCCTGCTTTTCTACTCTTCATACTTTTTTTTTTTTTTTTTTCCTGAGACAAGCTCTGGCTCTGCCCAGGTTAGAGTGCAGTGCAATCACAGCTCACAGCAGCCTCGACCTCCTGGGCTCAAGTGATCCTCCCACTTCAACCTCCCATATAGCTGGGTCTACAGGTACGTGCCACCATTCTCAGCTAATTTTTTTGAATTTTTTGATAGGACGGAGTCTCACTTTGTTGCCCAGGCTGGTCTTGAATTCCTGGGCTCAAGTGATCCTCCAGTCTTAGCCTCCCAAAGTGCTGGGATAATAGGCATGAGCCAATCTACCTAGCGCCCCTTCAAACTTTATCACCCAGTTGAAATACTTGCTGTCTCATTCATGAAGACTTTCCCATACTGTCCACTCATAATTCATCTCTATCTCCTTTGTGCTTCCACATCATCTTGCAACTCTAACATTAGTGTTTTTGCCCATGGTGTCCAACAGACTGCAAGCTCCTTAGAGATACAGTGTTGATATTTATCTTACAGCTCTAAAAGAATGCAGCACAGTGCTTTGCACACAGTAGACCTTCGATAAAGCAAACTCTAATTTACCAGCCTTATAATAGACAAGTGTACCCTCAATATCAGTGCATCTGCAAGGAACAGCTGGTTCCAAGGTAAGCTAAACTATTGCTTAATGCCTGCTGGCAAGAACCAAATGTGTGGGTGCATTCCCACCTTGTTATGGAAAAAGTGATACTAACTCATACTCTGACCCAGAATTCTAGAAAATATCATAAATCAGAGGGATCATCTTCATGCAAGAAGAAGACTGAGGCCAGAATCCCTGGACATACTATACAGCATCATGGGCAATAGTCACAAAAACTGATCAGAGACCTAGCTATTAAAAATAACATGTTATAATGCATGCTAGAAAACAGAAATTCCCAGATAGCTTCCTCTGAAAAATAGAGCACTCAAGTGACCACTGGGAAAACTCAGGACCTGGTCCCTACTTACAATGTTTTATGTTCCTGTGCCAAACATTTGACTTTCTCCATTAGTGAAATGAGAGGGAAAGATAATCCCCATCCACTGCAAGGACAGTTTCCTCTACCATGCTTTTCCCATGCTCACTGCAGTGTAAACTCCATAAAGCTTCCAAGTGATCCTGTTAAAGGGCATTTGAAGAGTGCTACTTCTCTGGTGGAACCCTCGAATGGCTTTCTCTCTCAGTCCAACAACTTTCCAATAACCTACAAGGCCCTCTGCAATCTGGCCTCATTCCAGCTCCCAAATCTCATCCCAAACACTGTCCTCCTCATCATTCTGCTCCAGCCTCACTGGCTACCTTGCTCTTCCACAAAAATACAAAGCACACACTGCCTCAGGGTTTATGCACAAGCTCCCCCTCAACTGCAAAATTCCCTCCACTCCCGGCTCCAGTTCTGTCTGGCAAACTTCCTCAGGTCTCTGCTCGAACATAACCTTAGCAGCAGCACCTTTCCTGATGAGTGGATATAAAACAGAACACTTTTCCCTCATCCAGCTGACACTCTTTACCCTCACCAAACCTGCTTTATAACCCTGATAAGACTCACGTTTATTTTTCATCTATAATACATGTTTACCCATACACACTAGGATGGAAACTCCAGGAAAGCAGGATCTCCTTGTCTTGTTTTGCTACTGCATCCTCCCTACATAGAACAATACCTAGAATGCAAGAAGCACTCCAGATATTTTTAACTAAAAATAAAAATATGTACCATTAAGTAAAAGAGCAACATTTTTATCTTCTGAGGGAGGCAGCGGGATGGGGGTTCATTCCTTCATTTTCTTCAAATAACATGCTAGGAAGTGTTTCCACTTCAGTATCTTTGTTGTTGTTGTTGTTGTTGTTGTTGTTCTTGAGTCGAGGTCTTGCCATGTTACCCAGGCTGGTCTGGAACTCCTCACCTCAAGCAATCCTGCTGCCTTAGCTTCCCAAAGTGCTGGGATTTCAAGTGTGAACCACCATGCCTGGCCCACTTTAATATCTTAAACTATAAAACTGATACATGCACATTATGGGAAAAGAACAAACAACAAATATTACCCTTCCATGTATATATTTTTAAAAGTTATCCTATTAAAAAAAAACTAAATAATTACATTCACCCAGAAGATTAATGTTGCTAGAGTTGGTGCATCTCCTTTCAGACCTGTTCTATGCATGTGTTTATCTAGGTAGATATAGCTCTAACTTCCTACCCATAAAAATAAGATATCTTTGATTCTATTCTGTAATTTGTATACTGTATCATGCAATCTTGATGCACATATAACTATCTCACCCTTTTTTAACAACGATTTCATTTCTATTTTGTAGGTACATCATAACATAGAATCTAACACCCTATTGATAAACCGATTCAACTGTCTTTTTTTTTTTTTTTTTTTTTTTTTTGAGACGGAAGCTCACTTTGTTGCCCAGGCTGAAGTGCAGTGGCGCAATCTCAGCTCACTGCAACCTCTGCCTCCTGGGTTCAAGCAATTCTTCTGCCTCAGCCTCCCGAGTAGCTGGGACTACAGGCACGTGCCACTACACCCGGCAAATTTTTTGTATTTTTAGTAGAGACGAGGTTTCACCATGTTAGCCAGGATGGTCTCGATCTCCTGACCGCGTGATCCACCTGCCTCGGCCTCCCAAAGTGCTGGGATTACAGGCGTTAGCCACCGTGCCCGGGCTCAACTGTCTTTCATTTGAAAATAAAAAAAATCTCAAGCCAAATGCCCCCTCTGGTCAAGACAGTATGTCACCTACACATCCTGAACTGAGCAGAAGCTGATGCAGATACCTGAAGGAACAAGGAGGCGCTCTGTGGAGAGGCTACCACGTGAGACCTAAGACCAATGAAGACAATCTTCTGCTCCTGCAAAATGGCCCATTCTCTCTCCTTTTTCCTTCACAATCCAGCCAGCAACTACAAAACTAGAGATGACTCTGGGGCCCACCGTGCCATCTTACTGTCATATTCTGCTCCTTTTTTCCCTTATGAAAGATGAATGATCCCAACCCCCAACCCAGCACCAACCCCCACATGGGCTTAAGAAGAGTGACACCTATTGATTCTCCTTCGCCCATGTGTTATGCAAAAGATATCCATAAAGGGTCCCCCTGAGATCCTCCAATGGCAGACTTTATTTCCTGAGCTGCCTTCGTGATTTATATAGCAGTTTCTCCCCCTCTTCCGTCCCCAGCAGTGATCCCAGAACAGGATGTTGCTCGTAAATCTTTTTCCCTCAGCTTACCTACCACCCACTGACCAGCTTATTTTTACAAGAGTTGCTATTTCCCATACTCCCTCAGTGTAAGACCCCTATTAAGGTCACAGGAGTTTTGTTCTTGAGGTCTTTGCCCAGCATAGAATAGGGCACAGTCGAAATATCACACTTCTGCCATCGTGAGTACTGAAAACTGTACAAACATCTATGAAGGAATGTCAATATATTTTCAAAAATACATCCTTAATCCAGGGAGACAAAAAACAGGCAAATCACTAAGAAGACATAACCATTTCTTGATGGCAGAGGCCAATAATCATTCTTCTATAAATTATTTAATGTATTAATTGATTGAATTTCTACTGTATCTGCTAGCTCATAATCAGCTGTCCAATGACAGAATCTTGTGAGGAAGATAAAAACAAAAACAGTTTAAATGCCATAATAAAAGGTTATATCTTTGAGAAATGGGAGACCATTACTGCCTGAGGGTGAGAGAGGAGGTTTCACGGAAGAGGTGACTGAATCCATAGTTTAACAGCATTTGATGTTCTGAACCTCTCCTCCCCACCTGCTCCTCCCTTGGCTCCCAGTACTCTCCTGGGTTTTGTCAGCTTCTTTATCAGCTCCATCTCAACCACCTTAAGCCTTCTCTGCTACTTAGTTCCCATTAAGTTGCTACGTAGTTCAAGTTCCTGAGCACTCTCATCTGTTGGGAAATCTCATGCACAATTGTGATTCATTTTCTACTGAATAAATTGTGTGTTAAGCCCAGACCTTCCCCCAATGAACTCTAGACTTAGAGAACCAATTGCCCACTTAACATCGCCACTTGCCAGGATTTTCACAGGCATTTCAAACCTGGACTACTCAAAAAGGAACTTGTACCGCCCTCCGTCTTTCCCATCTTGATGACAGCATCTCCCAGTGACAAAACCAACGATTAAGAATTGTTCTTGAGTCTCCTCTTTCATGCATCCAATCTACCTATCTTTTCTCACTGTTTACAAAAAAAAAAAAAAAAAAAAAAATCATCCAGAGCCCACTGGATTCTCTCCAGCTCTCCCATGCACTACTTACTTCATATCCCCACAATGGGTTGCTTTGCTTCTGCTCCTGGCTATGTCCCACTAAACTCCATTCTCCATTTGACAAGTGACCTTTTAAAATCATATTAAACCACTAACATATTTAAAATAGTTTGATGGCTTCCCATTACCTTAAATATATGGTTAAATTTCTTAGCATGGCTCACCAGCTCACTTCCTGACCTGGTGCTCTCTGCTCCAGCTACAGTGAACTTCATTCAGTTCCTCAAAATGACCCTATGGTTTGCTTCTGTTTTGTTTTTTCTTTTTGCCCAAGTCTTCACAAGTATGGTTCCTCTATCTGGAACACACATCTCTCTTTTATCCATTCCTCCACCCAACTTTTTCAACTCTAAACATACATCAATGTTCTGCCTAACTGCCTCTTCTAAGAAGTCTTCTCTGATTAGTCCTCAAATCTACACTGAGGTATTACTCCTATATGTTCCTGTAAAACCCTGTATTTCCCTGATAGCACTCACAGATCAAAGAATGGACTGATGAAGCAGGGATGGGAGGAAGGAATAGTATATGCCAAGGCACAGTACCTGAATGACAAAAGCCTGTATGTGGAATTGAGAGATCTTCTCTAAAGCAAGGCACCAAGGTTGAGATAAGGACAGTAGTGATGGGAGATGAGACTTGAAAAACAAGCTGAGGCCCAGGGGATAAAGGGACTGAATGCCACACTAAGGGAATCAAACTCTAAAATGTAGGCGATATGGTGCTCTGGAAGTTTTTAACTAGAGAAGCAAAATGAATGTATGGGAAACTTCCTCGTATAACAAAGTTCCTCCTAATTATTATGGAACAGAAGAGGAGGAGTGATTAAATTAGAATGGGAGATAATGGCTTAAATCTAGAGAAGTAGAGGAAGATGTCCATGCACCACAATCAACAAATCTTAAAGGTTCAACCAGCAGACTGACTGAGCCATGTAACTCTTAAGGAGTCAAAAATGCCCATTAGCCTAGTAATGATACTATGATTTTTTTCCTGTGAGCCATCTCTTGGAGCAAATATCTTCAAAATATACACAATATTTCTGCTTTTTGGGGAGCTACAGTGCTTTCCTGGTTTGAAAATGCAGATATTGGAATCACCCATTGGGGGATGGTGAAGCCACTATGAAAGATTATACAGAGAAAATCCAGAGAATAAAAATAAAGCAAATCAGGGACAGAGATTTCAGGAATGCCAACTTTTATCAAGCAAGATAAAAGGAAGTTTGGTGAGAAATTGAGAGGGCCTTATCAGAATCGCAAGGCAGACGAGCCAGGATGTGTCTCAGAAATCAGAGAAGAGGAAGGATTGACTGCATCAAGCACAAAATTCAATATATATCACTCTGCACACAGTAGGTGCTGAGCATTTGCTGAAGTGCAAAATATACCGTAGTACCTCCATTTAGGGTGGGGGTATGTGTGTAAGATGCATATTTCTCAGATTATCAAGTTATTATCTTACTGTAGAAACTATCACCTTGCACATATCCCAGAACTTGAAAGAAAGAGAAAAAGAAAGAAAGAAAGAAAGAAGAAAGAAAGAAAGAAAGAAAGAAAGAAAGAAAGAAAGAAAGAAAGAAAGAAAGAAAGAAAGAAAGAGGAAAAGAAAAGGAAAGGAAAGGAAAGAAAAGAAAGAAACTAACTACCACCCTGGGGAAGTGGGGAGAATACAGCACACCAAAAACCACATTCAGTGCCTGAATCAATGGATGTCAGCTCTGAGTTCTCTTAAAAAGAAACTAAAAATACTTTATTTCATACATATCATTACCCTCCAATTTTCTGAACTGGGAAGTTTAATGCACCTTGTCTTCATTAAGGAGAAACCTTGCTGAAGTGTGAAAAGGCATTAGTATGAGAAGGTCATGTGAGTGGGTGTAAGGGACAGGGGTGCAGTGAATTGAGCAATCACAAGCACTGATGCAGGAGAAAGGCCTTTGGAGAAGAGAAGGCATATGCAAATACCTATGGGTTACAATCAGCAAATCCAAAAGCCTCAACCAGCAGACTGACTGAGCCAAGTAACTCTTAGGGAGTCAAAAATGCCCATTAGCCTAATAATGATACTACCAATTTTTTTTTTTTTCTATGAGCCATCTTGGAGCAAATATCTTCAAAATACAGACAATACTCCTGAGTTTTTTTCTGGCTACAATGCTCTCCTAGATACAGACTTAGAATGCAAAATGAAGAGGGGGAATTCCCTCTATGGGCTATACCCTTCACTTCTCTTTTGCTATTAGGTGGATAAGAGAAAAAGCTTAGCAAGTGTGTGTAGAAACTGAACATTAACCCAAACCAAACAGCCTGGTTAAAACAGACAAAAGCACTGCTGTGAGAAGACATTGACAAATTAGCCTGAAAAGTGAAATACAGGTAACTTGTAGGCACCACTGGCTCTAAGGCTTGCCTGTACTTTCAAGCAATTTGTTTTTAAAAGGTCAATGGAGACAAATAGGTAGCAGTAAATCACTGTTTACATAATTCTGAAGACTTTATATAGATGCCTTAAAATGTAGTTTTCAACAGTTGAGTCAACAACGAGTAATTGTCTTAACAGTTACAGACTTTTTCACAGCAACACTAAGTTAACCCATTAGTAACAGAGTAAGAACTTTGGGTTGTTTTTCTAAGAAAGGGCAAATAAATACCCATTATAACCACCCTCCACATCAGCACTCCTCCATCTCTCTATGACAGCAACAATAACTCCAATAGCAGCAAACTCATATCACTCATTAATTGCTGGTTATTTGCAAAACACAGAGATATTGCTGAAGGATTAAATAGGTCTTTGGTATAAAAGACATTTACAACTCAGATGGATATATGATATGGAGGAAAATAATTACTAAAGGTTTTATTAGTCTGTGTCTAATCAGGAGAGAGAAATCATACAATAATGCGAACAGAAATTTAATATTTAAAAATATTAAGCTATGATAGAGGAATAACAATAAAGATGTATAGAACAACCCAGGCGGCTGGGTGCGGTGGCTCACACCTATAATCCCAGCACTTTGGGAGGCCAAGGCAGGTAGATCATGAGGTCAGGAGATTGAGACCATCCTGGCCAACATGGTGAAACCCCATCTCTACTAAAAATAAAAAAAATCAGCTGGGTATGGTGGTGTGCACCTGTAATCCCAGATACTCAGGAGGCTGAGGCAGGAGAATGGCTTGAACCCGGGAGGCAGAGACTGCAGTGAGCCAAGATCACACCACTGCACTCTAGCCTGGTGACAGAGCGAGACTCGGTCTCAAAAAAAAAAAAAAAACTACAACAACCCAAGGCATGGTGGTTCATGCCTGTAATCCCAGCACTTTGGGAGGCTGAGGCAGGAGGACTGCTTGAGGCCAGAAGTTCAGGACCAGCTTGGGCAACATGGTGAGATCCCAGGTCTACAAAAAAATTATATTTAAAAAAAAAACCAGTCTAGTCATGGCGGCTCACACCTGTAATCACAGCATTTGGGAGGCCAAGGTGGGAAGATCACTTGAGCCCAGGAGACTGAGGCTGTAGTGAGCCGTGATTGTGCAATGCTGCACTCCAGCCTGGACAACAGAGTGAGACACTGTCTCAAAAAAACAGAAAAGGTGGTATTTCAGCTGAATCTTAAAGGATGACTAGGATATCAATAGACTGAGGAGCTGGAAAAGGGAGAGAAAACTCACTCCAGGTTGAGAAAACAGTTTCATTATTAACCCTGGGATCATTGGCAAACCACTTAATCCCTTTAAACTTCAAATAGAAATACCTGCCTGATCTACCCTACAAGATCTTTATAAGGTTAAAGTGCAATACTGGACTAGGAATAAGCTTTTTAAAAAGTTTAAAGCATTAGATGAACAAAAGTAGATGGTAATACCTGCACATAGTAACCTGAACGCAAGCTCTAATGTCAACTCCCTGTGGACTAATCTACCTCCACCCCAGTTCCTTCCCTCCCCCATGATACCAGTTTTTCTTCTCATCCCCTCTCCCTAGTTCCTAGTTGACACTTTTGACATCAAAGGCTCTCCACAAAGTCTTTGATGAATGAATGAATATTGGATTATCTTAAGAACAGAGAACTTCCACTTAAAATCAAACTAACCTGAAGGAAATATATGATTTCTATTTACTTAACCTAAAAGGGTAAAAAGTATTATTAAATGAATATCTAGTTTCTTTACACATAGTTATCTTTTTTTTTTTTTTTTTTTTGAGACAGAGTCTCACTCTGTCACCTACGCTGGAGTGCAGTAGTGCGATCTCAGCTCACTGTAACCTCCGTCTCCCAGGTGCGCACAATTCTCATGCCTCAGCTTCTCAAGTACCTGGGATTACAGATGTGTGCCAGCACGCCTGGCTAATTTTTCTATTTCCTGTAGAGATGATGTTTCACCATGTTGCCCAGGCTGGTCTCGAACTCCTGGCCTCAAGTGATCCACCCACCTCAGCTTCCCAAAGCACTGAGTTTTACAGGCATAAGCCACCGCGCGTGCCCTACACTTATCTTCATATGTACCCTAAACTATATCTTAAAGTAATATTTTAGTAAGAAATATGAAATGAGAATTTTATTGAGAAATTAATTCATAGCGTCACCTACCATTTCAAATTACCCAAACTCTTAATAATATAAGTTCCAGAGTAACAAAAATCAGACTCATCACCACCTGAACTCACAGTTGGCAGGAACATGTGATTACACAGTTCACACACAGTGCCAGGCGCTGGTCCCAGACAATGCTTCAGAGTTGGGTCTCAGAGCACGGGAAGGCTGCTTTCCCTGTACTGCCCAACGAAACCCAAACTTTTAAACCTCAGGTGTTCTATGAACATCATGAAGTTCAAATTCTCCACACCCTAGGTGCTGAAATTATCAAAGGCAAGTCAACAGAAAGGGAAGAAAATTAATATTTATTAAATGTCAATTGAGTACCAAGCACTCTGTGGGCTTTAAATGAATATATATATTTAGTCCTCATTATGATCCTTAGTTTACAAATGAGAGAACTAGAGTTTAGAGAGGTTAAGAAAATTGCCCAGCATTACCTGTCTCATGGGGATACCACTCAAACCCAGATACAACTGATTTCAAAGCAAACTCTCCTAATTAGGCTGCCTCTCCAGCTGAAAATTTAGTGGCAGGGTCCCAGGGAGCCTGTAAGAAGTGTTCCACTCACCAGAGTCACTACTGCAGGTTGAGGACATGAGACAGAAAAACAAACAAACAAAAAACCAATGAAACAATAACTGTTCCAAATATCCTCCTATCTCACCTCGTGCATTCCCTTTGCTCTCAACTCCCTTTGTCCTTTACAAGCTACTGAGGAACAAATTTTTCAAAATATATATTTTAGACAAATAAAATATAGTCTCCACTCTCATTTATTAAATACTCTGTCGTACTGGAAAATTAAACCTCCATTCTTAAAGGACAATTTCATATCTCATTTACCAAGTGCTCTGCGGGGGACAGTAAGCCTCTGCCGGATGTTGAAAGATAATCTAAAACGAGAACTGCTACAACTTCTAACCGTTGAGAGGTTGATTTATTAACAGGGCAGCCACCTGACATCTGTGCAATGCTGTAACAGACCACAAAGTGCTCTCGGAGAGCACACATCATCTCACCGCGGCGATGAAAAGAGCTCTGAGAGGTAAACTGGGGAGATTCTAATTTAGGATGGGAACCACCTCCATTCCTTAATTTCTTTTTTTCTTTTTTGGTAACTAATCTTTTCATCTTTTTCCTGCCATATGGCTCACTAGTGACCCCTATCTCATCACCCAGCCTCCCCTTCTCACACCCCCACTATGTCCCAGTGCAAAGAAATCAGCTTTGTTCCTTCATTGGAAAAGATGCACATTTCTCTGACTACTGTAGCCATGCTGAAACTATCTCCCAGGAACAACTTTTTATCTCATTCATGTCAAAAAAGAAGAGTCAGCTAGAGATCTGTGGCCCAAGACTCAGAGTTTTAAACCAGAGCTCAGAAATCATATCCTTGCCACCAGCTTCTACAAAGACAAAATGGAACAGGGACTTGAGGGTCCGGTGTTGGAAGGAAGCTAGCCACTGATGAGTCAGTTAACCTTTCTTTTCCCTTTTTCATCTGTACAACAGAACCTCACAGGGAGTTATGTGATTGAAAGCGTGCCTTTCAAATACTTAGCACAGGTCTCGTCTGGTCACTGTGCTTATTGAATTAAATACTGCCGTGGGTATCTGTACTCATGAAGGCAGGGTTAATTTGTGGTGTCTCCCACATTTTCACCATTCTGATATCAAAGCGGAATGGAAGGCCTTCAATACTCTTATGTGTAGTTGGAAACATTTCAGCTGGAGGACAGCTTCTCTCTGACAACCATCCAGGGATGCTGTGCTCCTTGCCAGCTGTGACCTCTGCTCCTTTCTCAAGTCTCACAACTTGCTTGGAAGATAGGTTCAGACGGTGATTACTAAACATGTGGAAAGTCAGTAAATACATTAGAATTATTGGGTGCCCAGTGCCTTACCAGTTCCACTCAGGTTACAAAGGGCAGTCTCTGACCTCCAGTTGTTTAAAATCCGGTTAGGGCTTGGACTGACCGCAACAGAGAAGCCAAGTGGAAAAACAGTAAGAGATAAGCTTGGTGAGGAGCTGACTACACAAGGAGAGTTAACTGAAGGTGGGCCTTAACTGCAGGCTGAATTTAGGCAGCAATTTGCTATCTTAATCCCATAAAATGTTGTACTATTTTTAATAGTGTTGCTTTCAACACCATAAAGTATGCACATACTTTAGTTTTGGTTAAAGGTTTTGATCATATTCAAAGCCTTGTAACTACACAAATAAAAAGAAATACTATCTTTAAACTCTAAAACCACTGCCTTTGGACTTCTTTTACAAAGAGCTAAGAATTTACTTAAAAACGAACCTTTTTCTACACTGCACAGGAATAAAGGAGTTTTCCTGCTGATGTTGGGTGGGAACAGGAGTAAAGGAGCCCTCAGTCTCCCGAGAGGAGCAGCACTCAGAAATTCCGCCCTGTTCCACTTTACTGTAACAATAACACAGCAGAACCCACTGCACTTCAATTCTCAACACACGCGGGATACCTGCAGGGCCGTCCTAGGCACAGCATTTTTCCAGTAGTGTTTGAGATTTGGAGTAAATCCTGGGAGACAGTGGCAGCTCCCTTGTAACCTCAACAAAGATCTTTTCCAGTGTGAACAGTCAAAATTCAAACGGAGAGCAGGCCCATGCTCACCACTAGGAAACCCTGTTTTCCTTTAATTAAAAAAAATGTAGAGGTCATCCCTCAGCTTTGTTTACAAGTAATGAGTCCAGCAGCCCCCATTTATCACCCCTGGAGATTCTTTTACACTTTGATGTGAAAAGAGTCAGGGCCCATTGTGATTTCAACTACTCCAACAGCAGTCCTTTCATTTGCAAACGAGGCCCTGGCCCCCAGTTAGAACCAACTGTCAGAAAAAAATTCATTGCCTTTCCTTCCAATTATTTATCAGAGACAGAGGAGAGAAGCTGGCTTTAAGACATCGCTCAAGAAAAGGTTCCCAGCACACCCCTAATGCATTCCTTACCTTCCCTGGTTCTTTTGGCCCAGAATGCCCCTTTCCCAAATTCCACAGCTCATGAAAGCCAATCTCTGCTTTCAAACCATCCCATCTGGAATGACTTTCTCCTTTAAGCTTTCACAGAAAACCCAAGGGGCCTAACATTACTTATCATTTAGGTGTCCCTCCCTTAGGGCAACTCTGCAATTTTCTCCAGAGCAAGGAAAGTACCAGCACTCTGACTTCCCTAACAGACACTCAGCCATCCCAACAATGGGTTCAAAAGGCACCCATTTTTTCCCCATCTCTACCAGTCTCTCACATTGGAAAAAAACAAAAAAACAAAAAACAAACAAACAACAAAAAAAACATGACTATTAAGGAACTTTAAAAGGGAATGAGGCTTTAAAGATTTATTGAACTATTTAAGAAGTGTGAAGTAGTAGACAAAAAGAAGAAGGGACCCAATACAACTAAAGAGGTTTCTTTTTTTAATGTAAACTTTTAAAATTAAAAATAACATACATTTCTTAAAGTGCAGAGGTCACATATAAATTTTCACAGAATGATATACTCTTGTAACCAACACCCAGATCAAAACAGAATACCAGCACTCCTGGGCAATTAAACTATTTTAAGCAAAAAGAGTTATCTTGAATCTAACCAAGCTTTTAGTGCTAACTTCATTCTTCAGGAAATACATGGGATAGGTTGACAGTTTCTCAATCTCAGCACTATTGACATTAGAAACCAGAAAATTATTTGTGGTGGGGGCCATTCTGTGCATTGTAGATGTTTAATAGCATCCC
Source organism: Macaca mulatta (assembly GCF_049350105.2). Lineage (NCBI taxonomy): Eukaryota > Metazoa > Chordata > Mammalia > Primates > Cercopithecidae > Macaca > Macaca mulatta. The sequence goes on along the minus strand of NC_133410.1, from coordinate 96,283,572 downwards.
TGGCCTCTACTCACTAGATTGTGATGACTAAAAATCTCTCTAGACATTGTCAAATGTCCCCTGGAAGAGAGGGAAACAAAATTGTCCTCCGTTAAGAACTACTGGTATATTGAAACAAGTTAAACACATTAATAGGAAACAAACAAATCCACAAAGTAGGACATACATTCAACTCTGTTTCCTTAACTAGTAAATGCTCCCACCCCACAAGTAAATAGAGTAAATGCTGCTCTAGATTAAGACTCAAGAGACAAAACCTAATGCAATATGTGAACTTTGGTTTCCTTGAATCAGGATGAAGACAATTTTATTATTTATTTTTTATTTTATTTATTTATTTTTTTGAGATAGAGTCTTACTCTGTCACCTAGGCTGGAGTGCAGTGGTACAATCTCGGCTCACTGCAATCTCTGCCTCCTGGGTTCAAGCGATTCTGCTGCCTCAGCCTCCTGAGTAGCTGGGACTACAGGCACATGCCACCACACTTGGCTAATTTTTTTTATTTTTAGTAGAGATGGGGTTTCACCATGTAGGCTGGGCTGGTCTCGAACTCCTGAACCTTAGGTGATTTACCCGCCTTGGCCTCCCAAAATGCTGGAATTACAGGCATGAGCCACCATACCCAGCCAAAAACAATTTTAAAAGACATTTTAAAACAATCTAGAAAGTTTGGGGCCGGGCATGGTGACTCACACCTGTAATCCCAGTACTTTGGGAGGCTGAGGTGGGCAGATCACTTGAGGTCAGCGGTTTGAGACCAACTGGCTAACATGGTGAAACCCCGTTTCTACTAAAAACACAAAAAATTAGCCAGGCGTGGTGATGTGCGCCTATATTCCAAGCTACTCGGGAGGCTGAGGCAGAAGAATCACTTGAACCCATGAGGTAGAAGTTGTAGTGAGCCCAGATTGCACCATCACACTCCAGCTTGGGCAACAAGAGTGAAACTTCGTCTCAAAAATGAAAAAAAAGAAAAAGAAGAAAGTTCAGAGATAGACTAGGTATTAGATGAATCCAAGATGTTAATTTTATTAGGTGTGAGACTGGTATGTATTCATGTAGGGAAATATCCATATATTTTTAGAGATGCACATAAAGTATGCAGAAGTGAAGTGGAATTTGCTCTAAAATAGTTCAGCAAAGAAAAGAAGTAAAAAGGATAGTTTTTTTTTTGTTTTTTGTTTCTTTAAGTATGGCAAAATTGGGCTAGGCACAGTGGCTCAGGGCTGGGCGTGGTAGCTTAGCGGGATCAGGCCTGTAATCCCAGCACCTTGTGGGGCTGAGGCGGGAGGATCACCCGAGGTCAGGAGTTTGAGACCAGCCTGGCCAACATGGTGAAACCCTGTCTCTACTAAAAATAAAAAATTAGCCAGGTGTGGTGGCATGCACCTGTAGACCCAGATACTTGGGAGGATGAGGCAGGAGAATTGCTTGAACCTGGGAGGCAGAGGTTGCAGTGAGCGGAGATCGCACCACTGCACTCCAGCCTGGGCGACAGAGTGAGATTTCGTCTCAAGAAATAAGGAAAAAAAAAATTCCAACCAGAAATGACCTAGTTGTCCCAGCATTCTCCACAGTCTGATTCACATACTCAGCTATGAAGGTCTCTGCAGGCCTTTGCTTTCTCCAGTAAAATTAGGCTACTAATATGAACACCTTACAGAGCATAGAAAACATGACTCAGATTTTGAAATAATGGTTCCCCAGCTTCTGCAAAACAGGAGAAACCGGAACTGAAATTCTCTTCTTCCTAAAGGAGGCTGACTACTATGGCTTCAGAAGAAAAGTACTGTTACAATGGAAGGCCTCCAGAAAGAAAAATGTTTCTTTCCCACATCTAGACAGTATAAAATTAGTATCCCTACAAAGACAATGTTATCCCCAGCAATTCAACTCAGTGTTCATCTTATCTACACCACCTGGACCAAGTTCATCACCTAAAATGATATAATGCCAAATGCCTGGACTAGTGTCCATTATACTGAAGGCACAAAATAATTATTAACATTAATTCATTCTCCTCCAACTCTTAGCCTTAGTAGGGAGTTCAGGGCTAAAGACAGAGAGAAAAAGTACATGCAAATAAACAAAACTGACCCCTGGGCACAATGGCTTGTGAGCTTAGAATAAAGATGACTCTAAACAGAAACCTACCTTAGAGGCAAGCAATTCCTCTCCTAAACATCTGCCCAAAAGAAATAAAAACACATGTGGAATACTGTTCATAAAAACAAAAAAGTGGATACTACCTAAATGTCCATTAACTGACAAATAGTACAAAGATGGCACATCTGTGCAATGGAATATTATTTAGCAATAAGAAAGACTAAAAAACTGATACATGCTACAATATGGATGAATCTTGAAAACTTTATCCTTAGAAGCCAGTCACAAAAACTCATATATTGTACGATTGTACTTATATAAAATGTCCAGAATAGGCAAAATTATTGAGGATTAATGGTTACCTGGGACTGGGAATGAAAATGGGATTAACTGTAATCAGGTAGTTCCATCTAGATGGAAATGTTCTAAAGCTGGATTGTACTAACGGTTGCCCAACTCAGTAAAGTTACTAAAAATTAAATTGTATACTTAAAATAGCATGTAAATTATACCTCAATAAAGTTACTTCTGTTGTTTTTCAACATGATTGTGCCACTTGTAGAAGAGTAAATACTAAGTGGCAGTGTTTCCTTATATGCAAAATTTAACTTTCCTTTTGGGAAATAACTAATTCCAAAAAATATTTCCTCACTTCTCAGATAAGTCTGAATCTAAACTCTTCTAAACCCATCAAACTGAGTGACTCATCTTAAACTACATATGACAATGACACATACTTATCAGTTAGCAATCATTTTCTAAAGTGAAGGAAAACAAGGTGTTTTGTATAAGAATTATTCTTGCACTTGTAAATCAGGCCAGAAACTACTTCACTTGAAAATGTGGAAACCTTATTTCCCCATTTCACAATTCCAGGTGTGCACTATTTACAATGTCCAGGCCAATCACTATTTCAGGAAAACATGACCTACAGCCATTAATCTCTCTAGTAAGCATCTAGAAGTTTGGGCCTTGATTTACTTGCACAAAGAAGATCTGTCCATATAATAGATGTTAATCTGTTTAACACCTTGTAGCTTCCTCAATAATTGAAAACTCTTCTCAATTAGGAGAGTTAAACATTATTTCAAACTCGAAAAGGAGAGCTTCCAGGGCTACAGTATTCCATCCTATATGATTCAAGGTTCACAAAATCCAATCCCTCAAATCTTCCCAAAAACTGAAAAGCATCTCAGCAAATCTCCTAAAACACTTCAGTACCCACTCTGAATGGCAGAAGACAATAAAATTATGTCCCATCCATTTGGTGGTATAGCCTGAAATGACATTTCTTTCATTCTTATGGTTTACCTTAACACATTTTCCCCTGTCCTCAAGTAAAAAATTTCCCAGAATATATCCCAACTTTACTCTCTGGCTTCAGTTACCTGCGCCCAATTTCAGAAGAATGTGATTTAGCACACACTTTGTAAAATTTAATTTTAGTTTCAAGATTCCAAAGAGAAAATGAGACATTTCAAGCAGCTGATACAAAAGAGTAAGAAGGGGAACACGTTAGTGAAATGGCAAAAAGGCACATTTTCTCCTTCAATAAGGAAAAAGAAATTAGAAAGTCCAATCAAAGCAAAAGCACTATTCAAAGATGAAGCAATTTAAAATTTGGTATTAATTTGAACAATTTATTCAGTTAATGATAGTTCATTAGTCCTGATCAATATGAATCTTCTGTTCAAGTAGTTTTGGGGCTGACGTTGGAGGAGAAATAAAATCCTAGACACCATTTTCCTTCTCAATCAAAATAATGTGAATAATGCTTATTGGTTTTTCCACTTTCATTGTCATTTTAAAGACAAAGCTTGCAAGGGCACAAATAATCATAAAATAAAATATGCTATCAATCTGGATAAAACCAAAACAGACTAGCTGGAGGGAAGGTGACAGTAAGGAGGTGGAACAAAGAGTAAGGATAATTATATTATCATCTTAGACCATGAGAAGTTGATGGGAAAGTAATATCCTAATATAAAATATATGATAAAGATATTTAAATATATTGAACAGAAGAAATAAAATACAGCATGGGCTTGAACTGTGCAAGTCCATTGACATGTGGATTTTCTTCTGCCTCAGAGACATTAAGACTTTCTTCTTACACTCAGCAAGAAGAGGATGAAAATGAAGACCTTTATGATGATCCACTTCTACTTAATGAACAGTAAATGCATTTTATCTTACGATTTTTTTGAGACAGGTCTTGTTCTGTCACCTAGGCTGGAGTGCAGTGGTGTAATCTCGGCTCACCACAGCCTTGACCTCCGGGGCTCAAGCAATCCTCCCACCTCAAGCCTTTACCCCACCCCAACCCATCAGTAGCTGGGACTACAGGTAGCTAATTTTTGTATTTTTTGCAGAGACAGGGTTTAACCATGTTGCCCAGGCTGGTCTCAAATGAATTCCTGGACTCAAGCAGTCTGCCCACCTCAGCCTCTCAAAGTGCTAGGATTACAGGCATGAGCCACCATACCTAGCCATGATTTTAATAACATTCTCTTTTCTCTAGCTTACTTTATTGTAAGAATACAGTACTTAATACATATACAAAATATGTGTTAATCAGCTGTTTATGTTATTTGTAAGGTTTCCAGTCAACTGTAGGCTAATTCGTAGTTAAGCTTTTGGGGAGCCAAAAGTCATGCAAATTGACCCCTAAACCTCACAGTGTTTCAAATATCAAAATGAATGGAAACTTTATAAAATAAAGGAGTATATACTATGTGATTATATTTAAATAAAATTGAAAAGCAGACAAAACAAATGCAGGGTGTTAGAAGAAGTCAGAACAGTGGTGACTTTTAAGGGAGGTAGTAGCTGAAAGGGGATAGGAGGGGAATTCTAGAAAGCTGGTCTTGATCTGTTACACAAGCGTGTTCACTTTATGAAAATGCACTAAACTAGGCTGGGCGCGGTGGCTCACGCCTGTAATCCCAGCACTTCGAGAGGCCGAGGCAGGTAGATTACCTGAGGTCAGGAGTTTGAGACTGGCCTGGCCAACATGGTGAAACCCTGTCTCTACTAAAAATGTACAAAAATTAGCTGGGCATGGTGGTGTGCCAGCTACTCGGGAGGCTGAGGCAGGAGAATCGCTCGAACCCAGGAGGTGGAGGACCCAGCGAGCCGAGATCATGCCATTGCATTCCAGCCTCGGCGACAACAGCAAAACTCCATCTCAAAAAAAAAAAAAAAAAAAGAGAAAAGAAAAGGAAATGCACTAAACTGTACTAACAACGTCTGCCTTTCTCAGTCTGTTAGACTCCAGTAACAATTGTTAGAAAGAACTATTAAAAAGGGGGAGGGAAGGAAGGTGAAGAAATATGTAAGTGAGCTCAAATTCAACAGTGTCAAGTGCTGATAAATCTGGAAGTCACAGAATAAGCTTATTGTTTCTAAGAACTACAACAAATATTGTCTTTACACATTACATTAATATTCTGTCCATGCTTATGACTTTTGATAGCCCTGAGCAAAGTAAGGGTTCATGCTCAGACTTCAATTTAGTTTGAATGATTAGAGCTGCGTACTCAATATACATCTCTTTCCTTTGCAAATATGTCCTAGTCCTGGACCAGTTCCACATGAATTTAATGTTTTTTTTTTTTTTTCTGGGCAACTAAAAGATTAAATACCTATCATGATTAAACATTTAAACAAGTGAGCTACTGGTGTGTATTAAAAATAGAACTTTTTAAAGGATATCCCCAAGCTTACCACTTGTACTAGGTACTAAAATTAAAAGGAGTATACTGAGGAGGTGAGGAGCCAGAAATTATGATAAAAGTAACAAATAATAAGAACACTCTGTAATTGCTAGAATGTTATAAGGGGCAGTTACCTATCCAAACTTAATAATTAGCAAAACCAAAAAAAAAAAAAATAAGTAAGAGAATATAAAGTATCTTTTTTTAGGCCGGGCGCTGTGGCTCATGCCTGTAATCCCAGGACTTTGGGAGGCGGGAAGTAGGGGGTGGTTTACAGATCACAAGGTCAGGAATTCAAGACCAGCCTGGACGACATGTTAAAAAAAAAAAATACGATAATTAGCCAGGTGTGGTGGTGGGCACCTGTAGTCCCAGCTACTCAGGAGGCTGAGGCAGGAGAAAAGCTTGAACCTGGGAGGTGGAGGGGCCAAGACTGCACCACTGCACTCCAGCCTGGGAGACAGAGTGAGACTCCATCTCAAAAACAAACAAAAAATATATATATATGTATTTTTTTGACTTTAAGTTCTGGGATACATGTGCAGAACATGCAGGTTTGTTACATACATGTGCAGAACACGCAGGTTGTATACACATGTCATGGTGGCTTGCTGTACCTATCAACCTGTCATCTAGGTTTTAAGCTAAAATATCTTTTTAATCATGTCAGTGATAATACTTTTACCCACTATAATTGATTCATCTACCAGAAATAACACACGAACCAACGTCAATAACTCAACCTTTTTGAAAAATCAGACCTCCACGAAAATCTTACAATTAAAATTTAAAATTTCTTCAGCTCCTTAAATTCTCACCAGTCTGACATCTACATTCTTATAGGAAGACGTTTTAATAGCCTACAGTAGTCAACTCTAACTGATGAATTCAAAGGGATTCCAATCAAAATGCCAATCATAATTTTTTTAGAAAATGATTAATTACTTCAGAGTATATTGAGAAGCATGAGAATGAATAGCTATTAAAATTCTAAAAATGAGAATTACAAAGAATCTGCCTCAATATTAAGACATATAAAGATACAGTGAAACAATATGCCACAGTTGCCAAAAGACACATCAATGGAGCAAAAGACAGCCCAACAACAGCCCCAGAACTGTGATAAAATTTAGACCTAGCATTCATATCTGCGGGAAAAAGATAGGTGATTTAATAAATAACGATGAAACAATTGTCTAGCTTTTTGCTTAAAAAAAAAAATGGTTCCTAGCCAGGTGCAGTGGCCCACACCTGTAATCCCAACACTTTGGGAGGCCAAGGCAGGCAGATGATGTCAAGAGATCAAGACCATCCTGGCCAACATGGTGAAACCCCGTCTCTACTAAAAAATACAAAAATTAGCTGGGCATGGTTGTGTGTGCCTGCAGTCCCAGCTACTCAGGAGGCTGAGGCAGGAGAATTGCTTGAACCTGGGAGGTGGAGGTTACAGTGAGCCAAGATCGTGCCACTGCACTCCAGCCTGGTGACAGTGAGACTCCATCCTAAAAAAAAAAAAAAAGAAAAAGAAAAAGAAAAAAAAAAATGGTTCCCTAACATCCCCCATCTTTACCTTTTCCTATTAATATGAAATATACAATATATTCAAGTTAACTACATATGGATCAAAATATTAAAAAGTCAAAGAGGGTCAAGCAGCTAACTAAATGTGTGAATCTGGCTGTGCAGAGAGCTATAACGAATTGAAAAGCGTCAGTGCTTTCTCAACTTTTTTTTTTTTTTTACATCGTCTCTGGGGCAAACGGACAAAGCAGATGTCTGCGGGGGAAATTAGATAGGAGCTCTGGCTGACCTTTAGGCTTGCGGGGAGGGGTGGGGGGAAATCAATATCGTGGCACACCTGAAAAGCATTTGATGGCATACCACTTGGGAAGTTCTGAATTAGAAAGCCTGTGTTCTGCTTAAAAGAGCTGAAGCTATTCAATTCTGTCTGAGCACTGCTACATGGCAATGCAAGCCCAGGGTTGCTAAATCTTAAATTTTTCATGAGAAGATAGAAGATTGTTAAGTAAAAAACATTGGCAGATAATTTCTTTCAGAATTCTGTGACAGGCCAACCAAAACCCATATGTTGACCAGATCTGTCCCACAGTCCACCAGCTTACAAGTTCTGATTTAAATGCAAAAATGAAATCGTACAAGTGCCAGCAAAGAACACATGACATTATTTTCACAATCTTGGAGGAGGAAAGACCTTTCTAAGGGCAATCAAGGCCAGAATCCATAAAGGACAAGACATTTAACTACATAGAAATGTAAAACGTATGTGTAACCCAACATTATGAATAAACCTAAAGACAAATGATAACAGCTTTCCCCCAGGCTCTAGCAGAATGTGAATTGCAGCAGTCAGGGTCAACTGTCTTCCCTTTGGTGAGGGGAGAGAGTAAACCAAGTTTAACAGGCCCACAGTGATGACCAGGAACTGAATCATTTCCTAAGTGAACCAGAAAGGGGGAGAAGTGGGAGAACATTTGGGTTGGTCCACAATTGCAGGCACCATCATCTATTCTGTGGCATTATAAATATTAGTTAAATAAGTCTGAGTCTACATTTCCTATAATGTTTTTATTTTTTAGACTAGTCAAATGCAGTAGCAAGAAGGGAGAAAATAATTCTATCATAAATAGAAATTATGGCTGGGCATGGTAGCTCACACCTGTAATCCCAGCACTTTGGGAGGTCGAGGCAGGTGGATCACCTGAGGTCAGGAATTCAGGACCAGCCTGACCAACATAGTGAAACCCTGTCTCTACTAAAAATACAAAAATTAGCCAGGTGTGGTGGCATGTGCCTGTAGTCCCAGCTACTTGGGAGGCTGAGGCAGGGGAATCACTTGAACCTGGGAGGCAGAGGTTGCAGTGAGCCAAGATCATGGCACTATACTCCAGCCAGGGCAACAGGAGCAAAACTTTGTCTCAAAAAAAGAAAAAAAAAAAAATTTAATAAATAGAAATTATGATAAAAGTAACAATAAAAACAATTCTGTAATTGCTAGAATGTTACTACAAGGGGTAGTAGTAATATTTAAAAACATTTAATATGTTTTTGGTGTGGCACAGAGGCTCACGCCTGTAATTCCACTACTTTGGGAGGCCAAGGCAGGGGGATCACCTGAGGTCAGGGGTTCAAGACCAGCCTGGTCAACGTGGTGAATCCCAGCTACTTGGGAGGCTGAGGCAGGAGAATCGCTTGAACCTGGGAGGTGGAGGTCGCAGTGAACTGAGGTCGCACCACTGCACTCCAGCCTGGGCAACAGAGTGAGACTCCATCTCAAAATATATATATATATATATATATATATATATATATATATATATATATATATATTTTAGTAGCTAATAGTTTAAATAAAAACTAATCAGTGATAATTCTTTCTGAATGTCAAATGAGTTATTGTTTAAAACTCCTTCAAAATGTTAATAATATCCCCTCAATCAAAACTGATCAATTACTATATGCAAGAAGGCACTAAATTGTGTGTGCAGAGTTGGAGGGAGAGATGTGAAAGGGGCAAAATATAAATATGAAGGAATTCCCTCCTTCACAGCTTTCCAGATGAGGTGGATTCGTTTATTTATTTCAAGCACAGGCTGAGCATGTGTACGCTTTCCCCAAATCAGTGCAATCTTGTTATCGTGAACACAGCATTAGAATGCTGATTTAATCATTTAAATTAACATCACATTTTTAAAAAATGAGTTAACAGACTCGGCAATTGCTAGCTTTAAAAGACAATATGTAGCCAGTCCAACAAGTTTGACTTCATGTAGAGAAAACTGAACATTTCAATCATTTTCCTGCACCAGTGAGTTCTTAAGTTGCAAACTGAAAAAGACCAAACTTATTCATTGAAAAGTGGATCATAAAATTAAATATCAGCATGTCTTTGAATCATAGATTCCATGCTTACCTGTTGCCACTGCTGTTGACTCTTTCCGTAAATGCCATTGTTCCCAGTCAGTGGAAAGTGGCAAGTCTGTTCATCTGAAAGAGAAACAAACAGCAGCCCGTGAACATTAGCCTGTGGGTAAATTCAGGGATACACATGACCTGTAAGAAGTTTTCCTGGAGACAGAATTCCAAGTTCTCATTTGAATTAGAAAATGGTTCTCCAATTCCCAAGTTGCATGAATAAACTATCTAGTATATATCAAAGGCCAATTGCACTTTTAACTGTGAGGCTGCTTCTCAAAGCCATTTCAGCAAGAAAACAATGTGCACAAGTTTACCATAAGGAGGAGGGGGAGGAGAAAAGGAAATACCATTCCCCTGGTGCCTACTTTGTGCCAAGCATTGTGTTAAATATAAATAAGCCCTTTGAAAAATGGCATTTCATTAATACATTATAATAAAGTTGCAAGGCAGATACTAATATCCTATTTTATAGATAAGAAAATGGAGACTCAAAATCATTTAAAAAAAAGAAAGAAAGAAATGTAGACTCAGTTTTAAGTAATTTGCCTAAGGTCACAGGTTGTGTCAGCATCCTCACTAGAATTAAAAGGAAGAAAAGTTAAGAGTGTCAAGTATGCAAGAGAAAGGTAATCAACAGGTCATTCTCACAGGAGAATGCAACACTTAACAAGAAAAGTGGGTCCTGGTAACAATCAATCTTAAGATTTTACTTCCACTCATTAAAGGTACTTAATCAAAACGAAACCCAAATAAAACAACTACTGAGCATTCTTTCAAAACAAGACTGAATTTGGGGGAAAAATTAGTATCCAATCTGGGCAGATAGTCTTGCTACTATCTTGTGTAACTCTGGAAACAACCTCTCATGGTTAACACTGTCTACAGCTGTTTCCTTTTCCCTCTCTAGTAAGTATTTATAAATTGACTACACTTACCCTAACTTGCATTAAATAGTTTGTTTTACTTTTCAAACATCCTTAAGGCAAAGGTATGTTACTAAATTATCTTAGTACAGACTCGACAAACCATTTGATACAAATGGAAACACACATTAAATTTGTAATCATTTTAACTTACCTCTGTTTAAGAGGCTGTTACAATTTTGGCTGAGGTTGAAACACTGAATATAGTCCTTGATAGCTCTATTCTTACTCCTGATAAGGTTTTTTATCTCCCTCTCCATGGAATTTAAATTGCTGACTTGCTAACTACAATGTTTCCATACTAGCAGACATAATTTGTCACTCTATCTCCTCTCTCAAAAGATTGCAGCATGGATGTTGCAAATATTCTAGTTAACTCACACTAGCAGAGATCTACTTTTCAGGGTCAAACATGTGTCACTCCTCTGACCAGCAATAGTGGCCCCCTAGGCAAGTTTTCTCAATTCTCCAACTCAATCCCCACTCTTCTCCCTCCCTTTCCCTCACCACTTAATATCGCTCACTTTCTCCTTTTTCTCTTTCTCCGCATTCCTCGCTCTACCCCTGCCTTCGCTGCTCACACTTTCTCTCTCTTGACTTGCAGGGCTGGCACGCAGTAAGTGATCAATAAAACACTATTGCATTCCTGTTGGCATTATTCTTCATAACACCTCTGTAGAGGCACCTGAAGAGTCCCTGATGGCAGTTCCTCACATGACCCTCCCAATGAAGATGCTCAACCTGCTTGCAACCCAATAGCACCCACCCCTAGGGCTCTTTGGTGGACAGTGATAACAGTAGGAAAGGAGACAGGTTGGGCTGTTGGGTGGCTATCAATCTGAGAGGGGTCCTGAGTTCACTTGTTTGTTCACTGACTGACAGAACCAACAAATGTATCCTGAGTATCTGCTTTAAGCCAGGTACTAAGAAAAAAAGAGAGTGGGCCGGATGTGGTGGCTCAATCCTGTAATCCCAGCACTTTGGGAGGCCAGGGTGGGCTGAATGTTTGCGCTCAGGAGTTCAAGACCAGCCTGGGCAACATGACAAGACCCCGTCTCTGCTAAAATTAAAAATAAATGGCCAGGTGTGGTGGTGCATGCCTGTGGTCCCAGCTACTCTACTCAGGAGACTGAGGTGGGAGGATTGCTTGAGTAGGGATGCAGATGGGAGGGGTGATGTAGGTTGCAGTGAGCTGAGATTGCACCACTGCCCTCCAGCCTGGGTAACACAGCAAGGCCCTGTCTCAAAAAACATAAAAAATAGAGTGAAGAAAAGACTCTTGCTACCACTGAGCTTACATACTACAGAAGGTAAGCAAAGACACATTCAGTAAAATAGATAGATGTTAGAAAAGCAAAATAGGAGTATAGAGTGCAGAGAGGAATCAAGGTAGGGTACTGTAGTTTTATGTAGGGTGGTCAGAGAACACAACATTTGAGCAAAGACTTAAAGTGAGGAGCAAGCCATGGAGATCTGTAATGAAAAAGGGTCCTTGAGACTGATAAGTAGAAGACTGAAGGAGTGAGCAACACCCTAGGTCTCACCGCTCAGGAGCACTACAGATTCTCGGGTAGGTGAATGGGGTTCAAAGTGAGAGAGACCATAGCTTCTGAGGAATCGAGCCCCTGGACACAGCCAGGGACCTATCTGTGCAACTAAAACGCTTAACTTCGCGAAAGGCTTGATCTTTCCCCACAGAGGGAGAGAGGGGCAGGAAGGCTGCATCATGAGATTACTGACTGATATCTCAGTTGTGTCTCACAACAAAGACCAAAGTCAGCCTAAGCAAGGCTGTTGAGGGTGATGTGTGATTTCCACAGCTGTATGAAGAGCCCAGATACACACTACGATACGTTATGAATGTTAGGTTATGTTAGGTTCAAATGGTGGCCTACTATAGTCAGGAAATTATTATTCTAAACCACCAAGAAAGGAATTTAGTGTATGCTTCAATTTAGCAATTCTCCTTTAAGGAATCATTCTTTAAAATATAGTCACATGGGCCGGGCGCGGTGGCTCAAGCCTGTAATCCCAGCACTTTGGGAGGCCGAGGCGGGTGGATCACGAGGTCAGGAGATCGAGACTATCCTGGCTAACATGGTGAAACCCCGTCTCTACTAAAAATACAAAAAAAACTAGCCGGGCGTGGTGGCGGGCGCCTGTAGTCTCAGCTACTTGGGAGGCTGAGGTGGGAGAATGGCGTGAACCCGGGAGGCGGAGCTTGCAGTGAGCCGAGATCACGCCACTGCACTCCAGCCTGGGAGACACAGCGAGACTCCATCTCAAAAAAAAAAAAAAAAAAAATTAAAAAAATTAAAAAATAAAATAAAATACAGTCACATGTGTACAAGGAGGTATGTGCAATAAAATATTGCTTGTAAGAGTAAGAAAACTGGTAACAACCTAATACATATCATTTTAAAAATGGCTAATTATGATACATCATAATGAGATGCCTTAAAACATCAAAAAGAACTACATAGGTTTATCTAAGCAAGATCTAAATAAAATCTACAATATGAGCCAAGTTTTTTGTTTGTTTAATGCTTTATTATTAAGTTTATGCATACACACAAAGTTTGGAATAGCATATACCAAACTGTTAATAGTAGTTTTCCGGAAAGGGAAGAGATTTGGTGAAGGGGCCAGAGCAGGAGATGTAAAAGGGCATCTTCACTTTTTATTCTGTTATGATATCAATCTTTCAATATAATCCCCCACGGGCCAAGCATGGTGGCTCATGCCTGTAATCCCAACACTTTGGGAGACCGAGGTAGGAGGACTGCTTAAGTTCAGGATCAGCCCTCGCAAGGTACTGACATCTTGTCTCTACAAAAAATAGAAAAATTAGCTGGGCATGGTGGCACATGCCTGTAGTCCTAGCTACTGAGGAGGCTGAGGCGGGAGGATAGGTTGAGCCCAGGAAGGAGGAAGCTGCAGTGAACTGTGATCTGTGCCACTGCACTGCAACCTGGGTAACAGAGCAAGACTGTCTTATTAAAAAAAAAAAAAAATTGGGAAAGGCTGGGCAAGGTGGCACATGTCTGCGGTCCCAGCTACTCAAAAGGCTGAGGTGAGAGGGTAGCTCGAACCCAGGAGGTGGAGGCTACAGTGAGCTGTGATCATACTACTGCACTTCAGCCTGTGTGAAAGAGCAAGGCCCTGCCTCAAAAAAAAAAAAAAAAAAAAAAAAGGAAAAGAAAATAGGGAAGATACTAACTCGGCTCTATTTAAAAACAGCGTAGTGCTGTACAGCAGAAAGAAGCTAGGCTCAAGTGAGCTGCATGATCGCCTTGGACAAGTTAAGCCTCCGTGCCCCTACGTGTAAAACGGAGAGCTTGCTACCTAGAGTAACAGAGAAGCATATATCATATCACCAAGCTAAAATACCTAGCACACTGACACATCGTAGCAGCTACATCTACATTAAATTTTATGTGAATGATGCAAACTTTCTTTCATTTTGGAATGTTCCATGGCAGGAATGTACGTTACTATCTAAGTGACCCTTCTATAGTCCTCCTTCTCTTGCTTACCAAATTTATTCAGAAATTAATGTGTCATGTGTATCAAACTGCTTTTCTTCCCCAAATAAACAATTCACAATTCAAGAGTGTGTATACACATATATGTGTGAGTATATACACATATATGTAAGTTTTATGGACACTCACACCACATACATATAGAGAGAGATAAAAAGAGAGAAGATGAATATAAAAAGTGACTCAAGATGTTTTCAAATACTCTGTTCACTTAGGTCATTAAGTGCTTCCAAACCTAGTACACTCTGGGGAACCTACTCTCGAGAGTCTTTATGACATGCTGGTAGAAGATCCGCTTTGCAACCAGCTATAAGACCTCCAGGCCGGGTGCGGTGGCTCACGCCTGTAATCCCAGCTCTTTGGGAGACCAAGGCTGGCAAATCACGAGGTCAAGAGATTGAGACCATCCTGGTTAACACGGTGAAACTCTGTCTCTACTAAAAATACAAAAAAAAATTAGCCAGGTGTGGCGTTGGGCGCCTGTAGTTCTAGCTACTTGGGGGGTGAGACAGGAGAATGGCATGAACCCATGAGATGCAGCTTGCAGTGAGCGGAGTCCACTGCACTCCATTCTGAGTGACAGAGCGAGACTCTGTCAAAAAAAAAAAAAAAAAAAAAAAAAAAAACTCGAGAAAATTATTCTTCTTCTCTAAGGCCTCAGCTTTCTCATCAGTAATATACGGTTTCATGGGATTGTTGTCGGGTGACGTAAAATAATATTTGTAAAAGTCTTAGCACAATGACTGGCTCATGGTAAACATTCAATAAATGGTAGTAGTTGTTTAGTTATTTTTTTGGCTGGCCAAACCATGTGCTGCGGCAACTCCATACACTAGGGAAGCTTGCTTTCTTTTTTTTTTTTTTTTAACAGAGTCTTGCTCTGTCACCCAGGCTGGAATGCAGTGGCACAGTCATGGCTCACTACAACCTCCACCTTCTGAGCTCAAGCAAACTTCCCACCTCAGCCTTCAGAGTAACTGGGACTACAGATGTGTGCCACCATGCCCGGCTAATTTATTTATTTATTTTTTTTAAGGCAGAGTTTCACTCTTGTTGCCCAGGCTGGAGTGCAATGGCACGATCTTGGCTCACCACAACCTATGCTTCGGGGTTCAAGCGATTCTCCTGCCTCAGCCTCTCGACTACCTGGAATTACAGGCATGTACCATTATGCCCAGCTGATTTTTTTGTATTTTTAGTAGAGACAGGGTTTCTCCATGTTGGTCAGGCTGGTCTCAAACTCCCGACCTCAGGTGATCTGCCCTCCCAGAGTGCTGGGATTACAGGCATGAGCCACCGCACCTGGCTAATTTTTGTATTTTTGTAGAGACAGGAGTTTGCCATGTTGTCCAGGCTGGTCCCGAAAATGCTGGTATTACAGGTGTGAGCAACTGTGTCCAGCCTGGGAACCTTTCAACTGGACAAACAGAGCAAGTAGTTCCCCAGTCCCAGGACCACAATCTAGTTTCCAAAGGAGAGTATGAGAAAAATTACTCTGTCCAGAGACCAGAGGCCTGTAAGCTGGTTAGTCCCTCGTCATCAATACTTCTCCTTTACCCAGGAATAACAGTCTCTTGGTAATAGGCAATGTGTCAGGGATAAGTCATGGGTCATACATTCTGTTTTAGTCTGATTCTCTAGAACTCTACTCCAAGTAGAGAGATCTACCCCCTGGGAGAGATCATAATCTCCCAGGACCCCAAACTGATCTGATTATCTACAGTTCCTCTAGGCTCTCAATACGTATGGACCTCACAAGCTCAGAAATCCATAAAGGAATACAATTTCCCCAACTATCTCTTCTCCACTTTGAAGTTTTGTTCAGTGGGGTTCTGGAGCTACCCTACACTCAAGTACACATCCCACATGTTGTTGGCTCCCTCTGATCATTAGGCACTCAGCTCAATGACACATTCTCAGAGAGGCCTTCACTGACTCTCAAAGGTAATGTAACAATGCTGTCCCTCAAGGACTCTCTCCAGCCGTAATGGAGTAGAGTACTCTCTTCTCCATATGAGTACTCTCTACTCCATTATGCTTACTATATGGATTAGGAATGTGTTTAGCTGCAAGTAACAACTTTTTAAATTAATAGAAGTTTATGTTTCTCCTATAGAAAGTCTAGAAGAGGGTGGCTACTTGGCATGCTGTTAGCTATGCAATGAGGGCATCAGGAACTCTGACTTTTTCTGCTCTGCCTATTTAGCATGTTGTCTTTATGCTTGTCATGGTACATCTTATAAACAAGATATCTCATTCACATTCAAGGCATGAAGAGGAGAAGAGGAAGGTGCAGCTCTGCCTGACTATTTGTCTATTTTTGTCAGAAAAGGAAAATCCTTCCCAAAAATGTTGACTAAGAAAAAAACCAGAACTAGGTCACCTGGGCTCTTCTAGCTTTAAAAGAAGCAGGTAAATCAAGATACAAACTGTCATCACTGGCTGAGAACAAATATGATCTATTACCCAAGACAGGACAAATGTAGTCTCTTAGCAATTAAAGTTCTCTTAGTGACAACAAGAACCAACAGGAATGGCTACTGAGGAGAAAAATAGCAGTGCTGGCCACACTTCTATTTTTTCATAGTACTTACTACTATATGGAGTTAACTTATGCTACATAAATAAATAAATGTTTATTGCTTATCTGTGACTCATTGCTTATCTGGACAGATGAGTCACCTGATTCTGTGTAACCATAAAGAAGCTGGGAAACACAGAAAAGCACATGAATATTGGTAGAAAATGTCTCTGCCTCATTCCCTGTGGGCTGGCAAAATATCGTACGAGGCATTGTTCTCATTTCAGAATTTGGACCCTTACAAAAGTTTCTTGGAACAAACTCAGAGTTTGCAATTTATTCAAAGTAAACCAATTACTTCATCTTATGAGACAATATTTACCATAAAAAAAAAAAAAACTGAGAACACAATCTCTTCCTTCAGGAATAATAATAGCAAACATTTACGTAGCACTTACTATGCTCTGCTCCAAGAACTTGCCAGATCTTAGTCCCTTTAATCTGTTCAAGTACTCAATAAAGGAGATACTGCTATACTGCTCGCTCCATTTTATAAGGAAAAAAAAACAACAGAGGATTGGAAAGGTGTTGGGAGACAATTTCTCCATGGGTCTGTGGTATTTGTGCATATTTTTACAAGCAGAGGCATCAATTGTCTTTGTTTTGTTTCAGATTTTTTTTTTCGAGACAGGGTCTTGCTCTGTTGCCCAGGCTGGAGTACAGTGGAAGGATCTCAGCTCACTACAGCCTAGGTCAAGGCTCAAGCAATCCTCCTGCCTCAGTCTCCTGAGTAGCTGGGACTACAGGCATGCAACACCATGCCTAGCTATTTTTTATTTTATGTATTTATTCATTTATGAGACAGAGTCTTGCTCTGTTGCCCACGCTGGAGTGCAATGGCATGATCTTGGCTCACTGCAACCTCCACCCCCAAGCAATTCTCCTGCCTCAGCCTCCCGAGTAGCAGGGATTACAGGCACGTGGTACCACGCTGGGCTAATTTTTGTATTTTTAGTAGAGACAGGGTTTCGCCATGTTGGCCAGGCTGGTCTCAATCCTGACTTCAATGATCCACCCGCCTTGGCCTCCCAAAGTGCTGGGATTATAGGCGTGAGCCACCGTGGCCAGCCCACCTGGCTATTTTTTTTTTTTTAATTTTTGTGGAGATGAGATCTCACTATGTTGCTCAGGCTAGTCTCAAACTCATGAGCTCATGCAATCCTCCCACATCATCCTACCAAAGTGCTGCAATTACAGGCATGAGCCACTGCACCCGGCTGTTCCAAATTATCTTTAAAGATGTTTGTATGGTGAATAGCCTTGGAAAGTAGGGATAGTGTCCTAGCACTAAGGGCAGCATGTTTACTATGCAGTATAATCAAGATAAAACTCTCCCTTCACAGGTTTTGTTTGTTTTGAAACGGAGTCACGTTCTGTCACCCAGGCTGGAGTGCAGTGGCACAATCTCGATCTCTGCTCACTGCAACCTCTGCTGCCCGGTTCAAGCAATTCTCCTCCCTCAGCCTCCCGAGTAGCTGGGATTACAGGTGTCCACCACAATACCCGGCTAATTTTTGTATTTTTAGTAGAGACAGGGTTTCATCATGTTGGCTAAGCTGGTCTCAAACTCTTGACCTCAAGTGATCCACCCACCTTAGCCTTCCAAAGTGCTGGGATTAGAGGCATGAGCCACCATGCCCACCCAGCCCCTCCCTTCACGGGTTCTAATGATTAGAGAAAAACAACAACAACAAGAAGATAAAATCTCCCTGTGAAGAGCAAATATGCTTACTGACAATTATAAAAGACTAGGGAGGCCAGGCGCAGCAGCTCACATCTGTAATCCCAGCACTTTGGGAGGCTGAGGCGGGTGGGTCATCTGAGGTAAGGAGTTCAAGACTAGCATGGCCAACGTGGTGAAACCTCCTCTCTACTAAAAATACAAAAATTAGGTGGGCATGGTGGCACATGCCTGTGATCCCAGCTATTCGAGTGGCTGAGGCAGGAGAACTGCTTAAACCTGGGAGGCTAAGGTTGTAGTGAGACGAGACTGCACCACTGCACTCCAGGCTGGGCAACAGAGTGAGACACTGTCTGACACACACAAAAAAAGATTAGGATTCCCTGAACTCAGGATTCCCTTCCTGTTAATGCAACCCACTGTTTTTGCATGTGTCACTTGGCTCTCTTCCTCTCTTCACATAACCCTTTGGAAAACGGGGGCTTAGGAAACCAGAGTAAGAAAATGTTGATATTCTGGCTGCAGCTATCTTGATGAGTGATAAAGTCATTCATTCCTCTCTAACCCAGGGGTCTGTGAAACTGTGGCAGGTTAGTTAGCTTGAGAGTAGGGTAAAATCTCAGACTTCACAGGTGTTGTTGCTGTTGTTTAAAGAAGGGGTCTCACTTTGTTGCCCAGGCTAGTCTCAAATTTCCTGGGCTCAAATGACCCTTTTGCCTCTGCCTCCCAAAGTGCTAGAATTACAGGCATAAGCAGTAGTGCTCGGTCAGCCTTCATAGTTCTTGAAAAAAAGTAATTTGCCTAAGGTCTGACAGCTTAGTAGGTAGCAATCCAAGATTCAAACCCAAGCTGTCTGACTCAGAAACCTTTTTAAACTCTCCGCTATACCGCAGTGGTTCTCAAAGTGTTGTTCTAGAAATAACAGCATCAATATCAGCCGCGAACACGTTACACATGCAAATTCTTGGGCATTACCCTAGACCTGCTGGATCAGAAACTCGGGGGATGGGTAAGAGGAGCACATCTGTGTTTTCACAAGCCTTTCAGGAGTACATTATAGGTCTGAGAACTACTGCCAGACTGCACATATTCACTGTATCTATAAGAGAGGAGGAAATGGTATGAGTATGTCCTGATTTACACAGGGATATGCTCTCAAAAATTTATAAACTGAGCTTTCACAAGTTGAATAATAGTTTTCAAGCACTAAGGCAGCTAGTCTGTAACGCCCTGTATTTAATTTTTAGAAAGGTAAGGATTCTTATCTAGTGCAAATAAGCACCACGTGTCTGTTAAATAGGTTTGCATAATTTTTTCCTTTGGAGGCACAAATGTTCAAAATCCTAAATGAAAATACTTGTTTTTATTCCCATAATGACCAGAAAGAATTACTTACCCAAGGAGAAACACTATTTATATTTTAGAGTCAAGCTGTAATTCTTGAAAAACAGGAAACCACACATCAACATAGCCAACACAGTGTACCATAGTAGAAAGGGCACCAGGCTTTGAGTCACAGAGTCAAGTCACTTAACTTCTTCAACTCAATTTCCTGATTTTAAAATGGAAAATGAATTCCAATTTCAGAGTCACAATTAGGCTTAAATGATTACGCCATGTGAAAACTGTTGGTAAACAGTGAAGTGCCGATATAAGTTCCATCTGCACAGGCCCTTTTTCTTTCTTCATCATGTTACCATCACAATTTCTCCAACGCTTAGGATACTGTCTGCCTCACAGAAGCTACTCAATACTTACACGGTATTAGGAATGAATATGACATATTATATTAATGATGTAATTGACTCCTTCAGGCATTATTTGTCACAATAATCTCAGTCTTTTAATAGGAAAAAGTCACTCTAGCAAGAAATCCTTAGTCATGTTTAAAATGGGCCAGATAATTTAAGAAAATCAGCTGATTTTCTTCCCTTCGGGAATACTACTGAAGTTCTGTCCTAAGGCATACAACAAAAACTCCTATTAGCAACCCTGATGACCTTGGGGTCTCATGGTGTCAAGTCTATAACAATCTGTTGCCCAGATATAAACAATCAGGAATAATGGATGTGTACCTACAAAGAGCCACATATTTCACATTTATTTTCATGCTGTGGCAGAATGTTAATAAATGGATTACAGAGTTTATGTAATCGATTTTAAAATCTAAGATCCAAATCAACAATATTAAATAAGCTTCTACTGTGTATTAAAAAAAAAAAGACTACTAGAAAGCAACTGCCAATTAAACATCACTTGGGAAGAGAAACCATTGTTGAATTTATTATTTAATGAGGAAAATATCACTTATGAAACTCTGTATACTTATGGTAAATACAGTTCCTTTTTTCCTTTTCCTTTTTTTTTATTTTACTTTATTTTTTTTTTGAGATGGAGTCTTGCTCTGTGGCCCAGACTGGAGTGCAGTGGCATGATCTCGGCTCACTGCAACCTCCGCCTCCTGGGTTCAAGTGACTTTCCTGCCTTAGCCTCCCAAGTAGGTGGAATTACAGGAGCACACCCTCATGCCCAGCTAATTTTTGTATTTTCAGTAGAGACAGGGTTTCGCCATGTTGGTCAGGCTGGTCTCGAACCCCGGATCTCAAGTGATCCACCCGCCTTGGCCTCCCAAAATGCTGGGATTACAGGCATGAGCCACTGCGCCCAGCCCCAATGAGGTTCCTTAATTTGCACTCTCTCCAACATACTTTCTCAACCTCCCCAAAAATTAGTTAATGGTCTAGAGCCCTGAAATAAAGGAATTTTGGGCCCACAAATTACAGAATTGAACATAGAATTCTATCAGCTTTTCAAAAAAATATTGAAAACAAGTTTACCCTTTCTAAGCTCAATTTTTTCACCCCTCTTTTCAACTTTCAAGGCAATATGAAACTTCAACTAAACAATTACCTGGCTAAAGTGACTTGTAGGCCAGGCATGGTGACTTCCACCTGTAATCTCAGCACTTGGGGAGGCAAAAGTGGGAGGACTGCTTGAGCCAGGAGTTCCAAGACCCACCTGGGTAACGTAGGGAGACCCTCCTCCCCACCCCAATCCATCTCTACCAAAAGATTTTTTAAATTAGCCGGGCATGGTGACACATGCTTATAATCCCAGCTATTTGGGAGGCTGAGGAGAGAGGATCCCATGAGCCCAGGAGTTGGAGGTTGCAGTGAGCTATGATTGTGCCACTGCACTCCAGCCTAGGTGACAGAGTAAGAACCTGTCTCAAAAATAAATAAAGTGACTTGTAGAGGTGTCTGATAAAGACGTAACTCATATATATGTATTTTAATTGAATAGTCTCTTTCAAATTTAATCCAAAATCTAATTAAGCAAGTATCTCAGTCAATTAAAAAAGTAACTTTCACCTCAACCAGCTCTGCGGAATTCAGTTAAACCAGAGAGGAAACAGAAGAGACAGCTAGTTTTGACATGGTCTTATTACCCTATAGTAGATTAGTGATTCTGGTGGCAAAAAATGCATGCCTGTTATGCATGTAGAAGAAAGCAATGTTTAAAATGGCCTGGACTTTTGTCATAAATTTTCAATCTCCAAATGATCTTTGTATGCTAATTTAACACACTGTTATTCTTCAAAATTATATTTTTGCAAAGTTGAAGAGTTAAGCAAATACCAAAGACACAAATTCAATTGCTACAGTGAATGAATAAGGCAGATTAATATTTAACAGTTCATTTTCTTGCAGGTGAAAAGCAAAGAATTCACAGCAGCATACCTGCAAGTCCCACATCTCCAGCCTCATCAACCTTGTAAGTTATATTTGAAAAAAGAAAAGTCTCCAATATCTAAACTCATTTTCCCCAAAAATCCCACTCTTCAATCTCTACTTGTCTCAAAGTGACCAAATCTATCCTAAATTATTTCCTTGGTTCTCTCCGTAAACATAGCTTAATTCAAATGAGTTTCTCTAGTTTTACGTACTACTTATGTATTCTCTTGCTTTCTCTCCTCTTTTTCTGCATATTTATCTTCAAATATTCAAGTACAATACTTTCCAACATCCACAAGAGACAACACCTTGAAATTAAAGCAGGCAAACCATCCAGAGTTTTCCATTCTCCTGTGAATCTACTTCCAGAATATCCACTCAAGGAATCCTTCCCACTAAAGATGAAAGGCGAGCTAAGGAAATACATTAGACAGAGGAAGTAAACATTGAAACAGGGCCATGCCTAAGGTATTCTTCAGTCCCAGAGAAATAAACCTAGACTCTTGGATCCAAAGGTCTTTTTTGTGACTTTTATCCCCACCCAGAGGCCGACACCACGCAGGTCTGAGAGAAGTATCCCACGGCCACCTACCTTCTACACACACCGCATGACCTTGCTCTGAAATAATCTTGCACAAGCCAAATTCTCCACGCCTCTCAGACTCCTACCTAATGTTTCTGTGCCTCAGTCTCCGAGCTCTTCTCACTTTGCAACTGTCCCAGGGAACACTGGGTCTTCGCCTTAATTTACAGGTTTGCACTGGAGGTTTTAAATCAGTCTGGTTTCCCCGTAAGTCACACCCCACAACGTGCACGAAGCGGGGGTTAAAATTATCTCCGCTCCACCCTTAAATAAAACAAATCACTTGGCTGCAAGGCCTTTCCCCCAACAGAGACTGGTTCACAGGAGATTCGGACACATCTCCACCTCCAAAGCCAAGTGCCTTCCCGGGATGATTTGCATAACAATATGCGGGTCCTGGTGGTGGAGAAGCTCCGGGAAAACTATCAGGACGGTATCGAACCGCCCGCAGGCCCGTCGCAGCTCCATTAATGTAACTACCATCACACTAAGGTAACGTGTGATTCACACTCTCCACCTTCTCTCCCCTCTCATTCCCCGGCTCCGGCGCTCGCACCGTCGGAGGGTGGGGGTGCGACGGTCACAGAGGATGGGACACCCGAAGGAAAAAAGCATTATCAGGAGAAATTAGCCAGTCCCACACTCTGAAGACGCCTCTCCCTCTGTCCCAGAAGTCAGTCTCAGAATGTGGCTCCAACTCCTCCCCGGAGACTACGGACCACCGACACACGTCTCCCTCCTGCTCTGAGTGAGACGCGACGGGAGGCCCTCATCTCTCTCCACGACAGGCAAAGGGGAGGGTCCCGGGGTGCAGGAGAGAAGAATCCCGCTTTTCCCCGCCCCTCCCCCCTAGAAACTTCTGGGACTCATTACGCAACTCAGGGAGCAGGTCCCAGCAACGGGACAGCTCTCCACAAAACGCGGGGTGCACAGGCAAACGTCCGATTTGGGGGCTGGGGGTGAGGAAGGAGCATGAGTATCTTCCCGTGTCCCCGTCCCGTTTTTCTACGCGCTACCTGCCGCGGGATCGCAAGTAGGGCAGTGAGAGCTCTGCGCCCTCGCCCGTTCTCCCCGAAGGCTCCCTCCGGAAAAGTGGGAACGCCAGCGACTTGAGTCAGCTTGCTGGGAAGCCGGCAGAGAGGCGGGGAGAGCCTAGGCTTCCGAGAAGTCCGCGGCGGCGGCGTCGGGGGCCAGGCGGACCGACCCCCAGTCCTGGGGGGCGCAGGGCTGCGCTCACCTTCCAGACCCTTCCGTCCTCTAGTACCGGGTCGGGCGCCCTCGTCACCTCCGCCCTCCCCTGACCTGTTGCGGTGGGAAGGGGCGCGAGTGCAGACAACGCAAAGGAGCGCGTCCTGCCGGGGCTCGGCTGCGGAACCGCGGAGGAAAGGGTGCAGCTGCGGCCGCAACGCGCGCAGGCGGCGGCCGAGTGCGCAGGGGCCGCGCGCGCCCGTCGCTCGCTAGCAAGCTGGGAAGCTCCGCGCGCCGGCCGCCCGGGCGCCCCGAGGCCACGCCCTCCGCGCGAGGCCCCGCCCCTCACCCCGCCCCCACCTTCTCCCGAGCCGCGGTACCGGGTTCCGCCCCGACCCGCGCCCTCTAGCTGGCGCCACCCAAGCGGCAAGGGACGTCGCGGCCCTCCCGGGATTGGTGGGAGGATCGTGGGGGAGCGGCAGCTCAGGACGGAATACGGCAGTGACCGCCCCGGTCGCGAGGGTGACCCTGCCCCGGGTTGCTGTGGGGGCGCAAGAACCCTTTCACTTTACGGCGAGATTAAGCTCAGGGTCAAGTTCTGAGCAAAAAGTGTCAAGGAGCCTTTTTGCAGCCTCCTGTACTATTGAAACAGATTCTGTGCCCTTTAAAGGAGATAATAACTAACATCTGGGGAGGGCTTTACAATTTAGAAAAGGCCTTTCACACACAGGCCTGTTTTATCTTCACAACAATCTTACAAAACAGATATATTGTTCCCATTTCCCAAATAATGAAACCGAAGCGCTGAAAAGTAAGTATTGTGCTCAGTGTCACAAGCTACTAAGTGGCATGGGAAACCAGGTCTCCTGAATCTAGCCTCCGGGTTTCTGCCCTCCACCAGCCCAACCTCAGAAAATTCTAATAGGTTCAGGGGGCTTATGGCAAATAGACCGTTGGGAAGAAGGGGAAACTTCAGGTCTAGTTAAGTCGCTGCCTGATTCCTGTTCCTGTTGTGAACATACCAAGGAAAGCAACAGGCTGTCTTCATTGTGTGGTTGCACCTTCCTTCCTGAAAGGGACGCAGAAAGATTACATCAAATGGCCCAGATGAGATTTCACCTCCAATATTTTATAGTTTAAAATGGGTGAAATTATTTGGATGACGAAAACCACCTTACTTAAATTCAGTATGATGTGTAATGTAAATTGGTATAATGTATGAAAATAAGCCCCTCCCTGCCTTCTGTTCTTTCCTTTTTAATTTTGTCTCTACTGCTCTGCTCCTCAACTCTTTTATTGTCCACATAATTGAAAACCTAATTGATGGATATTTGCAATTCCAAATTAAACCTTTGGCTACTTGACTTAATTTTCCGTGGATTGTTTTCCAAAATATAACTCTTCACCCTACTCCATATCCTCCTATCGGGAGATTGGTTTACCTAGACAGATAAAATAATTAAGGTGTCCCTGATGAAACCTGGTGGTGTATCTATCTAGGATGAAAGTTTTGGTCATCCCTGAGCAGGGTGGGACAGGAGTCACCTCTTACAAAGTGTTTGTGCGCCTTTTAAAGGTTTCTAACAGAGACTGATCTCTATTCTAATCAATAACAAATATTTTAACGTTTTTGCTATATAATGAATACATTTCATTGTGAAACATGTATAAGCATGGTAATATATTATAATCTGAAAACTTTTACCGCTTCTATCTAAAATGTTTTCCTTTTTTGTGTTCTTTTTGTACCATCCCATAGTATCTCCTATAGGGCTCTTCAAACTGTGGTCAACTTAGTAAATGATGTTGACAGTGGAAGTGTGATAATTTTATTTTCCTGCCTTTGGAATTGAAGAATGTAATTTTGCAAAAATTTTGTTGAAGATGATGTAACTTTGGTTCAGAGAGTAGCTCATTCCATTTACATCAATATTCTTAAGGCAGTGTGCTAGGTGACAAGCCATATTGATGACAAAGACAGAGCTCCTATTTTCATGACATTCCAGTGTGGTGGCAGAAACAAGCAAGTAAATAAATAATTCCAATACACATTTCTATTGATTTATTTCCTGAATGGTGACTGGCTATTTAAAAAGACTAAATCAAATTAATTTTCTCATAATGAATAAAAAAGGATAGTCATGTCAGTGAGTTGTTATTATTTTTTAAAATGCCTGTCTCTCTTCTGCGGGTCACTTTATAAAAATAGCCAATAAGAAGGCTATTTTAAAAAGTGATTACACTATATCTACTTTAAAAATTTTTTTGTATCTACTTTTTAAATTTCAGACATAAACAAAAGGAGAGTAATTATGTAATGGAGTTGCACATATTTAGCTTTGTTAGCTACACTTTCCTCCATCATCTTCCTAACAGGAATTCTTAAATTACATTTTTAGCACACTCAGTGAAATTCCAGCACTTTCTTAATTTTGACAACCTAGTCTCATACATTTCAGATGATATTTCTAATAAGGTGAAACATGTTTCTGACATCGGTGCTTTTTTTTTTTTTAACAGAACCCCCTACCCCCGAAAAAAATCTCCCTTTTAAATATGATGATGGGACTTTTTAGCTGCTGCTTCATATAAGGACTCCTAGGATATTACCTGACAATTTTCAGCCATGGTTTTACTTAAAATTTAAAAACAAATTAGTAAAACCCCTGGGACTCATAGAAGCTCACAGGATGTATTCTCAGATCACCTAAATAGCCCATGAGGAGGGAAAACAACATTAAGATAGAGGCAGGTGAGGAATGTACCCAGCCTCACAACATGGACATCTGTTTGGTCAAGCTGACGTACTTCTAAACTCTGCAGTTGTGCAAGATCCAAGCGTTTTAAGCCAGCAGTTTAAATTATGTTCTTCCAAATGACTGCATGTATATCTCAAAGGGCATTAATTTCTTCCCCCAAAGTATATAAATGAATCTTTTTTTTTTTTTTTTTTTTTTTGGATGTGAATTTTCATTCCTGTTGTTCAGGCTGGAGTGCAATGG
The DNA here is from genome assembly GCF_049350105.2 of Macaca mulatta. NCBI lineage: Eukaryota > Metazoa > Chordata > Mammalia > Primates > Cercopithecidae > Macaca > Macaca mulatta. The sequence continues at coordinate 96,256,577 of NC_133410.1, read as the reverse complement.
CGCAATTTCAACTCACCACAACCTCTGCCTCCTGGGTTCAAGTGATTCTCCTGCCTCAGCCTCCCAAGTAGCTGGGATTATAGGTATGCGCCACCATGCCCAGCTAATTTTGTATTTTTAGTAGAGATGGGTATTTCTCCATGCTGGTCAGGCTAGTCTCGAACTCCCAACCTCAGGTTATCTGCCCGCCTTGGTCTCCCAAAGTGCTGGGATTACAGGTGTGAGCCACCACACCCGGCATAAATAAATCTTAACCTGAGCATATACTTATGATTAAAAATAGAATAAGGCCAGGCACGGTAGATTATGTCTATAATCCCAGCACGTTGGGAGGATGAGGCAGGAGGATCACTTGAACCCAGGAGTTCAAGACCAGCCTAGGCAACATAGTGAGATCCTGTATCTACAGAAAGCAAAAAAATTAGCTAGGCGTGGTCGTGCACAACTACTTGGCGAGGTCCCAGCTACTTCAGCGGCTGAGGTAGGGGGATAACTTAAGCCCTGGAGATCGAGGATGCATTGAGGTATGATCATGCCACTGCACTCCAGCCTGGGTGACAGAATGAGACACTAACTCTCTCTCTCTCTCTATATATATATATATATATGTGTGTGTGTGTGTGTGTGTGTGTGTATGTGTGTGTGTGTGTGTATGTATATATAAAATTAAACAGCCAACCCGCACTCAGGGGAAAGTGGTGTAGATGAGGAGAGGGAGATGCTGGCACTGAGGAGGGAGGAAAAAGGAGCAAAGATTAGTCTAAGCCAGGTTAAGGGAAGTAGAGGAAGGCCCAGTTCCCAAAAAAAGAACACAAAGCAAGAGGAGGAGCAGGATTTCAAGGCAAAGATTATGAGGAGGGCAGTGATATGAAATAGGACAGGAAAGGTCAGCCAGAAACTGATAGCGAAGGGCCCTACATGCCAACTTATGGAGCTTTCCTTTCATCCTAAATGCAGTGGGTAGGAGACTGATTTGATCATGCTGCATTTTAGAAAGATTACCAAGACTGCCACATGAAAGTGGATTGGAGATAGTCAGGCTACAATTATAATCCCTAAGGTTATGCAAGAAAATGTACAGAAAGCCAGGTATAGATTGTGGGCAGATAGAGAAATTCTTAGTTATCTGTCTCTATCCGGGAGGCAGATATGCAAATGTGAACCTGCTGTAAGAAGAACCAGGTGCACAATTATTATAATTAAAATAGCTGTCTGTATTTTGTGATGAATACTTTGCAGAAAACTTGATTCCTAGTGACCTGACATCACTTTTTCTAACAAATACAAAGTTCATATTGTATGTGAATTTTTCCTCATTGCTACACACTACTTCCCAATCCCAGTGGGGACTGTGAATGCTTTTTAGTCATGTAGTTGTATTGTTAAACTGATTTCACATTTAAAATAGTAATTTGCAAAATTGCAGTGCAGCTGGAACAAAACACAATGTGAGCACAATAATATTTTTTCATCCCGCAATACAAATGTAGGGATTTAACTGAGTTTCCACAATTTCCCAGACATTGTACACATATAACTTTATTTAATCTTCTTGAAAATGTGGGTATATTGTCTAGTTCATGAATAAAGAACCTCAGAGAGATATTTCATCTTGATCATGATTATATAACCAATTGAATAGTAGAAGCAGAATTTGAACTCAGCTCTTCCATGGCTGAAAGACATGTTCTTAACATACATAAAATTAGATCAGTGTAAGTGTTTCAACTAATATCTATTAGCGTGAAATTCACATCAGCAGGCTCAAGGGAGCTGATAATGGGGTTTTCATGCTGACAGTTATATCTGGAGGACTAAATAAGAAGAGGAAAATGAAACCTGAATGATTATGGGAAACTCAAATAGTTGAGAAGTGGGAAGGAAAAGAAATAATAGACAGGGTTAGACTAGAAAAGTTAAGTTACAGTGCCCCGGTGGAGCAGTATTGGAGGTAAGAGCACCCTAAAGACTATGGCACAACTTCAAGAACTCAGCCCTCAATACTATAGTTCATCCCAACCCACATCACTCTTCTAAGTTCCAGACTATCACCCTCATTGGTTTGCAAGAAATTCCATGTGGTTGTCCCACAGGCACAATAAATTCAATGTATCTAACATGGAACTTATACTACCCAATTCCTGTTATTTGGTTCCCAACTTTTGTTAATGGTACCATTATAGACTCGGGATTCTGATTCAAGTGTCCATTACTTACCAAGTCATATTTAACTTTCCTCTTAAATTTCTCCCTTCCTTATGAGTTATCTTCCCTTTTTTTGTTTTATTTCTTTATTCTTGTATTAAATAGCTACTAAGTGTCAGGTACTAATTCTGCTCAATTCTGGGAATATAAAGAGAAATAAGAGAATAACCTTGTTCTCAGAGAGTTCATATCTAGAAGGAGAGTGTGATAGGCTGAAGTCTAAGATGGCTCCCAAGATTCCCAATCCCGTGTGATTTCATTTCCTCTCCTTGAGTGTGGATGGGCCTGACTGAACCAGGTGAGCTCTGTTTTGAAAAGAAGATCTAGGAGCCAAAGATTGAGTAAGGCAGAGAGATCCAAAGCTGCAGCAGATTCTCTTCTGTTGGCCCTAAAGGAGCAAATTACCATGCTGTATAGAGGCCATATAGCAAGGACATGAAAGCATCCTCTGGGAGCTGAGCGTAGCCTCTGGCCAACAACTAGTAAAAATTCAACAACAACAAAAGGACCACAGTAATATGACTGCAAAGAAATGGTTTATGCCAAGGGAACTTGAAAATGAACTTTCCCTAGTCAAGCCTCCAGATGAAGATATATCTGGCTACACCTTGATTTCATCCTAGAGAGATCCTGAGAGAGGACCCAGGTAAAATGTGCTGCAAGTCTAACCTACAGAAATTGTCAGGTAACGAATGGGTGTTGTTTTAGATTGTTAAGTTTGTGGTAATTTGTTATGCAGTGACAGAAAACTCATATGGAAAGACAAAAGAATAAATCTTTATCTTGCTCAGTGCTAGGCTAGAGGCATGCATGATAGAGCGTAGGAGGCTATCAGAGCACAGACAGGGACATCCAACAAACGCTAATGGACTTGGGGAAGGAATCCCGGCAGAGGTAGTAACTAAGATGATTTCTAAAACCAAAGAGGGAGAAGAGAGAAGGAGAGGGAAGGAGAAAACCAAAGAAAAGAGGAAGTTGGGGAAAATGTGTGTGATCAAACGGGGACATGAAACTTCGTAGGCAGAGGGAGTTAAATATCTACAAGTCCCAAAGTCATAGAGTTCATAGTGACCTTTAGAAACTAAAAAGATGTCAATATGTCTAAATTTGGGGGCGAATGGTAAAAAGTGAGGATGGAGATTTAAAAAGAAAAAAAAGAACATTTACCATTTACTGATTGACTATGTGGAAGCCCACAGTGTCAGCTCATCCTGCCTCACCACAACCCCAAGTCAGAGACGGATGGCACAGGTCATTTGCTCGTTTGCCTCAAATCTAGTCTAGTCTAGTCTAGGTGCGCTTCCTCTACTCTGCCTTCAGTCACGGAGTGGATTCTCCCAAACCACCTTTTCAGGGCTTCTTTGCTGGGAAACTGGCTTCTGGGTGGGTTTGGCCAATGGCAGGCACTGGGAGGAGATAGAAGGGCAGGAAGAGAGGCAACTCCTGGGTATTTCTCTTCTTTCTCTGCTCTGGGCAATGGCTCTGGCCCAGTGGCAGCACCTCCTCTGTAGCCCCAGCTTCTACAGATCCCGGTGAACAGCTCTGCCTCCTGAGCTCTTGTAACGCTAAGTTCTCCCTTAGTCCCCACCTTAGGGTGGCAGTTGCTTAATCCCTGAGTAGTCTCACCTTCCCCTTTTGGGTCTTTCAGTATTAAATTCTCTCCACTGAACTACCTGGCATGAATGTTATTTTTGTAACTGGATTCTCACTGAATCACCATGTTTGACAAATGGAGAGCTACGAATCAGAAAGATTGAGCAACATGCCTAACGTCACACAGCTGGGATGTTGTGGGGCTGGGGTGTAGACGTTTGTTTGGCTGTGAAGCCTGTCTCTTTCCACCCAGCTGCATTGTCTCTCAGAAGCTTTCCATCACCATTCTGAGTCAGCTCCTTAGAACTTCACCATTACAGCAACCTCCACTCTCAGATTAATCTTCCTTAATTATACCTCTGGTCATGTGAGATATGTGGCAATTGCAAAGGGAATTCAGTATCAAATCCTCATTCTAGACTCCAGACTTTCCAGATTTTTTTTTTTTTTTTTGAGATGGTGTCTAATTCTTATTGACCAGGCTAGAGTGCAGTGGTGTCATCTCGGCTCACTGCAACCTCCACCTCTTGGGTTCAAGCAATTCTCTGCCTCAGCCTCCTGAGTAGCTGGGATTACAGGCACCCACCACCAAGTCCGGCTAATTTTTCTGTTTTTACTAGAGACAGGGTTTCACCATTTTGCATTTTGGCCAGACTGGTAACGTTGACCTTGTGATCCACCTGCCTCGGCCTCCCAAAGTGCTGAGATTACAGGCGTGAGCCACTGTGCCTGGCCCCAGAATATTTCTTAAACCAGTCTTTTTGGCTTCACTTTTGCTAGACATTTTGCTCTACTTGAAAGCTGCCCTTGATTTTTACTTGTATGTCTTTACTTATTCTATTTCTGTTCCCTTTAGCTAGACTGCTCTAGTTCCACCTTAAAAAACAACAACAAAAAATACATGACTGGATCTTGCTATGTTGCCCATGCTGGGTTCAAGCAATCCTCCTGCCTCGGCCTCCCAAAAGTGCTGAGATTACACACATGAGCCACCATGCCTGGCCTCCACCTTTTGATACAATATCTGTCCTTTGAAGCTTATTTCTTTATTCATGTATTCATTCATTCAACAAGCCTGGGACAGGGTACATTCTAGGCCCTTAGGAGAGAAAATAGAACAAGATGACTCTATGGCCGGGCACGGTGGCTCAAGCCTGTAATCCCAGCACTTTGGGAGGCCGAGACGGGCGGATCACGAGGTCAGGAGATCGAGACCATCCTGGCTAACATGGTGAAACCCCGTCTCTACTAAAAATATACAAAAAAAAAAAAAACTAGCCGGGCGAGGTGGCGGGCGCCCGTAGTCCCAGCTACTCAGGAGGCTGAGGCAGGAGAATGGTGTAAACCCGGGAGGCAGAGCTTGCAGTGAGCTGAGATCCGGCCACTGCACTCCAGCCTGGGCGACAGAGCGAGACTCCGTCTCAAAAAAAAAAAAAAAAAAGAACAAGATGACTCCTATCTTTTAGAATGGGGGTGGGCATACTTTTTCTGTAAAGGGCCAGATAGTAAACATTTTAAGTTTTGTGGGCCACATGGTCTCTGTCACTACTCAGCTCTGCTATTACAGCACAAAGGCAGCCATAGGCAGTACATAGAGAATGAATAGACTATTCCAATAAAACTTTATTTACAAAAGTGGGTGTTAGGTTGTAGTTTGCCGTGGTTTGTTGAGCCCCTCCTCTGAAAACTCACAGCTAAACAGATGGAAAAGCCAGGAGAAAATGATAATGCATAAAACATATCAAAGAAATATGGAAGATTGTACAGTAGGCACATGTGACAACAATAACATAAACATACCCTGAGAATGAACCTGTATGGCAGATGCACCTGACAGCAATAACGTAAGCATACCCAGAGAATGACCCTGTACAGCAGACTCACCTGACAGCAATAACGTAAGCATACCCTGAGAATGACCCTATGGTCTAAGAAGAATGTGTGTTTGGAGTTCCAAACTAAGGAATCCAGGAGTGGCCAGCCCAGAGATTCATTCCTTATCTATGAGGACCATAGCCTGCAGCCTATTCCATGGAATGCAGGCTGTACAGGGGATGGAGGCTCTCTTTTGTTTTGGGTTAAATGAAGATTGCCAGGTGGAGGTTGCTAGGGAAGTGTGTTAAGTGAAAATGCCATATAAATTGCATGCTTTTTACAATTGGTTGTGGTTCTCCTGTCCAGCCCACCAACACTAGACCACCCTGTATTTCAGTCCCCTCTATAAACCCTGTCTTGTTTGCAGGCTCCAAATCTCTTCTTCAGCCTCTCAAACATGGTGCCATCCCTAATGAAGTCAACAGGGGTCCAGCATGACAGGATAGAAGTACAAGTGTCAGCATCTATGTGGGTCCCAAGAGGGGAAATTAGAAACAAAAAGGAAGAAGAGAACATAGGCCAGGCACGGTGGTTCATGCCTGTAATCCCAACACTTTGGGAGGCCAAGGTAGGCGGATCACCTGAGGTCAGGAGTTCAAGACCAGCGTGGTCAACATGGAGAGAGCCTGTCTCTACTAAAAAATACAAAAAATTAGCCAGGCATGGTGGTGGGAGCCTGTAATCCCAGCTACTTGGGATGCTGAGGCAGGAGAATTGCTTCAATCTGGGAGGCAGAGGTTGCAGTGAGCTGAGATCATGCCATTGCGCTCCAGCCTGGGAGACAGAGTGAGACTCTGTCTCAGAAAGAAAAAGAAAGAAAGAAAGAAAAAAGATGACATAGTCAAAGAAACTATAAGAAATTATAAGAAAATTTCTTATAATGAAAGATGAATGATTTCAGATTGAAAATATTTATAAAGGTGCCAAAGAGAAAAGGAAAGGCCCAAACTAGATACATTATAATGAAATGTCCAAGTAACATACATAAAGAAGAAATTCTGAAATCTTCTAGAAAGAAAGAACATGTTATCTATGAAGGAACAAGGATCATATTGATATTAGATTTCTCAACAGCACATGTGCTACGAGAAAACAAAGGAGTAATATTTATTAAGTATTGTGAAACAAACCTAGAGCTTAGAATTTCATATTTAAAATTCTAAATAAATTATCATTCAAATTGATATAATTTGGGGGCCGGGTATGGTGGCTCACGCCTATAATCCAGAACTTTGGGAGACTAAGGTGGGCAGATCACGTGAGCTCAGGAGTTTGAGACCAGCCTGGCAAATAGGGCAAAACCCCATCTCAAAATACAAAAGTTAGCTAGGTGTGGTGGTGCACGCCCATAATCCCAGCTACTTGGGAGGCTGAGGCACAAGAATTGCTCGAACTTGGGAGGCAGAGGTTGCAGTGAGCCAAGATCGTGCCATTGCACTCCAGCCTGGGCGACAGAGTGAGACTAAGTCTCTCTCTCTCTCTAAATATATATATTTTTATAAATATATTTATATTATAAATATTTATATTTATAAATAATATATTATAAATATAAATTTATAATATATATTATAAATATAAATATAATATAAATATTTATAAATATACTTATATTTCATACTTATTTTGTACTTATATTTATAAATGTTATTATACATATATTTATATATTTATATATATATATATAAAACAAATTGATATAGTTTGTATGTCCCTGCTCCAATCTTATGTTGAAATATAATCTGCAGTGTTGGAGGTGGGGCCTGGTGGGAGGTGGTTGGATCATGGGGGCAGATTTCCATGAATGGTTTGACACCATCTTCCTGGTGTCCTCGTGACAGTGAGTGAGTTCTTGAGAGAACTCATCATTTAAAAATGTGTGGCACTTCCTCCTTTTCTCTCTTGCTCCTGCTCTGGGCATGTGACATGCCTGCTCCCCCTTCGCCTACTGCTATAATTCAAAGTTTCCTGAGGCCTCCTAAGAAGATGGGCAGATGCCAGCACCATGCTTCCTGTAAGCTGGAAGAACCATGAGTAAATTAAACCTCTTTTTAAAGTGAATTACCCAATCTCAGGTATTTTTTATAGCAATGTAAGAATGTGCTAGCACACACATATAAGTTACCACTTAAATTATCATTCAAATATAAAAGCATAGTAAAGCTGACATTAAGCCTCAAGCATACAAGTTCACAGAAAATTTGTCACACAAGGACCCACAGTGTAAGAGAAGCAGAAATTCATACTGCTTAAGAGATATCAGAGGCTGGGTGTGGTAGCCCATGCTTATAATGCCAGCACTTTGGGAGGCCAAGGGAGGAGGATCGTTTGAGCCTAGGCGTTCAAGACCAGCCTGGGCAACATAGTAAGACCTTGTCTCTTTAAAAAAAAAAAAAAAAAAAAAAAAAAAAAAAACCAGCCATGGCCCAGGTGCGGTGGCTCACACCTGTAATCCCAGAAGTTTTGAGAGGCCGAGGCGGGTGGATCACTTGAGGACAGGAGTTCAAAATCAGCCTGGCCAACACGGTGAAACCCCGTCTCGACTAAAAATATAAAAAATTAGCCAAATGTGCCAATGCACGTCTGTAATCCCAGCTACTTGAGAGGCTGAGGAACAAGAATCACTTGAACCCCGGAGGCAGAGGTTGCAGTGAGCTGAGATTGCACCACTGCACTCCAATCTGTGTGACAGAGTGAGACTCTGTTTCAAAAAAAGAAATAGCCACGTGTGGTGGCATGTGCTTATGGTCCCAGATACTTGGGAGACTTAGGTGGGAGGATGGCTTGGACCTGGGAAGTTGAGGCTGCAGCAAGCTATGATTGTGCCACTGCACTCCAGCCTGGGCAACAGAGTGAGACCGTGTCTCAAAAGAAAAAAGAAAAAAGAGAGAGGGAGCGATATCAGAAGGTATCAAACATGTAAGTAAAATCCAAAGAAGAGAACCAAAGAAAAGAGAAATAGAAACTATTTCAATTACAACTCAGAACTAAATTCCTAGAAAATATTAATATGACATGAAAGCATGCCAATATGTTTATTTTGCAAGGGTAATAATGTGGATTTGACAACTTTAAAATAAATAGGGAGAAAATAAATAAGCTTATGGTGTTATCAATCAGGAGACAGAAATTATACCAATAATCACAAATTTTTTTTTTTTTTTTGAGACGGAGTCTCACTCTTGTTGCCTAGGCTGGAGTGCAATGGTGCGATCTCAGATCACTACAACCTCTGCAGCTCAGGTTCAAAGTGATTCTCCTGCCTCAGCCTCCCAAGTAGCTAGGATTAAAGGTGCCTGCCACCACCACACCTGGCTAATATTTTGTATTTTTAGTAGAGACAGGATTTCACCACATTGGCCAGGCTGGTCTCGAACTCCCGACCTTTGGTGATCCACCTACCTTGGCCTCCCAAAGTTCTGGGCTTAGAGGCGTGAGCCACTGCGCCCAGCCAGGAAAAATTTAATATGAAGTTTGCTAACTAATAAAACATGGTTAACTATTAAGACAGGTAAAGGATAACTCTAAAGAATACCAGAACCTGGGCACAAGGGCTCATGCCTGTAATCCCAGCACTTTAGGAGGCCAAGGTGGGAGGATCACTTGAGCCCAGGTGTTCAAGAACAGCTTAGGCAACATAGTGAGACCCTATCTCTACAAAAAATAAAAACATAGCCAGGCATGGTGGTGCATACCTGTAGTCTCAGCTACTCAGGAGGCTGAGGTTAGAGGATAGTTTGAACCTAGGAGGTCGAGGCTGCAGTGAATCATGATTATATCACTGTACTCCAGACTGGGTGACAGAGTAAGACCCTGTTTCCAAAAATTAAAAGTGAAAAAAAAAAAAAAAAGCAACTAGATGCAATGGCTAGCACCTGTAATCCCAGCTACTTGGGAGGCTGAGGCAGGAGGATCACTCGAGGTCAGGAGTTGGAGACCATCCTGGGCAACATAGCAGGATCCCCATTTCTAAAAAGTAAAAAGGAAGAAGAAGAAAAAGCAAAGGTAAACAGCACGACTACCTCTAAGGCTGAGGGAGAACATCCAAGGGAGTAACAAACTTGGAAGAGATCTTGACCCTGAGGCTAAAATTCAGACCCCCTTGGAGAGGATGGGGCTGTAGCTAGATGGCAGAGAAATGATACGTGTAAATGGCAGAGGAATTCACTGGAGTGTTGCAGCTAGAGGTGGTGTGCAGCTGCAGGTGGGGATGGTGAGCTGGAAGTCACCTACTGGGGTGAGGTGGAAGCTTACTGGAGAGTGAGTGCCAGTGGGACTCCATAGGTGACACCACAAGAACAAGATCTAGGAACAAGGAGATCTAGGAAGGGCAGCTAACGCCTCTGCTATGTCTGCAGTGTCTCTCTAGCGCCCTCTGCTGATAGGCCTAACATTGCGCCAGCTGGCAAATGAGAAATGTTCATGGGATCCAGATCCAGATCAGTAATTCAAAGCGAGAAAGATTGCTTTGGACTTAGGAGCAATAAATTGATAACTGGCACAGTCTTACTCTACCTTTCTCTTTTTTCCATTCTTGGCTATACTGTCAATAGCCTTTCATGCTCTATGTGTATGATTATTGGATATTCTATTTTGACACACTCCCTGGTTTTCCTTTCATTGTTTTCGGTTATTTTATAGCTCTGTAAGTTGTAGAAAACCAATAACAATGCAAAGGATTTTAATTCATAGAAATGAAAATTATTTGTGTCTGGTGGAATATAGTCGATTAGCCACCCTGTGGTTAGACCATTTTGCATCTTTTAAATAAATGCATTCTAGCATTCCTTGTTGCCTATTTATGTGTGGTTTTTTGAATTATCCTTTGATCTAGTTGTAACATCTTACTGGTTCCCTCAGTAATTAATGAGGTAAATAAAACCTATCACACATATTCATTTTTTATTTGTATGTGAGTTATAATTTTACCTTTTTAAAAAATTATACTTGAAATAAACCAGTCACAAAATGGCAAATATTGATTCCACTTGTATGAGGTGCCTGGCATAGTCAGATTCATAGAGACAGAAAGTAGAACAGTGGTTGTCAGGGCCTGGAGGGCAGGAAGGAAAGAACAAGGAGTTATTGCTTAATGGGTACAAAATTTCAGTTTGGGAGGATGAAAATGTTCTAGAGATGAGTGGTGGTGATGGTTGCACAACAATATGAATGTACTTCATGCCAATGAACTGTACACTTAAAAATGATTAAAATGATAAATTTTACATTATGCATATTTTACCACAATTTTAAAAATCAAAATTAAAAAATTTTAATACTGAGTTTATTCCTTCTCAAATTCAGTCACAGTTTACTAAATATTCTGTTAGCTAAAGTCTAAATTGTAAAGCTAACCTCCAACAACTTGTATATTAAATCATGGGGGAAAAAAAGAAAATGGTTAACATTTAGAAATAAACATACATATTACAAGCAAAGAGAAAATATGTAGCCAACCTGCTATAGCCCTGTGTTTTAACTGATGACGAGGCCTTGGTTGATATTTATGACCTTCTTCCACTACCTACTCTGTATTCCCTTTGCCATCAGCTGGAATCTCAGCTGGTTAGGTGTCTTAGTGGAGTGACCTAAACTTTCATTTCTAAATTGTCTGAGTCTTAATATTCCAGCCTCTACTTTTTTGAGGGGGACAGTTTTCTGTGATGTTTTTTCTTGGGCATTGATTTGGTTTAAATTTCTCCTCCAAAGTTTATATGTTGAAAACCTTTTTTTTTTTTTTTTTTTTTTTTTTTTGAGATGGAGTTTTGCTCTTTTTGCCCAGGCTAGAGTGCAATGGCGCGATCTCAGCTCACCACAATCTCTGCCTCCTGGGTTCAAGTGATTCTCCTGCCTCAGCCTCAGGAGTAGCTGGGATTACAGGCATGCGCTACCATGCCCAGCTAATTTTGTATTTTTGGTAGAGATGGGGTTTCTCCATGTTGGTCAGGCTGGTCTCGAACTCCCGACCTCAGGAGTGATCCACCTGCCTTGGCCTCCTGTAATGCTGGGATTATAGATGTGAGCTGCCTTGACCTCCCAAAGTGCTGGGATTATAGATGTGAGCCACCACATCCAGCCATATGTTGGAAATTTAATCCCCAATACAACAGTACTATATTAAAAGGTAGGACTTTTAAGAGGTGATTAGGTAATGGGAACTCTACCCTCATGAATGGATTAATGTTGTTATCAAAGGAATGGGTTAGTTATTGAGGGAGTGGGTTGGTTATAAAAGTGAATTTGTTCCCCTTTTGCTCTTGAGCATGCTCTCCAGCCCTGGGATGCCTTCTAACATGTTATGATGCAGCAAGAAGGTCCTCATCAGATGAAGGCTCACAATCTTTGACTTCCCAGCCTCCAGAACTGCGAGCTAAATAGTTTCTTCTGTTTACAAATGATCTAGTTTGTGACATTCTGTTATAACAGCACAAAATGAACTAAGACAAAAAATTGGTACCAAGATTGGAGTTGTTACTATAATAAATACTTGAAAATGTGGAAGTAGCTTTGGAACTGGGTAATGGGTAGAGGCTAAAAAAATTTGGAGCAGCAGGCTAGAAAAGACTAGATTGCTGTAAATGGAGAATGAAGGGTGATTCTGGTGAGGGCTCAGAAGAAGAGGAGAGCTGCAGGGAAGGGTTGAGACTAATTATAGATTACCTAAGTGACCATGATTAGAATATTGGTGGAAATATGGACAGTAAAGGCCAATCTGATGAGGTCTTACATGGAAAAGAGGAATACCTTATTGGAAACTGGAGTAAAGGTCATCCCTATTATGAAATGGCAAAGAACTTGGCTGAGTTGTGTTCATGCCCTAGACTTTACAGAAGGCAGAATTTAAGAGTGATAAGCTAGAGTATCTGATGGAAGAGCTTTTTTCATGTTGTTGTTGTTTTTAAGACAGGATCTTGCTCTGTCACCCATGCTGGAATGCAGTGGTGCGATCATAGCTCATTGCAGCCTCAAACTCCCGGGCTCAAGCAATTCTCCCACCTCGGCCTCCTGAGTAGCTGGGACTACAGATGCACTCCCCCACACAGCTAATTTTTAAATTTTTTGCAGAGACAGGGTCTCATTTTGTTGCCCAGGCTGGTTTTGAACTCCTGAGCTCAACTGAATTCCCTGCCTTGGCTTCTCAAAGTGCAGGCGTTATAGTTGTTAGCCACCACACCCAGCTGGGAAAAATAAATTTCTAAGAAAAATATTTTTAGGATCCGTGTGGCTACTTTTAACCACATACAGTAAGATACAAGACGAAATAAATGACTTAAGATGGAATTCATAATTTAAAAGGAAGGAGAATGGGGCCATGCAAAGCAGCTCACGCCTGTCATCCATGCACTTTGGGAGGCTGAGACAGGCGGATCACTTGAGGTCAGGACTTCAACACCAGGCTGGCCAACATGGTGAAACCCTACCTCTACTAAAAATAAAAAAAATAAGCCAAGCATGGCGGTGCATGCCTGTAATCCCAGCTACTCAGGAGGCTGAGGCAGGAGAATCACTTGAACCCGGGAGGCAGAGATTGCAGTTAGACGAGATCATGCCACTGCACTCCAGCTTGGGTGACACAGCAAGACTTCTTCTCAAAAAAAAAAAAAAAAAAAAAAAAAGAAGAAAGAAAGAAAAGAAAAAAAAAAAAAAGCAGAATGGAAATATTTGAAAAGTTTCAGCCTGGTCATGTAAAAAATGAAAAAGTGTGTTCAAGAGTTCAAGAGAGAACACTAAGGGTGTGGCCAAGTGACCATTTACTGAGGAGTTTAGTACATATAGAATAAAAAAGGAGAGAAAAGGAATTCTCTCTCTCTCTCTCTTTCTCTCTCTCTTTTTCCTGCAGCTGGGATACTCTCCTTGTCCTGCCCTTGGACATCAGAATTTCAGGCTGTCTGATTATGGGACTCCAGGACTTACACCAATGCCCCCAGTTCTCAGACCCTCGGCCTTGGACTGAGTATTACACCATCAGCTTCCCGGGCTGTGAGGATTTTGAACTTGGACTGAGTCACACTACCAGCATCTTAGGGTCTCCAGCTTGCAGATGGCCTGCCATGGGATTTCTCAGTCTTCATAATCATGTGAGCCAATTCCTCTAATAAATCTCCCCATATCGTGCACACACACACACACACACACACACACACACACACACACACGGTTGGTTCTTCTCTCTGGAGAACCCTGACTAATACAGACATGGAAGTACTAAGAGATGTTCCAGGAAATCCCCTGGGTTCCTTACATAGTTCTCTTTGTACTCGTGGTTTAGCAGTAACCTAAGTTCCCCTTTGGTAGTTGGGATCAGTCACCAGCAGTATAGAAACCACTTATTCTACCTGTTAGTTTGTGACATAAGCATCCCAAGATGGTCAGGTTGTGTCCTCATCTTCCAGTGTAGTGGACTGGATACATAGTTATATTTCTGATGGAAACATTTCTCTCTTGAGAACAAAAACTTTCACATCAGCAAATCTCAGAGTTGCCAGGATAGGAAGAAACATTTTATAAGTGGGTTATTTGATACAGTAGTGAAAGGAGCCACTCCCGTTCATAATCCTTGACTCCTAGACTCTTGTTCTGGCTGTGGAGGAGATGGCACTACATCATGGTCTCTGATTCAAAGCATATACTGCATCTTACAAGTCAAAATCCTATCTTTTAATGTGTGGTTTCACATCTGGCACTGATGTGGTCTAAATGTTTATGTCCCGCCAAAATTCATATGTTGAAATCCTTACCCCCAAGGTGATAGTACTTGGAAGTGGGGCCTTTGGGAGGTCAGGAGGGCATAGCCCTCATGAATGGGATTAGCGCCCTTATAAATAAAAAAAGGACTGAGAGAGACCCATCACCCCTTCTGCCATGTGCCGTTAGAGTGAAAAGAAGGCTGTCTATCCAGAAGAGAGATCTCACCAGACACAGAAGTGGATGGCACCTTGATCTTGCATTGCATAGTGACATAATGGTCAATGATGGATGGTCACATATGATTATAGTAGAGTTGAAAAATTCCTATACCTAGTGATAGTACAACACATGATCTTTTCTATGTTTATACAAATACTTACCATTTCAACTGCCAATAGTATTCAGTACAGTAACATGCTGTAAAGGTTTGTAGCCTAGGAGCAATAGGTTATCTCACATGGCCTAGGGGTGTAGGAGGCTATACCATCCAGGTTTGTGTAAGCACAATCTAAGATATTCACAATGACAAAATCACTTAAGAAGACATTTCTTCGAAGGTATTCCTGTTTTTACATGATACATAACTGTAAATTTCTCTTTCTTTCTTTCTTTCTTTCTTTCTTTCTTTCTTTCTTTCTTTCTTTCTTTCTTTCTTTCTTTCCTTTCTTCTTTTTCTTTCTTTCTCTTCCTCCCTCCCTTCCTTCCTTACTTCCCATCTGTCCTTTTCTTTCTTTCTTTCTTTCTTTCTTTCTTTCTTTCTTTCCTTTCTTTCTTTCTTTCTTTCTTTTCTTTCTTTCTTTCTCGTTCTTTCTCTTTCTTTCTTTCTTTCTTTTCCTTTCCTTATTTTTCTTTCTTTCTTCTTTCTTTTTTCTTTCTTTCTTTTTCTTTCTTTCTCTCTTTCTCTTTCTTTCTCTTTCTTCCTTTCTGCCTCTCTCCTTCCTTCCTTCCTTCCTTCCTTCCTTCCTTCCTTCCTTCCTTCCTTCCTTCCTTCCTTCTCTCTTTCCTCTTTTTTGAAGACCGAGTCTGATTCTGCTGCCCAGGGTGCAGTGAAGTGACATGATCATAGCTCATTACAGCCTTGAATTCCTGGGCTCAAGGGATTCATTCACCTCAACCTCCTGAGTAGCTAGGGCTACAGGCACATGCCACCAAGCCCAGCTAATTTTTTAATTTTTTTGTAGAAATGTCTTACTATGTTGCCCAAGCTGATCTTGAACTCCTGGCCTTATGCAATCTTCCCACCTTGGCCTCCCAAAGTGTTGAGATTGTAGGCTTAAGACATCATACCCAGCCGTGACTGTAAATTTCTCTGGTTTATAAACCACCTAGTCCATAGTATTTTGTTATTGGAGCTCAAACAGACTAAGACAGGCAGCATAAATGAGTTTTCAGTAAGCAATTTTGCCTTTAAGATAGGGAAGCCACTTGTAGATGATGGAGTATCCGCATTCTGTAGGCATGAGTTCACTGCTGTATTCTCATTACCATGAAATGAATTTCTTGAGCAGAAGCAGTGCTCTGTGGAATACCATGAGAGTGGACAAGGTATTCTATGAGTCTGTGGAGGTCCTGGCAGAATCATTAGGAGTAGAAAAGGCATCTATAGCCAGAATATGTGTCAATTCTAATAAGAATGAATTTCTGCCCTCTCAGTAATGGAAGAGTTCCAGTATAATCAGCCTGCTACCAGACAGCTGCTAATCATATGGCAATGGTGCCATATCAGGGGTCAGTGTTGGCATCTGCTGTTGGCAGATAAGGTGCTCAGCAATAGTGTCTGCTTGGCTAACCTTGGTTAGGAGCTTCAGGAGAAGCCCACGTTGTTGAGTCCATGTCTAGCCTCCATTCTTGCCATCATGACCACTTTATTCATGTGCCCATTAAGTAAACATTAAGTATCTGGAAAAAGTTTATTTTATTTTATTTTATTTTGGCATCCACATAGTACGTCATTTTGTCCATTTGGTTATTCAGAGCATCCTCAGCTGTGAATGTCCCTTGATGAGCACTCACATGTCTTTGCAGTCTATGTCCTTTCCAAAGGGTACATCAACATACCTATTCCCCATACTTCTTTGTCAACAGTCTTTCAATCTTCTTCCTTCCTTGACCATCCAACCAAATTCTTAGCAACTGCACATAAATCAATGGAAGTACATACTTCTGTCCTCTTGCTCCAGACAAAGTAGATGTATTACTTCCCTAGGGCTGCTGTAACAAATGACCACAAACCAGGTGGCTTAAAGCAACAGAAATGTATTGTCTCATAGTTCTGGAGGTCAGAAGTCTGAAAGCAAAATGTAAGCAGGCCATGCTGTCTCTCAAGCCTCTAGGGGAGAATTGTTCATTCCCTCTTCCTAGCTTCTGGTGGTTGCTGGCACTCCTTGGTGTTCCTTAGCTTGTAGACGTATCACTGCAACCTCTGCCTCCATCCTCACATGGCATTTTCCTTGTATATCTGAGTCCAAATTTCCCTCTTCTTCTTCTTCTTCTTTTTTTTTTTTTCTTTTGAGACGGAGTTTCGGTCTTGTTGCCCAGGCTGGAGTTTAATGGTATGATCTCAGCTCACTGCAACCTCTGCCTCCCAGGTTCAAGCGATTCTCCTGCCTCAGCCTCCCAAGTAGCTGGGATTACAGGCATGTGCCACCACTCCCAGCTAATTTTGTATTTTTAGTAGAGATGGGGTTTCTTTCTCCATGTTGATCAAGCTGGTCTTAAACTCCCAATCTCAGGTGATCTGCCCACCTTGGCCTCCCAAAGTGCTGGGATTACAGGTGTGAACCACTGCTCCAGGCCTTCCCTCTTCTTGTAAGTACATCAGTCATTGAATTAAGGCCCACCCTAAAGCCATATGACTTCATCTTAACTTGATTACATCTGCTGTAACTCTATTTCTGAATAATCACATTCACAGGTTTTGGGTAGACATGGAGGTAGCCTGACGTGAAGAGTCAGAACCTAAAGGGGTTAGGAGGATATCCATTCATGGAAATGGCCCAGCACTGGGTGCTGGAGCCCAAGAAAGGAGAGGAAGTCATCCATACATGGGAGCAACCTGGTGTGGGGAGTCAGAACTGGGGTGGCTGATGGATGGAAGCTGCTTCTGCAGGGGAGCAGCTCAGAGAACACAACAGCACCAATGGCGTGGGAGGGCTTTCACCCACAAGCCTGTGGTAGCCTGGTATTGCATATCAGAATACAATGAGGTGAGGAGGATGTCTGCATGGGGAGGGAATGGAGGAGGTGATGGGAGGTTGGTCTTATTCAGGAAGATTAATATATTCAGGTAAATTAATATGTCAAAGATAATAAGGGTCAGATTTCTCACTGTCAGAGAAGGGATTAAAGTATAGAAATAGAGAAAACTAGTCCTCTGTCCCCGTGGCGAGCCTGTTTGCGATGACTGCCCAGAGTCCGGAAATCCTCCACTCCAAGCCGGTCGGGACTCCCCTGACCCCAGCTTTCTCTCCTTTGAAAACACTAAGAATAATGTCACTGTATCAGTTTTTATTAGAGCCAATCACCGGTCATGCCTGGAACAAGGATGGTATCCAGATTGCCCTCAGTTCCAATAATCACTAAGTGCACATCTATCAGAAGAATGGAGCCGGTCGCTGTGGCTCACACCTGTAATCCCAGCACTTTGAGAGGCCGCGGCGGGTGGATCACGGGGTCAGGAGTAAAAGACCAGCCTGGCCAAGATGGTGGAACCCCATCTCTACTGAAAATACAAAAATTAGCCAGGCGTGGTGGTGTGTGCCTGTAATCCCAGCTACTCGGGAGGCTGAGACAGGAGAATTGCTTGCCCCCTAGAAATGGAGGTTGCAGTGAGCCGAGATCATGCCACTGCACTCCAGCCTGGGCAATAGAGCCAGACTCCGTCAAAAAACAAACAAACAAACAAACAAACAAACAAAAAAAAAAAGGAAGAAGAGGAACGGGAGTCGGTGGGTGAAAGCCTGTGAACTCAAGGAGCACAACGGACGTATCAGCAGGTATTGACTGGGCTCCCAAAAGCGACTGCACCATCACTTGCAGGGCAGACCACAGTGCCTATGTCTGGAGTCAGAAAGATGGTGTCTGGAAGCCAACCCTGGTGATCCTGAGAATTAACTGTGCAGCTACTTTTGTGAAGTAGTCCCCACTAGAGAACAAATTTGCTGTGGGAAGTGGAGCACGATTCATTTCTGTTTGTTACTTTGAGTCTGAAAATGACCCGTGGGTGAGCAAGCACATTAAAGAGCCAATTCGCTCCACAGTGCTCAGCTTGGATTGCCATCCCAACAACGTTTTGCTGGCAGCAGGACCATGTGACTTCAAATGCAGACTGTTTTCTGCCTGCATTAAAGAAGTGGATGACGGCTACTCGGGAGGCTGAGGCAGGAGAATGGCGTGAACCCTGGAGGCGGAGTTCACAGTGAGTCGAGATCGCGCCATTGCACTCCAGCCTGGGTAACAGAGCGAGACTCCGTCTCAAAAAATAAATTAAAAAAAAAAAAAAAAAGTGGATGAAAAGCCAGTCAGTATGCACTGGGGCAGCAAGATGCCTTTTGGGCAGCTGATATAAGAGTTTGGTGGCAGTGGCACTGGTGGCTGGGTCCATGGGGTCAGCTTCTCTGCCAGTGGGAGCCGCCTGGCCTGGGTCAGCCACGACAGCACCGTGTCTGTTGCTGAGGCCTCAAAAAGTGGGCAGGTCTCACACGGAGTTCCTGCCGCTCCTGAGTGTCTCATTTGTCTCAGAGAACGGCGTGGTGGCTGCTGGCCATGACTGCTGCCCAGTGCTCTTTACGATGACCAAGGTTGCCTGACCTTCATCTCCAAGTTAGACATTCCGAAACACAGCATCCAACGCAACGTGTCTGCCATGGAACACTTCCACAACACGGACGACTGAGGACGGCAACACGGACGACTGAGGACCGCAACACGACCTTGGAGATGCTGCACCCGAATAGCATCACTCAAGTCTCTTCGAGGTGGACAAGCAAGAATGTCGCAAAGTTTGCACTACTGGCATCGATGGAGCCATGACAATTTGGGATTTCAAGACCCTCGAGTCTTCCATCCAGGACCTCCGGATAATGTGAAGTTGAGTGAGCCTCCGCCATCCAGCAGGACAAACTGTGGCAGATCGCAGCTGTACCGTGGCACGATGGCGAGGAAGCCAGCCCCGAGGAAACACTGAGAACACGTACCACGCCAATACCGTGTGGTTTTTGTTTGAATATAAAATTGGTTAAAGTGTTGGTTTTTTAAAAGCAGTGCTTTATTTTTTATTTTTTATTTTTAGCGACTTCATTCCATTCTTGACCAAAGCTTCTCTTTAAGTAGTTTATTATGGAAAATTGTCACAGTAACTTTTTTTTTTTTTTTTTTTTTTTGAGACGGAGTCTCACGCTGTCGCCCAGGCTGGAGTGCAGTGGTGCGATCTCGGCTCACTGCAAGCTCCGCCTCCTGGGTTCACGCCATTCTCCTGCCTCAGCCTCCTGAATAGCTGGGACTACAGGCGCCCGCCACCGCGCCCGGCTAATTTTTTGTATTTTTAGTAGAGACGGGGTTTCACTGTGGTCTCGATCTCCTGACCTTGTGATCCGCCCGCCTCGGCCTCCCAAAGTGCTGGGATTACAGGCGTGAGCCACCGCGCCCGGCCTGTCACACTAACTTAAAAGACAGAGTGAAGAGATATGTAAATTGCCCAATGGAAAATTAAATAAAAACTGAGGCCGGGCGCGGTGGCTCAGGCCTGTAATCTCAGCACTTTGGGAGGCCGAGACGGGGGGATCACGACGTCAGGAGATCGAGACCATCCTGGCTAACACGGTGAAACCCCGTCTCTACTAAAAATACAAAAAATTAGCCGGGTGCGGTGGCGGGCGCCTGTAGTTCCAGCTACTCTGGAGGCTGAGGCAGGAGAATGGCATGAACCCAGGAGGAGGAGCTTGCAGTGAGCCGAGATCGCACCACTGCACTCCAGCCTGGGTGACAGAGTGAGACTCCGTCTAAAAAAATAAAATAAAATAAAATAAAATAAAATAAAAAACTGAATGTGGTTTTGAAAAAAAAAAACGAAATAGCGAAAACTAGAATGAACCTTGTGGTGATGGATTAGAATTGGAAGTACTGGAGTGACCTAATGGTCTTTAATATATTAAGATTGATATAAACATAAATGTGTACACACATTTACATATATGTTTTCATATCCATATCATACACATTTATATGTGTGTTCTTGTATATATATCTACATGCTCATATGTATGTGTGTACATACACACACACAGCATTGGTTAGTTGAATCCCCTGAAAGGACCTGGGAATATTGACATCTCAATAGCAATAGCAAAACCGTACCCAAATATTGGTTTCTAAATACCATTTTGAGAGCAGGCAGAGCGGTTGGCTCATGGATATAGGCAGGCATTGACTATCAGGAGACCTATTAATTCTAGGGAGGGAGAAAGTGCAGCTGCTTAGAGTGAGAGCACAGAAACTTGCAGTGACTCAGGGACCAAGCTTTGGGTCCAGACCAAGAGAGGGTTTGATCCCAGCTTTGGATTTAGTAGCTAAGTGATGTATAGGCAACAGGTTCCTTAACACGTTTGAGTCTCAGTTCCTCCAAATGGGATATTATAAGAATAAAAAGAGACAATGGGCTGGGCACAGTGACTCATGGCTGTAATTCTGACACTTTGGGAGGCCGAGGCAGGAGGATCACTTGAGGCCAGGAGTTTAGGACCAGCCTAGGCAATGTAGTGAGGCTCTGTTCTAAAAAAAAAAAGGAAAAAAAGGCTGGGTGCGGTGGTTCATGCCTGTAATCCCAGCACTTTGGGAGGCTGAGGTGGGTGGATCACCTGAGGTCAGCAGTTCGAGACCAGCCTGACCAACATGGAGAAACCCCGTCTCTACTAAAAATACAAAAAAGTAAATAAATAAATAAATAAATAAATAAATAAATAAATAAATAAATAATCCAGCCTTGGTGGTACATGCCTGTAATCCCAGCTACTCAGCAGGCTGAGGCAGGATAATCACTTGACCCCAGGAGGCAGAGGTTGCAGTGAGCCAAGATCACACCATTGCACTCCAACCCGGGCAACAAAAAGCAAAACTCCGTCTCAAAAAAACAAATTTTTATTTTTCTAAATAGCCAGGCATGATAGTGCATGCCTGTAGTCCCAGCTGCTTGGAAAGCTGAGGTGGGAGAATCGCTTGAGCCCAGGAGGTCAAGGCTGCAGTGAGCCATGATGGTGCCACTGCACTCCAGCCTGGGCACAGAGCAAAACTATGTCTCTAAAAAAGAAGAGAGAGAGAGAGAGAGAGAGAGAGAGAGAGAGAGAAAATGTAAGTAAATATCTGGCACGTTGTGAGCACTCGATATTCTCACCTGGAACACCAGGAAGGCATGCTGCAGCAGCAAAACTCATCAAAGAAATAAGAAAAAACCCTCAGCAAACTTTCCAAATCTTCATCTGAGCTCAGAAGGCCAAGGACTTGGTAGAGTTCCAGGGGATTTCCAGTCCCATATACCAGTCATGAAATTAAGATGCAGCCCTTTTATGTTAATTAAGCCTAGTAATACAATTGGAGGTAGGAGATCTGTCTGATCTGTGTGTTGGATATTCCCAAGATTGGGGGTGTAGGATGAGAGGAATTATGCCAATCTGATTTTATTCCACAAAACTAATAAGCAGGGGAAATTCCTATGAAAAGTTTGGGATCTCACCACTGTTCAAAAAAGAGCCAGTCTAAGTCTTCTCCATCCCTGACAGTGCTTACATCCAACCTGTCACCAAGCCTTCTGCCTCCATTACCCCATAGCTGTTCTGTTTCTCTGCATCTCAAAGGCCATTCCTTGGTTTCGGCCCTCAATTCTGACTTGGTTCATTCACTCAAAACTTCATTTTTTTCTTTTCTTTTTTGTTTTTGAGATGCAGTCTCACTCCGTTGCCAGACTGGAGTGCAGTGGCGTGATCTTGCCCCACTGCAACTCTCGCCTCCTCAAGCAATCCTCCTGCCTCATCCCCCTGAGTAACTGGGACTACAGGTTCGTGCCACCAAGCTCGGCTATTTTTGTTGTTGTTGTTGTTTTAGTACAGAAGGGGTTTCACCATGTTGGCCAGGATGGTCTTGATCTCTTGACCTCGTGATCTGCCCACCTTGGCCTCCAAAAGTGCTGGGATTACAGATATGAGCCACAGTGCCCAGCCTCATGCAAAACTTTCTAAACTTGTCTTCCTGCCCCTAGTTTTATGTCCTCTAAACCATTCTCCGTCTTGCCATGGACTGATTTCCCTTTTTCTAAGCATAAATCTGGGTATGCCGCAACACACAGTCTCCTCAAATCCTGTTTCTTCCAGGATCAACTTTGCACTTCTTAGGTGGCATTCGATGACCTCCCAACAAATAATCTGCTACAACCAACAGAGGTCATTCCCACCCTGTCCCTTGGGATGATATTTTCACATTTCTATCTAAGAACTTTCCCTAAGTCTTCCTTCTTTTTCCGTTTTGCAAAAGATTGTTACTTTTTCTATTCTGCCATTAAAAACATTCTAATTTTTTAATTTTTAATTTTTTTTTGAGACAGTCTTGCACTGTTGCCCAGGATGGAGTGCAATGGTGTGATCTCAGCTCACTGCAACCTCTGCCTCCCAGGTTCAAGTGATTCTCCTGCCTCAGCCTCCCAGGTAGCTAGGATTACAGGCGCACGCCACCACACCTGGCTAATTTTGTATTTTTAGTACAGACGGGAACTCCTGGTCTCAAGTGATCTGCCTGCCTTGGCCTCCCAAAGTGCTGGGATTACAGGCCTGAGGAACCACACCAAGTTTCATTTTGTGTTTTGAAGAACAGAGAAATTCAGCTTTCAGGCAGAAGGGGCAAGTGCACAGAGAGAAGCAGAAATGAAATGCAGTGGAGTGCTCCTTCTACTTCTTTATTTCGGTCTCTGCCTGAGGGCTGGCTGCATTCCTGTGCTTGTGTCCAATGAGATAAGCCAGTATCCTTATTATAAATCCCACTTTCAGTTTAAATTAGTTCCCTTGAAGTTCTGCTATTTTTAACCAAATAACCCAAATAACTGTTTTTTCCTTCTTTTTTTTTTTTTTAAGTCTTCCTCTGTTGCCCAGGCACCTGGCTCCAAATCACCTTAATTTAAGGAGTTATGCTCAATCTTTCTGGACGAAGAGCTTGTGACTTTATCATGTGGCTCAGTGTATCGCTAGGTTTTATTTACTGTAAGTCTTGCAGAGAATCTGGCACAGTTGGGCAGGGGATTTGAGGTGTTATAAGCAAGGACTGATAGAAGGGTGTGTATTTGGTTCATACAGAGTTTAGTAGGATGTTTCACTTTCACAAGGCTTATAGTAAGCATTAATAAACGTTTGAACAGAGGAGTATTCTATACCTCATAAATCTAGATCTGACAAAAACTTACAATTTAAAGTGATTGTTAATAGCTATTGTGTCACACTGAGGTATAAAAACTCAGCGATCACCCTTAACTGTTGTGCCTGTGGTCACTCTGTTGGGGTATCAACTGTATATTTATTTACCAGCTGACTTCTACCTTCATGCAGCCAGTTTGCTGTATGTAGGAAAATTCTAGTGCGGACACAGGAGACCACCCAAAGAAACTTTTGAGAAGTTGCAAACAGCTTGGCACCTGAACGAGCACTTTTGCTTAGAATCTTTACTTTGATTTTGACACCTTCAGCCAAGTGTCGGCACTGAGACTTCTCTTTCATCACTTCTTGACCCAGCTCCTCATACGTAATGGTGTTAGCTTGGCTAAGTTGGAGCTATAGTTCCCAGAATCCCCTTCCCTGAATAATTTGTGTTAAAGTTAGAAAAAGAGGAGCCTGCATGAGATACGGGTCATGGGAGGTGGAGGTGAACCAGCAGCCATTCTATGGGAGAAGGACACAGAGGGATTGGCATATCCCAACTTGTCATCACTCCCCACCATATTGAGAGACAGGTAATGGTGGTGGTGAGTTCTGTATGTCCTTGCTCTCTGCTCCACACCAAGTACAAGCCCCGATCACTAAGAGGGATCCTGCTGAGAGGTTCCACTTGGACAGCTGGAAGTCTAGCTTCTCACACTGGAACTTGCCCACCTGTGCCAGGAGGGCTGGTTGGTGACTTTTCTTTGATCCTCCGCTGTCTGAAAATTCAGACCCTGAATTCTCCAGATTCTACAACAATAGTGGGCAGTAATCATGTCTTATTTGCCATCCCAGAAGTTATCACAACTTCTAGCATACTTCTAGCATATAATTAATTCTCAATAAACATTTACTAAATAAATGATCTTTAGGAGGGAGGGAGGGGGAGAGAGAGGAAGAGTAAGGGTGGGTGGAGAGAGAGAGAGAGAGAGAGAGAGTAAGCATACTTCTCCTATTGAAGTGGCCCAGATGGTGGAAATTCTCTTCTGCACACTTTTGGCTAAGAGGAAAAGGTGCTTTCCAATTTCATATTACTTACTTTTAAAAATAATTCCACAAGGCATATTCCTAAAAAAAAAAAAAAAAAAAAAAAAAAAAAAAGGCACTGTTGAAATAGAGAAACGAAAGTAACTTGCTTGCTTAAGATCCCAGGGCAAGAGAGGAAGTAAACCAAAATAGAACTTGTAGTGACGTTTTCCTTAAGCATAACTCAAATCAACTCAGCAGTTCACTCAATTTTATCTCCCTCCCTTTATCAAACCCACTTTCTGTCATCATCACTTCTTCTGCCCCTGCCCATAAACACACATATATGCTCATCCAAACACCACCAACATATATATACGTGTGTGTGTTTATGTATATGTATATGTTGAAAGTATAGTTCTCCAAAGGGGAATACATTCAAAACAATTCAACAGATACTTATTGAGCATCTATGTGTAAGAAAAATTGTGCTCTCTGCAGGCAAAGCAAGGATGAGTAGGGAGCAAATGCATTGTGGCCCTCCCATTGGAGAAACTCTATACAAATTATTTGATGTGACACCATTTCTTTTCTTTCTTTTCTTTTCTTTTCTTTTTTTTTTTTTTTGAGGCAGAGTCACCCAGGCTGGAGTGCAGTAGCATGATCTTAGCTCACTGCAACCTCTGCTCCCCGGGTCAAGCAATTCTCCTGCCTCAGCCTTCTGAGCAGCTGGGATTACAGGCGTGCGCTCCCATACCTGGCTAATTTTTTGTATTTTTAGGATAGATGGGGTTTTGCCATGTTGGTCTCGAACTCCCAGCCTCAAGTGATCCGCCCACCTCGGCCTCCCAAAGTGCTGGGATTACAGGCGTGAGGCACCGCGCCCGGCCTGATGTGATACCATTCTTGGTTATTACCAAACTCCTGCCCTTAGACAGTGCCCTTTCTCTTTTTCATTTCTCCTTTGAGTCTTTGGGTTGTGTTTCCTCATGAAAATACCCCCAAAGTAGCTTAATAAGATTTAGCAGAAACATCTTCCAGGTCATGGTCCATCCAAGACAACATTTTTTTAAACTTCTATTTTAAGTTCAGGGGTTCATGTGCAGGATATGAAGGTTTGTTACATGTGTCATGGGGATTTGGTACACAGATTATTTCATCACCCTGGTGTTAAGCATAGTATCCATTATATCTAGTTATAATATTTTTTCCTGATCCCCTCCCTCCTCTCCAAGAGAACATTTTATTATTCCCTAGGCAGATGGTTCTTAACATTTGCCAGTAAACCTTTAACTGGAAAGCCTCTTTAAAATGCAGAATCCTGGGCTCCACTCCCTATCGCCCTTTTCCCTATTAAAATTCAGGATGCCCAGGAAATTTGTATTTTTCACAAGACTCTAAGTGATCATCTCACACCAGTGGTCTCTGGGCCACTCTTCTGGAAATGTCTAAAAACATCTGACAGAGACTCACCTGAAACACTTATTTTATTTTTATTTTTAATTTTTATTCAGACGGAGTCTCACTCTGTCGCCCAGGCTGGAGTGCAGTGGCGCGATTTTGGCTCATTGCAAGCTCTGCCTCCTAGGTTCACGCATTCTCCTGCCTCAGCCTCCCGAGTAGCTGGGACTACAGGTGCCCATCACCATGCCCCGCTAATTTTTTTTGTATTTTTAGTAGAGATGGGGTTTCACTGTGTTAGCCAGGATGATCTCTGTCTCCTGACCTCGTGATCCGCCCACCTCGGCCTCCCAAAGTGCTGGGATTACAGGCATGAGCCACTGTGCCTGGCCGAAACACTTATTTTTGAAAAGCTGATTCTTTTTAAAAATTTTTATTTATTTATTCATTTTAATATTTATTTTAATCTTTGTTTATGTATGTCCTTGCTCTCTGTATGTCCTTGCTCTCTGCTCCACACCAAGTACAAGCCCCGATCACTAAGAGGGATCCTGCTGAGAGGTTTAATCTTTGTTTATGTATGTCCTTGCTCTCTGTATGTCCTTGCTCTCTGCTCCACACCAAGTACAAGCCCCGATCACTAAGAGGGATCCTGCTGAGAGGTTCCACTTGGACAGCTGGAAGTCTAGCTTCTCACACTGGAACTTGCCCACCTGTGCCAGGAGGGCTGGTTGGTGACTTTTCTTTGATCCTCCGCTGTTTTTTTATTCATTTTTGAGATGGAGTCTTGCTCTGTCAGCAAGGCAGGAGTGCAGTGGTGCAATCTTGGCTCACTGCAACCTCCACCCACTGGGTTCAAGCAATTCTCCTGCCTCAGCCTCCCTAGTAGCTGGGATTACAGGTGTGCACTACCATGCCTGGCTAATTTTTGTATTTTTAGTAGAGATGGGGTTTTGCCATGTTGGCCAGGCTGGCCTGGAATTCCTGACCTCAAGTGATCCACCCGCCTTGGCCTCCCAAAGTGCTGGGATTATAGGTGTGAGCCACCGTGCCCAGCCAATTCTTTTTTTTTTTTTTTTTTTGAGACCATTTTGCTGTGTTGCCCAGGCTGGAGTGTAGTGATGCGATCTCCACTCCCTGCAATCTTCACCTCCTCCCCAGTTCAAGCAATTTTCATGCTCAGCCTCCCAAGAAGCTGGGATTGCAGATATGCACCACCACACCCAGCTAATTTTTGTATTTTTGGTAGAGATTAGGTTTTGCCATGTTGCCTAGGCTGGTCTCGAACTCCGGGCCTCAAGCAATCTGCCTGCCTTGGCCTCCCAAAATGCTGAGATTACAGGTGTGAGTCACCACGCCTGGCCTAAAAAGCTGATTCTTGATCCCTTGCCCATACTATTTGAATCAGAATATTTGAGGTCAGAGCCTGGTAATATACATTTTAACATCATTCCCCACTTGATTCTTATGGAGTCCAGAGAGCTTCCTCTGAGAACTATTGTTCAATCTACTCTACATTAAAGGCTATAAAAGCCCTCCGTAGAGAGAAATAGAAACATGCAGTGCCCTCCTCTCTAATAAACATTGATTTTAAAATCCTTCCTAATCATTAGAATTTATTCCCAGTTTATTGCAGATCTGAGCATATCCTGGGAAATGGCTGAGTTCCCAAGGTCAGTGGCCCTTACACCCTCTGAGGTGGTCAGGATTGCTGATGGGCTCATCCCAGCTGGCCCTGGTTTGCTGACCAATCATCTTCAGGTTCATCAAACAGGAATCAGAACCTCAGGGCCAGGAGCGGTGGCTCACGTGGGTAATCTCAGCACTTTGGGCAGCCAAGGTAGGTGGATCACTTGAGGTCAGGAGTTCAAGACCAGTCTGGCCAATATGGTGAAACCCTGTCTCTACTAAAAATACGAAAGTTAGCTTGGTGTGATGGTGGGTGCCTATAGTCCCAGGTACTTGGGAGGTTGAGGCAGGAGAATTGCTTGAACCTTGGAGACAGGTTGCAGTGAGCCAAAACTGTGCCACTGCACTCCAGCCTGGGCAACAGAGTAACACTATGTCTCAAAAAAAAAAAAAAAAAAAAAAAAAAAAAAAGAACCTCAGAAGCCTAAGTGATGTTCAGAACCATCTTCCAGGATAATGGGGACTGTGGCTTTTTCTGGGGCCAACCTCAGGTCACCAATTGTCTTCCCAACACTACCCCAAAACTCTGTCTAACATTTCATACCGGATGCAAGGTTTCTTTTCTTCCTTGAGACAGGATCTTGCTCTGTCACCCAAGCTAGAGTGCAATGGTGCAATCATAGCTTTCTGCAGCCTTAATCTCTGGGGCTCAAGCAATCCTCCCACCTCAGCCTCCTGAGTAGCTGGGACTACAGGCATACAACCGCCACATCTGGCTATTTAATTAATTTTTTTTTTTTTTTTAGATGGAGTGCCTGTTGCCCAGGCTGGTGTGCAGTGGCGTGATCTCGGCTCACTGCAACTTCCACTTCCTGGGTTCAAGTGATTCTCCTGCCTCAGCTTCCTGAGTAGCAGGGACGACAAGCATGTGCCACCATGCCCAGCTACTTTTCTTTTGCATTTTTAGTAGAACAGGGTTTCACCATGTTGACCAGGCTTTTTGGGAGGCCAAGGAAGGCAGCTTGCTTGAGGCCAGGCTGGTCTCAAACTCTTGACCTCAAATGATCCGTCCGCCTCGGCCTCCCAAAGTGCTGGGATTGCAGGCATGAGCCACTGCACCCAGCCTAATTTTAAAATTTTTTAGTAGAGATGGGGTCTTATTATGTTGCCCAGACTGGCCTCGAACTCCTGGGCTCAAGCCATCCGCCTACCTCAGCCTCTCAAAATGTTGGGATTACAGGCATGAGTTACTGCAACCGGCCCTTGTTTCATCTTAATTACCTCCTTAAAGGCTTTATCTTCAAATATAATTACATTAGGGGTTAACGCTTCAACAAATGAATTTTGAGGGGACACAATTCAGTCCTTAACGGCAGCTATGTGTGGCATGTTGCTGCTTTGTAGCTTTTCTTTTGGAGCATTATGAACATATCATACTTCTCAATACTGTAATCGTTGAACTTACGATTATTATTACTATTTAGAGATGGGGACTTTTTATGTGGCTCAGGCTGACCTTGAACTCCCGGGCTCAATCAGTCCTCCTGCCTCAGCCTTTTGAGTAGATGGGACTACAGGTATGCACCACTGCTCCCAGCTTACAACTGGGTTTTTTTTTTTTTTTTTTTTTTTTTTTTTTGAGACAGTCTCGCTTTGTCACCAGTCTGGAGTGCAGTGGCGCAATCTCGGCTCACTGCAACCTCTGCTTCCCGGGTTCAAGCAATTCCCCTGCCTCAGCCTCCTGAGTAGCTGGGACTACAGGCATGCACCACCACGCCCAGCTAATTTTTATATTTTCAGAGAGA
This sequence comes from Macaca mulatta, assembly GCF_049350105.2. Lineage (NCBI taxonomy): Eukaryota > Metazoa > Chordata > Mammalia > Primates > Cercopithecidae > Macaca > Macaca mulatta. Next base: position 96,226,966 of record NC_133410.1, on the reverse strand, counting down.
TGGAGTTTCACCGTGTTGTCCAGGATGGTCTTGATCTCTTGACCTTGTGATCCACCCACCTTGGCCTCCCAAAGTGCTGGGATTAAAGGCATGAGCCAACCCACCAGGCCCAGCCAGCTTACAATATTTTTATGAACAGTATTTTAAAGCAACAAATCTCCCTTTCCTCTTCGAAGAAATGTGAAAATAATTCTTGAGGCTTCATTTTCCTGTGAAAACAGCACACAAAGAAAAATGCATAAACATAAATGTACACTTTAACAAATTATGAGAAAGCAATTATCCCTTTAGCTGCTAACCAGGTTGAGAAATAGAACACTGCCTACAAGTCAGAAGCCACCACGTACCTTCCAAATCACAACCTCCTCTCTCCCTTCGAAGGTAACCACTGTCTTGTCTTTCATGATATTCACTCCATGATATTCACTGTTCTTTATTTTTTTTAATTACACTATTGAGCATACAGGACCGTCAGTGAAAGAAATAAAGATTCCATATGATTTATGGAGCTCAAATTCTAACAACAGACGGTGATCAAAACAATAAACATAATAAAGAAACTACAGGATGTTAGAAGGTGATAAGTGCCGAAATCGATTAGAGCAGGGTAAGGGGGTTGTCAGCACAGGTGTCAGGAGCAGTAGTTTTGAAAAGTGTAGTTGGCAAAACCTTGACGGAGGTGGGCAAGTTATCTGGATGTTTGGAAGATGGATGTTTCAGGGAGTAGGAACAGCTAAGGTAAATGCAGGAGGTGGCATGTTAGTTTCCCAAGGTACCACACTGGGAGATTAACAATGGAAATTTGTTCTCTCTCAGTCCTGGAAGCTAGAAGTCTGAAATATCAAGGTGTCAGGAGTATTGGTGCTTTTTTGGAGGCTCTGATAAAGATAGTCTGTTCACTCCTTTTTTTTTTTTTTTGAAACAGGGTCTCACTCTGTTGCCCAGGCTGGAGTTGCAGTGGCATGATCATAGCTCACTGCAGCCTTGATCTCCTGGGCTCAAGAGATCCTCCTGCCTCGACCTCCTGAGTAGCTGGAACTACAGGTGCATACTACTATGCCTGGCTAATTTTAAATTTTTTTGTAGAGATGGGCTTTCACTATGTTGCCCAGGCTGGTCTTGAACTCGTGAGCTCAAACGATCCTCCCGCTTTGGCCTCCCGAAGTGCTAGGATTACAGGCATGAGCCACCACACCTGGAGTAGTTCCTTATTTTTTTTTTTACCTTCTGATCCTTGTCAGCAACCCCTAGCATTCCTTGGCTTGTGGACACATTGCTCCAATCTCTGCCTCTGTGGTCACCTGCTGTTCTTTCTATGTATCCATATGTGTCATAAGTACATTAGCAATTAGATTTAGGGCCTACCCTAAACCTGATTAGATGAGGTCATCTGCAAAGTTGGCCTGATTAGAGGAAGTCATTTGCAAAGACCCTATTTTTAAACAAGGTCACATTCACATGTATGGGGAATTAGGACTTCAACATATCTTTTTGGGGGACACAGTTCAACCCATAGCAGGTGGGAATATGCTGGGCAGGCTTAAGAAACTGCATGGAGGTCATGGAGGCAAGAGCAGAGTGAGCAAATGAAGAATGGTATGAGTGGAGGTTAGAAAAGCTGTGTGTGTGTGTGTGTGTGTGTGTGTGTGTGACAGAGAGAGAGAGAGAGAAAGAGAAAGAGAGAGAGAAAGAGAGAAAAGATCAGGTAGAATCTGTGGGTCATTGTGAGAACTTTGATTGTTTTCTCCAAATGAAAAGGGAACCATTGGCAGGGCGGAGTGGCTCACATCTGTAATCCCAGCACTTTGAGAGGCCAAGGCGGTTGGATCACTTGAAGTCAGGAGTTTCAGACCAGCCTGGTCAACATGGTGAAACCCCATCTCTACTAAAAATACAAAAATTAGCCAGGTATGGTGGTGTGTGCCTGTAACCCCAGCTACTTGGGAGGCTGAAGTGGGAGAATTGCTTGAACCCGGGAGGCGGAGTTTGCGGTGAGCCGAGATTGTGCTGCTGCACTCCAGCCTGGGCAACAGAGCCAGACTTTGTCTCAAAAAAAAAAAAAAAAAAAAAAAAAAAAAAAAAAAAGGGACCACTGCTGCAGGATTTGGGCAGAGCGTCATGCCCTGGCTTACAATTTGAACAGCTCACTCTGGCTGCTGTGTTGAGGAAAATCGTAATGTCCAAGAATTACCTGTCTGATGCTAGGATATCTAGCATCAGATACATAGTTTGTCAGAGGTGGTGCAGGGATCCAAACCCAGGCAGTCTGGTAGTAGGGCTCATGCATCTGACTCCTTCACTGTGCTGTTAGCTACGGCGTGCCTTTATCCTGGTGTTGAAGTCCAGTGTGATTTCAGGCATCACGGGCAGGACAGCTTCTCTACTCTCCCTGCTTCTTTGGCTCACCAGCTTTAGATTCCAAAACCATGGAGGGAGCCAAGGTCAGGGCAAGCGTGTGTGTGCTAACCAACCTGGCCAGAGAAAGAGCGGTCTGGCCTTTTTGTAGTACACATGGTCTTTCCTCTTGCATTTCTGTGTCCTGATCTCGTTTTATAAGGACACCAGTCATATTGGATTAGGACCCACCCCTGTGACCTTATTTTACCTTAATCACCTCTTTGAAGGCCCTATCTTCAAATAAAGTCACAGTCTGAAATACTTGGGGTTAGAATTTCAACATATTAATTTTTGGGATGGGGGATACAAATCCCCCAGTAACAGGAACCATCTTAAAATTCTGCCTACTGCCAGGTGCAGTGGCTCACACCTATAACCCCAGAACTTTGGGAGGCCGAGGTGGGCGGATCATTTGAGGTCAGGAGTTCAAGACCAGCCTGGCCAACATGGTGAAACCGTGTCTCTACTAAAAATACAAAAATTAGCTGTGCATGGTAGCACGTGCTTGTAGTCCCAGCTACTCAGGAGGCTGAGGCAGGAGAATCGCTTGAACCCAGGAGGTGGAGGTTGCAGTGAGCCGAGATTGCGCCACTGCACTCCAGCCTGGGCGACAGAATGAGACTCAGTTTCAAAGAAAAAAAAAAAAAAAGAATTCTGCTTACCACATCTACATTTTGGCTAGAGGTGTAAGGCCAGTACTAGTTTTTATGAAACTTACTAGAAAGTCATGAATTGTCACACTCTGCTTGTGGGGTTTCAAGTCTTCTTTTAAAGACTCACTCTTTGCAAAATGTAAAGCATTTTCTGGCATTTGAAGTATTATTCGAACATTTCCAATTTCATAAAATTTTATTTATTTATTTTGAGACAGGGGCTTGCTCTATCGCCTATGCTGGACTGCAGAGGCACTACCTCGGCTCACAGCAACTTCTGCCTGTCAGGCTGAAGTGATCCTCCCACCTCAGCCTCCTGAGTAGCTGGGACTACAGGCATGCACCACCACATTTGACATATATATGTATGTGTGTGTATGTGTATATATATTTGTATGTCTCTGTAGAGACAAGGTCTCATATTTCCCAGGTGGGTCTCAAACTCCTGGACTTCAGCAATCTGTCCACCACTGCCTCTTAAAAGTGCTGGGATCACAGGAGTGAGCCACTGTGCCTGGCGCTTCCTGAAATTTAGAATGGAATACCAGATTTAGAAACTGAGTAGACTCTATAAGACTACTTAAATACATGTTAGAAGACTTTGCTTAATGTTGGGATAGGCATAAGCTTGTTCTGGCATTATTTTAATTTTTAAATGTTACTATTTTATTTATTTTGTCTTTTTTTCCTACAACTCTTGGTTCTGTGGGGATTTCTGGCATTATTTTATCTCCATTTTTTCCTTTCTCAAATATGCAATATATAATTAAAAGCACAAAGATTGCAATGTCTACTAATGAACTGCAGGGGTGTCCTTTGATTTATAGTTGGCACTGTGAAACTAAGAAGCTGAGAAACAATTAAGAATTTGTTTTAGAGGAGCAAGCAGACAAAAAAGAATTAAGGAGTAAAATCCCCAGGCAGATTTATCATTAGGAGGTCAGTGCTTCAGTGAGAGAAGTTCTGTATTTTTAAGACAGGGTCTCACTCTGTTGACCAGGCTGGAGTATAGTGGCACAATCATGGCTCACTGCAGCCTTGACCTCCTGGGCTCGAGTGATCCTCCCACCTCGGTCTCCCAAAGTGCTGGGATTATAGGTATGAGCCACTGTCCCTGGCAGGTTCAGATTTCTTGAATTTCATGATTAGACTTTCTATCAGAGCGCTCGGCCTCTTGTTCTGGCCTCCATTTCCTCAGGAAGAGTTCAGTTGAATGGGATTTTAAAATTTGATTTTTACTTTTAGAGATGGGGCCTTGCTATGTTGCCCAGGCTGAAGCGCAGTGGCTGTTTACAGGTGTGATCGTACAGCACCACCTCCTGGAACTCCTGGGCTCAAGTAATCCTCTTGCCTCAGTCTCCTGAGTAGTGCGGACTATAGGTGTTCCATTTATATATATATATATTTTTTTTTTGGTGGCAGAGTTTCACTCTCATTGCCCAGGCTGGAGTGCAATGGCACGATCTCGGCTCGCCACAACCTCTGCCTCCCAGGTTCAAGCAATTCTCCTGCCTCAGCCTCTCTAGTAGCTGGGATTATAGGCATGTGCCACCAGGCCCAGCTAATTTTGTATTTTTAGTAGAGACGGGGTTTCTCCATGTTGGTCAGGCTGGTCTCGAACTCCCGACCTCAGGTGATCCACCCGCCTCGGCCTCCCAAAGTGCTGGGATTACAGGCGTGAGCCACTGCACCCGGCCTTCCATTTATAATATATTTTAAAAGCCAATAAAATGTGACTCATTTAAAAATAATATTTATAATTAGAGATCTTATCTCAGTTTTCTAATTTCTCCTAGTTTCAAACTAATGATATGCTCTTTTTATTCTTTTAATTATTTATTTAAAAAAATAGAGAAGTGTTTTACCATGTTACCCAGCCTGGTCTCGAACTCCTGGGCTCAAGCCATCTGCCCACGTTGGCCTCCCGAAGTGCTGGGATTACAGGTGTGACCCCCAGCACTCGACCCATGATATATTTTTATTCATTTATTTAGAGACAGAGTCTTACTCTGTCACCCAGAGTGGAGGGCAGTGGCGTGATCTCGGCTCACTGCAACCTCTGCCTCCCGGGCTCAAGCGATTCTTGTGTCTCAGCCTCCCAAGTAGCTGGGACTACAGGCACGTGCCACCACACCTGGCTAATTTTTGCATTTTTAGTAGAGACAGGGTTTCACTATGTTGGCCAGGCTGGTCTTGAACTCCTGGCCTCAAGTGATCTGCCCACCTTGGCTTCCTAATGTGCTGGGATTACAAGCGTGAGCCATTTTGCCTGGCCTCAATGGTATACTTTTAAAGCAACAATATAAATCAGCATGAAATTGAAACTTCAATTGAACTGAAGCAGGTACATCCTTTGCTTTAATTAGTACTTTATAGGGTTACATTGTAACACCCTAAAGGTCTCATGTATTAAGATGTGTAAGGAAATACTTTTTTTTTTTTTTTTCCTATTCTTAGAACTAATGCTTTGTGTTTGCCCAAGGGAGGAATTCAAGTGTGATTGTCAGGGGCTGAGTTCTCCTGGTATAAGCTGCTCCATGGCAGATGCAGGTTTGGTGGTGCCAGCCTGAGAACCAGCCAGGGATTCCCGCTACTCCAACTCTGCAGAGGATCCTAGGCTGTAAATCCCATGCTATATCTTGGAACAGGATAATCGACGCTGACCTGCTTTGTCTCCCAAGGAATAGGGCACCTGGAGATTGTGACTTCTACCTCTAAGAACAGTAGAGAAGTCTACCGCCAGCTGCAGCCACTATTGTCTGCTTTGGTCATACAATAATGTGTCTAAGATATAGAAACCCACTCTAGAGCAACAAAAATGGGTGAGTGGATGAATGTTTTTGTAAGGATACAATGGGAGTTTTATGGATACAGGAACTGTGGTCGGGTCAGAGAATCCAGAGAACTTAAAAGAGGTAGCTCAGGAGTAAAACTGACCTGGGTTCAAATCTGACTCTGCAACTTACTAGTTGTGTAATCATAAACAAATCACTTTTATAGCCCTTTATGTACGTATTTTTTCTTTTCTTTTCTTTCTTTTTTTTTTTTGGAGACAGAGTCTCACTCATTCACCCAGGCTGGAGTGCAGTGGCGCAATCTCAGCTCACTGCAACCTCCACCTCCCACGCTCAAGCAATCCTCCTACCTCAACCTTCTGAGTAACTGGAACTACAGGTACGTGCCAACACACCCAGCTAATTTTTGTGTATTTTGTAGAGACAGGGTTTCGCCATGCTGCTCAGGCTGGTCTTGAACTCTTGAACTCAAGTGATCCACATACCTCGGCCCCCCAAAGTGCTGGGATTACAGGAATGAACTGCTGTGCCTGGCCATTTTATAGCCCTTTAAACTTTTTTTCCCCCTTAACTGTACTAGGGAAAGTATTAGTTTCTTCCCCCTTAATCTGTGAGGATCAGATGCAGTGTAAAGTGGCGAAGAATGATGGCTAGCATGGAGTAGGTAGCCAGCAATATACTTTAAAAATGACTCCAGTCCTCTAAGCCTGGCTCATAGGAGACTCATGGGCCATTCCCAGAAATAGAAAAGATAGACAGAGGAGATGGTTAACGAGTAGGAGGTGAATTACATTTTGGTTATGTTGAAATTTTCGTCTGAACAAGATAGTCCAGTAGGAGGTTGCCACAAACTGATATGCATCTAGGAGAGAAGCCAAGGCTGGCTAGAGAATCAGATCTGGGACCCATCCAATGAGAAATGGTAGTTACATTAGTGAGAGCAGAGCCGCTGAGAGTACTGAGGCAGAACAAATGGATTATGGGCAGACATACATTTAAGGGAGAGAAGAATGAGAGAAATAAGCACAGGAGTGGCCAGACAGGTGAGACAAATAGAAACTAGTACAGAAAGGTAGAGAATATTTAAGACTGTTATTTGGTGATTTTAAAGTTTTTGAAGATGTGTTGTTTTGTCATTATCCTAGAATTGGTGTCATTACTAGAGAGGTTTTATAATAGCCATTAGAAAACTGTAAGCTGCATTTTGTGATTTACACATTAAGTTAAAAGAAATAAAATGTCACTTTTAGAAACTAGAATGACGATACATACACATATATACATGTATGTCATGAGAAATTATCATAATATTTGAAAAGGGTAGTTGCGAAAATGTTTTCAAATGTATAATCTAAAACCTTGCCCTAATTATAGTCCTGGGAGAATATGTAGTGCTGTGTGATGAGGACAGCACAAAAAAAAGACTGAATAAGGCAGTCTTGGGTTCAAATCCTGTGACCTTAGAAAAGTTATTCGTGGTTGAGGTACCGCCATTTTTTCTTCTCTAATATCCCTAAAATCCCACCCCTAAATTAATAGTAGCATTTATTGTGTGATAATTAAGTGAGGCAATGTATATGAAGTACATTGAACAGTACTTAAAACATAGTAAATGTTACCACACTATTATTGTTTCTGTGTTAGGTGTTGATGATTATCTTTTGCATTCCTTCTTGTGCTTTAGTTTTAACACTAGGTGGCAGCAATGCTCTCTTAACCAATTAAAACGATACTTGCTAATTTTCTGGCGTAGAAGAGATGGGTGAAGCCTTACCTAATAGGAAGATGTGTGTAGGACACCAGCAAAGCAGGGGGAAAAGATGAATAGAGATAGCAATAGAGATATGTATAGAGACATCAACAGAGACAGAGATAGAAATAGAGGGAAAGAGGGAGAGAGAGAGAAAGAAATTGTAGAAAGAATTTGATATTTCAAAAGGATATACTGAAATAGTCATTGTGAGGAAACCAGATCTCTTTTGGATATGCACCTTCTAGAAAATTGTATTATTTTAAAATACATACAGGGAAGTGGCAGATACCATGTGTTTTTTTGTGTTGACAATATTAAGGATCTTAAGTGGTCCTGGATGGCAAATGTCTGTAAAGTGTAATGTGTTTTACTGTTCATTTTAATTTTAGCATTAATCTTAATTATGAAACTATGACCATTTTCCTCTATATAAAACATTCCTTCTACAATAAGATATTTAGTGGTATCTATTGCTATCTAATGCTATCTATTGTTGTGTAACCATTATCTCAAAAGTTGGTAGCTTAAAATGAGGAAATAATGATTTCTTTTTTTTTTTTTTAATTGAGACAGGGTCTCATTCTGCCACTCAGGCTGGAGTGCGGTGGTGATCATGGCTCACTGCAGCCTCGACCTCGTGGGCTCAAGGGATCCTCCTGCCTCAGCTTCTGGAGTAGCTGGGCCTACAGGTGTGTGCCACCACATCCAGCTAAGTTTTTTTCTACTTTTTGTAAAGATGGGGTCTCACTATGGTGCCCAGGCTGGTCTTGAACTCCCAGGCTCAAGTGATCCTGCTGTCTCAACCTCCCATAGTGTTGAGATTACAGGCATGAGCCACTGTGCCCAACTATGATGAATCTTTATTATCCTATATTTTCTGAAAGCCAGGAATGCTGGGGTGACTTAGCTGGGTGGTTCTGGCTCAGCATTTCTCATGAAGTTTCAGTCAAGACCTCAGTTGGGCTAAAGTTATCTGAAGGCTCGACTGGGCCTTGAAGAATCTGCTTCCAAGATGGTTCAGTCACATGGTTGGTGGCAAAAGCTACAATTCCATAATAATTTCTCCATAAGGCAGCTTGAGTGTCCTTTCAAATGGCAGCCAGTCTCTCCTAGGGTGAGTGACCCAGGAGAGACTGCAAGAAGGAAGCTACAATACCTTTTATGACCTTATCTCAGAAGTCATAGGCTGTAATGTCCACCATATTTGTTCATAGCGAGTCACACAGGAAATAACTAAACACAATTGTCAGGAATTTTATACATATGCTGGAAATGGAGTTCCTGTATAAATAAATCACAGGCATGACCTCTTCCAGTGTGGCTCTGGACCTATTTCTACATCTATAAAAAGAGATCATGCCATAGAACCATGAGGAGCTTCAATTCTAAGGTGGCCTGTTCCCTATCTTGATATAACCTCAAATAACTTCTCTGTCCCTGTTTTTTCATCTCTAAAATAAAATCACCTAAGAAATTGCCTTTCAAATTTTTTAGACCCATTGTAAGGGCTGTACATTGAGCCTGAACACACACACATGTACGCGTGTTTTACATATAACAGAAATGAAAGTGCCACAAAACAATACCTTCTTACACTTATTTGTGTGATGTACTCTAATTTTATTCGCCATTCTATGCTAACTCATTTTTAAAAATTCAGGCCAAAGGCCGGGCGCGGTGGCTCACGGCTATAATCCCAGCACTTTGGGAGACTGAGGCGGGCGGATCACGAGGTCAGGAGATCGAGACCATCCTGACTAACACAGTGAAACCCCATCTCTACTAAAAATTCAAAAATTAGCTGGGCATGGTGGCGGACGCCTGTAGTCCCAGCTACTCGGGAGGCTGAGGCAGGAGAATGGCGTGAACCCGGGAGACGGCGCTTGCAGTGAGCTGACATCCGCCACTGCACTCAAGCCTGGGCGACAGAGCAAGACTCCGTCTCAAAAAAAATAATAAAAAAATAAAAATTCAGGCCAAAATCTGTAGTACACTGGTCTCACAGTCCATCAAGGGTTTCAACATTCTTTGTGGAAAGAAAACATCCGCCCTCCCTCCTCGGTGCTCACTTTTCGTTGGTGGTAGAGCAGAAATGCTGAAGAGCGAGTGAGTGAGTCCTCACCTTCCAGTTTCTGGGAGGCACAAAAGCACCTTTGAAAGATGGGTCAGCCCCGCGAGCCTACTCTAATTAGAAGGATCAGAAGTTGCTTGTCAGGTGGAAAGGTTACTGTGTTTATTTTTATTTTTATTTATTTATTTTTTGAGACGGAGTCTCACTCTGTTGCCCAGGCTGGAGTGCAGTGGTGCCAATGGTGCGATCACGGCTCACTGCAACCTCAATCTCCCAGGTTCAAGCAATTCTCCTGTCTGAGCCTCCTGAATAGCTGGGACTACAGGCGCGTGCCACCACACCTGGCTAATTTTTATATTTTTAGTAGAGATAGGGTTTCACCATGTTGGCCAGGCTGGTCTCGAACTCCTTGACCTCGTGATCCGCCCCTCACGGCCTCCCAACGTGCTGGGATTACAGGCATGAGCCACGCGCCTGGCCCATCCACCGTGCCCGGCCCATCTGTGTTTATCTTTAAAAGTTGGCTTTGGAACTTGCCATGTGACTCTGGGAAGTCCTTTAACCGTCCTGAACTCATTCGTCGGCACCACAATTGGAATAATGAGTAGTATCCTTCTTGCCTATTTCATAAAGTTGTTATTAGGCTCACAGTCAATTAGGCACTTATCACGTGGTGAAGAATCTCAGGACAGGATATTTCATCCTCACAACAACCCTCTAAGATATAGAGCATTATCTTTGTTTTATAGATGAAGAAATTGATGCTTAGAGCAGTGACATATGTGAAATCTTAAAGTTAAATCTTAAGTGGTAGAGCTAGAATTCCAAACCTATTCTGACATCAAAACCCTCATCCAAAATGGAAATGTAAGCTCGTTTCATTTGACCACAAGGGGTGGCCATCTGATGTATTCAAATGAAGAAATACGCAGTCACCACAGTGTAATAATGACTTTAGAAACTGATGCTGTCTTGCTGTGAACACGAACACCTAAAATATCACACGTGGGCTTTGAGCTCACTGCCTTCGCCCACTGCAGCGTGAGAACGCTGGCAACAGGGCTTCGGTTCCCCAGATGTTAGCAGCCAGGACTGGGTACATTTCTTGAAATGGCGCCCCCAAACAAAGTCCAGATCGCTTGGATGCAGCCCCCTACATTGGAAAGCGTCCTTCCCAGGAAAGGTCTGGCTTACAGCCCTCTCTTTGGCTGGTTGGCTGGGTTCCGAGAGCGCTGCCTGCCTGGGCCCTGTAGCCAGAGAGCTGACCCCGCGGGGGCGCGTCTCCCGGGCCCCGCGTCCCCTCCCTGACGGGTGGGGCGGGCCCCACAAAGCCCTTTATTGAGGCTCCGGCGTGACGCGGGGAGCCCCACACTCGGCGCCCGCAGCGAGCGGGAAGGACGCGTGTGCCCGCGGCGCGGCCCCGAGGCGTGTGCGCGGCCATGTGCGGTTAGCGCGGCGCGCTCCGTCCTCCTTTTCCCGGCCGCGACCCTCTGAGCCCCTCGAGTCCGGGTAACCAAGCAGCCAGCGCCGGCTCGCTGGGACCCGCCACCCTGGAAGCCCCGCGCCCGCAGCGCGTTCCTGGCGAGTCGGAGGCAGGGTGGGGCTCCGGCGTGGGAAGGAGCCGAGGCTGAGGCCGGTCCCTTAGCCTCGGGCTCTGTAGGCTGCCGAGGCCCCCACCCGTCCCGGGAACCGGTTCCTCCCGGGCTCTGCGCGTCCAGGGAAGGGAAAGAGACTCGCCCCGAATCGGCGTGCAAGGGCGGGGCGCGGGAGTGGTGCTGAGAGTTTTGAATGAGGGAAAACCTGGGAAAGATTGTTCTGCTCAAAGTGCCCGGGCTGGGGCGGGTGGTTCCTGTGCAGGCAGAGCCTTTGGTCGCTCAGCACTGCCACGGTCAGACACATTTTGGCGCAGCGGTGTTGGAGCTGGTTTGGCAGGCTCAGGCAGGGGCAGAGAGCACGACACCGAAACTTTGTCTCAGGATGATGAAACTTGCCTGGCATTTTCTTCTTATTCGGTGGCAAGAAATGAAAAAATGAGTTCATGGAAAAATGAAAGAGAACATGGTTTTACATTTGGGGTTCAAGTTCATTGAACACTTATTAAGAACTTTCTGACATTCAGAAAAATTTTTTTCTATTGTTTGGCTACAAAATATTCATGTGAGAAGCATTAATTAGGTGCGTTGCAATCATTTCAGGTAAAGTGAACAGAGTTATCTGTGACATTCCATCAGGCACCTACGTAAGGAAGTCGTACTGTAATAACTCGCCATGGCGTATGGATTGCCAAGAAAGAACACAGTGAAAACCATTTTGCGGGGCAGTTGTTATAATGTGTAAGTATATATATATATATATTAAAATCAGGGTAAGCATTGACTGGGGTGGGGAGTGTCTTTGTTAAGTAAAATGACTGGACGCTCTATGCTCCTCATGAGATACTGGGCTATATGAAGTATTTTCAGGTGTCTGGGTTCTGAATTTTTTTTTTTTTTTTTTTTTTTTTTTTTAACGCAACTGCTTTTATAAGTTAATCCCATTCCTGATTATCTTACTTGGTCTTTACAACACAACAACACTTTCAAGTGAGAAAACTGAGGTTCAGAGAAGTTTGATCAAAGTCACAGTCCTGTAGTAAGGAAATGTCAGGGCTAGACTCGGGGTCTTCTTGTTCCAAGACAGCATTTTCTGCTTCCACCCACATCTTTTTTTTTTTTTTTTTGAGACGGAGTCTGGCTCTGTCACCCAGGCTGGAGTGCAGTGGCGCGATCTCGGCTCACTGCAAGCTCCGCCTCCCGGGTTTACGCCATTCTCCTGCCTCAGCCTCCCGAGTAGCTGGGACTACAGGCGCCCGCCACCTCGCCCGGCTGGGTTTTTGTATTTTTTAGTAGAGACGGGGTTTCACCGTGTTAGCCAGGATGGTCTCGATCTCCTGACCTCGTGATCCGCCTGTCTCGGCCTCCCAAAGTGCTGGGATTACAGGCTTGAGCCACCGCGCCCGGCCACCACCCACATCTTTTAAAAAACTTTGTTTAGGGCCGGGCGCGGTGGCTCAAGCCTGTAATCCCAGCACTTTGGGAGGCCGAGACGGGCGGATCACAAGGTCAGGAGATCGAGACCATCCTGGCTAACACGGTGAAACCCCGTCTCTACTAAAAAATACAAAAACCCAGCCGGGCGAGGTGGCGGGCGCCTGTAGTCCCAGCTACTCGGGAGGCTGAGGCAGGAGAATGGCGTGAACCCGGGAGGCGGAGCTTGCAGTGAGCTGAGATCCGGCCACTGCACTCCAGGCTGGGCGACAAAGCAAGACTCTGTCTCAACAACAACAACAACAACAACAAAAAAAAAAACCACAACTTTGTTTAGATCCTCCGCGTCTACCAAAAAAACGCCCCGGTGTCAGATGTATCTTAACAGAGCACCTAAGTAGCTGGCAGAAAGGGTTGGTTTTGTATCCTGTATACTTTGGCAGGCAGTGGATGGTTTCCAATCAAGAAGACCTGGACTCTAAGCCTGGCCCTGCCCCCAGTTCCCTAAGGCCACCTTCTTCCTCCTTGATCTCTGCATTTGCAAGATGCATATAACAATTGGCTATGCGGTGTGGATTATAAATGAAGTCATGTATGTAAAGTACTTGCACATTGCCTGTCATCCAGTGAACGCATCGTGAGCACGTGTTGCAACCACACAGTAGTTTCACTCTGTGATATTGTAGTGCAGTCTTTTCCTCTCTTAAACATTTGATTAGGTGTCAACTGAATTTGTCTTTTAAACAATATTCTATGAAGTAAATGAAGATTCCCTATGGGATTATAAAACCAGAGCTATAGGAAATTTCAGAGAAAACTCACTGTTGCATTTTGTTTAGTTTTGTCAGTTTAGTATGTGTTTAGACCTTGAACTATGGACAAGTACCATTATACTAAGTATCATTATAAACATAATTTTTATGTGAAGATACTCCTATTTCTGAGAATGACTTAAAGCACTGATTCCATGGTTTTAGTTATGCAGAACTTTATGTCATGAACAATCTCTGTAACACCAGAGATTTCATTCTCTTTCATTCTCTCAAGATAGTATTTGATATCATACTATTTATAAGAATAGCCAAGTCAAGGGGAACAGAATGGTAGTCGCGCTCTTTAGAGTTCATTTGCCAAGGTAACTCCCTACCTGGGGCTTTTTTTTTGATTCAGTGTTTTTAAAGGATTGTAAAAACAATACACTAAAAACATCTAGCGTATGAAAGGTAGATAAAAATGATATATCTCCCCATTCCCATTCCTGATTTCCACTCAGAGGTACAATGTCTTATATGTTTTCTAGAATTTCTGTGGCTACACAAGACACATACACACATGTATACACACACACATATGTCTTTTTAACACATGGAATCATATTGAACTTTGCTCTGCCCACCGCCTTCCAATATATCTTGTATAGCCTAATAGGCAAGAGCACTGATTCTGGAGTTTGACTTCCTGGGTTCAGATCCCAACTTCACAACCAATGGCTTTGTGACCTTGGGCAAATTGTTCTCTGCACCTCAGTCTCCCTCCCTCCCTCCCTCCTTCCCTCCCTCCCTCCCTCCCTCCCTCCCTCCCTCCCTCCCTTCCTTCCTTCCTTCCTTCCTTCCTTCCTTCCTTCCTTCCTTCCTTCCTTCCTTCCTTCCTTCCCTCCTTCCTTTCTTCTTTCCAGACAGGGTCTCACTCTGAAGTGCAGGCTGGAATGTTGTGTACCTCCTGGGCTTGAGTGATCCTCCCACCTCAGCCTCCTGAGTAGCTGGGATGACAGGCACGCACCACAGTGCCCGGTGAATTTGTTTTATTTTTGGTAGAGATGGGGTCTCACTTTGTTGCCCAGGCTAGTCTCAAACTCCTGTCCTCAAGTGATCCACCTTGGTCTCCTAAAGTGCTGGAATTACAGGCATGAGCCACCATGCCCAGCTAGAGATCTTTATTTTTTTTTTATCAAGACAGGGTATCACTCTGTCACCTCAGTGCAGTCTCAGCCTTAGCCTCCCGGGCTCAAGTGATCCTCCTGCTGCAGCCTGTTTTGTAGCTGGAACCACAGGCCTGTGCCACCACATTCGGCTAATTTTTTGATTTTTTGTAGAAATGAGATCTCATTACATTGCCTAGGCTGGTCTTGGCCTTCTGGCCCCCAGCGATCCTCCTGCCTCTGCCTCCCACAGTGCTGGGATTATAGGCATCTACATCCTCTTACATGGAAAGCCTGGATTGACTTCATGGAGGCTGAATCAAAGTTCCTGGTGTAATTTCTGGTCATTGTTCAGTATTATCTCTATATTAGTTAACATAAATCTCCCTCTCCTGTCTGGAATTACAACTCTGGAAAATTCTGAACAGCTCCCCACCCCATAAACCAAAATGTCTAGTGGCAGATGGAACCGAGAATTAATGTCTTCTACATCTCACATGGTAGGTGCTTAATCAACATTTATTGAATGCATTAATGAACTTTTGCCCCAGACAGGAACCTTGGGATCTTGCACTGCTTGCAAAGAACTGGTACACAAACCTAGCCAATATCAAGTTGCCTTTCTTGGAAGAAATTTCATTTGGTGGTTCTGTGCAGCTCACAAAATGTAACACCGTTAAAGATGGACTGCTCCCTTCTGCAGAATGTAAGTTCCTTAAGTTCTGCTTTAATAAGTTATAAATTGTGTGTGTCATTTGCTTATCAGAGAAATGTTTAAATCTGTGTATTTACACCCATACCTCCTATCTTTGTAGCTCTGTCATCTTGTTTATTATTCAAGCATATGGATTTTGCTGTATGATATTCAGTTTTGACTTAGTTGTGCCTGATGAAAAATGTATGTCAGATTGTTTTGTGTATTTTCTTTTTCAGCCATCAAACTCGAAAGGGAGTATGAAGTGAAGCGTCTTTGTAAACTGAAATGTCAAGAAAATACATCTGAGGAAATTAAGCTTCTCCTGAGGGAAAGGCCAGCCGGTTTGAGAAGACCTCTTCCATCTAAATGACAGTCAGCTCATGACTGAATCTGTACTCTGTCTCTTGCATCCAAAGGGGATGAAGGTCTCTGGACGTTTCACTGTGTAAAGTTCGGGGCAGATATTTGAATGCCCACTGGTGGATGGGCCACTGCCCACAGCTGTGGGTTAATGGCCAGCTCTGACAGATCTTCTGAGTCCCTGACATACTCTTGTTCCTTGTATCACAAGCTACAGCACTGTAAGTAGATGAAAATGCATTTGGAGTTGAGTCGTTTGTGCTATTCATTTTAATTTTTGTAAAATTGAACTAAAAGAAGAGGAAATTTCTTCAGCTGCATTGTTTTCAAAAGACCTCTTGAATATGCATCTTTGAGATCCCAAGGAGGGACCAAAAAGAAGGCAAGAGAGAAATTCTCTTAAAAATGATAAACTGAAACATTTCATTTGGTTAAGAAAAATAATAGACTTCATTTTTAGTACTTCTCTAGTTTCCAATTTCAATGAAACATCATTGAATATTCACATGTGGTACTTTAAAGTAGCAAGTAGGACTTACTTTGTTTTTGTTCTCCTAGAAAAATTGTCAGGCTGGAGGTGATGGCTCATGCTTATAATCTCAGTACTTTGGGAGACTGAGGTGGGAGACTCGCTTGGGCCCAGGAGTTTGGGACCAGCCTGGTCTCTACAAAAAATTAAAAAATTAGCTGAGCGTGGTGCTGTGCCTATAGTCCCAGCTACTTGGGAGGCTGAGATGGGAGGATCCCTTGAGCCCAGGAGTTTGAGGCTGCATTGAGCTGTGATCATGCCACTGCACTCCAGCTTGGAGGGCAGAGTGAAAACGTGTCTCAAAAAACAAAAACAAAAAAAGTCAATCTTTTTCCTTCTGCCTAATTTCTTATTTTCTATCTGGAATGACCCTGAAGCATATGGAACACACATAGTTATGTGAAAGTGACATGAAAATACACAGAAGGTCTTATGAGAAAAACACAGACTGGGGGATGGGGAATTGATTAACTGGAAAGTATTGGATTTGGATGAACCAATTCTTCTAGCATTTGAACCAATAAAGCATACTTGGATATTAATGTTACTTTTGAGCACAGTGTAGTGTTTTTTAGATGATTTAGTAAGCATTTTAGGATCTTCTGGTATTTTCTTTTTCCCACCCAGGCTGGAGTGGAAGTTTCACTGTAACCTCTGCCTCCCAGATTCAAACAATTCTCGTGCCTCAGTATCCCGAGTGGCTGGGACTACAGGCATGCACCACCACACCTAGCTAATTTTTGTATTTTTTAGTAGAGACGGGATTTCACCATATTGGCCAGGGTGGTCTTGAACTTCTGACCTCAAGTTATCTGCCCACCTTGGCCTCCCAAAGTGCTGGGATTACAGGTGTGAGCCACCGTGCCTGGCTGATCTTCTAGTATCTTAGCTTCATTTCATTATGAAAGGCACTGTGGCATACTGTGCAAGAGTATAGACTTTAGACCTGGGTGCCTTTCTTCAAATCCTAGCTCAGCTGCTTATTGCTATGTGAGCTGGGATAAGTTACCTTGTTTCTGCTTGTTTTCTCATTTGTAAAATCGGGGTAATACAGGTATACCTACTTCATAGGATTAAATGAAAACTGCCAGGCACACAATGAGAATTACTCTGGTGTTAGCCATTACTGTGAGTATCACTATCATTATAATCTAGGTATAATCTATATTGGGCTGACTCTCTTGACCTTTGTACAGACCAGAAGTCTTGAAATTTAAAAAATTTGGTTTTATTCTTACAATATATATGTACTACTTGCCCGACCATCTGACCTGAATTTTTAGTTCAAATTAAGGCCGCTGTACCTATGGCAAATCCTGATCATTTCTCTTTAAAAGTCATCATCCCTGATAATCAACTTGTCATTTATGTCTTTCTCTTAAAAGTAGCATGGAGAATTTGTGTGCAAAAATGTCACATCCTGATGTCCCCACTGTGTAACCCAGGAGCATAGATATCATTTTGTGGTCTGCCCTCTGGAGCCACCAGGGAGCCCTAAGCATGTCATACCTCACTTCACAACCTGGCACTTTCAGTTAGTGGCATTAATTGGGAGTATAAGTAATATGCTTCCATCTGTTGTCCAAAAGACCTTCAGGATGGCAAAATAGTAGAAAGGAGAGTTTTACTGGTGATGTCAGTTAGCGAACTGGGAAGAGAGTCTCTGGAGTGGACTGAAGGTGCTCTTTCTTTGAAGAGGGAAAGCGCAGGCTGGATTTTAGGCCTCCCAGGGCCTGTATCACGCAATAAAGTAATACGTATTCAGCAGGTTTTGGGGGAAAAGCTGTACATATGTATGAAGGTAGTCAAGCACATGTGCAATGGGCAAACATATATGTAACGTACTTCCCATGTTCACTTTGGGATGGGGTTTTAGCATTAAAATAAGGTGGAGTTTGGCTCTACATCAAAAGTGAACTACAGGGCACAAAGACAGTTCATGAGCAGCCTGTATAAGCTGGCAGAAACTGGCTTAAGGTCTGCAGTTGCTTTTCATAAAAGAAGGTTTGTAAGGCTGGTCCTCTGTTGAATCAGAGTTGCAGTGGTCTGGGATGTAAATCAGGGTCAGGAGGGCTGTGATAGCTCCTGTTGGTATGGAGTTTAGCAAGAGTGTAGTTTTTCTTCTAGGGGTAAGAATTTAGGAAGTTGTCATGCCAACTGAGCCCTGAGCCCCTTGATGCTATAGTAAGTTTTATTTCCTTAACCTTATGGACTGTCTTAATTGATAAAGAGGCATCTGTTTTGATCTCTCAGATCACATATTCTTTTTCATAATGTTGAAAATGAATGAAACATGTATCTGTTTGTAAAAAGTTTGCCAGAACAAAATATTTTAACGCTCCTTGAGAAAAGATGGAATTTGAGAAAGCTTTAGTTCTTCATGATTTTCTTGAGAGAGGAGTCCTGCTTCTAGCTTTAAGATTCTGTTAATCATGATTTTAGGCAGATGTTTCTGAGCCTCTGAAAACTGCACATATTGAAATAAAATTACATTGCAAAATTGAGTAATATGTGTGTATGTCTCTCTCTCTTGAAATGCCCTAACAGCAGGAAAGGAACGTTCTTATGTTAGTGTTCCAATGCCTAACTTATATAGTTACTCAATAGACATTCATTGATGGAACATTTTCAGGGCTGGGCATGGTGGTTCACACCTATAATCCCAGTACTTTGGGAGGCTGAGATGGGTGGATCACCTGAGGTCAGGAGTTCAAGACCAACCTGGCCAACATGGTGAAACCTCATCTCTACTAAAACTACAAAAAATTAGCCAGGCATGGTGGCATGTACCTGTAATCCCAGCTAGTCGGGAGGCTGAGGCAGGAGGAGAATCACTTGAACCCAGGAGGTGGAGGTTGCAGTGAGCTGAGATCACACCATTGTACTCCAACCTGGGAAACAAGAGTGAAACTCCTCAAAAAAAAAAAAAAAAAAAAAAAAAAAAAAAAAAAAATCAGATGGTGAAAGATCCATAATAGAATGCACTTGATAGTTGCTTTCTTATTTTTTATTTTTTTAATTAAAAAAATTTTTTAGAGACAGGGTCTGGCTCTGTTGCCCAGGCTGGGGTGCACTAGTATGATCATTGCTCACTTCAACTTTGAACTCCTAAACTCAAGCAATCCCAGCTACTTGGGACTATAGCTGCTTATGATCCCACCATGCATGGCTAATTTTTTTTGGTAGTCTTTGTATGATAGGGTACTTTTTTAAAATCAGGAGATATATGACCGAATATGGGACTAAAACAGTTCAAGCCAAAGGTCAGAATGAACAAATATACCATTTTTACATAAAACATTTTAAAGTTATAACAATTTAATTAAAACTGATAACAATTCAACTTCAGTGGCATACAAAAATTCTAGTTCTTTACCTCTCCACTTTCCCCCACTTTGGCATTGCTGTTAGAAATTATATCTTTCTATATTGTGTATTCATTAACATAATTTATAGTTATTTTTTATGCTTTTGTTTTTTAGATTCTATGCCAAACTTAAAAGTGATCTATACAACAACATTACACTACTTACAATAGTATAGAATTATATATATATATACAATTTTTAAAAATTTTTTTGAGACGGAATCTCACTCTGTTGCCCAGGGGAGTCAAGTGGTGTGATCTCGGCTCACTGCAACCTCCACCTCCTGGGTTCATGCACTTTTCCTGCCTCAGCTTCCTGAGTAGCTGGGATTACAGGCATGCGCCACCATGCCCAGCTAATTTTAGTAGAGACAGGATTTTGCCATGTTGACCAGGCTTGTCTTGAACTCTTGACCTCAGGTGATCTGCCTGCCTTGGCCTCCCAAAGTGCTAGGACTACAGGTGTGAGCCACTGCACCTGGCCTAATTCTATATTTTATCTACATATTTACCTTTACCAGAGAGTTTTATATTTTTCTATGGTTTTGTGTTGCTGTCTAATGTCTTTTTGTTTCAACTTGAAGGAGTCTCTTTAGTATTTCTTTTTTTTTTTTTTTTGAGACGGAGTCTTGCTCTGTCACCCAGGCTGGAGTGCAGTGGCCGGATCTCAGCTCAGGCCTAGTGGTAATGAACCTCCTCAGCTTTTGTTTATCTGGGAAAGTTTTAATTTTTAAAAATTTTTGAAGGACAGTTTTGCCAGACGTACTGTTGTTGGTTGGCAGCTTTTTCCATTTTAGCACTTTGAATATATTACTTCACTCCCTTCTGGCCTGGAGGGTTTCTTTTACTTGAGAAAGAGTCTCGCTCCGTCACCCAGGCTGGAGTGCAGTGGCGCAATCTCGGCTTACTGCAACCTCTGCCTCCTGGGCTCAAGCAGTTCTCCTGCCTCATGCTCCCGAGTAGCACCACCATGCCTGGCTAATTTTTGTATTTTTAGTAGAGACGGGGTTTTACCATGTTGGCCAGGCTGGTCTCAAACTCCTCACCTCAAGTGATCCGCTCACCTTGGCCTCCCAAGGTGCTAGGAGTATTGGTGTGAGACACCACACCTGGCCCTGGCCTGCAGGCCTTCTGCTCAAAAATCTGCTGGTAGGCTGGGCTCGGTGGTTCATGCCTGTAATCCCAGAACTTTGGGAGGCCAAGGTGGGAGGATTGCTTGAGACCAGGAGTTTAGAACAATTTGAGCAATATAGTGAGACCTCGTCTCTACAAAAAATAAAAAGAAAATTATCCAGGCATGGTTGTGTGTGGCTGTAGTCACAGTTACTCCAGAGGCTGAGGCAGGAGGATTGCTTGAGCCCAGGAGTTCAAGGCTGCAGTGAGCTATGATCATGCCATTGCACTCCAGCTTGGGTGACAGAGCAAGATCCTATCTCAAAATTAAAAAAAAAAAAAGAAACAAAACAAACTGCTTATAGTCTAATAAGATCTCCCTAGTATGAGATGAGTCACTTTTCTCTTGCTGCTTTCAAGATTCTCTCTTTGTCTTTGACATTTGACAGTTTGATAATAATGTGTTTTGGTTTGGATCACTTTGGTTTATCCTCGTTGGAGTTTGTTGAGCTGCTTGAATTTGTATGTTCATTTTCTTCCTCAAATTTGGGAAGATTTTGGCCATTATCTCTTCAAGTAGGCTTGCTATTCCTTTCTCCCTTTTCCTTCTGGGTCTCCCATCATGCATATATTGGTCTGTTTGATGGTGTTCTAGAAGTATTTTTGGCTTTCTTCACTTTTCTTCATTCTTTCTTTTTGCTTGTCTGACTCAATAATTTTAAGTGATCTGACTTCAAATTCACTGACTCTATTTTTTTCTGCTTGATTCAGTGTGCTATTGAACTCCTCTAGTGAATTTTAAAATTCAGTTATTGTATTCTTCTGCTTCAGATTTAAAAAAATGGTTTCTGTGACTTTGTTGATATTCTCATTTTGTACATGTATCATTTTCCTGATTCTGTTTAGTTGTTTATCTTCTCTATTAGCTCACTTAGCATCTTTAAGATGTTTAGTTTGAATCCTTTGTCAGGTAAATCATAGGCCTGCATTTCTTTGGGGGTTGGTTTCTGGAAATTTATTTTGTTACTTTGATTGGGCCATGTTTTCCTGTTTCTTTGTAGGCCTTGTGACCTTTTGTTGAGATTCGGGCATTCAAAAAACAAAAACAAAAACAAAAAACAGAAAACAAAAGAACCAAAACCTCCAAAGCCAAATAAAAAACAGCTACCTCTCCCACTCTTTAGACATTGGCTTAATGCAGGGGAGGGTCTTCACCAGTCAGCCTGGCTAGAGTGTATGGGGACCTCTCAGACCTTTCTGGAAATGCATCTTCTCTGGGCTTGTGTGTATAATTTCCCAGTTAAAAAAGATTTGCTTGCTTCTTCACTGGAGCTCATAATCGTTTGCTTTTCCTGGTGTCTGTCTATGGTACTACACTCCCTCTAGTGCCGTAACAAACCGTGGAGCTTGCCTTTGTTCTCAATGGCCCCCCAACCTGGCATCCCAACTGCTGTTCTGGTCACTGTTCCAAGTCAGGTAAGATAGAACCAAGTCCTTGAGCAGCATCACTGAAAAACCAGAATGTTGGATACACAGTGCATTCATCTCTTTCACTCCTGAGGAAAAAATGGGGTTAGAATTTTTCTCCTGATTGTACCACCTTGTGCATGGGAGAAGGAATGGCTAGGGCAGGTCAAATGCCATGAATTTTCCTACCCATTTCAATGCACTTGCTGAGGTGCTGCAACCTCTTAACTTGTTTCTGGAGTTCTTACAAAAGCAGTTCGGTTTGTATATTGTTAAGTCACTGTCTTCCTTGGGGAATGAGGATCTGAAGCTTCCTATTCTGCCACTGTACTGATACCACTCTGCAAATATACAATTTTTGATACATTGCTATCACTCTGGGATTTGGGGGTTATGGATAAGTTTGAGGTTACAAACCTGTTCATTCCAATATTAAGTCGGTAGCATAAATGAGCAAGATGGTCCAGTGAAGCCATACAGGGAGTGCAGAGACTGGAGAAGGGGAGAGCATGCACCTTCTCCAAAGGGGCAGCAGCTGCTCAGCTCCAGCCTGTCAGTGTCATGCTAGAGTGGCATCGAGGGGATAATCTTCCAGTTTGATTTTCCCAAGGGGAAGCTCTTCCAATTTTTTGAGAGAATCTGAAAATAAAGGTGAAAAAAAGAACACAAGCAACTCCTTATTGTGGAAAATTTCAAACATGCAAGAGTAGTAAGAATAAGAAATGAATCTCTACGTCTCTATCACCTTGCTCCAGCACTTATCAACTCACGGCCAATTTTATTTCACTTATACTCACTCACTTTCCACACCCCAGTCCCCACTATTGGGTTATTTTGAAGTAAATTCTAGATAACATATCAGTACATCTGTAATTATAGAAATACAGATTTTATAAATGTAGATTTCCAATTTTATAAATGTGCGGAACAGTCAAAACATTCCTGGGGGTTATAATCCATGTAGGCCCATTGTTTAACCTCAGATTAGGGAGTTGTGTCTGGTGGTTGCTGCTTTAACATATTTAGAAGCCATTATCTAAATTATCCCGATACTTTCTTCCATCTGTGACATATGGCACAAATGAAGAGCACTTTGTTTCAGGAGTTTTGATGTGAGTGACTCACTTGATTTAGTGATCCTCAGCCCTGGAAAAAGTTGTCGGGAACCCAGGCTCTGTATATAGCCTTGGTTGCGTGACTTGAGAAGGTGGAACATCCACATTCCTAGTCCAAATTTGCCTCATAAAATTCCAATGTACTCTGTGTAAGACTCTGATCTGCCAACCAGAAACACTCCCAAAGTTTCTTGGCTGAAAGTCTGGGAGTTGGAGCTTTCACCAGATTACCCACTCTACTTTCTTCCCACTTCCTTTCCACACTTGTCCTCTCCTATTTGTTCTTTCTGACATTTTGACTAATTTTCCTCCATCTCAGCAAGTATCATAAATATTACAGCTGGATTGTTAACTGGTTAAAATGTGGAAACAGACCATTTTATGATTACACAACCAAAGATAGCCTTTAGCAGAAATTTAGTGTGTTTTCATTTCTTTGGAAATCAAAACCAATTCAATTTTCTTTAAAAAAATTAGCAATCTCCAGCTGTATCAATATATGTTTTGGACTGTGACAAGATTCATGCTGTATGTTTATTTTTGTAGTTCACATCCCACTGAGTGGCCTGTACTCTTTCCTTTAAGGTCACTGTCACCAATCCATCTAGTCCCAGGGATAATACTTCCAATACTTTATTTGAAAACTGTAAATATTTTAAAATCTAAAGCCCACAAATCTACTGCACATTGTTGCTGTTAGTTTTAATTTCTTAAAAATCAGATTTAGATAAGATAGTAATAGAGAGAAAACTCTAGGTTTTAGTAGATCTGGGTTCTAGAGTCTTCCCTGCCCCAATTAGTTGTATATCCATGAGAAAATCTCTTAATTTCAATGGAACTCAGTTTGTTTCTCTTTTTAAACATTGCCAGTTATAAATGTATTTTATTTTATATTATTTTTATTTATTTATTTTTTTGAGACTGAGTCTCACTCTGTTGCCCAGGCTGGAGTGGTGCAATGTCGGCTTACTGCAACCTCCACCTCTTGGGTTCAAGTGATTCTCATGCCTCAGCCTCCTGAGTAGCTGGGACTACAGGTGCACGCACCACGCCTGGCTAATTTTTGTATTTTTAGTAGAGACAGGGTTTTGCCATGTTGGCCAGTCTGGTTTTGAACTCCTGACCTCAGGTGATCCACCTGCCTTGGCTTCCCAAAGTGCTGGGATTACAGGCGTGAGCTACTTTGCCCGGCTTCTATAAATGTATTTTAAATAAAGATTTGTTTTTTAAAACAGTAGTTCCCAAGCTGGGCATGGTGGCTTATGCCTGTAATCCCAGCACTTTTGGAGGCTGAAGTGGGAGGATTTATTGAGGCCAAGAGTTCGAGACCAGACTGAAAAAAGACTGAAACCCCATCTCTACAAAAGCCAAAAAAAAAAAAAAAAAATTAGCCAGATGTGGTGACACATGACTGTAGTCCCAGCCACTTGGGAAAATCCCTTGAGTGCTCAGGAATTTGAGGTTACAGTGAGCTATGATTGTACCACTGTACTCCAGCCTGGGCAACAGAGAAAGACCCTGTCTTAAAATAAAATAGGCCAGGCACGGTGGCTCAGGCCTGTAATCCCAACACTTTGGGAGGCTGAGGTGGGTGGATCACCTGAGGTCAGGAGTTCGAGACCAGTCTGGCCAACATGGTGAAACCCTGTCTCTACTAAAAATACAGAAGTTAGCTGGGCGTGGTGGCAGGCTTCTGCAATCCCAGCTACTCGGGAGGCTGAGGCAAGAGAATTGCTTGAACCTGGGAGGCAGAGGTTGCAGCGAGCCGAGATAGCGCCACTGAGACTCTGTCTCAAAAAAAAAAAAAAACAAATAAAAAAATAAATAAAATAATAGTTTTCTATGCCACTACCACTCATTTCTACTGTAGAGTCAACTAATTTCACCTCTTTTACCTATTTTGTTATTTACCTCCGTAACTCGAAAACTTGAAATAACACATTGGTATTACTACTTCTTCTTCTTTTTTTTTTTTCTTTCTAGGCACAATCTATTGACTTCCCAATATAGATGATAACATTTTCTTTTCTTTTCTTTTCTTTTTTTCTTGAGATGGAGTCTCACTTTGTTGCCCAGGCTGGAGTGCAATGGTATAATCTTGGCTCACTGCAACCTTTGCCTCCCGAATTCAAGTGATTCTCCTCCCTCAGCCTCCCTAGTAGCTGGGATTACAGGCACATGCCACCACACCCGGCTAATTTTTGTAGTTTTGGTAGAGACCGGGTTTCACCATGTTGGCCAGGCTAGTCTCAAACTCTTGACCTCAAGTTATTCATCCGCCTCAGCCTACCAAAATGCTGGGATTACAGGTGTGAGCCACCGCGCATGGCCTATTTTTTTCTTAACCTTACCACAGATGTAGAACATTTCCTATTCCCTCAAATATATCATTAGATTACATTATAATTTGTCTTAGATCAGTATTAAATGTTAACATTATTGTGACTATGTGTCTTAGTCCATTTGGGCTGATAAAATAAAATACCATAAACTGGGTAGTTTATACACAACAGAAATTTATTTTTTGCAGTTATGGAGACTAGAAAGTCCAAGATCAAGGAGTCAGCAGCTGCCTGGAGAGGGCCTGTTCCTCATAGATAGTTCCTATCCACGAGGATAGGAACGTATGTGAAGACGGGAGCAGTTTCTTGAGTACGCAATTCCCTAGCTGTGTCTTTACATGGTGGAAGCGACCAGCTAGCTCCGAGGAGCTTCTTTTATAAGGGCATTAGTCCCATTCATGAGGGCTCCATCTTTGTGACCTAATCACCTTCCGAAAGGCTCTTAACATCATTACCCTGGGAATTAGGATTTCAACATACAATATTTGGGGGACATAAACATTCATACCACAGCAGTACATGAACATTTCAGAACAGATCTATGTAGTAAACTATGATTAATTTTCCTTCCCTGTTACTTGCTTTTTGCAGGATTTAGAAACTTAGTAATTAGATTTAGTAACTGCTTAGTTTTCCATGCATTTATCATGAAATATTTATTTGTTAACCTCATGCTCCTTGCCAGTTGTTAGTCCTCTCAAAACGTTCTGATGTATTTTATTATTTCACCATCCTGAGAAGGCCCGTAAGAAGTCTCGTCCTGCTCTAACCTGGACTGTTTATTTTCATACTCAGAGCAAACTCTCCTTCTGTGATTTTGACATTATCCTCCTGGGGATTCGCTTCACTCTCTTCTGTGCAGATGCCCCTGTTTCTTGTGTGATCATCCTCTTTCTTGGTTTGCTGCTTTATTTTGGTGCAGCATCCTCTCCAGTAGTTACTTGAGATAGGGTACATGGGAGGAAAATTTTTTGAGTTCTTCTTGTCTAGAGTCTTTATTTTACTCTGAAGATGTCATTGATAGCTTGGCTATGTATAGCATTGTAGGTTGTAAATAATGTTCCTACAAAATTTTGAAGGCTTTGTTCATTTCTTTTTTTTTTTTTTTTCTGAGACGGAGTCTCGCTCTGTCACCCAGGCTGGAGTGCAGTGGCCCAGTCTCAGCTCACTGCAACCTCTGCCTTCTGGGTTCAAGCGATTCTCCTGCCTCAGCATCCCTAGTAGCTGGGATTATAGGCACATGCTGCCACGCCTGGCTAATTTTTATATTTTTAGTAGAGATAGGGTTTAGCGATGCTGGTTTTGAACTCCTGGCCACAGGTGATCCGCCTGCCTTGGCCTCCCAAAATGCTGGGACTATAGGTGTGAGCCACCGTGCCCAGCCCATTCATTTATTTTTAGTTTTATTATTGTCAGCATTCCGAAGCCATTTTTACTCTGGATCCTTCCTTGAGACCTGCTTTTTCTCCCTGGAAGCTTATGGCATCTTCGCCTAGATCCCAGTATCCTGATGGGAATCGCGGTGTAAGTCTATTCACATCCAAGGTAGTACAGTGATTTAGAGCACTCAGTGTACAGCACGGGCCAGCTGCAGTTGAATGCCAGTCTTATCACTTACTGACTGTATTGTCTTGGACAGGTTATTCAATTTTTCTCAGCTTTAATTTCTACATGTGTGGATAATGATGGTTTTGACAAGGAAATGAGTTAAATATATTAAAGCAGTTAGAACAGTGCCTGGCACAGAGGAAGCCCTAATACTGTTCGTGTTAGCTACTCTTACCGTTATCCATTTTACTTGACATGCTTCAAACCCTTGCAATCTAGAAACTCATGCCCCTCACTTCTAGGAAATTATCTTAAAAATTAATTCGTATATATTTCTATCTTTTTGTTTTCCCTACACTTTCTACAAGAAGTACTATTATTCATGTACTGCACAGGTCTTCTAATTTTTTATCTTTTCTCTCTTGTTTTTTTTTTTTGAGACGGAGTCTCGCTCTGTCACCCAGGCTGGAGTGCTGTGGCCGGATCTCGGCTCACTGCAAGCTCCGCCTCCCGGGTTCCCGCCATTCTCCTGCCTCAGCCTCCCGAGTAGCCGGGACTACAGGCGCCCGCCACCTCGCCCGGCTAGTTTTTTTTTTGTATTTTTTAGTAGAGACGGGGTTTCACCGTGTTAGCCAGGATGGTCTCGATCTCCTGACCTCGTGATCCGCCCGTCTCGGCCTCCCAAAGTGCTGGGATTACAGGCTTGAGCCACCGCGCCCGGCCTTCTCTCTTGTTTTTTATCCCTTTGCCTTTTGCTGCAATTTGTGGGAGAGCCTTTCAGTTTTGTCCTCCAACCACCATAAGTTTTTCTTTTCTGCTACTATATTTTTATTTTTTTCTCTGAACACTTGCCTTTCTCCTTTGTAAAAGGTAACCTGTTTTATTCATAATTGCTTAGTTTTTTCTTATCTGTGAGGATACAAAATAGATTTCTTCTCCCTGCATCATATGTGTTCCCTCAAGGCTGTTTTTCTGCTTATTTTTTATCTCCATCTGTCATGTGAAAAGCTCTCCCAGTAATCCAGGTGTGACAAAGCACATGACTTAAGGAAGTGAAGGTGGAGTAGATGGTGCGGCTCTGACTCAGGGGTCATGGAAGAAGTAGAAATCACAGCACAGCTTGGGAAAAACGATGCGAGTGAATGAAAGGGAGGAGCCTAGGATGACTTCTAGATTGTGGGCTTGGGCCATGGGGTACATGCTGTCGTCAGAGAGAACCGGAAAGGAAGAATTGTCTTGGGCCTGTAGGAGATACATTTTGTTTTCGTTCGATTGGTGTTTGAAGCTCTCAGGAGACACTCTAGTGGAGATGTCCAGTAGAGGGGGCTTTACAGGTGTGCTGCTCAGGAAAGGGAAAGCGGGGAGATGAAAACTGAAACCATGGATGTGTTTGAGTTCATCCAGGAAACTATGCAGAATAAAATAGAAGTAGCATAGAAGAGGCAGATCATGAGAAAAAAATGAACTGGTTATCTAAACCCCAGGTGAATTGCATGCTGAAGTTTTTTTTTTTTTTTTCTTTGAGATGGAGTCTTGCTGTGTCGCCCAGGCTGGAGTGCAGAGGCACGATCTCGGCTCACTGCAACCCCCACCTCCCTGGTTCAAGCAATTCTCCTGCTGGGATTACAGGCGTGTGCTGCCATGTGGCTATTTTTTTTGCATTTTTAGTAGAGACGGGGTTTCATCATCTTGGCCAGGATGGTCTTGATCTCCTGACATTGTGATCTGCCTGCCTGTCCCTCCAAAAGTGCTGGGATTATAGGCGTAAGCCACCATGCCCGGCCCTAATTTTTGTGTTTTTAGTAGAGATGGGGTTTCACCCACGTTGGCCAGGCTTGTTTCGAACTCCTAATCTCAAGTGATCCACCTGCCTCGGCCTCCCAAAGTGCTGGGATTACAGGCATGAACCACCACACCCGGCCTGCGTGCTGTAATTTTTTTAATGAAAAATAGTTTGGCATATAATTTTTAAAATCAGTTATTTACTTAGGTTCTTAAGAAATTCGGAACACCAGTTTGTGAGGATAAATTTCTTTTTTTCTTCTTTTTCTTTTCTTTTCTTTTGTTTTTTGAGACAGGGTCTCACTCTGTTGCCCAGGCTGAAGTGCAGTGGCGTGATCTTGGTTCACTGCAACTTCTGCCTCCTGGGTCAACTGATCCTCCCACCTCAGCCTTCCCAGTAGCTGGGACCACAGCCGTGCATCACCACACCTGGCTAATTTTCTTTTTTGTGTTTTTAGTAGAGATGCTGTTTTGCCATGTTGCCCAGGCTGGCCTTGAATTCCTGAGCTCCAGTGATCTACCTGCCTCCGCCTCCTGAAGTGCTGGGACTATAGGCGTGAGCTACCGTGCCTGGCTTGTGAGAACAAATTCCACTCGTCAGGGCAAACACAGATCGCAGGTAGCCCCCGAGCTGAGGAAAAGCTTTGAGTTTTGGTAAAATTTGTGAGTCCACAGCTTTCTGATCAATTTGGCGCTGCTCTGTAATCTCGTATTTCTCTTTTTCTGTGTTGAAGATCTCACCTTCCTGTTTCTGGGCTTCCGCAGCTGCTGCTTGTTGAAGTAAGCGTCAGTAAGATGTTTTGGGATTTTTACACTGCTGATATCGATTTTGGTTGAGGTGGCAGTGACAGATTTCTGGCGTGTTCTTTGTAGAGGATCTTGGTTGAGGACCAGAGGTTGTCGCAAGTAACAAGCCGCTAGCCAGCTGCTTCAGGAAGACCACCCTCTTGCCCCTGTGGCATCCAGTGAGGATGATCAGAATGGTCCCGGGGTGATGCTGGCTCGCAGTTTTCTCACGTGCTGACTGAAGGGTTTTTTGCCGTGGCTCAACAGCTTTCGAGGCACATCTTCAGTAGGATAACATCTAGGCATTTTGTGATGTTTCACCACCCGGTATCACTGTTCTTGTCACCACCAACTGGTTTTGTAACAGTTGCAAGAACCTTTTCCTTTTTCTTTCCAACCTTGGATTCAGCAGCTGAGTGCTTCCTCTTGTACATGGGCTTTGGAATACACAGCGGATCGGGAATACCTGCCAATTCCTCTGACCAGGACAGGATTTCAGCTGCAATGGGGCTTCTCCTTCCTGGGCTTTTTAGTCTTGAGGCTACCCCTTTGTAACTTGCCACCAGCATGAGCCTTCTTGGCTTCTGGTTTCTTCTTAGGATCTGGCTTCTCAACCTTTTCACCCACTATCTTGCAAGATGGGAAAGAGAACTCAGCATGGAAATTTAACAGTGAATGATTGGAATTTATGGAATCTTTTTATTTTCAGTTGACAAAGTGTATTAAAATTTTATGCATGAAAATGTTTTATCTAATAACAAAGAACAAACAGAAGAATGAAAAAAAATTAACAAGAATTTATTATATACTTGAAACTCTTCTAGGCATTCTATTTATATTCTTTAGTCCTTACCACAACCCTGCAAGGGAGAAAGGGGTGAGAAAGAGCAGAGCAGAGTTCTAACATCAGGAGGAGAAGAAAGTCGGGGGCGGGGGCTGGGCCAGGCTCTTATGAGGCAGGACTTACGCCATCAGTTGACAGAGCAGCAAGAATGGAGGGAGAAAATCTCCCCTTTGCTCATTGTCTGTGTCTCAGGATCTTGCTTTCCCTAGGACAGAGGTTTCCCTAACCTCTTTTCATCTTTTTATTTTATTTAGAAACACAGTCTTGATCCATGGCTCAGGCTGGAGTGCAGTGGCACCATCATAGCTCACTGCAGCTTCAAACTCGTGGCCTCAAATGATCCTCCTGCTTCGGCCTCCTGAAGAGCTGAGGTTATAGGCATGAGCCACTGTACTTAATAACCTCTTTTCATTGTAGTTCTAAGAACAGTTATCTTCTTTCCCATTCCAGTAAATGGCACAATTTTTATTCCATTGCTTAGGCCAGAAACCCAGGGAGTCATCTGTGATTCCTCTAGGTCCCTCATCTCCTCTTTGGTCCAATCTATTGGCAAGTATCATGGGCTGTACCTCCTGAATATATCCCACATGTATCAATTTCTCTCTTACCTCTATCATCCTCACCCTAGTCTCCATCATCTCTTGTTTGGAATATGGAGAATGCCTCTTAACTGACCTCCTTGCTTTCATTTTTGACTTTCCTATAGTCTGTCCTCAACAGCCACAGTGATATTTTAAAAATGGCAATCATGTTATTGCCAAAAAGATCCTGTCACTTCCCTGAGTAATGCCCTTCCCCACGGCCTACCAGGCCCTGTGCTTTCTGACACTTGCCTTGCTCTGTGACCTCATTCCTCCCACTCATCATCCAGCCCCACTGGGCTCCAGCACCATGGCCTACTTTCTGTTTCCGACATATCAGACTTGTTCCCACCTTAGGGCCTTTGTTCTTGCTTATTTTCCCCAAGATTCTCAGCCCTCACATTTTTGCAGGCCTGCCTCCTGATTATTGAGGACTTGGCTGAAATAACATCTGCTGCGGGAGGCCTCCTGGGACCTCCCTACCACCCCCAGAGAAATTGGCCTTTCCTTTTACTCAGTCATTTGCAGTGACAGCACCTTGTTTGAGTTCCTTTACAGCACTCACATCACTCTCTGCAGTTATTTATTTGCTTGCTTTTTTATTTGCCTGTGTTTCTCTGTGTTGTCTCTAGTGTTTACAATAATACCTACCCAGAGTAGCCACTCTATCAGTATTTGTTGGATAAATGATTGTATTACTTTAAAAATTGTCGAAGCCAGGTGTGGTGGCACGGCCAGGAGTCCC
The DNA here is from genome assembly GCF_049350105.2 of Macaca mulatta. Lineage (NCBI taxonomy): Eukaryota > Metazoa > Chordata > Mammalia > Primates > Cercopithecidae > Macaca > Macaca mulatta. Next base: position 96,195,077 of record NC_133410.1, on the reverse strand, counting down.
AGCTACTCAGGAGGCTGAGGTGGAAGGATGGATTGAGCTCAGATGTCTGAAGCTGCAGTGAGCTATGATCATGCCTCTTCACTCCAGCTTGGGCAGCAGAGTGAGACCCTGTCTCTAATAATTTTTTTAAAAAGATTGTTGCAAAGGTGCCACTTTTTTTTTTTCACCTTTGAGACAGGGTCTCACTCCAGTGCCTAGGCTGGAGTGCAGTGGTGTGATCATGGCTCACTGTAGCCTCGACTTCCTGTACTCAGGTGACTCTCCCACCTCAGCCTTCTGAGTAACTGGCATTACAGCCATGCACCACCATGCCCGGCTAATTTTTTTGTATCTTTAGTAGAGACAGTGTTTTGCCATGTTGCCCAGGATGGTCTTGAACCCCTGACTCAAGCGATTCACCCAAAGTGCTGGGATTACAGGTGTGAGTCACCACAAATGATCAAAAAGGTGCCACTTTTGAAGAGTGCTCAAGGGATTTGATTCTGCTGTTCTCTTTTATAGATTCTTTGACCCATATATTTTTTTCAGGTTTATTGAGGTGTAATTGGCTGTGACATAAACTGCACCTGCTTAAAGTGTACAATTTTGATGAGTTTTGACATGTGTCTGCACCTGTGGGACACCCTCACGTGAAGCTAATGAACATGCCATTGGCCCAAGAGTGTCCTTGTGCCCCTTGTAATCCATCCCTTCTCACTGTTCTCCCACCACCAGCCTCTAGGCAACCACTGATCTGCTTTCTGGCACTATAAATTGGTTTGCATTTTGAGAATTTTATATAGATAGAATCATTCAGTATATACTATATTTTGGTTTCTTATATTCAGCATAATTATTTTAAGATTCATCCATGTTACTGCATGTGTGTTCCTTTTTATTGCTGAGTGGGATTCTGTTGTCAGGATATATCACACTTTATTTAGCCGGGAACTTATCGATAAATATTTGGGTTGCTTCCAGTTCTCAGTGCTTACAAATAAAGCTGCCGTGAGTGTTATCTGGGCATATGCTCTCATTTCTCTGGAGTAAATACATCCAGGAGAGAAATGGCTGGCTTACAGGTGCAAGTTTAGTTGGGTACATTTTCTTTCTTTTTTTTTTTTTATGAGACGGAGTCTCGCTCTGTCGCCCATTCTGGAGTGCAGTGGTGCAATCTCGGCTCACTGGAAGCTCCACCTCCGGGGTTCACGCCATTTTCCTGCCTCAGCCTCCCGAGTAGCTGGGAATACAGGCGCCCGCCACCATGCCCGGCTAATTTTTTTGTATTTTTAGTAGAGACGGGGTTTCACCGTGTTAACCAGGATGGTCTTGATCTCCTGACCTCGTGATCTGCCCGCCTCGGCCTCCCAAAGTGCTGAGATTACAGGCGTGAGCCATCGCGCCCGGCCTGTTGGGTACATTTTCAAATCTCTGTTTTAGTTCTGAGGGAACTGGGGGCTAGGTGAAGGATCTGTAACTTACCCAAGGTGACACAGCTTTTTTTTTTCTCCTTTTTGAGACCAAGGTCTAACTCTGTCAATGGAGTGCAATGTCCCAATCACGGCTCACTGCACCTTCGACCTCCTGGGCTCAAGCAATCCTCCTATCTCAGCCTAAGGAGTAGCTAGGACTGCAGGCGCCCACAACTGCCTTAGCTAGTTTTGGCATTTTTTGCCAAAATAAGGGTTTCGCCTTATTGCCTAGGCTGGTCTCGAAATCCTGGGCTCGAGTGATCCACCTGCCTTGGCCTCCCAAAGTGTTGGGATTACAGGCATGAGCCCCTGCACCTTGCCTCAAGGTGATGCAACTTTTAAGGGAGTGATGAGACGCCAGTCTAGATTCCTGTCACTTCAAAGTTCGTTGTTTTCCAGAAGCCTGTGCTATTGAGTTACTTGTTTGCTCCACCTTTGACCTGGGGCCTGTATGGTCTGCCAATATCTGCTGACACCCTGCTGACACTCTGTTCTCATTGAGGCCTCTAGGACCTGCTGATGCCTGGATGTGTGGCTTTTTTTTTTTTTTTTCCCGTAACACACTATGATTCTATAGCCTGCATGTCTTGCTTACTGGGACTGGTAGGTGTTGCTTACTTAGTACTTATGTAGCCAGAGTTTGCTGAGGCTGCTTTCAGCCAGCATTGTGCTAAGTAAGGCCCTTGCTGGCCCACGTATTTGATAAAGAGCTTAACTTTACTTAAGGTGGGTGAGGCCTATGTACAAAATGGCAGTAGGGCCATTTTCAGCAAGTGTCCTAAAACCTATAAAAATAATAGTGATTTTTTTTATTTTTTTATTTTTTTATTTTATTTTATTTTTTTGTTTGTTTGTTTTTTGAGACGGAGTCTCGCTCTGTCGCCCAGGCTGGAGTGCAGTGGCGCGATCTCGGCTCACTGCAAGCTCCGCCTCCTGGGTTTACGCCATTCTCCTGCCTCAGCCTCCTGAGTAGCTGGGACTACAGGCGCCCGCCACCGTGCCCGGCTAATTTTTTGTATTTTTAGTAGAGACGGGGTTTCACCGTGGTCTCGATCTCCTGACCTTGTGATCCGCCCGCCTCGGCCTCCCAAAGTGCTGGGATTACAGGCGTGAGCCACCGCGCCCCGCCAATAGTGATTTTTTTTAAATTTTGAGATGGAGTCTCACTCTTGTTGCTCAGGCTGGAGTCCAGGAGCATAATCTTGGCTCACTGCAACCTCTACTTCCCAGATTCAGGTGATTCTCCTGCCTCAGCCTCCTGAGTAGCTGGGAATACAGGCGGGCACCACCACGCCTGGCAATTTTTGTATTTTTAGTAGAGACATGGTTTCACCATGTTGGCCTAGTTGATCTTGAACTCCTGGCCTCAAGTAATCCACTCCCCTCGGCCTCTCAAAATGCTGAAATTATAGTCATGAGCCACCATGCCCAGCCTCTTTTATTTTTAAATTTTATTTATTTATTAATTTTTTTATTTCAATAGCTTTAGGGGTACTGGTGGTTTTTGGTTACATGGATGAATTTTATAGCGGTGAAGTCTGAGTTTTTAGTCCACCCATTACCTGAATAGTGTAGATTGTGCCTAATAGGTAGTTTTCAATCCCTCATTACTCCCCACCCTGCTCTGATTCTCTAATGTTCATTATATCCCTCTGTATGCCGCTGCACATCCATAGCTTAGCTCCCACGTAGAAGTGACAACATGTGGTATTTGGTTTTCTGTTCCTGAGTTACTTCATTTCCGTCGATAATGGCCTCCAGTTCCATCCAAGTTGCTGCAAAAGACATTTTTTTTTTTTTATGGCTGAATAGTATTTCATGGCATATATCATACCACATTTTCTTTATCCATTCATCAGTTGATGGACACAGGTTGATTCCATATCTTTGTAGTTGTGAATCGTACTGTGGTAAACATATGTGTGCAGTTGTCTTTTCAATATAATGACTTCTTTTCCTTTGGGTGGTTGCCCAGTAGTGAGATTCCTGGATTAAATGGTAGATGTACTTTTAATTCTTTGAGAAATCTCCCTACTGTTAGCCATAGAGGTTGCACTAATTTATTTTCCCACCAGCAGTGTTTAAGCAAAGAATCTAGTGATCTTGGTCTTCTGTATTTGTAACAAAGGGCATAACATTAGTCTGAATTAATCCTAGAGAAGGAACAAGTTGTATAAGCCATTCTACTGGGAGTCTCAGGCTCCATTTTGGGATTTTCTCCTAATAGGCTCCTACTGTTCTTCTTAGTGTCAGTCCCTCTCCTTAGGTTTTTATTTTATTTTATTTCATTTTATTTTTTTGGAGACAGGGTCTCTCTGTCGCCCAGGCTGGAGTGCAATGGCACGATCTTGGCTCACTGCAACCTCCATCTGGAAGGTGCAAGCGATTCTTGTGCTTCAGCCGTCCAAGTAGCTGGAACTACAGATGTGTGCCACCATGTCTAGCTAATTTTTGTATTTTTTGTAGAGACGAGGTTTCACCATGTTGCCCAAGCTGGTCTCGAACTCCTGAGCTCAAGCCATCCGCCCCCCTCAACCTCCTAAAGTGCTGGGATTAGAGGCGTGAGCCACTGGGCCTGGCCCACCTTTGCTTCTAATCATCCACCTCCATGCTAAAGGATTGCTTTTCACTTTGAAACTTTCAGAGCATTCAAACATAGATGTCGCCTTTGTAGACTTCAGTTGCGAGTGCCATTTTTTCCTACATCAGATTAACTCTATAAAATTAATTCCTTTCAAGTGCCAGAAGAAAATTCCCTCTCTCTTACTGTTTTAGAGATTCCTCACCGTATATCTATTTCCTGTTGGAATTTAAATTTACTCTCCCACTCTCACCAACTATGTAGAACAGGTAAGACAAGCATACTGTGAACCCAACAAATGACCAAACATTTCCTAGCCTGGTTAACCTGCACTGCCACCTCCTTCCCCAGGTGCTCTGTTGCATCAAAACTCAGGTGTACCCAGGGGAGTGTCAGAATTCTAGCACTGCAGTTTGTGGAATTACTTTACACAAGTAGAGAAACAGTTCACATAACTTCTTTCAAACTAAGAGGAGAGTTATTTCCTAATGGTGGCCTTCATTTATCATGAGATCACATACGTATATATGTATTTTTGTTTTCTCATGACCCTTTTAGTATTTGAAAGAAATTTCTAAGTTTTACTAAAAAAGGCTTTGGAAAACAAATCAGAAAATTGGAAGCAGGAGCAAAGGAGTAGTCTTTTTTTCTTTTTTTTTGATTCTGACCTTGTTATTTTTCTGGGTTAGATGAAACAGATGTTATTAATAACAACGATTGCCACAATAGCTAATATTTACTGAGCACTTAAAATGCCCCAGGCATAGTAGCTAGAAATGGTCAGATGAGAAGGCTGGAAGTTTATACCAGATGGCTGGGATTGATCTCTAGTTTTCCTAAGAAATGCTTGAGCTCAACAACACTCTTTGTTCGGATTAGTTTTGTCTAGAGTGCTAGGTGCATATCCTCCTGGCCTAGCAATTGAGGATGAAGAAAAATACTTCTGTTCCTTTGTAGTTATGGCCTTAGGGTTGAACCTCTGTTTAGAAAGTATAAGGAAAGGATGAATAACCACTTTGCTATTAATGAAAAATGTCTCATTTGCTCTGGTTTCATCTCCTTTCTGGGGGGCTGTTGGCTGATGTGGTGAAGGATCTGTTTTGCTTATGTATTCTTTTAGGGAGTCCACTATAAAGTAGTTTAGAACCTAGGTTGAGTGCTGGGAAATATTTTCTGTATTTAGGACCATGAATGTTTTAATCATGTAATTATTTCAAAATAAAAGTTATTCAGACCTGTAAATTAAAATACTACCCTTTCAGCATGGATATTATTCTTTCAGAATGCCAGTTAACATGTTTTCCATGCACCTGTATTTAGACCTTGAAAGGCACATGAATTAAAGGTTTAGGGTTGGCAAGGTGAGTAGTAGTAATCAGGATGTGGTTTAGTTTGAGTGGCAAGAATAATATTTTATACAAGTGAAACCCATGAACTTTTATTATTTTACTTTTCATATATAGTATAGGCTCGGGAGTCAACCTCTACCGTCTTGCCGTGCGGTTTGCTACCTTAGTCTGTGGTAAGTTGCTTAATTGCAATCAGCCTCTCTTCACTCACGAATCAATGATAAGGTTGTTGAGAGAAGGAAATGAATTACCTAAGGGACCTATCACAGGGCCTGGTACATGGAAGACCCTGTGATAGGTCCCTTAGGTAGTATGTTTAGGAAAGACTCAACAAATGGCAGTCATTATCATAGAAAATCAGTATCAGTAGTTTGCTCTCATGGCTGACAAAACCCATTAATCTCATTTATTACAAATTGTAATACATTTTCTTCTAATAATTCTAGGATTTAAATAGGCGATGAGAATTTATGGTTATAAACTTAGTAACATCTGATCTGATGAGCTGCGGTCAGAAAAGGTTGTTGGGAATAGGACCACAAATATTACTATAAATAGAATGCTACCAGTGCAGGGTAAACAAGTCTTTCCAGTTAGTTTTGCTGGCAAGATGCTTTGTTTTACCTTCTGGTCATTTTATCCTGAAGGTGGAGCAGGTGCTGTTTCAGGCTAAACACTTTGCAGTCCCATCTACCACCCTTCTCTAGGTCCTGACTTGGCCTCTAGGTCCTGACTTGGCCTGTCCGTTCTCCTCATGTCTTTGCATTTCATTTTCTGCAGGCATCTCTTACTGGAAGCTTTGGTATTTATTAGGCTCCCTTGTAAAATCTAAGAACAAAGACAATTGAGTTATCTCAACAGTCCAGCTCCTTATAGAGTTATCAGGATGTTATCAGCCTGTAGGAGTTACTGGAAATAACCACGACTCCCTCTATTTTTATTCCTTTTCCTTCAGTTCCTTTTTTTCTCAATTATAAAAATGGTAATTGCCAGCCATTTCAAAGATAGCAGATAGTACAAAAAATATAAAGAAGATCAAAGCATCGCTAATTTAGCATGCAGCAGCCATCATTATGAAAACTTTGGAGTTTCTCCATTTAGTTGCTTATTATTCTAACATGGCTAGGAACATTCTGTTTGCCTATCAATAAGAAAAAACGATCATGTTTAATCTTATAAGCATTTCTCCTTGTTAAAAGGTTTACTTTTTAAAAAATTTTTTAATTTTTATTTTTTGAGGCAGGATCTCAGTCTGTCACCCAGGCTGGAGTGTAGTGGTGTGATCATGGCTCAGTGTAGCTTAGACCTCCCAAGCTCAAGTGATTCTCCCCCCTTAGCCTCCTGAGTAGCTGGGACTACAGGTGCACACCACCAGGACTGGCTAATTAAAAAAAATTTTTAAATAGAGATGGAGTCTCACTATGTTGCTCAGACTGGTCTCGAACCCCTGGGCTCAAGTGATCCTCCCACCTCAGCCTCCCAAAGTGCTGGGGTTACAGGAGTGAGCCACTGTACCTCTCCTGCTTACATTAAAAAAAGCTCCATATCACCTCATTGTATGGTTGTACTATAATTTACTTAATCAGTCTCTCTTTGGACATTTAAGTTGTCCCAGTTTTCTGCTTTTATAAATACGCTGTTATAAATAGGAATGCATTTATAAATAACGATACTGTTATAAATAGGAACATCTGCCCCAAAGAAATAATAAATCTTGGCTGGGTGTGGTGGGTCACACCTGTAATCACAGCACTTTGGGAGGCCAAGGTAGGCAGATCACGAGGTCAAGAGATGGAGACTCTTGATGGAGACCATCTGGCCAACATGGTGAAACTCTACTAAAAATACAAAAAAACTCGACTAAAAATACAAAAAAATTAGCTGGGCGTGGTGGCACCTGTAGTCCCAGCTACTCAGGAGGCTGAGGCAGGAGAATCACTTGAACCCAGGAGGCGGAGGTTGCAGTGAGCCGAGATCGTGCCACTGCACTCCAGCCTGGCAACAGAGTGAAAAGAAATAATAAATCATTGCCAATAATGAAGTTTGTTTATTAAAACATCTTCTTGATAAACAAAGGCTCTTAGTACATATTGCCAGACTTTACCCAGAAAGGTTATATGAATTTTCTTTCCCACCAGCAGTATATGAGAATGTGTCTTTCACTCAACTCTTACAAGCTGGGGCTATTCACCTTAAAATTGTTTATTCTTGTTATGCAAAACATGTTATCTTATTTCACTGAACTTAAACAAAAAATTAGTAGTGATGGCGAGGTGCAGTGGCTTACACCTGCAGTCCCAGCACTTTGGGAGGCCGAGGTGGGCGGATTGCTTAAGCCCAGAAGTTCAAAACCAGCCTGGGCAACATGGAGAAATCCCATCTCTACAAAAAATATAAAAATTAGCCAGGCATGGTAGTGTGCGCCTGTGGTCCCAGCTACTTGGGAGCTGAGGTGGGAAGATCACCTAAGCTCCAGAGGTCAATGCTTCAATGAGCCATAATAGCACCACTGTACTCCAGCCTGGGTGACAGAATGAGAGCCTGTCTCAAAAAAACAAAAAAACTAAAAAAACTAGTGGTGATGTTGTTCTAATTCCTTTTCTTTTTTTCTTTTTTTTTCTTTTTCTTTTCTTTTTTTTTTTTGAGATGGAGTCTTACTCTGTTGCCCAGGCTGGAGTGGAATGGCATGATCTCAGCTCACTGCAACTTCCGACTCCCAGGTTCATGTGATTCTCCTGAATCAGCCTCCTGAGTAACTGGGAATACAGGTACCCGCCACCATGCCCTGCTCACCATGCCCTTGTATTTTTAGTGGAGACAGGGTTTCACCATGTTGGTCAGGCTGGTCTTGAACTCCTGACCTCAGGTGATCCTTCTGCCTCAGCCTCCTAAAGTGCTGGGATTACAGGTGTGAGCCACCACGCCTGGCTGTTTTCTGCTGCTATAACAGAGTATCATGGATAAAGTAATTTATAAAGAAAAGAGATTTATTTGGTTCATGGTTCTGGAGGCTGGGAAACCCAAAATCATGGGCTTCCCAAAGGGTCACATCTGGCCAGGGCCTTCTTGCTGCATCATAACATGTCAGAAGGCATCACATGGCATCCCCACTCTGACGAACCCATTCTCCCCTCGATAACAGCATTGATCTATCCAGAGCCCTCATGACCTGATTACCTCTTAAAGGGCCCACTTCTCAACACTGTTAAAATGGCAATTAAATGTCAACATGAGTTTTGGAAGGGATTTTACAACCAAAGAAGATGTTGATCACTTTTTTTTTCAAGTATTTTGTGTGTTTTTTTTTTTTTTTTTTTTTTCCTGGGAAGTGATAGTGTTTTTATTGTTGAGTTTAAGAAAAATACTGAATTTGGCTTTTTACCTTGTGTCATGTCTGAGTAGATAGTCTACTTTTTCCATTACTGCCAATTTCCTTTATATCTGTTTTAGATTTATCTCTCATGAATTTATGTAAACTCTTTTTGAACCTGTAGGATTTTTCGGTCCTTCAAGCTTCTAGAAGTTTTCCCCTGTGCTACCTTTCAGAGCGTGGGAAACAGTTCCACAGCCAAGTCTGGTTACCTTTTCTTTTGGCACTTTCCCCTCAGACTTTACATTCCTAACCTTTTCTGTTGGTTTTCCTGAGGAGTATCGTTCACCCCAAATTCTACTTGCAGAGGCTGCAAGTACATGAAATACTTCCTGTGATTTGTAAAACTGGATCTCAAAATGAAGGTGAATGCATATTAAACATATGTGATGCCTTTTAAGTGTGTGAGAATAGAAGATAATATTAGAGATTAGGGATTAGTTTATTTCTCCATCCTTAAGCCAAATAGTGGTGTTTGGCTATGAGCTATGCCTAAGTGGTTGCCAGTCTTTTCCGCATGGTCTTGCTATTGACTGCTTTTCATTGCTTCCACTTCAGTGTGCTCCAGGGAAGGAAGCAAGGACAGGCGGAGAATTAGATTGAGATTTAAATCCCAATGTTATAATTTACCTGCTTAATAATCTTGGACAAATAATATGGCCCCAATGGGCCTTTGTTACTTCCTAGAATAAATGTGAGGATTAAGTGGGATCTCATGATCTGCCTCACTGGTTTGGGATGTAAAGTTGGTCATGCTTTTTAAAATTTTCTAATTAATCATTTGAATCTCCACTTGCCAATAAGGGCAAGAAGTCTGCGATCCTGTATTTGAAATCTTCTTTACAAATTGACCGAGAACCTTACTCTTCCCAAGGAAATCTCCTTCCCATCTCCAGCTGGGGAGAAACTTGGAAAAGCCTGGCCAGCCTGATGGTAGGCCCTGGGATCACTGCTGTTGTTTCTGTTGGGACCTTTTGATGGATTGGCCCCACCCAGTCCAGTGGGCCTTTATCCATTGCCACCATGTCCCTTCTGGTCTAGTCCTCGCACACAACATGGCGGTGTCCAAGCCTGGGCTCTCAAGATGACTTCTCTTCAGGTCACATCCGTATACTTAGTCATTGTGTCCTGTGGCATCTGTCTGGGGTGACTGGACACAGAGGAACCTGTCATCAGGCAAGAAACCCCTGTCTTTCCTGGTGCATATTAGAACCAGCTGACCTCAGTTGGAAACATCCTAATTCTTCTGAGAAATTCTGATAACACCACGCTTTTTTTTTTTTTTTTTTTTTTTTTTTGAGACGGAGTCTTGCTCTGTCACCCAAGCGGCCAGGCTGGAGTGCAGTGGCACGATCTCCGCTCACTGCAAGCTCTGCCTCCTGGGTTCACGCCATTCTGCTGTGTCAGCCTCCCGAGTAGCTGGGACTACAGGCGCCCGCCACCATGCGTGGCTAAATTTTTGTATTTTTAGTAGAGACAGGGTTTCACCGTGTTAGCCAGGATGGTCTCGATTTCCTGACCTCGTGATCTGCCTGCCTCGGCCTCCCAAAGTGCTGGGATTACAGGCGTGAGCCACCGTGCCTGGCCAACACTACATTTTAAAAGAGGAGCGGCCAAGGTCACCTTTCTCCCTCCCCCAGGAGGCTCCTTAAGGCTGCTATGCATATTTAGCCCCCTCCCATCTATCAGCACTGAGTACCCAGCAATCACAAAAGTTACTGTCACACCACCTCATCAGGAATGGGGGTGCTTATACCATCCTCATCAGGAATGGAGGTGCTTATACAAACCTTAAATTTGTATAACTAAAAAGGGCCATTCAAGTGATTCTTCCTGGGAACAAAGAAGGTTGATACTTTGGAAGGCTGAGGTGGGCGGATTGTGAAGTCAGGAGATCGAGACTATCCTGGCTAACACGGTGAAACCCCGTCTCTACTAAAAATACCAAAAATTAGCTGGGTGTGGTGGTGGGTGCCTGTAGTCCCAGCTACTTGGGAGGCTGAGGCGGGAGAACGGCGTGAACCCAGGAGGCAGAGCTTGCAGTGAGCCGAGATCGCACCACTGCACTCCAGCCTGGATGACAGAGTGAGACTCCGTGTCAAAAAAAAAAAGAAGGTTGACTAAGGGGCTTTTGGACATTATGTAGACAGACACCCCGACACCTTCTCTTACTAAATAAGTAAATAAAATTCTGTTTCATCAGACATAGCCACATATGTGTAAAGCACCTACCCCACCTGTATTAGTCTGTTTTATGCTGTGAAGTAAGACATACCCAAGACTGGGTAATTTATAAGGGAAAAAGGTTTAATTGACTCACAGTTCTACATGACTGGGGAGGCCTCACAATCACGGCGGAGGGCAAAGGGGAAGCAAGACACGTCTTACATGGTGGCAGAAAAGGCAAGAGCATGTGTAGGGGAACTCCTCTTTATCAAACCATCAGAACTTAAGAGACTTACTCACTATCATGAGAACAGCATGGGAAACACCCACCGCCTTGATTCAGTGACCTTCCAGCAGGTTCCTCCCATGACACGTGGGAATTATGGGAGCTATAACTCAAGACGAGATTTGGGTGCAGGGGAACACAGCCAAACCATATCACCACCTCTGTCACCCCTGAGAAGTGCTCAGAAAATATTAGCTGTCTCCCTCCTCCCTTCCTTCTCAGCCTGACCACACCTCTGCATCATTCAAGCTGGGAACACCTTGCCTTCCAGAGACCTTTCCCATTCCTCAGTGTCCATTCTCTGCAGGGCTCTGCGTAAATACGCCCTGTGCTGACCCCTTATACGCAACCTCCAGGGAGGTTAGATGGCCAGAGCTGCTTTCAGGGTTTGTTTGCCAAAGGCAGTTTATTCTTTTTTCAAATAGTTAGAATTTACTTCACATTTGAATCCAACTTGTGTTTTTATACAGTCAGCATGTCCTGAGCATTCTGTCATGGAAAAGAATTTGCTCATCCAAGAATAAACAATGCCTAGCTAGTATCCTATCCCTCTTGAGACAGGTAGAGGCGTTTATGAAGTGTGCCTTGTTACTAGCCTGTGCCGCACAAATAAACTTTCTGCTGTGAGAAAGGGTGTGGCACCTGCTTTTTTGGAGGTTTAGTTTCACAGAACCATACAGTCCTTGTCTGGTTTTGCCAGCAGTGCCTGCTTAGAACGCACAGAGGGGCCCTGGACACTGTGGTCAGAGGCTGTCCTCAGACCCCATCTCCATTGCAGACCAAGCTCTTTACCACATCCCCTTGCAGGATTCCCAGATGTCCCTAGGAGGCCCAGGAGTATGTATCTCCAAGTAGACTCTTATCTCCAAAAGGAAGTGACAGCTCCCTTGAATTATTTTGGGTGAAGGAATTGGTTTTCACATGTTTCATAAGGCCTAATTAGGTGCCTAATACCGTATTATTCTTGCAGATGTTTAATTATTGACTTTAGACACAGATTCTAATAGAAATAGAAGAAAAACTGTGACAAACTCTGAAGTTTTCCTGAAATTATTCATAGTCCCTCCTGACATTTCCTCCACCGGCTGTTTTTTTTTTTTTTTTTTTTTCTCTAATGTTTCCAACAGACATGCTTTGCTAATGGTACGAGGTGTGGCTTTGTTGTTTTTTCCGGAGTTAGCCTTTCTGTCTATTCATCCTGGCTCTTTGAAATCCCAGCTGAATTTGGAGAAATTGTTTCTTGGCATCCACCCTGCTTTCCTGGGACACAATGTGATGCTGATGACATAGCCCGGTCACTCCACTTGACAACAAGTTTGTCTGTCTCATCTCAAAAACATATTCAGTGGTGAGTAAGAACAGAAGTGGAAAGCCTTACTTACCGCAGTTTATTATGTGTTTCATGCCCGTGATAATTACTTTTATAATGCCACTTGTGAAAAAATTGATCAGATTAGGATGAATCACCTTGCTGGCCAACAGTTATTGGAATGATTCTCCACGTGTGACTTCGTTGCACTATTACAAAATGTGGCAGGATAGACCTGCCCAGCCATTGTTGCCGGTGTTCATTTGTAATGCTGCCTTAAGGAGATGAGGACATGAGAGCCAATTGTTCCAGCAGCTCAGCCTGCCCTGCCAACAGTTCAGAGGAGGAGCTGCCAGTGGGACTGGAGGTGCATGGAAACTTGGAGCTCGTTTTCACAGTGGTGTCCACTGTGATGATGGGGCTGCTTATGTTCTCTCTGGGATGCTCCGTGGAGATCCGGAAGCTGTGGTCGCACATCAGGAGACCCTGGGGCATTGCTGTGGGACTGCTCTGCCAGTTTGGGCTCATGCCTTTCACAGCTTATCTCCTGGCCATCAGCTTTTCTCTGAAGCCAGTCCAAGCTATTGCTGTTCTCATCATGGGCTGCTGCCCGGGGGGCACCATCTCTAACATTTTCACCTTCTGGGTTGATGGAGATATGGATCTCAGGTAAGTAACCCCAGGGAAGCTTAGTAGTCTGCCTCTTATCCTGCCTGGGGGGAATAACTGGCACTCTCTGTTAAAGACTCTTCCAATCTTTTGGTAGAGATTTTACTGGGTAATGTTACAAATATCACAGAGACTTGTTCAGCCATGGGTGGGCTTTACTTTCAGTGCTCAAAATTTACTTTGCTGGTCATCATTTGATTTATTGGCTGTTCTGAGCAGTGGGATATGTTTCCTATGTGATAGTGGAGGCCGGTCTCCACCTCACCCAGTGGCCCTTCCTAAGCTTGAGCTCTTTAGCAACTGGCCTCTTTAGCAACTCCCAGGACTTAAGCCAAGAATCCCAAGAAGCTAATGATTGTGGTTTGGTAGCAGCCATCGTGGCTGTGGTGGCATAGTCAGAATGAGACTCCCGTAGCTCCAGTCAGTGATGCCTGAGCACCTACTTTAGGAAAGAAGCACTTTAGAGGACTGGATAAAGGAGCTTTAGGGGCACCTGGTGGCCGTATCCAGCTTTAAGTGCTGGGATGGCCTGTTGATTTGACTTCAGGAGCAACGCAAAGGCTCTCAGGACTAAAACAGTTCTTTCTTGTTGCTTTGCAGATGGTTAATATCATCACTAGATTCACATTCTTTCCCTTTAAGCCAGTGACCTTATTCCCAATTATGGTGTAGATAAATACCTCTGGGAGACATTAAGCCTTGTCCTTTATTTACACTTTAATGAGGATGAATTAGTCACACGCTTTTCTGGATTACATGTTTTGATGGGGGAAAAAAAGAGCATTTGAGGAAGGAGTAGAGGAATCAGCACTGGAAAAAGAACTAGAAACAATGGTCTCTGGAGACTCTTTGCTTACTTGTGAACATACCGTTTCACCTCCTGCCCTGGGGAAGAACTGCTTATAAATTTAAGTCTTTGTTTCATGTGTATGCCATTTAGTTGAGATTTACTCTACCGTGAATGGATGAATAAGAGGTAATGACTGAGCTGGGAGCTGACATCAGTGAGAGTCAGCTGCAGGTATGGGTTTCCAGTTTCCCGCATGTGCTGAATGTTTAGCGTATGGTACATATTTCACCTATAAATTTTAATGGGCTCATACCATGCAGAATAGGAACTAACTTTCACATGGCAGTGTTATTGGTTACCCACTTATGAGAGATTTGAAAAAAAAAATAACCTGATGAATTTTGTGTTTTACCTTAATGGTAAAAGCCATTAATATTCATTGCTAATTCAAATTCAATAAAGTTGACTGTTTAACTGGGAAATGATAGATATTCTTTGCATGAAGTTCATAAATCAGAGATAAATTTCAGGACCTAAAAGTTTTTGGAAGGAAATAGGAAACTAATATGTATTAAGTACTCTATAGGCATGGGATAGATGCTTTCATGCTTATTTTCTTCTTGGGGCTCATAATAACCTTGTAAATGGCCTTTTATTATTCTGAATTTTACAGCTGAGAAAATTGTGATTCCGGTTAGTTAAGTCGCTTGCCAAATGCTACAAACCAGTATGGCAGAACTCAGATTTGAATTCACATCTGTTTTACATCAGTCTGCAGTTTAGGTACATTTCCCCCATGACATTTAGCAACACAACTAGATCTTCTGTTTTGAGTAGCAGCATAAATCTTCTCAAACACTTGTGTTCTGGGAAAGAGAACATTTATTACCTTAATCTCTTATTAGTCAATGTTGTCATAAAAACACCAATGTATAGGAAATCTATGAAAGGTAACGCTAATTTTACTTTCTTTTGCCAACTCTATCTTTAGTTCACCTTTAACTTTGTTCAAATTATTTAACCTATCTAAGCCTTATCTCATCATTGGCAAAATGGGGTTAAATTTACCTGTTTCTCACAAGACTGTATATATATGTACACACACTCACACACACACATATAGATAATAGTTTGGGGTGGTGTTTCGCTCTTGTTGCCCAGGCTGGAGTGCAATGGTGCGATCTTGGCTCACTGCAACCTCCACCTCCTGGGTTCAAGCGATTCTCCTGCCTCAGCCTCCTGAGTAGCTGGGAATACAGGTACCCGCCACCACGCCCGGCTGCTTTTTGTATTTTTAGTAGAGATGGGGTTTCGCCATGTTGGCCAGGCTATTCTCGAACTGCTCACCTCAGGTGATCCTCTCGTCTCGGCCTCCCGAAGTGTTGGGATTACAGGCGTGAGCCACGGCACCTGGCTGACACAAGACTATATTTTATGGAGGAAATATATACTTGCGTGTGTGTGTGTTTGTGTGTGTGTATTCAGGGTGCCAGGCACATAGTAGCTGTGCAATAAATATTATCTATGTTTCCTCTTTTCTTTCTAAATTTTGATTTTGATTCTTACCAACAAAACTCAAAAAAAAAAGCAAAAACTAAATATTAGATTTTTGGAAGTTTATAGGTACGAAAGTAATAAAATCAGTTTTCAGTAGAAAGCCAAATAGGAGAAAATCCAGTCCAGTGTGAAACAATATCCAAGTGATTACATTTCTTCATAATTGATTACCAACAAAAATCAGTTTAAAGCAAAACTCAGTGGATCATCATTGGTAGGAGTTTTATCTGCTTTTAATGCTGGATAAAATCCAAGAGCGTTTAGCACAACATCTTCATTTGACACATGAAGAAGTGGAGACTTAGCTCCCTGCGGATGACCCTGAGCATGTTTCTCATGCCTTCACTCCAGCTTCACGCAGTGCACTTGCACTTCTCCACGTGTTCACCCCACACAGGCATTTCAGAATCCATTGGTTTGAACCGGTTTGTGTGTTCTGCAAATGAGATGATTGATGACACCCATCCTCTTGCAGTTGCCTGGGCTTGTCATCTTAGCCTTGCCCTGTGACTACCCTCATTCTCACCATGGCCACTCAATCCACTGCCAAGCCCTGTAGCCCCTCCTCTTGCTGTGTTGCTCACAGTTCTTGCTTCCTGTCGGTCTCCACTAAAACTTCCTCAGGTCAGGCCCTCACAATTTCTTTCTTGACTAATTGTATTTTCACAGCAATGAAAGTGCTGTTCTCTGCACCTTTAATCTCTCCATTATGGCTTTGCAGTAAGTGGATAAGGCAGGCTCTGATACCAGATTGCCTATATTCAAATCCTGACCTTGGGCCTCTTCTCTGTAACTGGAAATCACAACATTACTCGCATGGTACTGTGAGGAGAAAACAAACATGTTATACATACAAAGTCTTCTCAACACCTACTAAATTGGTAGAAACTACTAAGCCGGTCTACTTTATTTCTCCAGGTTCTTTTGTTCCACTAGCCACCTTAAGAACAATGGTTTTTAGTCAACATGGGCTGCTTATAGTTCTCTGAACATATCCCACACTCTTCCAGCTTTCTTTTGCCCATGTTGTTCCCACAGTCTGCAATGCCAGCTGACCTTATTCTGTCTCCTCCAGTCATGATGTTGTCCTTCCTTATAACTATTCTAGAAAGCAGTTGGCTGACATGTATGAAAAGCCTTAAAAATTATCCTGCCTCTGGGCCGAGTTTGGCTGATCATGGCTGGGTTCTTTTACATACTTGGGAGTTGGTTAAATGTAAACTTGTCTCGGGTGGTGATATGGTTTGGCTCTGTGTCCCCACCCCATTCCTATTTGTCGAGGGAGGGGCCTGTAATCCCCGAATGTCAAGGGAGGGAGGTGATCGGATCATGGGGATGGTTTCCCCCATGGTGTTCTCATGATAGTGAGTGATGGTTTTATGAGTGTTTGGAAGTTCCTCCTTTGTTCTTCTTCTCTCTCCTGCTGCCTTGTGAAGAAGGTCCTTGCTTCCCCTTCACCTTCTGCCATGTTTGTAAGTTTCCTGAGGCCTCCCCAGCCATGTGGAACTGTGAGTCAATCAAATCCCTTTCCTTTATAAATTACCCTGTCTTGGGTATTTCTTTACAGCAGTGTGAAAATGGACTAATGCAGGTGGCTTCAACCTGGACAACTGGGCTCTCTTACTACATGATCTCTCATTTTCTAGTAGATGAGCCTAGACCTAATCATATGGCAGCAGCAGGGTTCTCAGAAAGGCAAAGCAGAAAAGGTCTTTTGAAGTGTTGGCTTTAAACCAGATCCTCATCCTTCCACCACATTCCATTGGCCAATGCAGATTGCAAGGCCAGTCCAGCTTCATGGATTAGGAAAGTAGATTTTGCCTCTTGATGTGCTGAGCTTCCAAGTCACATTACAGCAGACTCAGATAAGGGAGGGGTGAAGAATAGGTGGTATTTTTTCCCCAATATATCCTGCTAGAGATGGACAGAATTCCTACCTTTGAGGGTAGGACATGAAAATTAAGATCTGGCAGTACAGTGTAGTAGTTAAGTGCTCTGGAAACAGCAAGCAGACCTGTCACTTACTGACTGGATCCTCTCGGCAGATTATGCACATTCTCTATGCTTTACTTTCCTCGTTTCTAAAATGAGAAGCGTTCCTACATCATGAGCTGTTGAGAGGATTGAATGAGTTAATATATCTAAAGTGTTTAGAATCTCACCTGGCATAAAATGTGATATGAACTATTATTATTATACAAGGCAGGCAAAAGAACATTGTGTCCTGGGGTCTGTGTTTTAATCTCTGCTCTAGGAGCTGTATGCCTAACCCTAACCCTATATATAATGACATATTTTAATATATATATGTCATTTTTTATCTACTCATCCATCAATGGACAATTGAATTGTTTCCACTTTTTGGCAATTGTGAATAATGCTGTTGAGTCTCAGCTTTCATTTCCCTTGAGTGTATGCTTAGGAGTGGATCTGAGGTTAAATATTAAGTGTTTTGTGACTATAGGAAAAGCAAAGCAAAATATGATGTCCAAATATCCCCCTTCCCCTACCCTGGTTTCTCCTGAAACTACTGCCCTGAGATGTTTCTCCTGTCTGTCCCTATAATTTGAATTATGTAACTCTTCCTTATAATCTGTTGGAAAGCATTGCAATAGCTGGGCTACTTGTCTGCCCCACCTACTATGTCTGTAACTCCTGGAAGGCTTGTTCATCTTTGCATGTGCAGTGCCAGCCTGGTAGTGGTAGGCACTCAGTAAACATGAGTGAATGAGTGAATGACAGTTTCTGATTGCCTGTGTGTATTACAAAAACTACCCCTTGAAAGAGGTCCAGGCCAGGCATGGTGGCTCACACCTGTAATCCCAGCATTTTGGGAGGCCGAGGTGGGCAGATCACTTGAGGTCAGGAGCTTGAGGCCAGCCTGGACAACATGGCGAAACCCAATCTCTACTAAAAATACGAAATTAGCCAGGTGTGGTGACGCGTGCCTATAATCCCAGCTACTCAGGAGACTGAGGCAGGAGAAACGCTTGGACCCAGGAGGCAGAGGTTGCTGTGAGCTGAGATCACACTACTGCACTCCAGCCTGGGCAAGTGACAGACTGAGACAAAAAAAAGAAAGAAAGAAGGAAGGAAGGAAGGAAGGAGGGAAAGAAAGAAAAGAGGTGTCTATTTATTGATGCAACATACGATCAGGACATCTCTCACTTTCTTTTCTTTTTTTTTTTTTGACTATTACAAAAGTTTATTTAACAAAAAGTCTAATATGAAAATGTATATGACCTAATTTCCCTATGGAGAGAGGACATGGGTTTCTCTGCTGAACAGTCATTATTTATACTCGTTCCAAGGCTTCTAACATGATGATACTATTTCCTCGTATTACCACCATTCCAATATTGTTCTGTTGCCCACTAGTTGCCATCTCCACACATTCATCTATCACAAGGTTCATAAAGGGATCAAATCCCCGCAATATTCCTTGGACATGTCTGCCACCATTAATTTCAATGATAACTTCTTGTCCATAAATTTTTTCAACTCGGGAGGGTGAGCTTTGCTCATGGCGTATACTCCGCGGACTCACAGACGCCTTGGAACTCTTTTCTTTTTTTTGTTTTTGTTTTTGAGACAGGGTCTTACTCTGTCATCAGGCTGGAGTGCAGTGGTACAATCATGGCTCACTGAAGTCTTGGCCTTCTGGGGTCAAGTGATCCTCTCACCTCAGCCTCCTGAGCAGCGCAGCTGGGACTACAGGCAGGCACCATCATGCCCAGTTAATTTTTTATTTTTTATTATAGAGACGAGGTCTCACTATGTTGCCCAGGCCGGTCTTGAACTCCTGGGCTCAAGTGATCCTCCCACCTAGGGCTTCCGAAGTGCTGGGATTACAAGTGTGGGCCACTATGCCTGGCCTCCCACTATCTTTATTTGAGAACTTTTGATATATACAAGAGGCCCATTCTTCCCTACGGATGTATTTATGTCCTCAGCTGCAGATAAAGGATTCCAACCACTGGTGGTGGTGGAGCCTGTGGAGCTCAGTGGCCAACTTTGACCTTTGAACTTTAAAGAAGTTATTGGTCCTTCAGTAGAGAACCTGGAAATAGAACTTCAAATTGTTCAGCTCTATCTGACATGTCTTGGTGGAAAACTGAAGGTCCTCTGCATTTAAGGCTTTGGAGACAGAACTGAGACTGAATCCATGAGACTTCATGCAACCTCCCATGTCTCTATGTACTTTAGTTTCCTTATCTATACAATGAAAATAATACCCACACACAGAGTTATAGTGTAAATGAAAAGAGAAAATATATAGAAAAGCATGAGGTGTAACACCCAGCACATAGTGCTCAATAAATACTCATTATTATTGGAAGGCAGCAAACAAGGATAATATTTGTACCGAGGGATGGAAAATCGGGCCTTGAGCTCTATTCTAGGGTCAAATCTGCTGGTATGATCTTATAGCTCACTCCACATCCATCTGGTTAGCTGGAGAATTTTTTATTTATTTCAGTCGGGAAGCAAGTGTGTACTTTTTGGTTTTTTTTGCGATGGAGTCTCTCTTTGATGCCCAGGCTGGAGTGCAGTGGCGAGATCTCGTCTCACTGCAAACTCCGCCTCCCAGGTTCACGCTATTCTCCTGCCTCAGCCTCCCGAGTAGCTGGGACTACAGGCGCCCGCCAATATGCCAGGCTAATTTTTCGTATTTTTTTTTAGTAGAGATGGGGTTTCACCGTGTTAGCCAGGATGGTCTCGATCTCCTGACCTCTTGATCCGCCTGCCTCGGCCTCCCAGAGTGTTGGGTTTACAGGTGTCAGCCACCGTGCCTGGCCACAAGTGTATACTTTCATAGTTTCATAGTTTGAGAGTCAGAGTTCCTGATTTTATGGGATTTTTGAAATTAAAACAATGTATAAATAACTTAATCTCCAATTGCAAAATGTTAGTGACACTGCATTTTAATGTAATGTGTATATATGTAATTTCCCTGCTTTAAGGGAGGGTTCAAGACTTACCTGTTTGTCTAGACTTGCTGAATCTGTCTCATTATTTTCTGTAATAGTTTGGAGATGATGATGCTATTCTTCTTAATGCAAGTGGGATCTTGTTATACTGAAGTTACATTTTGCCAAAAATTTTCCTATACATGAAAAGTCAAGAGATCTACTTAGCCACATCCTCTGTTTATGCTACGTTGGAATTTCATGGCTAAAAATACAAGGCGTGACTTTCCACTGTGCTCACAGGCCTTCACTGTGTACTTTTCCAGCCTTGCTGGTTTTGTAACAGTTGGCAGAGCACCAGGATCACCTCTTGCCATCCTTGACCAATATCATGATCACCATGGGCTTGAAAATTGAATAAAGATGGAAGCAATCACGTAGGTAATCAAGGATATAGAATCAGTCTGATATAGGCCGGGCGCGGTGGCTCAAGCCTGTAATCCCAGCACTTTGGGAGGCCGAGACGGGTGGATCACGAGGTCAGGAGATCGAGACCATCCTGGCTAACACGGTGAAACCCCGTCTCTACTAAGAAATACAAAAAACTAGCCGGGCGAGGTGGCGGGCGCCTGTAGTCCCAGCTACTCGGGAGGCTGAGGCCGGAGAATGGCGTGAACCCGGGAGGCGGAGCTTGCAGTGAGCTGAGATCCGGCCACTGCACTCCAGCCTGGGCTACAGAGCGAGACTCCGTCTCAAAAAAAAAAAAAAAAAAAAAAGAATCAGTCTGATATAAATCTCACTTTGCTTCCCATAATCATGAATCTTACCTTTCTGCTGTTTGAGCCAAAGACATTCAGTAGAGAAATGTTGTGCTGATTCTCCAGAAGTTCAAGAGAAAAGTGATGTAATATGGAATTCCATTCAGGACTTGGTAATATGGACAGTCAAGGAATGTAGCACTATCGTAGACTAAGAATTGGGAAAAAACTTTCCAAACATCCTCTTCGTGGATACAGAGGTCTGAGAGCTGTGGCAAACTGCTGTTTTTCTTTTAAATTGCTCACCAATCAGGAAGAAGTCTTTGCTTAAAGTAAGCATTCTTAACAGGATAAAGTAATTTCGGGTTTCATATGGAATAAAATATATGCAAGAACTGCTAAGAGAAGTTTGAAAAGGAAAATTTATGTGGAGGTATTTGCCCTATCATATATGAAAACACTCGAATTAGTCTAGTATTTGTTCAGGGAAAAATAAAGTTATTTATCGATGAGCTAGAATAGAATTTCCAGAAAATAATTTGTATACACTTGGCCATTTAATATATGATGAAGGTGACACTTCAGTATAGTGGAAAATGGTTTATTTTAGTAAATTATATTGACACACTTGCATCTCAATATATTAATAGAAAAAATAGATTAGTCTTATACCTGTTACCATGTAAAATACAAATTTTAAGTGAATTGAAAATACAAGTATAAAAGTAAAAAGTAGAAGGCAATATTTGAATGCCCTCAGATCAGGGTATAGGTCTTTAAGATAAGAAACTCAGAAGCCTTTAAAAAAACAGCTTTGACTATATAAATGTTAATTATAGTAAGTCATAAGCAAAGTCAAAGATATATACCATGCTTGGGAAAAATACTTGTATTGTTCATGATAATATGAGCCCTAATTTTAAAAGAACTCCTACAAGTTGAGAAGAAGTCTGACGAGCAAGATTGTTTAGAGGACACAGAAGAAGCCACTTGACATGAAAGAAAGCACAACCTGATAGAATCCAGAGTGGAGGCCAGGCGTGGTGGCTCACGCCTGTAATCCCAGCACTTTGGGAGACTGAGGTGGGTGGATCACCTGAGGTCTGGAGTTCGAGACCATCCTGGCCAACATGGTAAAACCCTGTCTTTACTAAAAATTAAAAAAAAAAAAATTAGTCAGGTGTGGTGGTGGGTGCCTGTAATCCCCCCTACTCAGGAGGCTGGGGCAGAGAGAATCGCTTGAACCTGGGAGGTGGAGGTTGCAGTGAGCCAAGATCACGCCACTGCACTCCAGCCTGAGTGACAGAGTGAGACTCCATCTCAAAAAAAAAAAAAAAAAAGTGTAACAAGAGTGAGATCAATTTTTCAACGCTGGCATGACAATTAGAAGGGACTGATCACATCCAGAGTAGGCAAGATTGTGAAATTTAGCAATCTTTTTGGAAAGTAATCTGGAAGTATGTGTTAAAACAAAAAACACAGACTTTTACATAGCAATTCTGCCTTGGGGAATTCACAGAAAGAAAAGAATTATTTCAAGTGAAATATATATGAGTGTTTATTATAACATTATTTATAATGGCAAAAAACCAAAAGCAACTGACCTACTGTTAATGAAGTGATTGAAGGAATTATGGCATATTTAGATTATGGCATACTTCGCAGTCTTTAAAAGAATAAGTTTAAAGGTACTGATCTGAGAGGATGTCTGTGTTAGATGAAGTGGGGTAAAAAGCAACCAAGCTGCCGAGTAAGGTATTATAAGGCTCCTTTTTTTGTTTTTAGAGACAGGGCCTCCTTCTGTCCCCAAGGCTGGAGTGTTGTGGTGTGATCATAGCTCACTGCAACCTCAAACTCCTGAGCTCAAGCCATCCTCCTGTCTCAACCTCCCAAGTAGCTGGGACTACAGGTGTGTACCACCACATTCAGCTAATTTTTGTACTTTGTTGTTGTTGTTGTTTTTATAGAGACCAGGGTTTCTCTATGTTGCTCAGGCTGCTCTTAAACTCCTGGTCTCAAGCAATCCTACCAATTCAGCCTCCCAAATTGCTGGAATTACAGGCGTGAGGCACTGCACCTGGTCTGGTGCCTTTAAAAAGAAAAATAATGAAAGAAAAAAAGTCCTATTGATTTAACAAACAATCATGAAATAAATGGACTGCTTAAAAGAGAAATAAAAGAGCAGAAGGATGTATACACATAATTGTAAGTTATCTAAGTCTGGATTTCTGAAAGGAGCACCAATCAGCTAAATATTTGCTTCTTAAAAGTTTACTTGCTTTTGTCCTGGAAGAGTGTGTGTGTGTGTGTGTGTGTGTGTGAGTCTCACTCTGTCGCCCAGGCTGGAGTTCAGTGGCATGATCTCGGCTCACTGCAACCTCCTTCTCCCAGGCTCAAGCAATTCTCCTGCCTCAGCCTCCCGAGTAGCTGGAATTACAAGCGTGTGCTGCCACGCCCGGCTAATTTTTGTATTTTTAGTAGAGATGGGGTTTCACCATGTTGGCCAAGCTGGTCTCGAACTTCTGATCTCAGGTAATCCGCACGCCTGGGCGTCCCAAAGTGCTGGGATTACAGGCGTGAGCCACCATGCCCTGCCGGAAGAGCATAATTTTATAGAAAGTCTCTTTTTCTGTATTGCTATGGACTGTTTACCATATGAACTAAGTATAAAGGAGTCATTTCAGTAAGATTTTTACCAATGTTCACCTGCAGATACATGACATATGAGGGGGACAGAGAGAATATTTCCGTAGCACCAGTGTGTTGACACTGGGTCATTCTTCGATTCATACATTTATTCAGTAAGTATTTAACGAGCTCTTCCAATGTGCTGCAGCATGAGACTATGCCAGCTCCTAGAGATGGAGAGGAAAATAGGACCTGGCTCTTGTGCTGCTCACTCTGGCACAGATGGACAGGTACATAAGCACTTGTGTAGGGTACAGCGTGTGTATAATTCATGAGCCAATGTCAATAAAACTGTGTCCGGAGGGCCGTGGATTCAGAATCCTAGAAGGAGGATCGCTAATTTTCCTAGATATTGCCAGACACCCTCCGTGGTGTACCATTTTTACCAGCAATGAGTGAGAGCGCAGAGGGAATCTTTTTAGTATCATTGAAGTAAAATAGATGCTGCTTTGTCAAGAGTATAAACATTCTCCTGGCAGAAAATGTTGAAGTAGTCATAGACGTATTGTTTTATAGGCAGGGTAATTGGATGGAAGCAATGGTGATATAGATTAGGAGGAAGAGTGATGGATGACTTGTAGACCCAATAAAGTGCTGAAGGACCCACGCTGTCTCTGCAGAAGACCTTGACATATGAAGGGCCTCCTCCTTCTCCTTTGTAGAGCAGGAGGGCAGTCTGCTTCTCAGTCTGTCAGTCATTTGTGTCTTGTACACAGAATGAGCACAGTGTCTATAAATAGTACGTACGTGCTTAAACAGATTGTGTAATTTTTTCCAGCAAATTGAAAGATAAAATATCTGACTGGTCTGATGGGTATCTTCTTTCCATTTATTTTCTTTCCCCTAATTTTACTAATGCATTCTTTCACTGGTTCTATCACTCAGGTAAGTACAAAATATAGCCTTAGCTTGGGGATTGGGAGTGAGATTGAGATGGAAAGAGTAGATTTGGGATGGAAGGCACCAAAAAGTGAGGTAAGGTTGAATGGTACTGAATCTAGTTCTTCAGTTCTCATCCTCTCTGATTTTTACCTTCATTTGGGAGCTCTCTTTTGTTAGCTGTCATGAAATATAACCTCCCAGATCTCCACTGACTTCTTTTTTAAATTTTATTTTTAATTGACAAGTTAAATTATATATATTTATGGTGTACAACATGATGTTTTGCTTACTTGCTTCTCAAATCTGTTTTCCTTCCTTCCTTCCTTCCTTCCTTCCTTCCTTCCTTCCTTCCCTCCCTCCCTCCCTCCCTCCCTCCCTTCTTCCTTCCTTCCTTCCCTCCCTCCCTCCCTCCTTCCCTCTTTCTTTCTTTCTTTCTTTCTTTCTTTCTTTCTTTCTTTCTTTCTTTCTTTCTTTCTTTCTTTCTTTCCTTTCCTTTCCTTTCCTTTCTCTCTTTCTTTCTCTCTTTCTTTCCTTTCTCTACATGCACCATGGGCTCTTCTTCCTCTCCCTGATTTAGAGCACAGGAGGCTTTAAAATACATAAAATATTAACTATTAGTTAATGTAGTTAAGTGCTTTTCCCTAAATAAAAAATGTAGACTAAAAATATATATGGAAAATACAAAAACACAATATATTATGGCCAGGTGTGGTGGCTCACGCACTTTAGGAGGCCGAGGCGGGTAGATCACCTGAGGTCAGGAGTTCGAGACAGCCTGGCCAACATAGTGAAACCCTGTCTCTACTAAAAGTACAAAAATTACCCGGGTGTGGTGGCAGGCATCTGTAATCCCAGCTGCTCAGGAGGCTGAGGCAGGAGAATCACTTGAACCCAGGACGCAGAGGTTGCAGTGAGCCGAGATTGCACCACTGCACTCCAGCCTGGGTGACAGAGTGGGACTCCATTTCAAAAAACAAAAAAAAATAACAAATTACAAATGTGTGAAGCAGTAACTTAGTTCATATAATGCAATAATAGCATAGTAATTGTCTTAGTACATTTTGTGCTGCTATACAGGATACCCGAGACTGGGTAATGTATAGAGAAGAGAAATTATTCTCTTACATTCTGGAGGCTGGGAAGTCTAAGATCAATAGCTGGCAACTATTGTCTGGTGAGGGCCTTCTTGCTCCTCACGTGATGGAAGAGAGAAGGGCAAAAAGGAATAAACTTCCTTGGTGGAGTCCTCTTAAAATGGCATTAATTCATTTATGAAGGTGGATTCATCATGATCTAAACACCTCCCAGAAAGCTCCATCTCTCAATACTGTTGCCTTAGGGATTTGACTTCCAGCCTATGAATTTTGAAGGACACATTCAGACCATAGCAGTAATCACGATACACAGTTTTTGAGGACTCCAAACCAAGTACTCTTCCCCCTCCACCATAGACATTAGGTACTTAAAAGTTCTTAAGGTCTGTTGCACTTAAAATGTGTTAGCCTTTTTACTAGAGACAATTAACCTCAATAATAACAGAGATAAACAAACCAGTTTTCCATTAGAAATCATTCTGGATTTGTTGAACAAAGACCACAACTTCCTTCTGATGGTCTCAGTTGTTTTCCTGGTAAAGCTATGTAGCATGGCTGTTGGTTTTGGTTTGGTTCATCCAACTCACAAACCCACATTTCACTTTCCAAGGTGGCCAGAGACAACCCCAATAATGACAGAGATAAACAGACTAATTGTCTTTAGAAATCTTCCCAGGTTTGTTCACCAAAGACTGGATGTCCCACTATCACCTTACTTAACACAACCCCTCAAATTGATGCTAAGTGACTCAGCTTTTTTGTGTATCACACCATCATTTTGAAGTCTAGAAATCTTAATTTGTACTCTAACTCACCACTCTACTTCAATGTCAAATCTCAGTTTCTCCCTCCCCTTCCTTCCTTCCTTCCTTCCTTCCTTCCTTCCTTCCTTCCTTCCTTCCTTCCTTCTTTCCTTCCTTCTTTCCTTCCTTTCTTTTCTTTTCTTTTTTTCTTTTCTTTCTCTCTTTCTTTCTCTCTCTTTCTTTCTTTCTTTCTTTCTTTCTTTCTTTCTTTCTTTCTTTCTTTCTTTCTTTCTTTCTTTCTCTCTCTCTCTCTCTCTCCCTTCCTTCCTTCCTTCCTTCCTTCCTTCGTTCCTTCCTTCCTTCCTTCCTTCCTTCCTTCCTTCTTCTTCTCTTTCTTTCTTTTCTTTCATCTTTTTTCTTTTTTTTGAGATGGAGTTTCACTCTGTTGCCCAGGCTGGAGTGCAGTGGCATGATCTTGGCTCACTGCAACCTCCGCCTCCTGGGTTCAAGTGATTATCCTGCCTCATCCTCCCAAGTAGCTGGGATTACAGGTGCCTGACACCACCCCCAGCTAATTTTTGTATTGTTCGTACAGACGGAGTTTCACCATGTTGGCCAGGCTGGTCTCAAACTCCTGACCTCAGGTGATCTGCCTGCCTTGGCCTCCCAAAGTGCTGGGATCCCAGGCGTGAACCACCACACTTGGCCCAAACCCAGTTTCTAATCATAGGATCACATGATATCAGAATTGGAACAGAATTCTTAATTCAGTCTAGCATCTCACATCAGTTCCCTTTCTCTGTGGTTCTGTACCCTCCCTTGCCCTAACCAACTTGCTCTGTCTGCAGGTCAGCGACTGTGGGGGCCACTGCTCTATCCAATGGGGAGCTTATGGCATGTGGTGTTTGGGTGACTTCTTCCTGACAGATATTTATTAACACTTCACACTGGGCAGGCGTTTAGTCAGCTTTGTGGCATTCTAACTTGCTGATATGGTTTGGGTGTTTGTTCTCTCCACATCTCATGTTGAAATGTGATTCCAGTATTGGAGGTGGGGCCTGGTGGGAGGCGACTGGATCATGGGGTGGATCTCTCATGAATGGTTAATGCCATCTCTTTGGTGATAAGTGAGTTCTTGCTTAGTTAGTTCACATGAGATCTGATTGTTTAAAAGTCTGGGACCTCCCCTTTCTCACTCTCTTGCACCCCCTCTGGCCATGTGAGATGCCTGCTCCCGCTTCCCCTTTGCTTTCTGCCGTGATTGTGAACTTCCTGAGGTCCTCACCAGGAGCAGATGCTGGAACCATGCTTGTACTGCCTGCAGATCTTTGACCCTCCTTTATAAATTACTCAGCCTCAGGTATTTCTTTATGGCTATGCAAACAGCCTAATACACTTCCAATCCCCTTGGTACCAAAACTAGATATCACAAGAAAAGAAAACTGTAGATCAATACTTCTTATGAATATACATGCACAAATTTTCAATAAAAAATACTATCACATTGAATCTAGGATTATACACCAAGACCAAATATGATTTATTTCAAAATGCAAAGTTGATTCAATATGCAGAAAAATCAATGTGATGCACTATATTAATAGAATAAGGACATAAAAAGAATGAAGCTCTGATATATGTTAAAACATGGATAAACCTTGTCTTATCCCATTTGTGTTGCCAGAAAGGAATACCTGAGGGTAGGTAATTTCTAAGGAAAACAGGTTGATTTGGCTAGTGGGTCTGCAGGCTGTACATAAGAAGTATAGTGCCAGCATTTGCGTCTGGTGAGGGCCTCGTGAAGACCCCACCCATGGTGGAAGGGGAAGAGGAGCAGGCATCACATGGTAAGAGAGGGGAAGGAGGTGTCAGACTCTTTTTAACAACTAGAGCTCATAAGAACTGAGTGAGAACTCAGTGAATCCCATGAGAATGGCACCAACCTGTTCACGAGGGATGTGCCCCTGTGACCCAGACATTTCCTACTTGCCCTCACCTCCAACGTTGGGAATCACATTTCACCATGAGAGTTGGAGAGGACAGTCAAACTGTTATCAAACCTTGAAAATGTTATGCTAAGGGAAAGAAGCTAGACACAGAAAAAAGGCTACATGTATGATTCTGTTCATCTAAGATGTCCAGAACAGGTAATCCTGTAAAGATGGAAAGTAGATTTGTGCTGGTTAAGGGCCAGGGGAAGCAGGGACTGGGGAATGACTGCTAATGGGGATGGGGTTTCTTTCTGAGATGATGAAAGTATCCTGGAAATGGTGCTATTAATGCATAATGTTGTGACTATACTAAAAACTGCTGAATTGTATAATTTAAAATGATGAATTTTATGGCTTGTGGATTATACTTCAATAAAAAAGAACTAGATAAGAGAAGAATTCTATAGTGCCTATAGCAGAATGTTTAAGGCAAGTAGATGGTAAAATAAATATGAGGTAATTGATGGATAACAAGAACTGCTGGAAATCTCTTTGTAGACCACAAATATAGCCATTGTTTGTTAAATAATAGGAGAGAAATGAGCTCCAAGGAGCTTAGTCCATGTAATCTCTAGGAAATTGTGTCCCAGGAGTTGTTTCTGGTAAAGACTAAATACTTCATGTCCATTGCTCCCTCCTAAGCATTGTATTAATTTTAATTTCAGCATCAGTATGACAACCTGTTCCACCGTGGCCGCCCTGGGAATGATGCCACTCTGCATTTATCTCTACGCCTGGTCCTGGAGTCTTCAGCAGAATCTCACCATTCCTTATCAGAACATAGGTCTGTATGGGCCTGGGAAATGGAGGACTAACAGTAATGGTGATGACACTAATAGTAGCTGCTTTTAATTACATAACTCTTTATGCAGGGACTTTTTTTTTTTTTTTTTTTTTTAGTACCTAATTTAATTCCTTAAAGAACCCTACAGTGTAGATTCTGTCACCAGTTCAATCTCCTAAACCTTTAGGCTTCAAGAGGTTTAGTAACTTGATCAAAATTATGCAGCTGGTGAGTACAGAACTGGAGTTCTAACCTGGGAATATGACTACAAAGTGCAAACTTTCACCCCTACAAGAGTGCATTTTTGAAAAAAAAAAGAAAGCCAGATAATTTACGTTGAAAAAGCAAGGATCAAACCCTTCTATAACTAGACTATAAAGCAACTGGACTCTTTATGCTCCAAGGTTTAACTGGATCTAGTGGCTCTAAGTAGACCTTCCTGTGACCACCTTTCACATTGCCTGCGAACCTTGACTTTTTCGTGGAGGTTGAATGTAAATAATTCTTACTGATTATGAAAACTCATCTACATGTCACAGTCACACCCATATCTCTTTCATTGTCTCCTCTTCTGAATACTATTTCTCATTAAAGTCTGCCATTTTCCTAAAGATCTCTGTGGGTTTACCAAGCTTAGAAGAGAAATGTGGTGAAATGATCTGCCTTTTCTAGTATGGTCAGTTTTTGGAGAAGTGATAGGTACTATTTTTTTTTTTTTGAGAAAGAGTTTTGCTCTGTCACTCAGGCTGGAGTGCAGTGGTGTGATCTCGGCTCACTGCAACTTCTGCCTTCTCCTGCCTCAGCCTCCCGAGTAGCTGGGACTACAGGTTCACACCACCACACCCGGCTAATTTTTTTTGTATTTAGTAGGGATTGGGTTTCACCGTGTTGCCCAGGCTGGTCTCAAACTCTTGAGCTCAGGCAATCCGCCCACCTTGGCCTCCCAAAGTGCTAGGATTACAGGCTTGAGTCACCACGCCTGGCTGACATTATGATTCTTAAGACTGTCAGTGTCAATCTGGTGTATCAGATAAACACCTTGAGGGCTTACAACCCATGGCCCATAGTTCAAAACCATGAATGAAACCACTTCCTCACAACAGCGGGAGCCCACTGAATCTGTAAAACTTGAGGGAAACCTTAATTTAGAAACTATGATTTTATGTGCAACTTTTTTCTGATCAGTAAGTTATTTAATATATTCTGCTTTGATAATATGTTCTGAAAGGCACTCACAAACAAGACACAAAATGTTATGAGGAGCTTATATAACTTTGGAGCCAATATTGTAGGCATTCGTCCAGATTTGGAAAGTGGCATGGGAAAATGTCAGTTTAAAGCTGTTATCTAAATGAAATGGAAGTTGTTGAGAAGTGCTGTGCAGTCAGGGTGACAGGGAAAACACTGATGGATTTTTCTTCTCTTTAGGAATTACCCTTGTGTGCCTGACTATCCCCGTGGCCTTCGGTGTCTGTGTGAATTACAGATGGCCAAAAAAATCCAAAATCATTCTCAAGGTGAGCAGCTCCCTGGCCACTGTTGGCACATCCTCAGACTCAGGGGCCTGAAAGACGGAAGCGAGCAGTGGCTGGGACAAGTGAGCTTGGCGAGTACAGCCTCACACCCAGAAATTCTCCTTACACGTCCTGCGGTTTTGGATCCAGTGATTGTATTTCCTCCACCCTGTAAGCCTTGCTCTGCCACTCCCATAGGCCTGTACCCCGAGGCTTATGACGCCCTGGAAAACAAGCAACTATTGATTTAGTGTCAGAAAAGCTAAAGCTGTGTGTGGACAGAAGAGCCCAGGCCCATGCATGCACAAGGCTTCACACAGGTGCTCTTGAGGCAGAAGCTGTTTAAGTGAGCATGGAAGGGCGCCCACTAGGAATATGGCTGGTTTATTGGAAGAGTAGGAGGAAGGGCTGTCTTGCAGAAGCATTCCTGGGGGCACTGCCAAAGCTGTCATTTGTACACATGAGCAGGGGCTGCTGACTACATGAATAAGACTGTTTAAATGAAATCATCCAGAGAGCACTGAGGAGTCTAGCTATGGAATGATGGTGACTAGAACTTTCTACCTCCTCTTGTCTTTGCAGTCTTGCCCTTTGTCTGCTGGAGAAACAAGCAAATGTCTTTGTTAAACGGTTTTTAAAAATAATTCAAGAGGCCAGGTGCAGCAGCTTACGTCTGTAATCCCAGAACTTTGGGAGGCTGAGGTGGGAGGATTGCTTGAGGCCAGGAGGCTGAGGCTTCAGTGAGCCATGATCGTGCCATTGCACTCGAGCCTGGATCACAGAGTGAGACCCCATCTCTAATAACAAAACAAAACAAAAAAACAAAACGTGAAGAGGAGGCATTCTTAACAATGATGTGAGTCTCCTAGGGGTGCTTTCCTTTTTTTTTCTGATTATGTATCACTTTAGCAGATAGGAGGTTATAATATGTGTGGCTTTCATGAAAATTTAAAAAATGTTTTGGTTATATTTTACATTTATAAAGAAAGAAACATTTGGGGTTACTTGGAGTTTCAGGTAGTAAATCTCAGTTAGTTTTGTTTTGTGGTTTATCGTTTGGCTCTACCTCACAAAACATTGCCACTCCATATGCCTGTGCCAATGGACCCTGTTTTTCCAGTTAGGCACAAGGCCAAACAACTCCCACCATTCCTTCAGTGCGTTGGAGAAGGAGAGGAGAGGGCTTGCCAAGCAGACAAATCAGCTGGGCACAGAGAGCTGGAAGATGGCCTAGTATAGTACATTTGTAATGCACATGGATGACTTTAACATCAATGGTGCACACTTGATTTTCACTCTCTTTTTTTAGCTGAACTCATGGAATACAGTCCCATCTTTTCCACATTTATTTTTAAAAATTAATTAAGTTTTTGAGACAGGGTCTCGCTCTGTCACTCAGGCTGGAGTGCAATGACACAATCATAGCTCACTGCAACCTTGATCTCCTAGGCTCATATGATGCTCCCATCTCAAGCTCTGAGGTAGCTAGCACTACAGGCATGCACCATCCTGCCCTACTAATAAAAATAAATTTTTTTTAGAGATGGGGTCTTGCTCTGTTGCTCAGCTGATTTGCAACTCCTGGCCTCAAGGAATCCTCCTGCCTTGGCCTCCCAGTGTTGGGATCACAGGCATGAGCCACTGTGCCTGGCCCCTTTTCCACATTTATTATTGTTATTTCAGTAGGAGAAAATTTCCAGTGTGGTAGTTATGATTTTGTTTCAAAACAAGAGGAGGGAAATGATCATGGAAACTTCTTGCTTTTCTTTCTTTCTTTTTTTTTTTTTTTGAGACAGTCTCGGTCTGTCACCCAGGCTGGAGTGCAGTGGCCGGATCTCAGCTCACTGCAAGCTCTGCCTCCCGGGTTTACGCCATTCTTCTGCCTCAGCCTCCCGAGTAGCTGGGACTACAAGCGCCCGCCATCTCGCTCAGCTAGTTTTTTCTATTTTTTAGTAGAGATGGGGTTTCACCGTATTAGCCAGGATGGTCTCGATCTCTTGACCTCGTGATCTGCCTGTCTTGGCCTCCCAACGTGCTGGGATTACAGGCTTGAGCCACTGTGCCCGGCCACTTCTTGCTTTTCAAATACTCTATCTTTGATTATTTTTCTTTAAAGGGCATTTAACAACAACAACAGCAAAAATCATGATTTTGGAGTTTCCAGCTCCGTTATCAATCCATCAGTGTCAGTGGAGAAACCAGATACAATTTTTTTACATGTCAGTTTTATTTGCTGTAAAGAGCAGATCGAAAACTCTTTTCTTTTGGGTATTTCATAGGATTTATGGCAAAACATTTAATAATATGCATAAATATTCTACAGCACCTTAGTGAAAAAAAACTAGGCTAATGTTATCATTATTTTAGTATATCTTCATTCTCTGTTCTTAGTTCTATTTTAATTTTAAATCTGACACATTTTCTGAACAAACTTAAGTGTTCCTCATTTGCTCTTGGTGGATTTTAAACTTTGAAATCTTTGGTAGAGAGAGGAAGAGGGGATGTTACATTCAGAGGCTTTCTTTCATTTTTCTTTCTTTTCTTTTCTTTTCTTTTTTAAACGGAGTCTGGCTCTGTCACCCAGGCTGGAGTGCAGTGGCTCAATCTTGGCTCACTGCAACCTCCACCTCCCGGGTTCAAGTAAGTCTCCCGCCTCAGCCTCCTGAATAGCTGGGATTACAGGCATGTGCCACCATACCTGGGTGATTTTTGTATTTTTTTTTAGCAGAGCTAGAATTTTGCCATGTTGGCCGGGATGTCTTAAACTTCTGACCTCAGATGATCTGCCCACCTCGGCCTCCCGAAGTTCTGAGATTACAGACATGAACCACCTTGCCTGGCCAAGAGGCTTTCTTATGTCTTAGCATCTTTTTCTTAGGCAGGGGTCTAGTCTGTCTCTGTATTTAAACAGTAAAAATGACCCCCAGAACACATTGATGGTATATTGGGTGTATGGTTTGTTGTCTTCTCTAGTTTCCTACGACCACCCTCCTTCACATCCTGAATCATTTCAAATCAAGTTTGACACTGTAACTAGGTACACAGTTTACTGTCTACATGATATGAACAGGAGCTTGCCAAGATCCTGATTTTCCCAAAATACCCTAGGCCATCCTTCCTTCCTATTTTATCTAAAACTCAAATTTGTTTTTGTTATTGTTGTCTTTTTGTTTCTGTTCTTGTTAAACAACAAAAGTAAGAAACAGTATCCATTTGGGAGAGGATAGAGGACTCCATCAGTATTTCTCATGTGATCATGAGTATTAGCTCAGATTGTCCAATGAAGAATGGGTAGATTTTATTTGGAGGGGAGAAGGACAGGGACCAAAGCAGCAGGCAGCTGCTGGTGGTTGAAGGGGCGGTGGGAGGGGAGGCAGATGGTCAGGCAGGGCAGACTGGAGGTCACAAGCAGAGGGTCACAGAGGTGTGTGCAGGGGTGTTGGAAGCTCATTGTCAGATCCCATTCATTTTGCACTTTTGTTCTACTCACAATAAAACTCTGCTCCCAATCTTTCTGGCGAAATCTTCTACTTGAAGGGAAAAGTAGATGTGCTAAAACAAGACTTAGATTTGTGTCAAATTCCACCCATTTCTAGCATAGGCAAGTTACTTGACCAGTTTGGAACTCAGATTTCTCCTCTACAAAGTGAAATTGGATTCAGTCATCTCTAAGTCCCTACTGTGTTCTAAAATTTCTAGATCCCAAGCATTTTACAACCTCGATGGACTTTGTATCATAGAGCAAAAAACCCTGAGTTTATATGCACTTATTTTATTGTTTGCTTCAGATTGGGGCCATTGTTGGTGGGGTCCTCCTTCTGGTGGTCGCAGTTGCTGGTGTGGTCCTGGCGAAAGGATCTTGGAATTCAGACATCACCCTTCTGACCATCAGTTTCATCTTTCCTTTGATTGGCCATGTCATGGGTTTTCTGCTGGCACTTTTTACCCACCAGTCTTGGCAAAGGTATAGTTGAACTATCCATAAACTTTTTTTTGAGGAAGGTAAAGTTAACACACTGCCACTGGCAGGCTTTGCTGCCTGTGTCAGGAGACATGAAGAGTTTTGACTTACACAGTGGAACGGAGCAGGATAACTTATGGCAATTCATGGAAAATATTGTGGCAATTCTTTATGTAAATTAAAGCAAAGGCCAAATTGATAAGAAGAGATAAATTTAAGTTAAAAAAAGAATAGAAAATGACATGTATTTAATTCCCACTTTGTAGAAGAAAGCAAAAAGAGTTATATGCATCAAAAAATACTGGAAGAAATATACCATATGGTAACAATGTTTAATTTTGAGTAGGGAGAGTAAGGATAATTTTAGTTCTTTAGTATTTCCTTGGTATATTTTTGAAGCTTTTCAATAAGTATGGACTACTTTTAAAAGCAGAAAAAATTTCTTAAAGAAAAGTAAATTATGCAGTTGAATTCCAAAGGTGAAAGATGGGAATTTTTAATTGGCTTTATGCTACTTCCAGTCCACTTGGGGAACATTTAGGATTGTACTAAGTGATCGGTAAAGCTTTACCCCATCTATCTCATTTACTTCTTACTACAAGCTTGAGAAGTAGATCCTATCACTACCCTCATTCTACTGATGAGCAGATCCTTCAGAGAAATTAAGTGACTTGACCAAGTTCACAGAGCTAGAAAATGGTGGAGTTAGGATTTAGTCCTGGGTTTTTTTTTTTTTTTTTTTTTCCCCAAATTTAACAATTAGGAACACAGTCTGTTGAGTGGTTGAAATGCAATTGGCTCTGGACAGAAAGTACTCCTATGGCAAGATGTAGTCCACAATCTCATGTTTTTCATACCCGATAGCCTGACAAAGGCCAGGACTGAGATTTGGCTCATGAATGGTGCAGGTGTGGGTTACAGCTTTGTAGCTTAATCATACTGAGTTTTTGACAAAAGTCTGAAAGAAGTGAGGGTGGTTTGAGGCAAGTGTAGCACGCAATAGAGTAAGTAGAAATAAAGTATGAACACAGAGCTTGCCCTGTACCACTGACAGCAATTTCATCCCCTCATCACACACCCTTGTTACTTTCCCCATTCCAGTCCAACTTAAACACAGATGCTTGTTTGTTTTCTGAAACACCTCTTTTATCTCCTCACTTCCACGTATAAACCCCTGCAGACTCCCTTTATAAATTGGAGACATGAAACTGCTTAACTCAGCCCTCAATGTCCTGCCCAGGTCTTCCCTCTCTTCCCTCCTTTATCTTTTTCAAATGAGGTTTATTTCATTTTATGCAACCAGAAAACCAATAAAATATAGAAAAGTAGAAAGCAAAAAGAAAAATTATTACCAAACTCTTTCACCAAAGACAACCATTTTAGGTATTTGGTCTTTATTTAGGGTTTTTTGTTTATTTATTTATTTATTTATTTATTTATTTATTTATTTATTGAGACCTTTGTTGCCCAGGCTGGAGTGCAACCTCTGCCTCCTGGGTTCAAGCGATTCTCATGCCTCAGCCTCCCAAGTAGCTGGGATTACAGAAGCATGTGCCACCACGCCTGGCTAATTTTTGTATTTTTGGTAGAGACAGGATTTCACCATGTTGGCCAGGCTGGTCTCAAACTCCTGACTTCAGGTGATCCACCCACCTTGGTCTCCCAAAGTGCTGAGATTACAGGTGTGAGCCACTGCGCCTGGCCGTGTTTATTTGTTTTTAAGTGTTGTTTAGTTTATGTTGTTTCATATGTCTTTATATATATATGTTTTTCTTTTTGTAGAGACAGGGTCTTACTCTGTTGCCCAGGGTGGTGTTGAATTCCTGGCTCAAGTGATCTTCCCACTTCTGCCTCTCAGTGCTGGGATTACAGGCATGAGCCACCATGCCCTGCATCATATCTCTAACTCAACCTTCCCTTCTCATCTCCTCCAATCTTCTCCTCTGTGCAGATTGGCTTACAGTATATGCAATGCCTGCTGAATAGGCCACACTCACACCTGTCCCTGGCACTTTAATTTTTATAATATTTCCCCCTCATCAAAAGCTTCTTCTATTTTTTCCATCCTTTAATCTCACTCCTCTGTGAAGCCTTCTCTCACCCCTTCTGCCATTTTCTGAATTTCTACATCTGCGTGGCCTTTGGCCATACTTTGTCTTGTGTTGCTGCTGAGCCTTTCCTGTGTGTTTATTTTGTCTTTTCACTCAGATGCCTAGAGCAGGGTTTGCAAAGCCCCACTCCACCGTACCTCTCAGAAGACCACCTGCAGAGTAGGAATTCAGCAAATAACTATGGAATGAGTAAACATTTTCTGTGGCCTGAGGTCATAGCTTCTAATTGTTATGGTGCATATGAGAAAATGTGAGAATAGTTCTTATTGCTAGTGCGTTACTCTTGAAACTTTTTCCCTTTGCTAGGTGCAGGACGATTTCCTTAGAAACTGGAGCTCAGAATATTCAGATGTGCATCACCATGCTCCAGTTATCTTTCACTACTGAGCACTTGGTCCAGATGTTGAGTTTCCCACTGGCCTATGGACTCTTCCAGCTGATAGATGGATTTCTTATTGTTGCAGGTGGGCGAACTCCCATTGGGTAGGAAATAACTGACAGAAAATTGTTCACCCAACTTATCGACCTTTTTTTTTCAATCCAAACTTGCCTGTGCTGCCCCTGTGATGCTTTTTTTTTTTTTTTTTTTTTTGGGATGGAGTCTGGCTCTGTCCCCTAGGCTGGAGTGCAGCACGTGGCGCAATCTCTGTTCACTGCAAGCTCCGCCTTCCCGGTTCACGCCATTCTCCTGCCTCAGCCTCCCGAGTAGCTGGGACTACACTGTAATACACTTTTTGAAAGCCTGACATTTCTGGGGACGATAAGGTGCATAGACAGGATAGTTTGGCACAAGTGGGAGTTTCATAGAAAAATATATAAAAAATCTGAAAATGAGCTTATAATTATAAACAAATATACTTCACAAAAGTGAATCCATGGCTGGGCGCGGTGGCTCACGCCTGTAATCCCAGCACTTTGGGAGGCTGAGGCGGGTGGATCACGAGGTTAGGAGATTGAGACCATCCTGGCTAACACCTGGTGAAACCCCGTCTCTACTAAAAATACAAAAAAATTAGCCAGGCGAGGTGGTGGTCACCTGTAGTCCCAGCTACTCGGGAGGCTGAGGCAGGAGAATGGCGTGAACCGGAAGGCGGAACTTGCAGTGAGCGGAGATCGCGCCACTGCACTCCAGCCTGAGCCACAGAGCGAGACTCCCTCTCAAAAAAAAAAAAAAAAAAAAAGAAAAAAAAAAAAAGAAAAAAGTGAATCCACTATCAGAACTTAGACTTCGTAACTTGTTATGACAAGATCTCCATGAGCAATCATTGAGCTCCAAAGTGACATCTGCTCTTAAGCGTTGGTTTGTTAGGTCTCATTAAAAGCCTTGAGGTCTCCCAAATGCCAAGTTATTTCAATGTTTCTGTGACTAAGACTTGTGCTGAATGGCTGTGAAATATTTTTCAAATATGAAATATTACACATATACAAATACTGCACATATGAGTGCAGCCAAATATACATTACTTTGGAGTTATTTATTATGTGTGTTCACAGAGGATAAATTTAAAAATATATATAATGCAAGAACAGAAAACCAAATACCTCACTTATAAGTGGGAGCTAAACATTGAGTGCTCATGGACATAAAGATGGCAGCAATAGACACTGGGGACTACTAGAAGAGGAAGGGAGGGGGCAGAGGTTGAAAAACGAACTGTTGGGTACGGTGCTCACTACCTGGGTAATAAGATTATTTGTTTCCCAAACCTCAGCATCACCGCATATACCCAGGAAGCAAACATGCACATAGACCCCCTGAATCTAAAAGTGGAAAAAGAAAAATATATATATTAATATGTTCACATACATATATATATATTAATCTTGGGCCATGGTACGTTTTCACTGTTGTTAGGGAATTAGGTCTGAGTAAGACTCAATGATTACTGATAGAACTGATTATATACTGATTGCTGATTGTTATTATTATGTACTGATACAGAAATAACAATCAATATAACAATATAAGGAATACCTGGGGCTTAATTTCCCCAATAGATAAGATAAATCATATTAGAGTCAAACTCTTGGTCTCAGACCCATGTTTTCATTCCTTCTCTTGGAGAGACTGAGGGAAGCATCATTTCTAGCTCATTCCCAGCTCCAGCCCAGAGCCCAGGAGTGTCCTACTCCTAGTAAGCACTTGCAGGATTTGCCAGCTGACTGACTAAGTGAATGAGTGAATGAATGAA
Source organism: Macaca mulatta (assembly GCF_049350105.2). NCBI lineage: Eukaryota > Metazoa > Chordata > Mammalia > Primates > Cercopithecidae > Macaca > Macaca mulatta. The sequence goes on along the minus strand of NC_133410.1, from coordinate 96,155,921 downwards.
TATATGAGTTTGTGAGCTGTCAGCAACCTGATGAATGAGCCTCAATCACAAATGGTTCACTCCAGACAAAAGAGTCATTCTGATACACCGAATCCTTCTGTTCCATAACTTTCTCTCTTCCCCCTTCTTTTTCCTGGGTGTTTATACATACATGATGCCACCCAGACACCTGAAGGATTGACAAGTGTACAGTGTCACCAAATTAGACTCTTTGTTAAAGTGATTGTTAATACTTGTATGTTTTAACACTTAGCATATCAGACATACAAGAGGAGATTGAAGAACAAACACGGAAAAAAGAACTCAGGTTGTACAGAAGTCTGCCACACGAGGAAATTGACTTCTTCCAAAGAGACCAATGCCTTCTTGGAGGTGAATGAAGAAGGTGCCGTCACTCCTGGGCCACCAGGGCCAATGGATTGCCACAGGGCTCTCGAGCCAGTTGGCCACATCACTTCATGTGAATAGCAGGGACTTGCTGGTTGGACTGGCACCCTTCTTTTTCAGTGGCCAGTAAAGACAGTGTGCAGCTGACACATGAATCTTGTTGGTAGGGCCAGTGTGAATATTTAAGTGTTCAATGTTAGAATATTTATATGTATATTTTCTTTTCTTTTTTTTTTTTTGAGACAGAGTCTCGCTCTGTCACCTTGGCCGGAGTGCAGTGGCGAGATCTCGGCTCACTGCAAGCTCCGCCTCCCGGGTTCCCGCCATTCTCCTGCCTCAGCCTCCTGAGTAGCTGGGACTACAGGCGCCCGCCACCACGCCCGGCTAGTTGGTTTTTTTTTTTGTATTTTTAGTAGAGATGGGGTTTCACTGTGGTCTCGATTTCCTGACCTTGTGATCCGCCCGCCTTGGCCTCCCAAAGTGCTGGGATTACAGGCGTGAGCCACCGCGCCCGGCCAGAATATTTATATTTTCATGTGGATTGTGAATTGTGATAGGATCACTTTTGGAGATTCCCATTTCAGGGAGTTTCTTCTGAGGGTTAACATATCAATGAGCTGTCTTGTGTGTTCTTGTCTTCCCATGCAGCAAATAGTACCTGGCAGTACAGTAGGTAAAATCCTTCATTAGGGGAACTTATCCTTATGTTGTGTTTTTTTTTTTTTTTTTTTTTTTTTTGAGACAGAGTCTTGCTCTGTTGCCCAGGTTGGAGTGCAGTGGCACAATCTTGGCTCACTGCAACCTCCACCTCCTGGGTTCAAGCGATTCCCCTGCCTCAGCCTCCTGAGTAGTTGGGACTACAGGTGTGTGCCACCACGCCCAGCTAATTTTTTGTATTTTAGTAGAGATGGTGTTTCACCACGTTGGCCAGGCTGGTTTCAAACTCCTGGTCTCAGGTGATCTGCCCGCCTCAGCCTCCCAAAGTGCTGGGATTACAGGCGTGAGCCACCGCACCCAGCCATGTTGTGGATTTTAATTGAACAAGAATTAGGACTCTGAGGAGATGGCACCTCATCCTGCAGGGTGACACAGACCTGCGTGACTTCTTGACTCTGGGCAGGTCCTCAGGTGCACTGAGAGGAGAACAAATAGCTCTTGTAATAAATGGGGCACTTTTCTCAAATGATTATTATTTTTAAGAAATTGAAAATCTTTTTTGATTATGGGTGTAATACAAGCTTGGAAAAAATTTAAAACACACATAAGGTTAAAATTGAAATGCCCTGTATTTTCACTCTCTAAAAATAGACACATGTGGCTGAGCACAGTGGCTCACACCTGTAAATTCCAGCACTTTGGGAGGCTGAGGTGGGCAGATCACCTGAGGTCAGGAGTTCAAGACCAGCCTGGCCAACATGGTGAAACCCGATCTCTACTAAAAATACAAAAATTAGCCAGGCATGGTGGTGTGCACCTGTAATCCCAGCTACTTGGGAGGCTGTGGCAGGAGAATCGCTTGAACCCAGGAGGCAGAGGTTGCAGTGAGCTGAGATCATGCCACTGTGCTCCAGCCTGGGTGACAGAGTAAGACTCTGACTCAAAAAAAAAAAAAAAAAAAAAAAAAAAAAAAAAAAAAAAAAGACAGACACGTGTATCCTTCTAAGCTGTGTATAAACTGTATCATTTTCAAAACAATGCGATCATTCCATATATTGTTTTGTAAGTCACTTGATGACACATTATGGAACATCTTTGAGTGTCAGTCTGTGTTGACCTACCTCATTCTTTAGAATAGTAGTGATATGGAAGTATTCCATTGCATGGAAGGACTGTAATTTATTTAACCACTGCTTATTCACAGACACTTAGATAGCTTTCAGCTTAACAGTATTCAGTGCTACAAACACTTTTGCCTTTAGGTGCAAGTATTTCTGTAGGCTCACTTCCTATGACTTGAATTTCCAAGCCAATCGCTCACCGAAATGTAGGACAGATTGCTATCTGGCAATGTCGTACAGCAGAGCCCGAGAGTGCCTGATTTCCTACAGTCTCACCAGTCAAATGAACGATCAATTTTGATTGGTTAAAGCATCTCATTTAAAATTTCATTTAAAAACTGGGTGAACTAGAGCATTTTTCACAATCACTTGCCGACTTATGTCCTTTGCCTGCTTTTCTACTGTATCTTTTCCTTTTTGATGTATAGATTTTGAACCATAATGATAAGTGACAATGTGTCCTATGTCTTGTCAACATTTTATCCACTCTTTTATCTTTTGTTATTCTATGTCTTTTGCAGTACAGAGTTTTATTTTTTTAATATGTTCAGCTTATTAATCTTATTAAGAATTTTTTTTTTGGCTCTGATCTCTGCCAATGTTAGCATATTTATATATTTGTGTGGATTGTGAATTGTGATAGAATCTTTTTTTGAGAATGTATTTGGCTCCTCTTCAGGGAATTCTTTCTGGGGGCTTACGCAACATATTTACTAGCTGCTGTGTGTACTTCTTGTGTTCCCATGCAATAAATGGTGCCTGGCAGTAGCTAACATCTGTCCTCTACTAGAAATTATTCAAAATATTTTCCCGTGTGTTTTTCTAATACTATGATGGAGCAAATACATACATATTTATTCTATTTTGAATTTATTTTTCTGTGTGGCATAATAGTCTAATTTTTTATAGTTAATTATCTAAACATCATATATTGAGTCATTATTCTTTTATCTACTGATTTGAAATGCTACCCTTATCACATAACTTCCTATATAATGTGTTTTTGTTGGGACTCTGGTTCCATTTTGTGTGTATTCCTATTTGTAAGTTTTGAAATGTGTGAGAAAGTGTTTTGAGATTTAGTGTGTATAATTTTATTTTGTAAGTATTCCCAATAACTTGTGGGTTAATGTGATGACAATGATTATTGTATTTTCCCACCAATTTAGAAAGCCTTTGTGGTAGTACAGAAGGAGCCCCATTAGGTCTTAGAGCCACGGCACTTTTATGTGGAAAAGAACTATGCAGATTTGTGACTTGTTAATTCTCAACTGTCGCTTTACTGTTCGGAGAGTCCCCTTTATCCATATGATAAATGTTTACATAATGAGAAGCTAGTCTGTGTTATGTTCAGGCACATGGGACATATACAACAGTAATGAGGCAGAAAGGGCTCCTGCCCTCACAAAGTTTATAGTCTAGTAGGGGAATAGATCACTGCAATGAACACAGTTAGGAGAGTTGCAAGTAACAGAAATTTCCAGCTCTAAGATGAGTATTTCCATGAGGTTTTTGGTTTTTTCTTTTTCTTTTTTTTTTTTTTGAGACGGAGTCTTGCTTTGTCATCCAGACTGGAGTGCAGTGGCATGATCTCAGCTCACGGCAACTTCCACCTCCCAAGTTCAAGCAATTCTTCTCCTGCCTCAGCCTCCCCAGTAGCTGGAACTACAGGCGCATGCCACCATGCCCGGCTAATTTTTGTATTTTTAGTAGAGAAGGGGTTTCACCATATTGGCCAGGCTGGTCTTGAACTCCTGACCTCAAGTGATCCACCTGCTTTGGCCTCCCAAAGTGCCAGGATTACAGGCATGAGCCACCACACCCGGCCTCCGTGAGTTTTAAAGAATCCACGAAAATGAATTTCTAAATTGTTTCTCCACATAGACACCCAAAACAAAATGGTAAAATTCAGTGCTATTCTGAAAGCATTAACAATATGGTCAGTATTTACAACAGTTAGGACATTCCAAGGATGAGGGACACCAAAAGGATGAGGGATACCAAAGACCGTCCTTTAAGATAGAAACAACACACCAGGCCGGGCGCGGTGGCTGAAGCCTGTAATCCCAGCACTTTGGGAGGCCGAGGCGGGCGGATCACAAGGTCACGAGATCGAGACCACAGTGAAACCCCGTCTCTACTAAAAATACAAAAAATTAGCCGGGCGCGGTGGCGGGCACCTGTAGTCCTAGCTACTCAGGAGGCTGAGGCAGGAGAATGGCGTGAACCCAGGAGGCGGAGCTTGCAGTGAGCCGAGATCGCGCCACTGCACTCCAGCCTGGGCAACAGCGTGAGACTCCGTCTCAAAAAAAAAAAAAAAAAAGAAACAACACACCAGAAGATGGCCATCTCCATAGATGGTTTGTAAACATGTTACTGACAAGAACTTGAAATAGTGAAGCTGTTCAGAAGGCCACATGTTATCTTTAGAACAAAAAATGTAACTGGAAAAAAGTCCTATTTGAGTAAGCTGCATTCTAATTTATGTAAATAATCATGAGTTAATAAAAGCTGGGACCTATGTGAAACTCAGAAGTGGGGCCAGAGAAATCATGTCAAGCAGAATGAGTCCATGTCTAAGAGGAAAGAGGCAGCTGGATGGTCATTGCAGCAGAGTGCAGTGGAGAGAACACAGGCTGTGTCAGGGCTACCTGCATTCTACTTTTTTTTTTTTTTTTTTTTGATATGGAGTTTTGCTCTTGTTGCCCAGGCTGGAGTGCAATGGCGTGATCTCAGCTCACTGCAACCTCTGCCTTCCAGGTTCAAGTGATTCTCCTGCCTCAGCCTCCCGAGTAGCTGGGATTATAGGCGCCCACTACCACACCTGGCTAATTTTATTTTTATTTTTCAGTAGAGATGGGGTTTTGCCCATGTTGGACAGGCTGGTCTTGAACTCCTGACCTCAGGTGATCCGCCTGCCTTGGCCTCCCAAATTGTTGGGGTTACGGGCGTGAGCCACCGCACCTAGCGTGCATTCCACATTAATAGCTAGGAGGCCTCTGGAGCTATCAGTTGAAGTCAGTCAGAGCTGAAATTGAATCTTTACCTCAGTTATCTGGGCAACTTTGGGCAAGTGACAATCCCTCTGGGGTTTAGTTTCCTCTCTTAAATAGGTGGATAACACATTCAATCCTGAACACCCTGAAAAGTAGGCAAGGTGAAAACACCTGGTCCAATGCATAAGTGATCAATACTTGTTACATCCCCTTCTTTTTTCTTGTGTAGTCAGAAACACCCCTTGTGTAGAGGATTATTCAGCCTAACCCAGTTAATGAATCACATGTTGGTCTCTAGGCAACCTTCCCATCGGCCTTGGCATGTACTTTCCCCAGCAGGAGGAGCCCCCTCTGAATGTCCAGCCTTCCTCATTCTGCTAGACCCAGCTATAGCTTCCTTGTAAGCTAATAAATCAGCAACATGGTTTATCAGTGTCCGTAGGAATATGGTTATATTTTGGTTGAGTGAATAAAACTATGTCTCTAAACCTGTAAAAATTGAAGGCCACTTTTTTCTTTTTTTGAGATGGAGTCTCGCTCTGTCGCCCAGGTTGGAGTGCAGTGGTGCAATCTTGGCTCACTGCAAGCTCCGCCTCCCGGGTTCACGCCATTCTCCTGCCTCAGCCTCCTGAGTAGCTGGGACTACAGGCGCCCGCCACCACTCCCGGCAAATTTTTTGTATTTTTAGTAGAGATGGGGTTTTACCACATTAGCCATGATGGTCTCGATCTTCTGACCTTATGATCTGCCCGCCTTGGCCTCCCAAAGTGCTGGGATTACAGGCGTGAGCCACCACGCCTGGCCTGAAGGCTACTTTTAAACACTTTTAAATACTTCCTATCAGTGAATCTCCTCAGTAATTACAAATTCAGAAGATCCTGAATTTGGAAGATCTTGAAAAATTGGCATAGTGTTTGCTACCTTATAAGGAATGGTGGAAACTGAGGCAGAATTGGAAAGACACACACTGCTTGCTGGCACCCAGTATCAATTGCTGTCTTTGTCCTTATGAACAGAACCGAGATATTGTTCATAGGTAGACAGCAACATATCTAGGTAAAAATGACCTTCTTGAAGCTAGAGATGGGCATCTGACAGATTTTACTAAGACAGAAGAAGTCTGCCGTTGATTTCTGGGAAACTTTGCTTTCTTGCCCTAGTACTGTCTGACTCTTTCTCCTTGCCAATTCCTGCTTCTTTTCTAGAATGTGGATATAATAGGTGGAGCTGTGGCAGCCACTTCCAGGCCAAGGAAAGGCCAAGGATAATTATAGAGCTGTTGACATTCTTGAGCTATAGAATTAACTGCCTACTTCTGAGCAACTGCCTTCTTCTGAGCTTGGTTTCTTAAGGAAAGAAAATAAACTCTAAGCCCTCTAGAAAGGAAAATAAAAACTTGGGACCCCAGTTCACTCCGCCAAAAGGAAAAAAATGAAGCTGAAAGCTGAGTCATGCAAGAAACTGCATTTCCTTTTGTTCCTAAGCAGATAGCTACAGATAAAAGGTTAAATATCTCCACAGGTAGTTACTCTATGTTCACCTTATCTATGTGCTGAGTGCAAGATAAATACCTAACTATTTCCCTGCCTGCTCCTTTCCTCTTGCAACATATGGGTTCAGTAATGTGACCATACCCCTCTTCTTTCCCCTCCAGCTCACTTTTCTTCTTTAAATATTGAAGCCCTCAAATTCATCTTTGGAGAAAGGCACAGACCACAGACTGTTGCTGTGATTCTGTGTCATTTCTTCCAGGCATGTCCTTCACCTTGGCAAAATAGACTTCTAAATTGAGACCTGTCTCACATACTTATTGATTTATAACTTGTAAGCCTGTTTGGTTGGTTTTGGTTACTTGCAGTCAAATACAATCCCAAATTGATACAGTAAAGTTTCGATTGGCTTTAAAATATTATGCAGGTCAGCCCATAATTTATTACATTTATCTCTACCATAACAATATTTCTGAATTATGAATATTTCTGAATTATGTAAAATGGAAAGACAGCCTATCATTATCAGGGTATCTATATCTGGAATATAGCTATATTAAGCTGTTTTTAAAATTTATTGGGTTTATCACATTACATATAGATAACTAGTCCTTTTTAAACCAAAAAATCTGGCAGGCTATCTGGGACCACTGATGTAAAATAATCTTCTCTCAACAGCCATTTATTTCCTGTTTGCCATAATAATTCAGAATTATCTCTACTAATGACATGTACTAAAGTTTTGATTTTGGGATAAAATTGTTTCTAATTCTGCAATGCTCAGGACTATACTAAGATACTCAATCTTTTCAAATACATAACTTGAGTTCAGTTTTGTAAATATATTCTACTACAATATGTGCTTCTCTTTCTATAGCATAGAGTTGTCACTGGCCATCATTTGGCCAGTTGTTGCTGATGGAATGAGTGGCAGTAATGTGTTTTGCATGTAAGCCCGGCTCATAAAACCTCTCCATAGGCAATCCTTCCTGGGGAATGGAGGCGATTCTCAACCTTAGAAGCTATGTGTTGATTATAGAACTTTCATCAGCCTGGGCTAAAAACTGAGCCAAATAGATCTGCATTGCCAAGCTGTTCACTTGTCCAGAACTGATAAACTAGAAATAAACTATTATGTTTAAACCATTCCATATCTTCAGTTTATATTTTCTAGCACTTAGCTAATACAAGGTGTCTTAAAAGCTGAATTGTACTTATTCATTAATTTGATATGAGTGTTTCCGTGTGCCACCCCAGCTCCGTGGCCTCACCTTGCTTTCTAACCAGAGTAGCCCTAGCAAGTGGCTCATACCATTCCATGCTGGTGGAGCCAGATCCCAGCTGAGGGCAGTAACATATTTACTATAATGAAGTTTCCATTCATAGGTCGTAAAGCTAAATCTGCATTTTCTTACCCCCGATTCCATTTCCTGGTGACATTCGTTCCAGAAAAAGCAACCTCCAGCTCTACCCTCTCCCATCTATGTTGACTTCGGATAGAAGCTAATCACCTCCAGCTGTACTGGCCCCCAGCACTCTGCTGGCCTAGTTTCACATGCCAGTGCAGGAAAACAAGGCCTCATGATTCCAACTCATTCAGAACAGAGATTTCCAAATGTCATTTAAAGCAATAGAAACCTTTTTTCCAAATGAAATCTCCGGCTACAACCCAATCTATAAAACTCCTCTGATTGAAGTGGGAATGGTGGTGGTAAAGCTTCTCTTGCCGTATTCAGAGCCAATTCTGAGGTAAGACCCAAACCTGTTATCTGTTGGGGCTTTAGATAGTTACTGTGGAGCTTTATATGTTTATTGATACTGTCTTCTGCCTTCAAATAGCCCCAGATTCTTGGGAATACGTCCCAGCCAATTGCTGCACTTAAGTTTGGAAATTCAAGTCAACTAGCTCAGAACTGGTGCAGTCTTATGAGGATAAGCCAAGCAATTTCCTGGGTCTTAGAATGGTGTTGAGACAGAACAGAGTCTAGAGACAGGAAGCCCAAGGCCTTCTTGTAATTGGACTAAGAGGAAAACCCTGCCTTTCCAGGACCAAGTAATGAGGGGCCAAATGCCCACGCCCCTCTGAACCTCCCCTCCCCTATGTCACAAATGGGTATGTCTGTAATTGGTTCATTCTGAAACTGTCATTTGCTTATACATCACAGGCAGGATGCTTCTGATTGGTTCTGGGCAGAATCCTGCCTCTGATTGGTCCTGGGATGAATTCTTCCTTTGTGTAGGGTATAACCTATCGAGGCCTCTAAAAGGTACTTAGGGATGTTACCATGCTCTTGTAATTCAATAAAAACCCCAGGAACATTATAATCAGGGCTCTTGAGCCACGTGCTCAAGCCCACTTCCACTCTGTGGAGTGTACTTTCACTTCAATAAATCTATGCTTTCATCTTCCACTGCTTTGTCTGAGTATTGTGTTCAATTCTTTGTTCAACATGCCAAGAACCTGGACAACTCACAGTCAAGAACATCCATCTGGTTACAGTGTCATGGCTGAATGGAGAAATACTGTTAGAATTAGAATTTAGTGAAATGAATTTAGTACCGAGAACAGAGAACCACTAAGTTAAAGCAGCTTTGAAGTCAATCTCTTTTCCTTCCTGTTTGGCAGAACCAAATATAAACCCCCAGGTAGTATGATATGTTTTCTTCGATTAGCCCTTGGTCGGTTGAGTACTGTGGCTAGGACTTGAAAATATTCTGATTTATATATAAATTGGACTCAGTAACTGGGCACCATTCACAAAGAGGTAGAAGGAAGAAAGACTCTGAATTTCTGAGCTACTGTTAAGCCAGTACATGACGCCCACATCAGTACTTAGTGAAGAGCTATCAGGATCTCTGACAACACCTCTACTCTCCACAGTTGTCATGACTGGGGCCAACTAGGGAGATGGGAAGTGGTGTCTAGAGGTCCTTGTCTTCCCAGGGGCCTAGGTGTTGTTGAAAAATAACACACTGAAAATGTCTAATTTGTCTGCACACAGTTTTGGCTTGTTCATGTTTTAAGGTGTGTTTTTATTTACAAAGTGAGATAATGCATTACAAACAGATGATACAGTAACAGATAACTGATAACTCCATTTTCATGAAAAAGTATATAAATATATTACAGGAAATTCTATATAGTAAACATTAGAAATTGATACAGTAAACATTTGCTACTTTTTTTCTATGCCAATATTATTGTCATTTAAAGCTTAAATACTGGTTTCAAGTATCCCCTATAAAATAACTACTTTATTAAAATACTGGAAAACATTTTTGCTATAAACAAGATTGGTGCATTAAAAATAGACTCAGCATGTCCTTGTAACAATGTCTGCTATCATCAAATGTTGCCTTTAATCATCCCTAAGATCTGCATTGTTTGGTTAGTGTTAAAATTTTGTAAATAATCATCATAGGTTAAAGTAGCTGTAAAAAATACAGCATTTCAATATTATTTATTGTCAAGAAGAATACCCCTCTAAGATAGAGGAGAACCTGCATGTTGTATGAACTTGCTGCTCTGTGATCTTTATTTTGGATAGAGAGCAGGAGTCTGCTGGAGGTTAAGGAGAGAAATGGAAATGCATCCAGAGGTTCTTTTCATGTCACTTTAGAAGCTGAGGCTGCTGTTTTTGCTCTTCTTCTGCTTGAAGACGTGTCAGGACATAAAGGATGACTTGATAGCAGAAAATATATTGATCCTATGGCCAAAAAAAAAAAAGAAAACACAGTAGAACTTTAGATGTATAATGTAAATATTTTTTTATATATATATATATAGCTATACCACTATTGGAAGTGATATTTGATGAGTTTTGAAAAATACGGAAAAATTTTGTTAGAATGTTGAATGTAAGAAACGGGGTATAGGCCAGGCGTGGTGGCTCACACCTGTAATCCCAGCACTTGGGGAGGCTGAGGTGGGCAGATCACAAGGTCAAGAGATTGAGACCATCCTGGCCGACATGGTGAAACTCTGTCTCTACTAAAAATACAAAAATTAGCTGTGTGTGGTGGCACACACCTGTAGTCCTAGCTACTTGGGAGTCTGAGGCAGGAGAATTGCTTGACCCAGGAGGCGGAGGTTGCAGTGAACCGAGATCGTGCCACTGCACTCCATCCCGTCAACAGAGTGAGACTCAAGTCTCACAAAAAAAAAAAAAAAAAAAAAAAAAAAAGCAGGGTATAGAATTGTGTGGTATTATAAAAATTATAAAAATATAGAAACCAGATTGGCAAAACAAAGAGAGAAAAAGCCTGACGGATAGGGGGTGGAACTATCCCAGAGTGCTAACTGAAGTTGTCTTTGATTGGTGGGCTACTACAGTATTTTTTGTGCTTTGATCATACTTAGTGGTAAAATAACCTTCCTACATAATTTCTTCTGGATTTGTTGAGCTCATTTTGATGTTTTAAAACGTCAAAAAATTAATAGCTAAGAAGTGATTCAAAATAATTGTCCTGCCAGGCATGGTGGTTCATGCCTGTAATCTCACCACTTTGGGAGGCCGAGGCAGGTGGATCACCTGAGGCCAGGAGTTCAAGACCAGCCTGGCCAATGTGGTGAAATCCTGTCTCTACTAAAGTGTGGTGGCAGGCACCTGTAATCCCAACTACTCAGGAAGGTGAGGCAGGAGAATTGCTTGAACCCGGGAGGCGGAGGTTGCAGTGAGCTGAGATCACAGACTGCACTCCAACCTGGGTGACAGAGCGAGACTTCATCTCAGAAAAAAAAAAAAAAAGTATGTATGTATATATATATATACACACACACACACATACAGTCTTTAAATATTTTGGAACAAAAGCATGAAAATCAAAGTTTCTTTGAAAATGAACTACTTTGGTGAAATTATTTTCTATTAAGTTGATGGTGCAGACATCTGACTTTTTTTGTTATTTGGGAAGGAACTGAGTCTGAAAATAAAAAATTCACAATATATTAAATGAAAAGTAATAAAACAACAACCACAGTTGAATCTCATTTAAAATAGCTGCATGTATGCATGTGCGAGCATGAAGGAGTGTGCACATGTGTTTAGGACAAAGAATATAAGAACATCTCCTAAAAATATTAACAGCTCTCTGAGAGTACGAATACAAGTGGCCTTTTACGTTTCTTTTTTGCTTATCTGTATTTTCACTTTTCCACACATTCATCCTTGACTTTCTCTGACACCACATACAACCCATTAGCAAATCCACTTCACATCATGTTCTCTTTCTTTCACTCTGTCCACACTTACCACTCCAGCTGTAGCCACCCCTGCTTGTCACCTAATTGATCTCCTTGCTTATAATCCTGCACCTTCCTCCCCAGACTTGGTGTCATTTTAACACAGCAGGTCAGTAGTCCTTTAAAATGTGAGTCAGATCCCTGCCACTCCAGGCTCCCATTTCACTCAGAGAAAAGCCAAAGTCCTGGCTCCTGTCACCTTCCCTCTAACCTCACCTCCTCCTTCCCTCTTCCTTTCCTCATGCCCTGCCCGCCACATTGGCTGTGACCATACCTGAACACACAAGACCCTGGGACTTCCACACAGGTTGTCCCTCTGCCTGAAAGGCTCTTGTCCCCAGAGATCTACAGGACTCTCTCCTTTACCTTCAAATCTTTGTTTAAGTGTTACTTTGTCAATGGTGCTACCCTGTTTAAAATCGTACCCTCAACCTGCCATGACTGATTCCCTTTATCTATTTCACTTTTCTTTTCTCTAAAGCACTTATCACTTTCAGAGATCCTATATAATTTACATATTTAATATGTTTATCATCTTCCATCCTTATCAGTATCTTGCAAGAATATCTTTGTTATTCTAGCAAGGATCTTTGTTTTATTCACTGATGTGCTCCAGCACCTAGAAGAGTTCCTAATATACAGTAAGCACTCAATAAATACCTGTTGAATGAACAAATGAATTAATGACCTTCCTAGGTGTAAAGGGCTGCGTATACCAATCAAAATGTTTTCCTTACCTAAAAAGTGTGATTAGAAATCAGCTTAATATTTAGAAGACAAGTTGAATTTAAAAGGTTTATGAAAGGGAAGTAGGCAAATGCTAATTTTTAAAGATAGCAAATTTCCCTATTTTTCAAGAGGTAGAGAAATGTTAATTTATGGATATTTGAAAATAGCTTCTACATCCCCCACTCTTCCATTATAAACACAAAGGATTGTGGAACTCTTCAGTGAAGATAGACACTAAATAAGGCACTCTCTGTGAAGGACACAGTTGTGTCAGTGAGTGATGGTTTCCTCTTAGGCAAGAGAAATGAAAATCATCAACAGAGGATAAATGGACCCATGTATTCACACACTCCTTACAGAATGTCTTCTTGAAGCTAAGCAACTCCAGCCTGCCTTGCTGTGTTCCAGTCAATGCTGATGACTCCATTACCTCTCAGGGAATTTCTGTAGCAAGAATGTTACCTTCTATCTCTTTTTCAGGTTGGAAATAGGGAAAGAATGCCATTAATTACATAGTATTTTGTACCATTCTCAAACTGTCCGCAGCATGCTATCCCATTCTCTGTAATCTCTTCAGTGCAGAGATTGCATTTTTAAATTAAAAGGCAACATTTTAAAAAGCTTGGAAGTATTTTTTTTTCTGAATTAGTCCTCATGTTTAAAAAAAAGCCCCTCACTGCAGTAAATGTTTGGTTTTGTGCTCTAACATGGGAACTCTCAAAAAAGAAAAATGGTTTAATAGGAACTTAAAAAAAAATTAGAATCTTTATAAAAATTCTCATTAGGAGGCCCAGCCATGACTCACCTCCGTCTGAACCATTCCGTGTCTTTGTAGTCTCATGCAGCGTACCAAATCAGAGATGTCAAACTGTCAGAGGAAACCACATGTGTGTTAGATTCAACGGGTAACTGGATTTGAATCTCAAAAGGATCACAGAGGGGAGGCTTATGTAAAATTCTGTATCCCACTCTTCTTCCCCTTCTGGTAGTCTTGGGAAACTCTCCTGGACAAAATGACTTGGCGAGTGGACTTTGTCATCACTTGGTATTCTTATTTTTGATCTTTCTAAGAATTAGGAAAGGTTAATCTATTTGAAAATCTCCCAAAGAAAAGAAATTCTCTTCCCCCTGAAATGTGACTAATTTCTAATATTACAATTTAAAAAAGGTAAATTATTTTTCCTACACATTGCTCTTCCAATAAACATATTTCCAATCTAAAAAAGATCTTTTGACTTCAGCTGAGATTGAACAGTTGGAAATCAGGGAGAAAAAGACTATTTGGTTTCGTCCTACAAATTACTATAGCTAGCATGTAAAGTGCTTTTAACTAAAATTCTTTAAGAGACTATGATTTTAATTACACATTACGGTAAGATATTCTAGTATTTTAAATAAGGTTTATATTAATTTGAGTTCAAAAGTAAGATTATACTCAGAGTAATAATTTTTTTATGTAGAGTAATTGTTTAGAAAGAAACTATTTAGCATTAATTTTATAATAAAATGTATATATTTTTACCCATAAATACAAAAATACAAGCTTTTTCATTTCAAAAAATACTTTCCTTTGTGCTTCAATTATTTCTATCTTTAACATGTGATAACAATACTATCTTACACCAGCCTAAAGACTATAAAGGGTAAAATGAAATACTGCATAAAAGGCCTCTGAGCACACAGTTAAAAAAAAACCAGTAAACAAGTATAAAACTGAAGTATTATTTTTTGTTGATCATGGCCTATGTAGTTTTGAATACCAATGTTTACAAAAATACAGTTTTCTATAATAATATAATAAGAAAATGAAGGCAGTCATATAAGTTCATAAGTTAAACAATCCCAAGATCACAACACATTATCAAAAATTAGACTCCATCATTATTTCTGGACAAATGCTTACTCAGCCTGTATCTTGTACTCACATCAAGATCCTGACTGATTAATCCCAGAACCACATCTATGCAAATCAGGGTCCCTGAACGTCCAATGCCAGCACTGCAGTGCGTGATGACTGGGCCTGATCTGTGGATGTGTCTCATGTAGGAGATAAAAGTAAGCAGATCATCTGGTTGAGAAGGTGTATCATGGTCTGGCCAGGCAGTGAAATTCAGATGAGAAATATGGCGCACCTCTCTGGTCTGAAATTGTACAATAGAATAAGTGGATCATGACATGTTACATTGTTCACATACAATTAATTCTTTTCTTTCTTTCTTTCTTTCTTTCTTGAGATAGGGTCTCACTCTGTCTCCCAGGCTGGAGAACAGTGGTGCAATCTCAGCTCACTGCAACCTCTGCCTCCCAGGTTCAAGCAATTCTCCTGCCTCAGCCTCCAGAATAGCTGGGATTACAGGCCCACGTTGCCACACCCAGCTAATTTTTGTATTTTTAGTAGAGATGGGGTTTTACCACGTTGTGTCAGGCTACTCTTGAATTCCTGACCTTAACTGAGCCACCCATCTTGGCCTCCCAAAGTGTTGAGATTTGGGAGGCATGAGCCACTGTGCCCGGCCACAATTAATTCTTAATATTCTATTGTGCTGTCAAATTTTGGCTTGTCTATGAGACCAGATCAAAGGAAAAGTGGAATAAACTAAATGGCTCCATTAAGAAAAACATGGAAGGCTTCTATCAAGGTTGCTAGAGCCACATTTGAAATATTGATAAAAACTACTTTTTGGAAACCCTAAAAACAAATTACATTTTGATATGGATAACAACCTTTTTTGGTGATCCCATTCCAAATGCACCTCAGATAAAAGTCAGAGTCACTGCAACCCTACCTAATCTGGCCCTGTTTCCTCTTAGACCTCACCTCCTCCTCTTTTTCCCCATGGCCACTTTCGTCAAGTCAAATGATTCTCTGTGGCTTTAAATACAGTGTGCACAGTTTGGTCTCAGGACTTTTGTACTAGCTCTTTCTGACTGGAATGGTTTTCTCCTCAGATATTCCCTCCATGGCTCACTCAACTCATTCACATTTTTCCTCAAATGCCATTTTCTCATGCCTTCCCTGGCTGCTTGTTGAAAATTATGACATACTTCTCATTCTCCCCCAACCAATTGTCCTTCTCTGTTTTATTTTTTTCCCACAGCACTATCAGGACTGGTATTTCCTCTTCAAAATGTAAGCTCCATGAGGTTAGAAATTTTTTTGTCTGTGTTGCTGACTGCCAAATCTCTATAAAGGGGTTGAGTTCTATAAAAATGTGTGGATTAAGTGGATACATCACTTGAAGAATACTGAACAACTGTGCTAGCCTAAGTAATAGGTAAGCTAGTGTAAATCAATAAAAAATCATGAATCAAAAATTATGAAAGAAATTCTCAGGCTACATTTACATGACACCAATAGAACTGAATTGATATGCTTTGTTTCTATAAAAGTAAAATCACTATTTCCTTAAGATAGTTAAATCTCTATGGGAAACATTACTCACACCTGGCTGGGATACTGTGCACAGGGGTGTAGTAGGGTGAGGGAGAACACAGAGTGAGGAAACGGTAGCAGCTTTACTTCAGGTATTACCACTTATCTAATTCAAGCTATATTGATCCAGTGGTTAGGTAACTGCAGTATGAATGATCTGAATAACAGTTGCTTATGCTTAAGTTATCCATGTATTCCTAAATACGTTAAGTTGCCTTTATGAGGGAATATTTTCTACTTATAGATTTTAAAAATAGTTTTAATGAGTCTACTTAGAGGTCTAACCATAAAAACACAAGTTTCCAACATGCAACTTCTGAGCCATTTTGTGCTATCACCAAGGATGATCATCACATTAAAAGTCCTGTGTTTTCATTTTCATTTTAGTACTGCACACACTGGAGGAAACTGGCAGAATTCATGAAGATGGTCACATTTAAACTTATACTACATAAAGAAAAAATAGCTAGCATTAGTTCCATTGCATGGGAACTAGGAAGTCACTGTCTTTTATCTAGAAATAACATTGGTGCAATCATGGAAAGAGTCCAGGCTTGGATTACAACTAGGAGATACACCTTGCAATATGGAAAGATTTAATTCACTTACCTGAATATCTTCAAGGGTCATTGCCCTCACCACAAAGCCCTTCAGCTGCTGCATTCTCACAAGAGCCAGTCGAAGTCTGTTGCTGACCATTGTTGTTTTGCCTAAGATGTTGGGCCAATAGCGCTGGCATTTGATTTTTTCTCCTTCTACTTCTTGAGTCATCATGGCTATCACTGTGGATTTTTGCTCCCAAATCATCTGCCAGAAGTCTCCAACAGTTGAAGGCAGTGGTCCTTGGCAGGCAATGTAAACGAACTCTTCCTTCCCAACTGGTATCTTAATGAAGCTGGCATTGATATAGCCACCTTCATCTCCAAGAGGCACTCTTGTAGCATCATCTGTGAATTTTCCACAACAAAACAGAGCCATCCACATCATGCATTTTAAACAAGAGTCTTACAAATTGCATGAGTCAAAGGTCATGAGAAATCCTCATAGTCATACATGAAAATCACCAACGTATTTTAATAGAAGTATATTTTAAAATTGTAGCACAGCCAAATTATATTTATTCTTTTTGCTCATGTTACAAGTATCTAAGGTGTCAGTTTAGTGAGTTTCTGACATATGAAATTTGGTATTATTTACATAGATTTAGTTGAAATTAAAATTAGTAAGTTAATAAATGCATTTAGAATTGCCTAATAAGTAACTAGAGAAACAAAGAAAAAGAACTGGTACTTCTCCATCATTATTTTAATGATGATGACAATAATAATAATAGCACTGAAAGGCAATGCCAAAAAATTTTTCATAGAACAAAATTTGGTATTACAATAACACTATTAAAGTATATATTGCAAACGTTATTGGCATAACTAACTCTCACTCACCTAATAAAATTATATTCTTAGCAGCCAAAACAAGAAATTAACACAATAAATAAAATAACAGATCATTTTATTCTCCAGGCATAAAGGCCCTTATCTTTGTTTAATTATAATTTCATATAGTCAAAATGTAATTTTTTAAACCAGGCTGCCCCAGTGAAAAGTATGTATAAGCTATCATTCACTGAGGTTGTATTGTCTAAGATTTATCTAAGAGAATACATTTACATGTATTATATACCTTAGAAGTTATTTCTATTTCTATTTCAATTTCAAATATCCATAAATTTAACTGGTAATTCCTGTGATTACCAAAGTAAAACCTTTTAATGATAGGTTTCAAAATCCCCTACCAATTGCCCTTTTCACTTGACTTCTATCTCTTAGTCCATTCTGGTCATTTGTTTTGTGGGAACAAATCCACTCATTAGTTTTGGATTTATGGCTTGTCCTATTCTGATTTTGAGATATTCAGCTGGCCATTTTGCTGTCTAAAATAACTCCCATATACTTTATGCCAAACAAAGATCTGATCCATTTTTTAAATGTTGTCTAAGATTCATTTTTTACAGGAAGCTTTCCAAAATGAATTTGTATTTTCTATCTAGGTTAGAAAAATACAATTGCATTATTACTTATCACGTGACTTGTCACTATTGATTTTGTTTATTATTTATCTTTAGATTTATGGTTTCTTGGTAAAGACAGGGTCAGTGTGTCATATGTTATAATTCAAAGTGCTAACATATATACATGTGGCTGGTAATTATAAGAATTTTCTAGAGGTATTTTGGCACATATATTCATACATAATTTTAAAAAATCACAGTGTGATTTTTTTACATGTGATTTTTACATGGGCAAACATTACTGCTTTTCTTTTTTCTTTTTCTTTTTGAGATGGAGTCTCACTCTGTTGCCCAGGCTGGAGTGCAGTGGCATGATCTCGGCTTGCTGCAACCTCCACCTCCCGGGTTCAAGCAATTCTCCTGTCTCAGCCTCCCAAGCAGCTGGGATTATAAGCATGAACCACCACTCCGGCTAATTCCTGTATTTTACAGTAGAGATGGGGTTTCACCATGTTGGCCAGGCTGGTCTTGAATTCCTGATCTCAAGTGATCTGCCTCGCTCGGCCTCCCAAAGTGCTGGGATTACAGGTGTGAGCCACTGCACTGGGCCAAAATGATTGTTTTTATTCCCTTCTGGTATCTGAAATTCTAATGTAGGCTGGTAGTACCACTGTAGTCATATGTATGTACACAGCTATTCATTACTACAGATATTTCTCTAAACTAAAAATAAGGGGAATAAATTGATGGTGGTTGTGATAAATGAATCCAACCAAGAAAATCCTCATCTAGAAGCCAGTTCCTATTTTTAAAAAGATTTTAAAATTAATGATTTGACATCACTGACTAATTTCTAATACTGTATACTAGTAAAAATTCAGGTATTCTAACAAATATTTCAGGTTCCTCTAACTGATTTTCAGAATATGTACGTAATTTAAAAGGGAATTCACATGGAATATTTCAATGTATTTTCTACTGATATAAATCTGTGAATGTATGTATATGCACATGGTTATGTGAGAGATAGGTAAGTTAAACACAAAAAATTTTAATCCATTCAAATGATAATAATCACATATTAAATCTGAAGCCAAACTGGAACTTACAGGGAAGTATATTTTTATATCTGTTCTTCCTTCTGTTTTCCTTAGTTTGCCCAATTAGACACTGATCCAAAGGTTTTAATTCTTGAAGATTCTGTAAGCAAAAAATGGAAATAAATTTGTTGAGATAAGCAGTAAATTCAGTAATAAATGCAAATACTTTAAATGTGTAGTGTGCAAAATTGGTTGATGAGGGCTGATTCTAGTGTTAAATACAGATGTCCTAAATAAGCCTAATGTCAACAGTGATTTGTTAAGTCAGCATTGAAATATATTGTTACAAGTATCTTCAATTGAACATGTTGCAGTCAACTTTATGAGACAGAACTTTGTGTCTTAATTTTTAACTTCTGTTTAAAAGTGTTTATATTTTAGAAAAAAATACAATTTAAAAAACCCAACGCTGCCACAAAGTGATGAGCTAGAGCACAATTTATTGACAGTATTGTCTGTGGGGGTTATAGAATATTCCATGTGGGGTATTGTTGTGGTCAGATAGTCCTAGGTTCTAAAGTCAATTCTTGCTCACTTTTCATTCATTCACTCATTCAAAAAATATAATTGCATGCCCACTATGTGCAAGGTACTGTAATAAGTGATGGGAATATAGTGGGTGAGCAAGAAGATAAGATTTTGGCTCTCCTGGCCTTTACAGCTTATTGGGAGAAAGACACAATAAAGAAGTAAACAAATATTGTAGTATATGTCTTGAAGAAACCAAAAAGCTACTGTGGTAGATAAATCCTTATAAACACTGCTTTAGAAGGGTTGTGATGGAAGTTTTCCAATGGTGACATTTAAATCTAAGAACTTAAAGAAGAAATTATTCCATAGCATGGCAATGAGGAGAGGAAAATACCTTAATTACTGAGCCTCAGTTTCACAATCTATATGGAATTAATATTTTGAGGAATATGTACAAAGCAACAAGCACACAGCGGAAGCTCTTATTAAAGTTAACTCCTTTTAGTGGCTACAAAGCTTAGGAAGTAGGCAAATAAGCAGATGGTTTGAAGAAGAGGGGCAAGGTCAACCTCAAAACCACTCTCTTTTCTAGTGCTAAATATGGACGGTGCCATGAGACCACAGGAGCTAGGGCTCTGAGCCATTGCTGCTTTGAACTAGGACACACATTCTTGGAGCTGTATTCAGTTAGAACCTACTGTTAATGATGAAACACGTCTACAATACACTAATTATAAAGTGGATGGCTGAAATTTATACTTGGCCTTTTTTTTTTTTTAACATTTTTACCTTAACTATGAGGCAGGAAGGATAATCTTCAGGGAAATGTATCAAGTTCCAAGTAGTTAACATTTTAAATCACTATTATTGGAATCCTAATCAGAAAAATTAATTTTCTGCTAGATGTGATAAGGTGGTGCTTTTAGAGTTGGAAAATTTTCAAAATTTCTTCTAATCTTGGGCTAGTAAAGATACATTTTCCTTACAAACTAAATGCATACACCTTGGGAGAGAATCATTGGCAGAAGCCACTTACCTCCAGCTCCTTAGAAGGAATTCCTTGATCTAGCAAACCCCGCAGGACTCGAATGACTGATTTTAAGTTGGCACCCGTGTATTTACCAGAGGGAAGCACTTTGACGACAGGGAGTACAGCGAGCTCCTCGTTTGTCAGAAAGGAATGATCTAATAGGAAGGACAGCAATTTAAAAACAGTTCCTCCAGAACAGATTTAACTAAGTGAACTAATTTCAGCCTATGTTCACCTCATCTTACAAAAGGGAAAGTCTATTTATTTATTTAGAAATAGAATCTTGTTCTATCTCTTTATGAGACAGAACTTTGTGTCTTAATTTTTAACTTCTGTTTAAAAGTGTTTATATTTTAGAAAAAAATACAATTTAAAAAACCCAACGCTGCCACAAAGTGATGAGTTAGAGCACAATTTATTGACAGTATTGTCTGTGAGGGTTATAGAATATTCCATGTGGGGTGTTGTTGGGGTCAGATAGTCCTAGGTTCTAAAGTCAATTCTAAAGTCAAATGTCGCCTAGGATGGAGTACAGTTCTGTAATCACAGCTCACTGCAGCCTTGATCTCCCAGACTCAAGGGATCTTCCTGCCTCAGTCTCCCAAGTAGCTGGGACCACAGTCATGTACCACTCTGTGCCTGGCTAATTTTTAAATATTTTTGAAGAGATGGAGTCTCCCTATGTTGTCCAAGCTGGTCTTGAACTCCTGGCCTCAAGTGATCCTCCTGTCTTGGCTTCCCCAAGTGCTGGGACAAGAGACGCGAGCCACTGCATCTGGCTAGGAAGGTCTTTATGTTACTTTATTTATTTTATATATTTATATATGTGTGTGTGTATATACACATAATAAATATATATGTATATATGTGTATATATAAAAGTGTGTGTGTGTGTGTGTGTATATATATATATAGCCACTCTACCTGGCTAGGAAGGTCTTTATTTTATTTATTTTATACACACACACACACACGGTCTGATTCTGTAGCCCACGCTGGAGTGCAATGGCACAATCACAGCTCAATGCAGCTTCAACCACCTGGCTCAGGTGGTCCTCCCACCTCAGC
This sequence comes from Macaca mulatta, assembly GCF_049350105.2. Lineage (NCBI taxonomy): Eukaryota > Metazoa > Chordata > Mammalia > Primates > Cercopithecidae > Macaca > Macaca mulatta. Next base: position 96,134,189 of record NC_133410.1, on the reverse strand, counting down.
CTTCCTGGTGGCTGGGACTACAGGTAAGCACCACCACGCCTGGGTCACTTTTTGTATTTTTTTGTAGAGATAGGGTTTTGCCATGTTACCCAAGCTGGTCCTGAACTCCTGGGCTCAAGCGATCCGCCTGCCTTGGCCTCCCAAAGTGCTGGGATTCCAGGCATGAGCCATTGTGCCTGGCCAGAAAAGTCTTTAAATACGCAACAACTAATAATATTTCCCCCAGAACAGATTTAATTAACAAATGAACTAATTTCAGCCTATTCTTACCTCATCATACAAAAGGGAAAGTCTTTAAATATGAGAGAATAAATAAGGTAATAGAATTAATAGGTAGGCTGATAACTACAATTAACACAGGGAAGTCTGCCCTAGCACACTCTCACACCCAGCTTTTAAGGAGATACCTCACTGACGTTCAGAAGTGTTTAAGGCTCTTGGCTCTCATTCATCTACAGTTTCTAAAGGAGTTTATGTTGTTTCTTTCTGCTTCTCTTGACTCAAATGACACTTTTAAAACATTTTTGATAAGGGATTTATCATGGGCAGTCTGGGGACAGCTTGTTTCTTTTCCCTGCAAAACCAGCCATAAAAAGGTAATTGTACTTAGTTCTCAGAATTTCAGAAACAACATAATAGGTAGGCAATTTTTTAAAAGAAGTGTTCTGGATAACAGTAAATGGGATTCTTTCAACAACAGAACTCTGTTACAGTAAGAGAAGATGAATTTTTCTGAAGAATCCCAAACTTCACAATATTCTCTATTTTATGCTCCCCTGACTCCTTACACACATCACACAGACACACACACTAAAATCTTGATCTCATATATAGAGAAAGGCTTTATAAATGATGGGAAAAGATGAAAAAAATCACAGCACATCAAACAAATACAAAATTGGTATGTGTTAAGACTAACAGACTAATATGTTTTATTTTAAAAAACAAACTTTTAGTTAAATAAATACCTTTAAATTGTTGCAACAGAGTCAATGGAACCATCATTTTAGCAGATAATTGAGAATTATAATGACAATATCCTTTGCTTCAGTACTTTTACTCTAAAATGTGACCATAAGTAAAATATATGTATATACATTCTTTTTATGAACAGCTTGATTGCAGAAAATCAAATGTATTTTAGATATTTCTTAGCCTAGTTTTTCTTAAATTGGGCTCTGCTGACCCATGGAGGCAAGTATTTCTACATAAGCATTTAAAAATTTTGTTTTAATTTCAAGATAATATAAAAAGCACATTCTAGATCACCTGAATAACCAACTCATAACTAAACACTGAATTATTTCAGTGCCTTGAGTTGCAATGTGTTGCTCACCCTGGCACCAGTAGAGAATGATAATCTAAAATAATGGCATTAAATGTTATTCAAACTGTTCCATAAACATTCTCAGTGCTTCTTATGTTCTCAAATTTGAGAAATGCTGTCCTAAAGTTTTACAAGTATGCTTAGCTGTATTTGAAATTCTAATCTGCATAACATACGCAGCTTAAACTGTTACCCGCTCCCTCCCCACCCAAAAAACCCCAGGAACTCATTACAAAAAATTACCAAATTTAGTTCTATTACTACTTTTCATTTAAATTAGCTTCTAAGAACATGGGGAAAGTAAGAGAGACACTTCAGAAATTCCTTACTATGGGAGATTACTCTAGGAACACTGATTTCTCTCTTCACCATCCATCCTTGGCACAAAGAACTCAAGGGAATTCTTTATTTGCATGGAGAAAGCTATCAAACACCAGGGCCAGTTATCCCTGGCCCATGACCAGCTAATTTTTGTATTTTTAGAAGAGACGGGGTTTCGCCTATTGGTCAGGCTGGTCCAACTCCTGACCTCAGGTGATTAGCCTGCTTCGGCCTTCCAAAGTGCTGGGGTTATAGGCGTGGGCCAGCACACCCAGCCTAAGCTGTTAATTTCTTTAAAAAAAACTAAGACTTTGCTTTGAATGACAAAACCATGTTCTTTCATTATAGTAACACTTCCTGACATGAAATAAGAGGAATGAAACACTGGATAGAATTTCATTTCTCTATTGGCTCAGTAATAACATGCAAAGGCAGTAACAGTGAAACAGACCAATTGATTCCCGATCATAAAAGATAAGGTTGGGATTCTAGGATAATAATAATTATTGGCCAGGTGCAGTGGCTCATGCCTGTAATCCCAGCACTTTGGGAGGCCCAGGTGGGTGGATCACCTGAGGTCAGGAGTTAGAGACTAGCCTGGCCAACATGATGAAACCCCATCTCTACTAAAAAGAGAAAAAAATAGCTAGGCGTGGTGGCACGCACCTGTAATCCCAGCTACTCGGGAGGCTGAGGCAGGAGAATTGCTTGAATTCAGGAGATGGAGGTTGCAGTGAGCCAAGATTGTGCCACTGTATTCACCGGCCTGGGCGATGAGCAAGACTCTGTCTCAAAAAAAAAAAAAAAAAAAAAAAAAAAAGGGCCCCTTGACTTCTCCTTCCAGAATGGCAAAATTATGACTTCATATTTCCACTTAAAGTATGTATACATGGTCAAACTGAGGGGGCATGCCGAAGATGGCCAAATAGGAACAGCTCCAGCCTCCAGCTCCCAGCGTGAGTGACACAGAAGATGGGTGATTTCTGCATTTTCAACTGAGGTACCAGGTTCATCTCACTGGGGAGTGCTGGACAATTGGTGCTGGTCAGCTGGTGCAGCCCGACCAGTGAGAGCTGAAGCAGGGTGAGGCATTACCTCACCTGGGAAGCACAAGGGGGAAGGGAATCCCTTTTCCTAGCCAAGGGAAACTGAGACACACAACACCTGGAAAATCAGGTAACTCCTACCCTAATACTGTGCTTTACCAAGGGTCTTGGCAAACGGCACACCAGGAGATTATATCTCACACCTGGCCCGGAGGGTCCCACACCCACGGAGCCTCCCTCATTGCTAGCACAGCAGTTGGAGATCTAACTGCAAGGAGGCAGCGAGGCTGGGGGAGGGGCACCCACCATTGCTGAGGCTTAAGTAGGTAAACAAAGCTGCCCAGAAGCTTGAACTGGGTGGAGCCCACCGCAGTTCAAGGAGGCCTGCCTGCCTCTGTAGACTCCTCCTCTGGGGACAGGGCATAGCTAAACAAAAAGAAGCAGAAACCTCGGCAGAGGTTAATGCCCCTGTCTGATAGCTTTGAAGAGAGCAGTGGATCTCCCAGCACGGAAGTTGAGATATGAGAACAGACAGACTGCCTGCACAAGTGGGTCCCTGACCCCTGAGTAGCCTAACTGGGAGACATCCCCCACTAGGTGCAGACCTACACCTCACACCTCACACAGCGGTGTACACCCCTGAGACAAAGCTTCCAGAGCAAGAATCAGACAGCAACACTTGCTGTTCAGCAACATTCTATCTTCTGTAGCCTCTGCTGCTGATACCCAGGCAAACAGGGTCTGGAGTGGACCTCAAGCAAATTCCAACAGACCTACAGCTGAGGGTCCTGGCTGTTAGAAGGAAAACTAACAAACAGAAAGGACACCCACATCAAAACCCCATCAGTACATCACCATCATCAAAGACCAAAGGCAGATAAAACCACAAAGATGGGGAAAAAGCAGTGCAGAAAAGCTGGAAATGAAAAAAATCAGAGCGCATCTCCCCCTCCAAAAGAACACAGCTCATTGTCAGCAATGGAACAAAGCTGGACGGAGAATGACTTTGATGAGTTGAGAGAAGAAGGCTTCAGTCGATCAAACTTCTTAGAGCTAAAGGAGGAGCTACGTAACCAGTGCAAAGAAACTAAAAACCTTGAAAAAATAATAGATGAATGGATAACTAGAATAATCAATGCAGAGAAGACTTTAAAAGAACTGATATAGACAAAAACCATAACATGAAAACTACGTGACAAATGCACAAGCTTCAGTAACTGACTCAATCAACTGGAAGAAAGAGTATCAGCGACTGAAGATCAAATGAATGAAATGAGACGAGAAGAGAAGCATGGAGAAAAAAGAGTAAAAAGAAATGAACGAAGCCTCCAAGAAGTATGGGATTATGTGAAAAGATCAAATCTACATCTGATTGGTGTGCCTGAAAGTGAGGGAGAAAATGGAACCAAGTTGGAAAACACTCTGCAGGATATCATCCAGGAGAACTTCCCCAACCTAGCAAGGCAGGCCAACATTCAAATTCAGTAAATACAGAGAATGCCACAATGATACTCCTCAAGAAGGGCAACTCCAAAACACATAATTGTCAGATTCATCAAAGTTGAAATGAAGGAAAAAATGTTAAGGGCAGCCAGAGAGAAAGGTCAGGTTACACATAAAGGAAAGCCCATCAGACTAACAGCAGATTTCTCAGCAGTAAGCCTACAAGCCAGAAGAGAGTGCGGGCCAATATTCAACATTCTTAAAGAAAATAATTTTCAACCCAGAATTTCATATCCAGCCAAACTAAGCTTCATAAGTTAAGGAGAAATAAAATTCTTAACAGATAAGCAAATGCTTAGAGATTTTGTCACCACCAAGCCTGCCCTACAAGAGATCCTGAAGGAAGCACTAAACATGGAAAGGAACAACAGGTAACAGCCATTGCAAAAACATGTCAAAATGTAAAGTCCATCAATGCCAGGAAGAAACTGCATCAACTAGCGAGCAAAATAACCAGCTAATATCATAATGACAGGATCAAGTTCACACATAACAATATTAACCTTAAATGTAAATGGACTAAATGGTCCAATTAAAAGACACAGACTGGCAAATTGGATAAAGAGTCAAGACCCATCAGTATGCTGTATTCAGGAGACCCATCTCACATGCAGAGATACACATAGGCCCAAAATAAAGGGATGGAGGAAGATCTACCAAGCAAATGGAAAACGAAAAAAAAGGAGGGGTTGCAATCCTAGACTCTGATAAAACAGACTTTAAACCATTAAAGATCAAAAGAGACAAAGAAGGCCATTACATAATGGTAAAGGGATCAATTCAACAGGAAGAGCTAACTATCCTAAATATATATGCACCCAATACAGGAGCACCCAGATACATACAGCAAGTCCTCAGAGACTTACAAAGAGGCTTAGACTCCCATACAATAATAATGGGAGACTTTAACACCCCACTGTCAACATTAGACAGATCAATGAGACAGAAAGTTAACAAGGATATCCAGCAATTGAACTCAATTCTGCACCAAGTGGACCTAATAAACATCTACAGAACTCTCCACCCCAAATCAATAGAATATACATTCTTCTCAGCACCACATCGCACTTATTCCAAAATTGACCACATAGTTGGAAGTAAAGCACTCCTCAGCAAATGTAAAAGAACAGAAATTATAACAAACTGTCTCTCAGACCACAGTGCAATCAAACTAGAACTCAGGACTAAGAAACTCAATCAAAACTGCTCAACTACATGGAAACCGAACAACCTGCTCCTGAATGACTATTGGGTACATAACGAAATGAAGGCAGAAATAAAGATGTTTTTTTGAAACCAATGAGAACAAAGATACAATATACCAGAATTACTGGGACACATTTAAAGCAGCGTGTAGAGGGAAATTTATAGCACTAAATGCCCACAAGAGAAAGCAGGAAAGATCTAAAATTGACACTCTAACATCACAAATAAAAGAACTAGAGAAGCAAGAGCAAACACATTCAAAACCTAGAAGAAGGCAAGAAATAACTAAGATCAGAGAACTGAAGGAGATAGAGACACAAAAAACCCTCCAAAAAATCAATGAATCCAGGAGCTGGTTTTTTGAAAGATCTACAAAATTGATAGACCGCTAGCAAGACTAATAAAGAAGAAAAGAGAGAAGAATCAAAGAGTTGCAATAAAAAATGATAAAGGGGATATCACCACCGATCCTACAGAAATACAAACTACCATCAGAGAATACTATAAACACCTCTACGCAAATAAACTAGAAAACCTAGAAGAAATGGATAATTTTCTGGACACTTAAACTCTCCCAAGACTAAACCAGGAAGAAGTTGAATCCCTGAATAGACCAATAGCAGGCTCTGAAATTGAGGCAATAATTAATAGCCTACCAACCAAAAAAAGTCCAGGACCAGATGATTCACAGCTGAATTCTACCAGAGGTACAAGGAGGAGTTGGTACCATTCCTTCTGAAACTATTCCAATCAATAGAAAAAGAGGGAATCCTCCCTAACTCATTTTATGAGGCTAGCATCATCTTGATACCAAAGCCTGGCAATAAACGTAATCCAGCATATAAACAGAACCAAATACAAAAACCACATGATTATCTCAATAGATGCAGAAAAGGCCTTTGACAAAATTCAACAGCCCTTCGTGCTAAAAACTCTCAATAAATTCGGTATTGATGGAACGTATCTCAAAAGAATAAGAGCTATTTATGACAAACCCACAGCCAGTATCAGAATGGGTAAAAACTGCAAGCATTCCCTTTGAATGCCCGCCTGTAATCCCAGCTACTCGGGAGGCTGAGGCAGGAGAATTGCTTGAACAGGGGAGGTGGAGGTTGCAGTGAGCCAAGATTATGCCACTGCACTCCCAGTTTCCGTTTCAAAAAAAAAAAAAAAAGCAAATAATGTATACATATGGTAAAATAGCATATCCATATAGTCTGAAAATCATCACTTAAAAACAACTTATTTTCCCAATTCATTATTTTTGAGGAAAAAACTCATTACAATTCTTGCCTTTATCAGAATCTTCATAGTTTGTTCTCTCTGTTGGCAACTCATCACTTCCCCATGTTATTGCATCATCATCAGTCTTCTTTTCTTGTGACTTCTGAATTAAGCTATGAAAACAAAACACATTTGTAACATTTTCTTCATTTTTGTACTCAAATTAAACATTACAGCCCTGAATGATTTTCTCTACAATTATTACAGTATTTTAAAATAGAATGTCTGATTAAGAAAACCAAATCCACAATTCTTAAAATTTATTGGTAGATGTAAACAACTGAGACGTAGAATGGTTTAATACAGTTTTAAAATTTATCCTTGGACAGATCCCAAGTCTTTGAACTTCAGACTGAAGGAGTCCATTTGAGGATGTAGAAGGTGGTGGTTTTATTTCTATCCTTCAACATGGATGAGAGATTACAATTGTATTGGCGTATAGCTTTCTCCTTCTTTTCAGCAGCTGCCCACTATTGTAAAATACCAATGTATCTTAATTTATTTAAAGAAGTCTCTGTTGACGGGTATAGCCTTTTGCTACAACAGGAGGCCAGAAGGACACTCCTGTACCTGGGCACTCACTTAATGTAATGAAACCCAGTACAAGTTCTCAATATTTTGGGAGTGCAAAACAGATGGTAAGATGGATGGCTTTGGTAAGGTGGATGGCTAGGAGAGAGAAACCAGGTAGGAGAACGGTGTTTAGTGCTAAGGTGAGGTGAAAAAGGATACATAAAAGCCTGAATACATTTTGAACTTTCTGATATTCAGGGGGAACAAAGCAGAGTACTTTTATCCGATGACATTAGTATACACCAGGACATGGACTAATGCTCCCAAGATGTCAACAGGGCAGCAATTATGCTGCTTTTATGACAGATGTTTCCCCCTGTTCTAACTCACTGTGGGTGACAACACTTATTTTGCTGGGTTAAAAAGCTCTATATCCATGAAATGTCTGGGAAAGCTTCAGTAGAGAGTTCTCCTCTTGTGTGACAATGTTCCTGCTCATTCCTCTCATCAAACAAGGCAATTTTGTGAGCTTCAGTGGAAAATTACTAGGAATCCATCTTAGAGCCCTTATTTGGCTCCTTCTGACTTTTTGTTCCTCAATCTCAAAAAATCTGTAAAGGGCAAGCATTTTTCTTCAGTTAATAATGTAAAAAAGACTGCATTGATATGGTTAAATTGGCAGGATCTTCTGTGTTTTAGGGATGAATTAAATGGCTAGTATCGTCACCTACAAAAGTGTGCTAAACTTGATGGAGCTTATGTTAATAAAGTTTATATTTTACATTTTTATCTTTTAACTCTATTTTTTCATGAACTTTCTGAAGTCCCCTCATATATATGAAACCTTTCCCTCACATATATTTTGGTTAAAAAAGACCTTATTTTATAATTAGAAATTGTTTAAAACATATTTTTGTGGGTTTTAAAAAACTTTCTTATTTTTTTTGTTTCATATTCTCTTTAAAAATTTGTAAATTTTTAAAGTATAGAAAAATAGAGAAACTGAAAAATAAATGACCCATAACCCAACATGAGAAGACAGTCACTATCATGATTATTGGCACATTTCCATTAGTTCACTCTTTCATTCATTTTTTCCCATGGTTAAGAGAATATCGCTTTTTTGAAGCAATGGTATAATAAACACATTTTCACATGTCACTAGAATCTCCTAGTAACAAAAATTTTAAAACTTTTTTTTTTTTTTTGAGACAGTGTCTCGCTCTGTTGCCCAGGCTGGAGTACAGTGGCGTGATCTCGGCTCACTGTAACATCCACCTCCCGGGTTCCAGTAATTCTCCTGCCTTAGCCTCCTGAGTAGCTGGGATTACAGACACACGTCACCACACCCAGCTAATTTTTATATTTTTAGTAGAGACGGGGTTTCACCATGTTGGCCAGACTGGTCTCCAACTCCTGGCCTCAAGTGATCCGCCCATCTCAGCCTCCCAAAGTTCTGGGATTACAGGCATGAGACACTATGCCTGGGTTTTTGTCTTTTTAGTAGAGAACGGGGTTTCACCATGTTGGCCAGGCTAGTCTTGAACTCCTGACCTCAGGTGATCCGCCAGCCTCAGCCTCCCAAAGCACTGGGATTACAGGCATGAGCCACTGCACCTGGCCTGAAAAATTTAAAGCATTCTTAATATTCAACCATAGTTTCATAATTTACTCAACAATGCTTATTTTACTCAGAGCATTTATAGACAGACAGACAGATAGATAGAAGCATTATGGATACTTTGCAAATTATTTTCTTACCTTTCACTTTTTACTTTTTCTTCACAATATTCTTCACAGCCATTCATTTTGGTGGGCTACAATAAAAATAAATAAGAATCAAATCAGCCCATTGTAACAAAAAAATCAATCTCATACTATTTTTTTTCCTGTTAGTTATTTCCTATATTTACTGTTATTGTTCATCTTTATATTACAAAGACACATAGGACATTCAATTAATACACTCCAAAGAGTGGCTGAGACATCAGTGGCCCAACAGTCTTTGCTGTTCCCACTTAGTTATCTTCACACTCATCTTGGCTTTTCATGTTTTTAAAGAGATGGAGTCTGTTGCCTGGGCTGGAGTCCAGTGGTACAATCATGACTCATTGTAACCTCAAACTCTTGGGCTCAAGCAATCCTCCCCCCTCAGCCTCCTGAGTACTAGGGACTACAGGTGTATGCCACCATGCCTGGTTAATTTAAATTTTTTTTTTTTTTCTGTAGAGATGGAATCTCACTATGTTGCCCAGGCTGGTCTTAAACTCCTAGCCTTGAGTCACTCTCCTGCCTTAGCCTCCCAAAGTTTTGGGATTACAGGTGTCAGCCATTGCAGCCAGCTTGGCCTTCATTTCTTATCTTAAAAATATTAATAGGAAAGAGGTAAAGAGGAAAAAAGATGAAAGTGTGAATTAATGATTATTTAGATATGCACATTTGGTATATGCTTTTCTACTACTTCAATTTTAAAATCTTAAAAAAGCTTTGAGAAAATCTTAGTAGTTTCAAAGATGTTAAATTATAATATATTGCCCCTTTATCATTAAAGATTAACCAACTCATACTTTAACTGAGTATGGTATGTTTCAAAGATTCAAATACTGCAGCAGGAGCAGTTTGCTACAATTAGAAAGAGATGCCAAATTGTATCCTTTTTTGGTTATACTTCGAGTTCTGGGGTACATGTGCATACCATGCAGGTTTGTTACATAGGTATACATGTGCCTTGTTGGTGTGCTGTACCCATCAACTCATCATTTACATTAGGTATTTCTCCTAATGCTATCCCTCCCCCAATCCCCCACACCCGTGACAGGCCCTGGTGTGTGACGTTCCCCGCCCTGTGTCCATGTGTTCTCATTGTTCAGCTCCCACCTATGAGTGAGAACATGTGGTGGTTGGTTTTCTGTCCTTGTGATAGTTTGCTTAGAATGATGGTTCCTAGCTTCATCCATGTCCCTGCAAAGGACATGAACTCATCCTGTTTTAAGGCTGCATAGTATTCCATGGTGTATATGTGCCACCTTTTCTTTATTCAGTCTATCATTGATGGACATTTGGGTTGGTTCCAAGTCTTTGCTACTGTGAACAGTGATGCAAAAAACATACGTGTGCATGTGTCTTTATGGTAGCATGATTTATAATTCTTTGGGTATATACCCGGTAATGGGATCGCTGGGTCAAAGAGTATTTCTAGTTCTAGATCCTTGAGGAATCACCACACTGTCTTCCACAAACATTGAACTACTTTACACTCCCATCAACAGTGTAAAAGTGTTCCTATTTCTCCACATCCTCTCCAGCTTCTGCTGTTCCCTGACTTTTTAATGATAGCCATTCTTTTTTTTTTTTTTACAGACTAATTTCTTTATTGAAATAAAGATGGAATATATATGGGAAACTCCTCAACAAAGTACTAGCAACACAAATCAAGCAACATACAAAAAGAATAAGACACTATAACCAAGTGGGATTTATTCCAGGAATGCAAAGTTGGCTTAATATATGAAAATAAATTAATATAATACATCATATCAATGGGATAAAGGATGAAAAACCATGGTAATCTCAATTAATGCAGGAAAAGCATTTGACAAAATTTAATACCTTTCATGATAAGAAAACATTCAATAAACTAGGAACAGAAGGGAACTTCAGGCTGAGTGTGGTGGCTCATGCCTGTTATCCCAGTACTTTGGGAGGCCAGGGTGGGCAGATCACCTGAGGTCAGGAGTTTGAGACCAGCTTGGCCAACATGGTGAAATACTTTCTCTACTAAAAAATTTAAAAAATTAGCCAGGTGTGGTGGTGTGCACCTGTAATCCCAGCTATTCAGGAGGCTGAGGCAGGAAAATAATTTGAATTCATGGGGCAGAGGTGCAGTGAGACGAGATCATGTCACTGCACACCAACCTGGGTGATAGAGCCAGACTCTGTCTCAAATTAAAAAAAGAAGGGCACTTACTCGATCTGATAAAGGCTATCTTAAAAAAACCCACACCCAACATATTTAATGTAACTAAAGGCATTTTTCTCCTAAAATCAGGAACAAGACAAGGATGTTTCTCTCATCACTTCTATTTAAGACTGTATGGCAGGTCCTAGTCATAGCAATCAAGAAAAAGAAATAAAAGGCATCTGGACTGGAAAGGAAGAAGTAAAACTAAATCTATTTGCAGGTGACATGAATGATCGCCATTCTAACTGGCATGAGATGGTATCTCATTGTGGTTTTGATTTGCATTTCTCTGATGACTAGTGACAATGAGAATTTTTTCACATGTCTCTTGGCTGCATAAATGTCTTCTTTTGAGAAGTGTCTGTTCATATCCTTTGCCCACTTTTTGATGGGATTCTTTTTTTCCTTGTAAATTTATTTAAGTTGTTTGTAGATTCTGGATACTAGTCCTTTGTCAGATGGGTAGATTGCAAAACCTGTTCACTCTAATGATAGTTTCTTTTGCTGTGCAGAAGCTCTTTAGTTTAATTAGATCCCATTTGTCTGTTTTGGCTTTTGTTGCCATGGCTTTTGTTGTTTTAGTCATGAAGTCTTTGCCCATGCCTATGTCCTGAATGGTATTGCCTAGGTTTTCTTCTAGGGTTTTTATGGGGTTAGGTCTTACATTTAAGTCTGTAATCCATCTTGAGTTAATTTTTGTATATGGTGTAAGGAAGGAATCCAGTTTCAGTTTTTCTACATATGGCTATCCAGTTTTCCCAGCTCCGTTTATTAAATAGGGAATCCTTTCCCCATTGATTGTTTTTGTCAGGTTTGTCAAAGATCAGATGGTTGTAGATGTGTGGTATTATTTCTAAGGCCTCAGTTCTGTTCCATTGGTCTATATATCTGTTTTGGTACCAGTACCATGCTGTTTTGGTTACTGTAGCTTTGTAGTGTAGTTTGAAGTCAGGTAGTGTGATGCCTCCAGTTTTGTTCTTTTTGCTTAGGATTGTCTTCGCTATGTGGGCTCTTTTTGGGTTCCATATGAACTTTAGTTTTTTCTAATTCTGTGAAGAAAGTCAGTGGTAGCTTGATGGGGATAGCATTGAATCAATATATTACCTTGGGCAGTATAGCCATTTTCACAATATTGATTCTTCCTATCCATAAGCATGGAATGTTCTTCCATTTGTTTGTGTCCTCTTTTATTTCATTGAGCAGTGGTTTGTAGTTCTGCTTGAAGAGGTCCTTCACATCCATTGTAAGTTGGATTCCTAGGTATTTTATTCTCTTTGTAGTAATTGTGAATGGGAGTTCATGCATGATTTGGCTCTCTGTCTACTATTGGTGTACAGGAATGCTTGTGATTTTTGCACATTGATTTTGTATCCTGATAGTTTACTGAAGTTGCTTATCTGTTTAAGGAGATTTTGGGCTGAGACAATGGGGTTTTCTAAATATACAATCATGTCATCTGCAAACAGAGACAATCTGACTTCCTCTTTTTGTAACTGAACATCCTTTATTTCTTTCTCTCACCTGATTTCCCTAGCCAGAACTTCCAATACTGTATTGAATAGGAGTGGTGAGAGAGGGCATCCTTATCTTGTGCTGGTTTTCAAAGGGAATGCTTTCAGTTTTTGCCCATTCAGTATGATATTGGCTGTGAATATGTCATAAATAGCTGTTATTATTTTGAGATACATTCCATCAACACCTAGTTTATTGAGAGTTTTTAGTATGAAGGGCTGTTGAATTTTGTCAAAGGCCTTTTCTGCATCTATTGAGATAATTATGTGGTTTTTGTTGATGGTTCTGTTTATGCAATGGATTATGTTTACTGATTTGCATCCTAGGGATGAAGCTGAGTTGATTGTGATGGATAAGCTTTTTGATGTGCTGCTGGATTCGGTTTGCCAGTATTTTATTGAGGATTTTTGCATCAATGTTCACCAGGGATATTAGCCTAAAATTCTCTTTGTTGTGTCTCTGCCAGGCTTTGGTATGAGGATGATGCTAGCCTCATAAAATGAGTTAGGGAGGATTCCCTCTTTTTTTTATTGATTGGATTAGTTTCAGAAGGAATGGTACCAGCTCTCTTTTGTACCTCTGGTAGAATTTGACTGTGGTTGGTAGGCTATTAATTTTTGCCTCAATTTCAGAGCCTGTTATTGGTCTATTCAGAGATTCAATTTCTTCTTGGTTTAGTCTTGGGAGGGTGTATGTGTCCAGGAATTTATCCATTTCTTCTAGATTTTGTAGTTTATTTGCATAGAGGTGTTTATAGCATTCTCTGATGGCAGTTTGTATTTCTGTGGGATCGGTGGTGATATCCCCTTTATCATTTTTTATTGCATCTATTTGATTCTTCTCTCTTTTCTCCTTATTAGTCTTGCTAGTGGTGTATTTTGTTGATCTTTTCAGAAAAGTAGCTCTTGGATTCATTGATTTTTCGAAGGGTTTTTTGTGTCTCTGTCTCCTTCAGTTCTGCTCCGATCTTAGGTATTTCTTGCCTTCTGCTAGCTTTTGAATGTGTTTGCTCTTGCTTCTCTAGTTCTTTTAATTGTGATGTTAGGGTGTTGATTTTAGATCTTTTCTGCTTTCTCTTGTGGGCATTTAGTGCTATAAATTTCCCTCTACACACTGCTTTATATGTGCCCCAGAGATTCAGGTACATTGTGTCTTTGTTCTCATTGGTTTCAAAGAACATCTTTATTTCTGCCTTCGTTTTGTTATGTACCCAGTAGTCATTCAGGAGCAGGTTGTTCAGTTTTCAGGTAGTTGTTTGGTTTTGAATGAGTTTATTAATCCTAAATTCTAATATGATTGCACTGTGGTCTGAGAGACAGTTTGTTACAATTTCTGTTCTTTTACATTTGCTGAGTAGTGTTTTACTTCCAATTATGTGTTCAATTTTAGAGTAAGTGTGATGTGGTACTGAGAAGAATGTATATTCTGTTGATTTGGAGTGGAGAGTTCTCTAAATATCTATTACGTCCACTTGGTACAGAGCTGAGTTCAAGTCCTGGATATCCTTATTAACCTTCTGTCTCGCTGATCTGTCTAATATTGACAGCGGGGTGTTAAAGTCTCCCATTATTATTGTATAGGAGTATAAGTCTCTTTGTAGGTCTCTAAAGACTTGCTTTATGAATCTGGGTGCTCCTGTATTGGGTGCATATATATTTAGGATATTTAGCTCTTCTTGTTGAATTGATCCTTTTACCATTATGTAATGGATTTCTTCATCTTTTTTGATCTTTGTTGGTTTAAAGTCTGTTTTATCGGAGACTAGGATTGCAACCCCTGCTTTTTTTTTTGTTTCCATTTGCTTGGTAGATCTTCCTCCATCCCTTTATTTTGAGGTTATGCACATCACTGCATGTGAGATGGGTCTCCTGAATACAGCACACCGATAGGTCTTGACTCTTTATCCTATTTGCCAATCTGTGTCTTTAATTGGGGCATTTAGTCCATTTACATTTAAGGTTAATATTGTTATGTGTGAATGTGATCCTGTCATTATGATGTTATCTGGTTATTTTGCCTGTTAATTGATGCAGTTTCCTCATAGCGTCGATAGTCTTTACCATTTGGGGTGTTTTTGCAGTGGCTGGTACTAGTTGTTCCTTTCCATGTTTAGTGCTTCCTTCAGGAGCTCTTGTAAGGCAGGCCTGGTGGTGACAAAATCTCTCAGCATTTGCTTATCTGTAAAGAATTTTATTTCTCCTTAACTTATGAAGCTTAGTTTGGCTGGATATGAAATTCTGGGTTGAAAATTATTTTCTTTAAGAATGTTGAATATTGGCCCCCACTCTCTTCTGGCTTGTAGGCTTTCTGTTGAGAGATCCATTGTTATTCTGATGGGCCTCCCTTTGTGGGTAACCTGAACTTTCTCTCTGGCTGCCTTAACATTTTTTCCTTCGTTTCAACCTTGGTGAATCTGATAACTACGTGTCTTGGGGTTGTTCTTCTCTAGGAGTATCTTTGTGGTGTTCTCTGTATTTCCTGAATTTGAATGTCAGCCTGCCTTGCTAGGTTGGGGAAGTTCTCCTGAGTAATATCCTGAAGAGTGTTTTCCAACTTGGTTCCATTCTCCCTGTCCTTTCCAGTACACCAATCAAATATAGATTTGGTCTTTTCACATAGTCCTATATTTCTATGAGTGTTTGTTTGTTTCTTTTCACTCTTTTTTCTCTAATCTTCTTGCTTTATTTCATTAATTTGATCTTCAATCACTGATATCCTTTATTTTACTTGATTGAATCGGCTACTGAAGCTCATGCATGCATCATGAAGTTCTCGTGCCATGGTTTTCAGCTCCATCAGGTCATTTAAGGTCTTATCTACACTGTTTATTCTAGTTAGCCATTTGTCTAACTTTTTTTCAAGGTTTTTAGCTTTCATGTGATGGGTTAGAACATGCTCCTTTAGTTTGGAGTAGTTTGTTATTACTGAACTTCTGAAGCCTGTTTCTGTCAACTCGTCAAACTAATTCTCTGTTCAGTTTTGTTCCCTTGCTGGCGAGGGGCTGCGATCCTTTGAAGGAGAAGAGGCGCTCTGGTTTTTGGAATTTTCCGCTTTTCTGCTCTGGTTTCTCCCCATCTTTGGGGTTTTCTTTACCTTTGTTCTTAGATGTTGGTGACCTACAGATAGGGTTTTGGAGTGCATGACCTTTTTGTTGATGTTGATGCTATTCCTTTCTGTTTGCTAGTTTTCCTTCAGTCAGGCCCCTCAGCTGCAGGTCTGTTGGAGTTTGCTGGAGGTCCACTCCAGACCCTGTTTGCCTGAGTATCACCAGCAGAGGCTGTAGAATAGCAAATATTGCTGCCTGATCTTTCCTCTGGAAGCTTCGTCCCAGAGGGGCACCCGCCTGTTTGAGGTGTCTGTTGACCCCTACTGAGAGGTGTATCACAGTCAGGCTACATGGGGATCAGGGACCCACTTGGGGAGGCAGTCTATCTGTTCTCAGAGTTTGAATGGTGTGCTGAGGGAACCACTGCTCTCTTCAGAGCTGTCAAACAGGGACTTTTAAGTCTGGAGAAGCTGTCTGCTGCCTTTTGTTCTGCTCTGCCCTGCCCCCAGAGGCGGAATCTAGAGAGGCAGTAGGCCTTGCTGAGCTGCGGTGGGCTCCGTCCCATTTGAACTTCCCAGCAGCTTTGTTTACACTGTGAGCTACTCAAGCCTCAGCAATGGTGGATGCCCCCCACTGGTCAAGCTGCAGTGTTGCAGGTTGATCTCAGACGGCTGCACTAGCAGTGAGCAAGGCTCCGTGGGCATGGGACCTGCTGAGCCAGACATTGGAGGGTATCTTCTGGTCTGCTGGTTGCTGGGTCTGTGGGAAACGCGCAGTATATGGTCAGGGGTGTACCGTTTCTCCAGGTACAGTCTGTCACAGCTTTCCTTGGCTAGGAAAGGGAAATCCCCTGACCCCTTGTGCTTCCTGGGTGAGGTGATGCCCCACCCTGCTTCAGCTCACCCTCCATAGGCTGCACCCACTGTCCAATGAGTCCCATTGAGATGAATCAGATACCTCAGTTGGAAACACAGAAATCACCCATCTTCTGCATTGATCTTGCTAGGAGCTGCAGACCGGAGCTGTTCCTATTCGGCCATTTTGGAAGCAACCACCCCCAAATTTTATTCTTAAATGGTTAGTAAATTATACGATTGAACCTTTATCAGGACAAATTTTCTTAACAAATAGGAAATTCCCTTGAAGACCCTGAATTATCTGGCCCCTGTCTACTTTTATAATCTCCCCTTTACCCACTAGGCTTCAAATTCATGGGTCTTTTAGTTCTTCAAAATCACTCATCCCTTCTTACTACAAAGCCCTTCTGATGGTGTCTTCTCCTCCTGAAGATGTTTTCTATCCACCCAATCTAAAGCAGGTTTCCTTGGTTATTCTTTTTTTTGTGTGTTGGCACTTAAAAACAACAAACAAACTTCACAGACCTTAACGCAACTTGTAATTACATATTTATTTGTGTGTTTGATTTTTTCCTCCTTTCCTCTCCATTAGTAAGCTCTTACCAAGGCAGGAATCATGTCGGTCTGTTCACCACTGTGTGCCCACACACGCTTATGTCTGAGACCTAGTTTATTACATCCACTTAATAAAAATGACACCTGTAATATGACCTTTCAGTTACAGACTTTGTAGAGTTAAAAAGTACCATAATTAAATTACCCTGATAATAATTTCAATTTAGTTGATGTAAATGTAGAACTTCTACAGTAGAAGGAAAAAGGTTTTAATCCACTGTCAACTAAAAGGAAATTTCCTAGACCTCATCTGTTTTAAGAAGCTGCTCATTTTAGTCTGGATTAAATTTTTTTCCAACTAAAGTCATTTGCATTTCTTATTTCCCATTACAATCCTGGTCTAAGAATATAGCATGTGTATAATGATTTTAGAAAGTACAAAGCCTTTTATAAGAGTCAAATGCTGTTATAAATATGAAAATTTTAATAATACTATTATTAAATGAAAACGGTGAGGTAAAACTCAATTAGAAATAAGCTACAGTGATACCTGTATTAACCAATTACCACTATTTTTGTAAAGTTCACTTGTGTATGGGGGAGGGTTGGTTAAGAAGATTGGCCTTCAGTTTCTTGTCAGTATGGACTGAAGGACCTTTGGAAGAGGAGGCAGCTGTGGTACTGCCTCACCGAATATATTTAAGATTTTTTAAAAGAGTGGTCAGCCCATTTGAAGGTTATTTTACAATCCTAGTGCTCAAGGAATCCAGATCCAGTAACTTGAGAGAAGAGGAACTATCTCCTGGATCTAGGATGAACTACATAATTTGCAGTGCCAGGAGCCATATGCAAATAAGAGATCTCTTGTTAAAAACTTATTAAGAACTTCAAGTTGGTGATGGTACAGCACTATAGCATATTCGAAGTAGGAGGCTCTTATAAGCACAGGGTTCTGAGTGATTGCACTGGCTGAATGCCCATAAAGCCAGTCCTTCTGAGATCCAACAGTCAAGCAGAATTATCCTCAGGTGCCAGAGAGTCACTAAAAGTTTTTGCCTTGTTTTTGCTTAAGAAATTAAAAACACTACATAAGAAGAATATGTTTGAAGAAATTAAAACCATTAAAAAATAACCAGAATTAGAAAGCATATTGATTCATTTCAGTGGCAAGAGATGTGGAAAGATCAAATTCCTTGGCATGGCATGTAAGTCACTTCATGAACTAACACCTTGCCTATCTTTTTAGGCTTAGCTTTCAAGACACCCTGTGATACCCTACTTGCAATGACTTAGTGTCCTGAATGTTCCAGGCTCATCTATACCTTCATTCCTCTGCTAAAGCAGCTCCACAGTATGTATGGAATGCTCTTTCCTAGCTTATCTTAACTATCAAACATCTTTAAGATGCTAATTCTCTAGAAAGCTTTAATAACTTTATCCACCTACTCCTGTGTAGCCCCAACCATTTTCCCCCTTCTTTGTAGCTCTCGCTGAACTCCATATAAACATTTAATAGAATATGTTTCTACAGCTTTTTAAAAATTACATTTACTTATTTACATATGTACTTCTCTCAAGTTGACTACCAGAGTGGACAAGCAAATTTAGGACAGAAACCCTAACACCTCTTCTTACCCCATCATCTCCAGCAAAATTAGTCAAATAAGTTCAATAGCTAAATGGTTTTGAAACTGTAGACAATAATTTATAGTAATGTATATGATTAGCATTCATTCTTTCATTCTTAAATAAGACATAGGCATTGACCTAAAGTACTTCACTAAGAGGTACTAAAGAGTACAATTACAATACTGAATGAGAAACACAATGAATGTATAAATAGGTATCATGTATAATCTTTCTTCTATAAGAAGATATTTCTATATTCCTATACTTTTTAATACCAATGGTTAGCATCTTAACTTTTGGTACATGATAAAACTTTCAAAGTTACAGAATATACTGTTAGAACCAATTCAGTAAATAATACACAATTTGTTTAGGGTGATTTCAAGCACTTATAAAAGACTATTATCAGAAGTTCTAAGTAATTCTTAAAACTAGCCAGTTCTAAAATATAGGTAATATTCTAGAAATATAAGATGAAACAGAAAACTTTTCCAGAATGCTAGCTCGGTCTTCTTTCAGCTAGGGGAGATTAGTCATATTTGCAAATTTTAAATTTGTCTGCTTATGAATATAATTGTCATAGTGATTTAAACATGTTCCTAGAATTAGATACAAATAAAAATTTTAAATGTTTTAATCTAAGATCCCTGTTACTCCTTTCCTAAATTTGTTCCCTCACTTTCTTTGCTTTGTTTACCATTATTTAAAATATATTCTAAAGCAGAAGTCTCATTTATTCAGGAAGTACTAACTTAATATATCTAGCCCAAAATGTATTCTCAATGCATGTATTTGCAGGATCTATCTGTACTTCAGTGGCAAGACAATTATATAGTTCCTAATAATTTGTGTCCTCTTACTGACAAAAAGAAAATCTAAAATTCATCAACAGATGGCCAATTTAATAAATTATGGTATAAACTTACAATAAAATAATAGGAAGTCATTAAAATGTGTGAGGCAAATTTATACATCTCACATGGAAAGAGGGTAATGATCAATTCTTAAGTGAAAACCAAATTCAGAACCATGTGATAAAATGTATATTAAAAAATTATGTATGTATATAAATATTTATGTTTTGATATGCACAGTGGAAAGGTAGAAATCAAAATTTTTAACAATAGCTACCTCAGATGAATAAGATAAATATGTTTTTAAAAAGGGACCTACTTTTTTTTTTTTTTGAGACAGACTCTCACTCTTGTTGCCCAGGATGGAGTGCAGTGGCGTGATTTTGGCTCACTGCAACCTCCGCCTCCCAGGTTAAAGCGATTCTCCTGCCTCAGCCTCCCAAGTAGCTGGGATTACAGGCATGCAACACCTTGCCCAGCTAATTTTGTATTTTTAGTAGAGATGGGGTTTCTCCATGTTGGTCAGGCTGGTCTTGAACTCCCAACCTCAGGTGATCAGCCCACCTCGGCCTCCCAGAGTGTTGAGATTACAGGCGTGAGCCACCATACCTGGCTGGGACTTACATTTTTGAAGATTCTGTTGGAAACTTTTTTACAATAAGGATGTAATATATTTTCATAATGAAAATAATAAAAAAAGATAACTTGAAAGAAGTTTTCTGCCATAAAACAGTCATAGCTCAGTATAAATGAGAATCTATATTATGTTAACAAGCTTTCTTTACTCTTTTAAAAGAAAAAGCATGTGACATGACTTTTATTTTTTGGGGGGACTGAGTCTCGATCTATTGCACAGGCTGGAGTGCAGTGTCATGATCTCCGCTCACTGCAACCTCTGCCTCCCAGGTTCAAGTGGTTCTCCTGCCTCAGACTCCTGAAGGGCTGGGATTACAGCCGTGCACCACCAAATCTGACTAATTTTTTATATTTTTGGCAGAGACAGGGTTTCACCATGTTGGCCAGGCTGGTCTTGAACTCTTGACCTCAAGTGATCTGCCCTCCTCGGCCTTTCAAAAGTGCTGGGATTACCGCCATGAGCCAATGCGCTCAGCCTACATCACATTTCTGAAATGGCAATTACAGATTTTTACTTTCTTAGTTAAAAGACATTGCAACATACATTTTAAGGGGCATTTTAATGTTACTATTAAATATTAATAAAAATGTGATAAAGTCATGACTTAAAATGTTCAGAAAACCTTTTCTAAAGAGCCTATTTTTACTGTAATTATTAATATTCTGATTATATGAAAGTTCATCTTAAGAAAAACCACTACCGACTGTCACATTTTGAGATATCTAATATTTGTATGATTATTTTTGTAGCTTGAGAAATATACACTTATCAGTCATAAGCTTCTGTGTATATATATATATATATATATATATACACTATTTGTAAATATTTAATGAACAGTTATGTATGTATGAGATTGTGTGTAAGTACAAGCATCCATGATAACTAGTGTAAGAACATTCAAACCAGCACAGTTTTAATTTTGAATATATAAAGTAGGAAGATTAAGAAGGATAATGAGAAGAATTATCCCAGAATATTAAGCAAGGTCAGATTTGTACACATAGGGTGATGCTGAGTTTGAAGAACCTTAAATATAATTTATCCACTATTTCATGCTTTTCCTTAGTCTAATGTCCTAGAAGATCCTAAGTTTTTTTTTTTTTTTTTTTTAAATTTATTTATTATTATTATACTTTAAGTTGTAGGGTACATGTGCATAACGTGCAGGTTTGTTACATATGTATACTTATGCCATGTTGGTGTGCTGCACCCATCAACTCGTCATTTACATCAGGTATAACTCCCAATGCAATCCCTCCCCCCGCCCCCCTCCCCATGATAGGCCCCGGTGTGTGATGTTCCCCTTCCTGAGTCCAAGTGATCTCATTGTTCAGTTCCCACCTATGAGTGAGAACATGCGGTGTTTGGTTTTCTGTTCTTGTGATAGTTTGCTAAGAATGATGGTTTCCAGCTGCATCCATGTTCCTACAAAGGACACAAACTCATCCTTTTTGATGGCTGCATAGTATTCCATGGTGTATATGTGCCACATTTTCTTAATCCAATCTGTCACTGATGGACATTTGGGTTGATTCCAAGTCTTTGCTATTGTGAATAGTGCTGTAATAAACATACGTGTGCATGTGTCTTTGTAGCATTTATACAGCCAACAGACACATGAAAAAATGCTCATCATCACTGGCCATCAGAGAAATGCAAATCAAAACCACAATGAGATACCATCTCACACCAGTTAGAATGGCGATCATTAAAAAGTCAGGAAACAACAGGTGCTGGAGAGGATGTGGAGAAATAGGAACACTTTTACACTGTTGGTGGGATTGTAAACTAGTTCAACCATTATGGAAAACAGTATGGCGATTCCTCAAGGATCTAGAACTAGATGTACCATATGACCCAGCCATCCCATTACTGGGTATATACCCAAAGGATTATAAATTATGCTGCTACGAAGATCCTAAGTTTTAAGGTTTTAAAGAATAATTTAGAAAGTTTAGCATTACATTTTTGAAAACCAATTGTTTTTTTTTCTATTTTTTTTAATTTGAGAAAATTTGTGTAATGATTCTTTCACTAGGATAGGATGACACTTTAATGTAACACATGAAATTAATCTCTGTTTTCCTCCTAAATTTAATTTTTGAGTAAAACAGGAAATAATCTCTGATTATTTCACCTTCTGGGTTAAAACCCATAATTCTAACAAGTTGACATATCCTAGGTTGTTTAGGTATTACTGTTACCTCAGTAAGATACTCAGGTAAAGGTGAACCATCGCAGTCTGTATCTTCTGTTCTCTCTGCTGATAACCTCCCATTCATCTTTAATGTACCTGAGAGAGGAATATAAAGGCCAAGATGAATTAATAAAACTATTGAGGAGGTAGAAAAGTTTTCATTTGCCTGCAAAAGAAGGCAGTGTATAAACCAATATCCATAAATAGTTTCAATGTTTTAACTAGAAAAGTTAGGAAGAAATGATCAAGTATATATCAGTATAAAATTTCTGGTTACAATTATCTACTAAAATTAAAATGAGAATGGCTGGAGGAAAATGTTTGGACTAACTTCTAGAAGTAAAATTCATGATATAAATGATACATTTGGAGATCTCACTAATAAGGTAACCCACTTATAAATATGGAAAATAAAAAAAAAGGAGATAACAAATTCTATTTTGTTTCTGAAATATTACACACTAATGAGGAATAGAGGAAGAACTAATGCATTACATATTTACTCAAAAAATGCTCCCTAGAGATGTTCTTGTACTCCATAGTATACCAATTTATTCATCTGGTTCATGTACCTGGAACACAGGAGTTTCCTGCTGCATTATTTTGGTTTAAAAGATTCTGGGCTTCCTCATCCACAACATCCAGCAGAGACTGGATAACTTCAGCTTCTTGGGGATCATCATAAATGTCATCTTCTTGTATACAGGATTCTTGAAAAATAATAATTTACATGGGGTTTTACGTTAAAAATATTGACACGAGAAAGGGACAAGGCGTTAAATAGAATTTGCTAGGTGCTTTCAAATTTTAAGCAACCAATTTTAAAAGTAGCAATGACTGGAAAAGTAGTTTACACTAATGTGATCCAGTCATTTTTAGTTCTAGAACTACCCTGGCTGCTATGACGAAAGACCACACAAATGTAAATTACAAAGAATAAACCAAAATCAATGTTGGTGATATGGCTTTTCACAAGGCATTAATAATTTAATGTTTATTTTCTTAAATGACTCTCAATATATTAATTCATGAAAGAAACAAAGTTATGTTACAAAGATTAAGGATATAATAGATCAGACAAAACATCCTGAAGACATTTTTTCTAAACTATTAGGTAGCCTGTGAATTGCTACTTCACAAAATATAAGAAACACTGTAGAACACAGCAGCTATCTTTTCAATCCCTTAAAAAAAATTAGTCTCAGAGACGAGAATGAATACTGGGACATTTGTATATTGTTCTTTTCTTTATTTGAGCAATAATCTTTCCCTTTAAAGCTACAGTAATATATAAAGCAAAGAAAAGAGGATACCT
Organism: Macaca mulatta; assembly: GCF_049350105.2. Classification (NCBI taxonomy): domain Eukaryota; kingdom Metazoa; phylum Chordata; class Mammalia; order Primates; family Cercopithecidae; genus Macaca; species Macaca mulatta. The sequence continues at coordinate 96,110,423 of NC_133410.1, read as the reverse complement.
ATTTTTTTTAATTACCTGAGTTATTAGGGCATTTAGAGTAATTAGATGACTGATTTGGAAAACTACCTTTGGACAGAGCCAAGTTTGGTGATCCCTTTATCTGATAAGTAGAACATTTTCCTTTGGGGTACGAGATTTCATTTATTTCTTCCCCATCAACCTAAAGCATAAAACCAAAGCAAATCATCAGATAGTATTTTACTAACTTCCAGGATTGGGGGACTGCACATTGTCTCTCTCCTCTTCTTTCTTAGTACAAGATCCATCTTATGTCTCTCCACCTTAGATCAGTGTTTGAAGGAAATATCAGTGCAATGAAATGTGCATAGGGCATGGGGCTTCCCATCATTAAATATATCTGGAAACACTAGGTGAAACAACATTAACTCAAAATTTTTATTCCAGGAATTTTCACAGTCCTTGCTAATATAAACTTTGAGTTGCTAAAAGAGAACTCTATTATGTAGTACATCTTAAAATATCCGACTGAAGACATCTCTTTTTTGAAGCAATTTTGTAAGACTTGTTTTTCATACAATTTAAAAAAAGTTTAATAGGACTATTAAAGCTTAGAGGTTGAGGGAAACAGAAAATACCAACTTTTCAAGTACTTCTGAGTCTATTACATGGATATAGTCTCCAATTTAGTGACCTGATAATCTATTAGGTATAAAGATTTTCAAATCTAGTCTAAGTCTCAAATAAATTTAAGAAAAACAATGAATTCATAACAATAAAATACTTATTGAATAGAATGTAAATTTTGAATGCAATGTTCAACGGTCTATTACATGGATATAGTCTCCAATTTAGTGGCCTGATAATCCATTAGGTATAAATATTTTCAAATCTAGTCTAAGTCTCATATAAATTTAAGACAATGAATTCATAACAATAGAATAATTATTGAATAGAATGTAAATTTTGAATGCAATGTTCAATTGTGAAGCACTTCATGGAGCATACCCTATCAAAAGAAAAATGACTTGAAAAAAATGCAAAAATAAATGCTTGGAATAAATTAAAATAATTTTATACAAATAAAAGGTTGCGCTTTATTCTAAAGGTTTCACCCATTCTATTAAGATAAAAAGTATACATGGTAGATGCAATAGAATTTTTAAAAATAAATAATGGTAATATCAAAAAGCTTCACTGGATTATGAAACTCCATTCTCAATGAGAAATTAATAGTATAGATATTAGCATTCAACGACAGAGTATTGTCTGGGAGACTTCCTGGAAGATTTTAACAAAAACATGCTGGCAGCCATGAACAGCAAAAGGGTTTTATGTTAATCTAGGGTTTTATGTTAATTTAACAAAAACTCTACTCTTCTTTCTTTCAATAACATGCTGATTATTTAAAAAGAAGAGCACTATACAGTGTGAATACTACTAGAAATACATGAAAATTCAGTTGCTTTGCTATGTGAAATTGAAGACATTCTGAATAATGTCTTCATAGTGAGTGAATAGTGAGTGTTGCTGTAGCTCAATTTCAACACATACAAATAACAAAAATATTTTGTTTTTGTGTCTCAGTCATTACTGCCTTAAAATGTTCTGCTGTAATTATCTTTTCATGGCTTGCTAGACCAAGTCACAAGTGTGAGACAACATAATGAAATGAAAGGTGTAGAATTTTGGAATTCTGGTCATGAAATTATTTTTCTCCTTCCACACTAAAGCCAGCTCATGTTGACATAATAAGACTTTCAGATTAATAAAAGAGCAATCTCTCAGTGCTGCATTTTACATGGCAAGCCATTCCATATTGAAGTTCAGAACATATTGTATGGGATGCATGTGGAATAAAACAATTCCATGAAATGAAGATCCAGCTGTGATCATTGTAGAAATGTAATTACATACCAGGAGGAAAATCACAAAAAGGGGATGTTAGCCACATAAATGGGCATATAAGTAGACTTAAAGAGAGCATGAAATGGAATTTAACTATGTATTAGTTTTGTTAAGTCACCCCTAGATTTCTCTGTGCTAATCTTAAATGGTTAAGGCTGTCTCATTTAATCATTTGGTAAAGCATTTTCTAAGTCTTTCAAAAGCAAGTAAACCTATTATTTATTTATTTATTTATTTGCTACTTCTGTTTTTTCCTCACTGGTTGCACAGATTTGAACTTGAAGGTTACTGCTTGCCAAAACTAGCCCAAAGGAACAATTCCACTCTTAATTACATTATTCTTCTCTTTCCGTGGTCTAAGAGACAATCAAAAGAATTTTACATATTAGTAAGAAAAATCTCCGCACTAAAGTTATCTATTTAACTGGTTAGTGTATTTAAAAGCTGAGTGTGTGCCAAATGACGTACGGTTACCTATGTGAGGCTCTATGTTGTATGATACTTAGCAAGGCCTATCAGTTCAGTAAAATATAGCCTTACTATTAATATGAATATCTAAAGAAGACAAATATTTAAATATGAAATCAATTTGGTTCAAAACACAAACATGCTGTTACTTAGATAAGGAGGTATGACATGAAAGAGGGTGGACTTTTTCTTACCGTGGAGAATGAATCATTAGGAGTGAGGGCAGGCTGGCTGCAAGATCCCACACTGTAGGAACCTGAAAGGACAATATAGGAAGTAAGGGGATGAGTCAATCCAAACCACAAGAGGGATATCAAAATAATTAAAGAAAACTCGCATTTCTGGGATGTTGTTATTTTTATTAGTATACTAAAATAATTCATATTACAAAATGATTAAAAACCAAATAAATGGAATATTATTTGATTCCAAAGCTTTAATATTTTGGGGGTTTATCCCAAGGAAAAAGCTAATTTCTTTTCTTTTCTTTTTTTTTTTTCCAGACAGAGTCACGCTCTGTTGCCAGGCGCGATCTCAGCTCACTGCAACCTCCGACTCCCTGGTTCAAGTGATTCTGCTGCCTCAGCCTCCCAAGTATCTGGGATTACAGGCATGCACCACCATGCCCAGCTAATTTTTGTATTTTTAGCAGAGACGGGATTTCACCATGTTGGCCAGGATGGTCTCAATCTCCTGACCTTGTGATCCGCCCGCCTCAGCCTTGCAAAGTGCTGGGATTACAGGCGTGAGGAAAAAGCTAATTTCTTAAAAGAAAATAGTTCACATAAAAGCTAGTTTGGGCTGAATGGTTCGTGTGAGACACTGATTATAATTTCTCCCTTTGAACGGGTGAGCCATCACAGGTGCTTAACTATGTTCAGTTTACTATTTAAAAGAAGGTAGTAAGCTTTTTAAAGTCTGATTTCAAAAAGCCTATCAATTCAATACAGGAAAATAAATTATGGATAAAACAGAAAAGAACTTTTAATATATTTTTAAGTCCAATGTTAATTTTAATCCTTAGCTATCATTACAACAATTCAATATATTAAAAAAGGAGATTATGTTTCACTTACAGCTAAAACATCACATATTTAAACATAACTTCATTCATTAAATTATATTTTCAAGAGACTGAGAAAAATATAGTAGAGTTTGGAAAACTTTATAAGAAAACAAAGAAAGAAACAAATATAGGTAAGTACATTTAAGAACCTCTATTTGGGAATGACCCTAAAATAATTCTGCCTAGAAAGATAAAAACTGAGATGGAATTTTTATAGACAAATCTTTAGAATTCTGTGGATGATGTTACATAGAGTCCGAGAATGGGTTTTAATATTCCTTGCAAGAAAAATATTATTAAACTTCTAAGAAAAATAAAAAATATAGCAATAATACACCACTGGTTCAAAATAATCATATTGGCATAGTACAAAACATAATAGTTTATTATTTGTAATCTCTCTCTCCTGTTCCCCTAAATGCTTCCTTCCCTGTTTGCCCTACATAACCACTGAGCTGCTGTCACTATAATTTGCATTGTCTACAACTCTGTAATAGAATCATACAGTATGAACTATTTTTTTTGCTCTGGCTTATTTAACTCAGAACATTTATTATGAGGTTATTTTAATTACTTTTTTTGCTGGTATCAATAGTTCATTCCTTTTTATTGCTGTGTGGTTTTTCATTGTTTGGATATACTACAATTGGTTTATCAATTCAATAGATTTTGGACATTTGAGTTGTTTCAAATTTTGGCTATTACAAGTAACCTCTAGAAAAATTTCTGTACAAGCTTTTATGTAGAATATAGGCTTACTTTCTTCAAGTGAACAGCTGGCAGTGGAAAAGCTGGATTATATTTTAGGTGTAAGTTAAAATTTTTAAGAAATTGTCAAGCTGTTTTCCAAAATGGATGTGCCATTTTACATTCCCATTACCATAGTAGAGTACAGTAAAATGAATATATCCTTACCATTGCCTTTGGTTGGCTTTGGAGCTGAAACAGCAGACCTCTTTGAACTGGGGACCACTGGAAGATCATTTCTGTGTTGTAAAAAAAGACAACTGCAAATTATCTTGGCACATTGTAGCCTCGACCTCCCAGGCCCAAGCAATCCTCGTGGCCTCAAGCAATGCTCCCACCTCAGCCTCCCAAGTAGCTGGGACCACAGGCATGTGCCACCATGCTCAGCTATTTTTTTGTATTTTTTGTAGAGATGGGGTTTTGTCATGTTGCCCAGGCTGGTCTCGAACTCCTGAGTTCAAGCAATCCACCTGCCTAGGCCTCCCCAAGTGCTGAGATTACAGGTGTGAGCCACCGCGCCTGGCCCGGGAGATATTCTTGACCCAAAAAAGGTTAAGAATCACTTCTTTATGTAGTTTTTCTCTGGGCTTCAGTTTAACATATCACCCTATTTCCCCTTCTATTGAAAACACTGCTAATATTCATTATCTAATAACTCAGTTCACTGTCACTTAGTCAATAGTTCAAAGATAACTTAGAAGTCACAGATCATTAAGTTTTATATATCTAAAGCCCTTGATACGTGTTTTTCTTTTAAATTAAAGTGAAAATCTAGATGAAATATTTCTATTCAAAGGACTATAAGAAGAATGGTGCCACCCAAAGTACAAAACAGCCAAAAAGATAGCACCTTAGAAATAGAAGATTAGTATGCAATCTTATTGTTGCTGATAATTGAGAGAAAAGGGGAGTTGCCTAAGGTGTACAGTATTGGGAGAGGCAATATATTTCAAGTTCTGAGTACCCTTGTATGTTCTTGCTGACTAGCCCCAAAATGCAAGCTCCTGACCTTTTTATTATCTGGGCCACTTCTTAAGGTTGTATCTGCAGTGAGCAACCATGAAGGATGTGGTAACTTCTCTCCCTCAACAAAAAACAGGGTTTCTTACAGACTGCTATAAAATGGTGGGTTCCCAAGGCTCTTCTTAAAGCATTCCTCTCCTATAATACAACCCATTGCATGTGTACAAATCCACAGGCCCACATATGTCATTTTTATGGGACCTGGAAGACATGTGGAACTGACACGGATGCCATGCTCACGCTGCTTGCTATGCATTAGTAATAGTGTTTTATCTCTGATTCAGGAGTTTTATGTCTTCTGCCAGCAACCATGTAACAAAGACAGGCTAGCTTATTAGCTTGCAAGTACAGTAAAATTCCAAACCCTTTACAGTTCCCTTTATGGAAGGAGGTCATAAACCAAGGAGTATGAGGAGTCTCTAGAAAGTGGACATACAGATAATTACTACAAATATACATCCCTCCATTATTGCTACCCTATGGGCTTTAATAAAAGAGGGCAGACACACACAATGAAGAGAGAGCTAGACGAAGAATGAAGGAGAAAGTAATTGTGACTACCATGACTGTATTTTTGGTGACTACAGCTAAGATAAAAGCAGAAGGACAAAAGAAAATTACTTCAAGCCTGGGCTGAAGAGTGCTCTACTAATTTTGAGGCAAAATATTCAGTTGGACTTAAAGTTAGCAAAAATATTAATTTTCACAGAAATACTTTCCAGGTTGTTTGAAGACTTCCCTCCCTTCCTAATTAACATTCAAGTAGACCTATGAAAACAATTGTATGCCAATCCAATTTTTAGATAATATATGAAGGAATCAAGTCAAAGACTATGTTCAAGGGGAAAAAAAGTACACAATCTAATTTACAGATTCAGAAGGAATAAATAAGTTTATAATCAATGATTTGATCAACAAGTCCCCATACTTTAAAAGAAATAATTCACAAGCAAAAATGTGAATTTCCCTTTATATAATTTAAGTCTGTAATCTAGAAAGCCTGGATTCCTGTAAATTGTGGTAGGCAGAATAATCCCCTTCCAAGATGTTTATGTTCTAATGATTCTGTTCTAATCCTCAGAACCTCTTAAGATATTACTATTTATATGGCAAAAGAAACTGTAGATATGATTAGGTTCAGATTTTGATATGGGGAGGTTATTTTGGATTATCTGGGTGGGCCCGTTATAATCACAGGGGTCCGAATAAGTGAAAGAGGGAGGCAGGAAAGTCTGAGTCAGAGAAAGAGATATGGCAGCAGAAGCAGAGGGTGCTGCAGTTGCTGGCTTTGAAGATGGAAGTGAGCCATAAACCAAGGTGTATGGGGAGTCTCTAGAGGGTGGAAAATAGATTTTCTCCTGGGACCTACAGAAGGAATGCAGCCCTGCTGACACCTTGATTTTACCACAGGAAGGCCCATTTTGTATTTAAGACCTTCAGAACGTTAATATAATAAACTTGTGTTATTTTAAGCCACTAAACTTACAGTAATTTTTTACAATAGTAATAGGAAACTAATACATTTTCTCAATCTATTTCCATTGTAAGTGAAAGCAAAGTTGCTATTAGCATTTTTTTACAATGTGAAACTGTATAAGGTTGAGTAGATGTGGTAGTTCTATGCCTCAGGGGTAGCAGGCATGAGGTTCCAGTAGGATTAATCCTATCCCAGCTCTGGGAATGAGCCAGGACTGGCTTAAGCCAATCAATACTGATGGTCCCCAACTTACAATGGTGCAGCTTTATGACACTGTAAAAGTGACACGCATTTGGTAGAAACCATACTTTGAATATCCATACAATCATCCTGTGTTTCATTTCCAGTACAGTATTCAATAAATTACATGAGATATTCAACATTTAAGCTTTGTGTTAGATGATATCCTATCCAACTGTAGGATAATGTAATGTAAGTAATATAAAACTGTTTACAGTAGGCTAGCCTAGGCTAATAAGCTGTGATGTTTGGTAGGCTAGGTATTTTAAATGCAGTTTTGACTTATGATATTTTCAATTTACCATGAGTTTACTGGAATGTAACCCCACTGTATGAGGAGCACCTGTATATTCTTATCCCTTGCTTCCAACTTAGAGATTGACCTTAATTTAGGCAAAACGCTACTTGCTTGAATAGTAGTGATTGGTGAGATTTCTGTTTGAAGACTGCTCTAGGTGATGTGATGTGGTATATAGATGGGAAGTATGAAAATCATGTAGTCATTTGATTATCATAAAGAAAACTGATACAGGGAGGAGGAAATAACTAAAAGTAGCAAATAAGATAGAGCCCTGATCAGATTTCACCTGATGACCACCTTATCTCTGGAATTTTAAAAGTCCAATATAAACCAATAAATCTGGGGCTGGGCAGGGTGGCTCATGCCTATAATCCCAGCACTTTGGGAGGCCAAGGCGGGGGGATCACCTGAGATCAGGAGTTCGTGACCAGCCTGGCCAACATGGTGAAACCGCGTCTCTACTAAAAATACAAAAATTAGCCAGGTGTGGTGGCGGGTACCTCTAGTCCCAGCTACTCGGGAGGCTGAGGCAGGAGAACCGCTTGAACCTGGGAGGTGGAGGTTGCAGTGAGCCAAGATTGCACCACTGCACTCCAGCCTGGGCAACAAGAGTGAAACTCTGTCTAAAAAAGAAAAAGAAAAATTCCCAATAAATTCCCTCTCTTGTTTAAACAAAAGTTGAGTTCTATTTTCTATTACTTGCAAGTGAAAACATCCTAACTGATAAATGTGGTAACCATTCTATTATTCCCTTAGTGTTCTCAAAATCGCCTATGAAGAAGTCTGTTTTAAATTTATTAAGTCCTGCCAATGTAGTCTATGAATTACTAATTCAGTAATATAATTTCAGAGAATGTAAGTATAATCAATGACCTGATATGCACACACATGCACAATCAAAACTCATAAGTAATTGCAGAGTACCTTGTTGCTTTCAATACCAATGAAGGAAATGACATGTCTAATGCTCTGTTAATTTCCTCCAAGGTCATTCCTTGTGTGCTGACTCCATTCACATAATGGATGACATCTAATAGCTGGAGATTACCCTCAATGGCTGCGATGGACGTTGGATTAATATCACTAATATATACCACTTGATAAAGGCTGTCATGACCTCCAGATAAGGAAAAACCTTGAAAGAATAGAAAATATTTGTTTTCTCAGTCATAAGAGTACTTACTCTTAAGCTAACCAAGAAAATCATATTGTACAAAGTTTGACTTTTCATTACCCAACTCCTCTTTGTTGCACGTTAGTGTTATATCCGGTAGCAAATGAGGCAACATTGGTATTCTGGGTAATTCCAGAACTCGTCCAATAAGTAATCTGACTGTTTTGGATGCAGCTCTGAGCAGATTAACTGCATCTGTGTGAGTCATATTAGTAACATCCGTATCATTAACCTACAAAACCAAGAAAGGAGCAAGTGAGAATCACAATGTTTAGAAAAGAGAAGCTAAATTGCCAAGAAAATATAATAATCTTCCTAATTTATAATATATATTGGCTAGTAAGAGATTCACAACAGTGATCTCTAATTTATTGGTAATCCTCTTTATTATGGAAATCATAGGCACAACAATCAAGCCATTACAATGAAGTAATAATGTTAAATCCCTAACAAATGCATCATTATTTTGCAAATCCAGGAAATTCATCCTCTAAGTAATTTAAACTTTCTGGCCCTAAGACCTAAGATAGCTTGTTTTATGCCATAACTGAGATTAAAGGGACTTTCAAATTAAAAATAATTTCCCAAACTGTTAACGATATAAAGGCCTTTACTTTTAAGTGGTGTAAATAGGAAGCATAAACCGAATAGAGAAATACAGTATTACAATAATTCAACCTTCTTTTTTTGGCTTGCTCTTTGTCTACATTTACACAAATAATCCATTCCTCTTAAATGTCTCACCTTTATGAGCCGGTCCCCAGGTTTTAGCCTTCCATCACTTTTGGCTGGATCCTGTATGACATCATGAACATAACAACCAATTCTCTGATTGCCTTTGGTTACTGTAAAACCCAGGCTTCCTTTTTCTGATTTAATTAAGGTAATGAGGAGTTCTACTTCCTAAGGGAAGAAAACAATACTTTCAGGTTGTGTATTCTGCACTATAGACAAACAGAAAGATGACTATTATTTCACTTAACAGAGGAGAAAGTCAAACCTTAAAAGGTTACTTAACTTGTCCAAGTGGAGAAGTCAAGTTTGTCTGACTCTAGACAGTCTGTCTGATTCTAGACAGACTGTCCCCCGACTGCATCCCATGTAAAAGTTAAGTTTAAGTACAACATTATGTGTTTGTCTAGAGACAGCAGAGACAGAATTTACTCATGCTTTCATTCTTATATTTTTAGGATAAATAAGGACACAATAGTGGTTATACTTTGATGATCACAGAATACTTTTTGGAGGAAAGGTTCAGAAAAAAATTCATATATTTCTAAAATGCAAAGAGCCACATATTTCTAAACAGATGCAAAGAGTCACAAAAAGATTTTTTTTTTTTTGGTAAAAATATGAAGTCTTTTGGTGATTATCACAATCTTATTAATTTTCTTGTATAAATAAAATATACTTTTAAAAGATTTCAAATGAGACACAGAGGTTGCTTACAAGGGTGAAAGATTTCTAAGAAAAATTAAAGATTATTTTTACTCCATTGCTAAGAATGAAACTGAAGATGTAGATGCTGCACACCCCTCATCTCCAATACACACATGCACAATTATAGGCAAAAAAAAAAAAAAAAAAAAAGTACCTGGAAACTTAGCTCCAAAACGTTAACAGTTTTGGGGTAATAAGATTATAGTGGCTTTAATCTTCTTCTCTGTTTAATAATTTTTCTACAATAAACATTTATTACTTGGATAATAAAAGCAGTATTTAAAAAGGCCAACTTTCAATCAATGTAAAGGATATTATACTTGGAAATTTTGTTTCCAGATCTTATTTGTAGGTTTAGAAGTTCTAGGATTATTATTACAATGTAAAGGATGCCATTTGAGCACACAAAAAAAGTGTGGAGGAGGAAAAAACTTACATTCAAACTTGGTTAAAAATTAAATAGGTAGCTCATCAGAATTTGAGAAGCAGACAAAACCAATATTTACTAAGGGTCTCCTCTGTAGCAGATACTATACTAGGTGCTTTACATATGTTATTTCATTTAATCTTCACCACAGTTCTGTGAGGTAACTTGCTCCATTTTATAGTCAAAGCTACCAAGACTCAGAAGAATTAAGCAATTGGTCCATAGGAGTCTGCCAAATTGTCGCAAGTCAGTGGTAGAATCAGGATTTATACTCAGGTCGTTTTGCCTTATTTCTTAATTTCTCAGCATAGAAACATACCAGATATGTTATCCATTTATTAGACACAGATATGAAGCTATTTTAAAAGATAGCTTTTTCCCTAAAGGGAAACTTTATGAACACACCTTCTTTTAAAAAATATGGAATTTTTTTTTTTTTAAATATAGAGAAAAAACTTACCAGCTCAAAGTCTTCAAGGTGATTTTCCAAATCATTTTTCAAAGGCGTCCAGTTTTCTTGTCTAGTTGGTTCAGAAATGTGATGTATATGATACTTATCCATCGAATTAGAGGAAGCAGATTCTGATTGGGGTTGATAACTCTGCCCAGGAGCCATATCCGGTGGTAGAGGGGAAGAAGGATTACTACAGAGACAAAGAAGTAAGACTATTTTCAGATACATTTCAATGTCAATATGGTAAGTTTGTGCCAGAAACAGAAAATGCTTAACAAATATTCATGTCTGATTTGAACTGAGATCCTAGTTACTTTTTGTATGACTCTGGACTATGAATTTACTCCATATCTGTTAAATGCTAAAATTAACAATAATTTATTCTCTGTCTAGGTTCTTTTTTTTTTTTTTTTTTGAGACAGGGTCTCACTCTCTTGCCCTGGCTGGAGTGCAGTGGTGAAATCGCGGTTCACTGCAACCTCTGCCTCCTAGGGTCAAGTGATTCTCCTGCCACAGCCATCCGCGTAGCTGGGATTACAGGTGTGTGTCACTATACCCAACTAATTTTTGTATTTTTAGTAGAGATGGAGTTTTGCCATGTTGCCCAGGTTGGTCTCAAACTCCTGAGCTCAAGCAAGCTGCCTGCCTTGGCCTCCCAAAATGCTGGGATTACAGATGTGAGCCATTGCACCGGCCTAGGTTCTATTTTGACGAAGCTCTTTAAGTTGCATAAAGTCAGCAAGATAGGTTAAATAGAATTCTTTGATTTCTAGTTGTTAATTCAAAGCTGAAGCTAATGTTATCAGAAGCTTAATGTGTGTTTCAACATAATAAGGAAAAGAAGAAAGAAGAATAAAAGTCTGACTCCTGTGGTTATTTTGGATAAAATACGAAGGAAAAAAACTTGAACAAATATGGTTGGATGTGGATAGATACAAAGACATAAACAAAGAGTAAAATGTATGAATAATTATGTGATGTATTGATGTAGTCTTTCTCTTTGTATGCTTCTATGTTTTCAATCATTTCTTCTTTTCCCCATCTTCTTTGTCTTACCTTTTGCAAACTCTCTGCCCTTATCTCCCCTCTATATTTCTGGTCCCTACTCTCCCACTGTGTTACTGCCTAAATAAGTCTCTTCTGTTTCTGTTTAAGTAGTATGATTAATGGTGAAATACAAATAACTTTCTTAGTTACCAGTAAATATGCTCAAGAGGGAAGAAAGACTCAGGCTGACTGACTAGAGAGCTTATTGGTTTGCTAACTAAAACTATCAGTCACAATAGCTAGACATCCAATAGAGTCATCTCTGCCTAACCACTGTGAAGGTCACAGATACATACATTTCATTCTTAGAGAAATGCATGTTGCTGCTACTGCTAATAAAAACAACCAGTTGCTTTGAGCTTTTCACATTATATTGATGATACCTGTCCTCAAACTCTGGTTTACTGGGAATTTTCTGAGGATAGTAAAACATGGTACAAATGGTATCTTCTTGACTCTTGGGTGCTTCATGATGACTCTGTGCCTGTGATACCATGCTGCTTAGAGTCTGATGCAAAGCTGAACTCCAGGTCGAATTTGATATGTTTGCTGGAGCTGTCACTAAGTCATCTTCTCCACTCCCACTGCTGTCACTGTAACTGTCTCTTCTGGATGGGGACTTGCAGTGTTTCTTGCTTTTGTCAGACATTTCATTTTCATCTGAGCTGGTGCTTTGCTCCACACATGATGGTTGAGAAGAGTCTTTACTGCTGTTTGGAAGTACTTGTGCTGGAGACTGAAGTGGGGTCTGTAATGGACACATTTAAAGAGATTCGTGACCATTCTATGAATTTTAGAAGCATTTATTTGAAAATAAACCATTGAACAACTTTCTACTAAAAAATGCATTGAATTTTCTGATAATAAAAGTAATTTATGTTCACTAGAGAAAATAATATATAAAACAGTTAATATTGTACAATTTATATCTTGAGTTAGAACTAGAGTAATATGTATTTTGTCTTATATTTTCAAAAATTAGGGTTCTATCATAAATATCTTCTTAAGTCCTTAAATATACTTTAAAACAATTTTAATACCTGTATAATGGTCCAGTGGATGGCTATACCTTTATTTCTGCCTTCTCCTTTTATTGGACATAGAGTTGTTTCTAGCTTTTCATTATTAATAGGAATCTAGAAGAACCTCTTTGTATGTAAATTTTTACCCGAGTTTCTATTACTTTGTAATTTTCTATACTGTCAGAATATAGCACATTTTTAATAGGCTATTTAAGTATTTCCAAATTGTTTTCTAAAAATTGATACCAACTTATATGCACATAAAGAGAGTTCCATTCACTTTTTCCTATCTGGTGCCTCAAATCAATGTAGTTTTTAAAAATGCTATTTATAATGCATCTCACAGAAATGTTATTTTCCTATTAATGTTCTCCTAATAATATTATTTTCCTCTTCCCCCATAATAAGGGTTAACACTTCTGGCCCAGATAATCCTGCCTTTCATACCCAGGAGTCACTATTCACTGGTAGCAGAAGGCTATTTTAAGTAGACAGGCCAAAAGCAGTCTTTCTTTAATGAGAACAGTATCATCTATGTCTATGTAACACTGAAACAGCAATAATGAACATAACTAACTCCACTTTTGTTTATGAGGCCTTTATCCATTTCTGCACGTAGGCAAGGATAATTTTAGAGCACTGAGATAATATGCAAAAACAGCAATCATGTAGTTTTAAAAAGTAACTCTGGGATCAAAGAAGAAGTATGTAAACAACTATCTATGTTATGTTAAAGATTTATAGGAGCTTTGTCACCTGACTAAGGACAAAGAGGTTCCCAACCTCCTCGGGCCCTTGCTGGCACCCAGATGTCTGTGGTCTTCGGTCACCTCTTGATCTCAATCCCCTTCTCTTCCTCTTGCCCTTAACTTAAAAAGAGACTGAAATCTGTACTGACTAAAGATAATATTTTAGGATGACCATCTTCTCAGTTTGCTGGCTTTCCAAATAAACCTGCTTCTCTTGCTACCAACCCTTGTTTCTTGTGTACGGCTTCTGAGCTGTGAGCAGTCAAATCTAAATTCGGTTACATTCAGATTCCTACCTGTCAGTAAATAATTTATAAGTCACCATTTTGGATCCCTCAGCTATTCCTTGATGTAAAAAAGGGAAATGGATAAACATATCCCTTTCTCTGTGACTTTGTGTTAAAAAAGGCAAAAATTCTGAAGAATTCTCATTTTAATCCAAACTAGCTCAGAATAAGAATCACTTTTCCTTGTTTGGTTCAATGGAGAAATAGACAAAAGGTTTTTGTAACATTACTTTATGTATTTTTCTGTTTCTATTTATGCTTAGGAAACAAATCCCCAAAATCTTAGAATTGCAGAATTGGAAAGGGGAGAAGAGAAGGTGAAGTAAATTACTTTATATTATTATACAAATATGGAATACATTCAAAGAAGTTGTCACATACAAGATAACACGCCTACCTAAAACAAGTAGCCAGGTATGAAACCCAGGAGAACAATTCATGATGAAACCACCACAGCTGAATTAGCTAGTTGCTAAGTTGATATGCTATAAAAATGTAAATTACTTTTCATAAGTCTCACCAAAAGCGCAGTATCAATTTCCGGTAGCACACCAGGTGGAGGTCTGCAGAGAAGCAAGAACACTTCTGGAGCAGTTCCCCTGAGAGCAGATATAACTTCCTGGGGATACCATGAATGACAAATGAAGGTACAGTTAAACCAGCATTATGAAACCATTTTGAAAGGCCAATCCATCTCATCATTAAAAATGCTATACTCCACATGCTAGGGGCTCACCTGCTGTGATAGTCCTTTCAAAGAGGCTCCATTCACTTTCAAGATAACATCTCCTACATCAATTTTTCCACTTTCTGCTGCTGGCTGTCCAGGAAAGAGCTTTTTAACCCTTACTATGCTGGCATTAATTTGCTCCGGTATAAGATTATCTTCTCGAGAGAAACTGAATCCTAGACCTGAGCTATTTTTAAACAATTTTACCTCAAATGTATTTTCTGGAGAAAAAGATATAAAAAAATTGAGATATTGTTAACATGCTGTGTTTACATATGAACATACAAACATATATACTTCTAGACACATTTTAAAAAGTCTATTTTCCCATATTTACAGCTCTGTATGTACTTACTGCACTCTTATAGTATACTGAAGCCGTATTCTACAGTCTATTTCCATCATTAAGAAATCTTATCAACTAACTGCATGAACTAAGCTGTTTGATTAGGAAGGAGAATTCTGTAAGTAGGATTCTGAAAATGGAATTATGCATCAAACTCATGTATTTTAATGAGCACAGCGTCTCACGCCTATAACCCCAGTACTTTGGGAGGCCGAAGAAGGAGGGTTGCTTGAACCCAGGAGTTTGAAACCAGCCTGGGCAATACAGTGAGATCCAATCTCTACAAAAGAAAAACAAAACAAAGTATGACAACAGATTAAAAAAAAAAAGGGGAAATTCCACGGAAGGACAGATATGGGAGAAATTCAGGTATACAGTGTGAGAAAGATGAAAAGAAGAACAAAATAAACGTTAGAGGAGGTTATGTGGAAATAAACTGACATTGTAATATTCTGGGGAGGTGTAATTTAACTTAGATAAATTGCAATATTTCAATAAATTTCTTATCAGTTAAATAAATTAAAAGAACAATAACCAGAAAATAATTTAAAACCATATTTAAAGTCTTTGCTCATGGTTGATTTGGGTGTTTAAAAAAAACCAAACTGATTTAAAGAAAGAATGATGGGGCTAGGTGTGGTGGCTCATGCCTGTAATCCTAGCATTTTGGGAGGTTGAGGAGGGTGGATCACCTGAGGTCAGGAGTTCAAGACCAGTTTGGCCAACATGGCGAAACCCTGTCTTTACTAAAAATACAAAAATTAGCCAGGTGTGGTGGTGTGTGCCTATAATCCCAGCTACTTGGGAAGCTGAGCCGGAGAATAGCTTGAACCCAGGGGTGGAGGTTGCAGTGAGCCAAGATTGCACCACTGCACTCCAGCCTGGGTGACAGAACGAGACTCCGTCTCCAAAAAAAAAAACAAAAAACAAAAAAAAGAAAATCTAAGGGTCAAGGTTTCACATGGGTTTGAAGGCATCTCACCATTTGTTTTTCTTTATTTTTTCACTTACTAAATTTCATTTTGAATTTTACAACAATTTAAAGGATTTTTAAAAGACCATAATCATGCATGACTTCATTATCCAAAGTCTTTCAGACTCTATGAGCTGCAAATATGTTTGTCTTTATTCAGTATGGTGCTATGTCAGATTATTATTTGCCCTTGGCAAGAATAATGAACAAAACTAGGGCATTAACTGTAATCCAAAATGTAAAAATCAAATTTCGAATAAGCGAGGAATAATTTCAAGGTGAGATTATAGTCTCCCAAGGCCTGACCTTCAGTGACAAAGCTGTAGTCTTTGACCTGAGTTGCTTTCTTCACTTTTTCTGGGCCTTGACCGTGGGCATTCTGATCTGAAAGGGTACACTGTGGGGTTACCGGGATGTGTTCTTTAGATGTTGGAGATTGTCCCTTTTCTAATAACAGATGAACCACCTGGATAAAATAGCATTTCATTAATTAAGAAGAATGTTAAGAAAATAGATACATTTTCAGGACTTAACAGTATAAAATCATTTAAAGTAACTACCAAATTTGGTCCACCAAATGAAGAGGGAGAAAAAAAATACAGAGGAACAAAAGCAAGGGGTTGAAGGTTCCAAAATCAAGTTTTTATTACATTTCTGTATAGAAAGATAAATGATTAAAAGTAATCTATTATAAATATAATACATGTTAGAAATGTATGATAATGGCCAGGTGCAGTGGCTCATGCTAGTAATCCCAGCACTTTGGGAGGCCAAGGTGGGCAGATCACCTGAGCTTGGAAGTTGGAGACCAGCCTGGCCAAAATGGTGAAACCCCATCTCTACTAAAAATACAAAAATTAGCCAGGTGTGGTGATGGGTGCCTGTAATCCCAGCTACGTGATAGGCTGAGGCAGGAGAATTGCTTGACTCTGGGAGGCGGAGGTTGCAATGAGCCGAGATCATGCCATTGCATTCCAGCCTGGGTGACAAGAGCAAAACTCCATCTCAAAAAAAAAAAAAAAAAAAAAAGCCAGGTGCGATGGCTCCTGCCTTTAATCCCAGCACTTTGGTAGGCTGGGGCAAGAAGATCACTTCTTGCCTAGGAGTTCGAGACCAGCATGGGCAACATAGGGAGACCCGCGTCTCTACAAGAAATAAAAAATAAACTAGCGAGGCATAGTGGCACGCGCCTGTAGTCCCAGCTACTTGGGAGACTGAGGCAGGAGGATCACTTGAGCCAGGGAAGTCAACGTTGCAGTGAGCCGCGATTGCACCACTGCACTCCAGCCTGGGCCTCACAGCAAGACCCTGTCTCAAAACAACAACAAAAACTTCCAAAGACCATTATAGATAATTTGGTAAACTCCCTGACTCAAAATGTACTTCAACAAAATAAATGTTATGTTCAGGCTAAAGAATAAGAGTGAAAATCACTAAAAATCAGATGTTTATACAACAAATTTAAAACGCAATTTCCACCCCTCCCCCATCAGATCTCTTTGGTAATGTAAACGCTAAATATGACATAGAAAGTCAGCTTCCTCAGTAAAAAATGTCTTGTAATACTTGCATTTCAATTTGGAAGGAAAAAACAACTCAGATAGTTATATACATCAGACCTGGTTTCTGGATTAGCTAACAAATTTAGAGATCTCAGTGAGAACTGATTTTATTCACACATTGTTTTGCTCTTCTAAGGTACTGTAAAAGGTTGGTGTAATGATCTGTTACCTGTCCTGTATTTCTCAGTGTTTCCACAGCTTGCTTATGGGTGGCTCCTTCTAGACTAACTCCATTGACAGCTAGGACGCGATCACCTAAAAATTAGGCAGTTATTTTGAAAGAAACAAATCATAAATAAAAATCCTACATGTTCTTTTAAATCTTATGGCCTTATTTCATATTACTTAAATCTTATGGCCTTATTTGATATTAATTTGTTTGAGGAGAGACTCAGGCAAACTCTGGAAGAAACTGTGTTACAGAGTTTCTTTAATATGTTATTTAATTTATTCCCCAATTTTATGGCTAATGTTAAGTATATTTTAGAACAATAACTTTACAAAAATAAATTTAAATCAATAGAAAAGATAAGTTGAACTATAAATATTTAGAGATTGGAGGAAAGTTCCTAGTTAGTTCTTACTAGAACTGTAGACATCAGGCTGGGTTCAGAGGCTCACGCTTGTAATCCCAACACTTTGGGAGGCCAAGGTGGGGGGATCACCTGAGGTCAGGAGCTCAAGACCAGCCTGGCCAACATGGTGAAAACCTGTCTTTACTAAAAACACAAAAATTAGTCGGTGGTGTGTGCCTGTAATCCCAGCTACTTGGGTGGCTGAGGCACAAGAATCACTTGAACCCAGGAGGCAGAGGTTGCAGTGAGCCGAGATTGCACCACTGCACTCCAGCCTGGGTGACAGAGCAAGACTCTGTCTTGAAAAAACAAAACAAAACAAACAAACAAAAAAAACAAGTGTAGATGTCAGTGTTTTTACAGCAATTTGCTTCATAGTACATGTAAAATATGAATGAAAGCACTGTCTAGATATTTTCTTTCCTTTTTAAGTTTTTTAACTTCCCACACAATGTTGATGTATAGATATCTTCTGATACTAGAAAATAAGCTGGGAAGAATAGTTTTTGAAATGGCATCAAAGAGTTTCTTAATGCTACAGTTTTATAATTGAGTATGTTCTTATTTCATATTATAAATTTGAAGATCAGTTATCAACTTTATAATTCCTTATCTATTTGCTATAATATTCATGTATATAATTCCTACATAATGTAAACACTATACCTTTGTGAATTCTACCATCAGACTCTGCTGCTCCCTTGGGAATAACAGCTTTCACATAAATGCCACCATGTCTGACACTTGTATTCACACCTCCCTAAAGAGAAAAAGACAAAATATTTTATAATATGAAAAATTTTGCACTCTCTTTCAAATCTCAGGCCTAGAAAGGATTCAATTCATCAGCCAAAGCAGTGGCATCCCATCAGCACATGCTGATGTACAGTATATTCATTAGTATACTAATGAGGGATAGTATCTTCATCAGTATAATTCAAAAATAATTTTATCAAATAGCCTATACTCACATTCCAACTACCTTAAAGATATATATATATATTCCTTGGGAACTTCTAATTTTAAGATACTAACATGTTTACAAGGTATTATATTATGGAGAGTATATAGAAATATACAGTCTTTAATTACTAATAATGTAGTTTAGAGATATATAATCTATGCTCATGTCAAATATCTAAAAAGCATTGCATTAATTTTACAATTTGCAAGTTTTATATTCAGATAAAGCAAGTATTAAATCTATGGAGAACAAAGTAGTGTTTGTCTAATTTTTTTAAAATCACAGGAGAAAGTGACTAACACAATTTTTTAAAAAGTTTTAAGATATAATTCAATTTTAGGATTCTGGAAATATTTGATGTGTCCCTTTTGATGCAAAATAATTCAATTAAAAACTTGACATACAATAGGCTGCTGGAAATTAAAGAAGAGAAAACATTTGAAAACCTTGTCAAACAGTACCGTGACACTTATCCCCAAGCTGTTATCATTTTTAGCCAGTTCAACCTCAAAGATATCTCCAGGCTTAGGAGGTGATGAAGAAAATGTTTTAAAATTCATTTTATTGGATGTATTCACTGAAGAGGAAGATTCCTTAACAAAAAAAAAAACAAACAAAGATTTCTTGTTAGAGTCAAAATGAATTATAATTTTTCTTTTTTATTTATTTTTTAAACCTAGCTCAGGACAAAGCTGACTAGAGTCAAAATGAATTATTACCGAAAGACAAATATGTGTTTTTGGAAAAATTAAGAAAAAGCAAGATATTAAAGGATACAGTATAGTCAAAGAACATAAAGGTTGGAAGAGATCTTAGAGATCTTCTAGTCCAATGTATTCATATTTTATGGTTGAGGAAACTGATGTCTAGAGATTAAAGAGCTTGCTTCAGGTCAAACTGCTAGATATGGTAGATGGAAGTCTATACAGAACCCAGTTCAAACTTGGCTTTTATATAATCCTGGTCCAATGCTTTTTATATTCCTAAATTTACAAATTAGTTTTATTTCCTTTAATAATCAATATATATCAAGCAGTAGCTTTTAACCTGAGCCTCTAAAATGAGGTTTCATGTTTACATTACTTATATTTATGAATCCAATAATATAAACATGGGAACAACAGCTAAGCCCATTTAATAAGAGTATAACTGTTGTGAGGAATGTTGATTTTTCAGTAAACGAAAGGCGTAAGATTTTTTTCTAAAACTGCTTGTGAATTTGGGTTTAAATTTATATCATTTTTAGGAATAAGCTACTCTCTTTCTTCCCTTCCTTCCTTATCTCTCTCCCTCCTCTCCTCCTTTCCTTCCCTTCTTTCTGTTAGGGTCTGGCTCGATCACCTGGGCTTGTGGGCTCAAGCAATCCTCCCACCCAGCCTCCCAAGGAGCTAGGACTACAGATACATGCCACCTCGCCTGGATAATTTTTTAAGAAATGTTTTGTAGAGATAGGATCTCCCTATGTTGCCCAGGCCGATCTTGAACTCCTGGCCTCAAGCAATCCTCCCACCTCTGCTTCCCAAAGTGTTGGGATTATAGATGTGGGTAACTGTGCCCAGCCAGAATGAGCTGTTTTCAATGTCGTTATTATCATTCATTCAGAACTTCAGAAGAATTTAGACTATAAATAGTAAATTCAAATGTCCATTATATGAACTATTTAGAAACAATTTTCAGATATTAAAACTCTCTTATTAATATAAACATTAATATACCAGAGACAACTGGTAAGAAAACAATCATAATCTGCATATTCCTTCTTTGGGTTATTAGACAGCAAGTTTGCAGAGTCATAGCCATTTAAAGTTATCATCCAAAGCTGTGGATTTCTCTGAAAGTTAGTATCAAATGCAGTAGCAATTAGAAGATATAAACTATTTCTTTTTTCCAGAATAATGAAAGTATCTTGTAGATTATTGTGCTCTGTAATGTATTTGCTACTATTTTGCTTTGTTAAATGAGAAAACCAAAATATTAAAATTAAACTATGCCTTTTTTGGTGTTTGATGATCCTGACTGCTGGAGTAAGTGGCTTCATCCATGTCTGAATCTCCACGGTCCGAGTAATCAGTTGCATCAGAAATGCCTGGCTTTTTAGTTTTGCTTTGGTTACTATCAGTGGAAGTCTTTTTCTCAGTGGCTTTGGATATTATAGATGGGGAAGGGCTGCCATGCTGTGATTCCTGCCAGGTTTGGTCACCTAAATGGCTGACAAAGAAACCATTGACCTGGCTCTGAGATAAGCTGGCACTCTCGGTCCTGGAATCTTGAGAACTCAGGCTTCCTTCCCGCAGGCCCCCAGACAGCCCAAAGGAGTTCTCCGAGATGTGCCTCAGGGTACCACGTGACCAGTGGTGATCCTTGGAAGAAGAATCTGTAGCACTGTCTTGCATGTAGGAAGATTTCTTCATGTAGTTTTTCATCCCATTGGTGAGATGCACAGGAGTAGAAGGCACTAAAAGTCAAAATCCATCAATGAGAATAACAAGTTAGTGACACACATGCTTGTGCTTACACACATACACAATGTTTCCTGAAGGTTGTTGGAAAGATTTTATAAGGATAGCACATGCAAAACACCATTAGGTCATGTGTTTGGTAGACTTTCTTTGTCTCTCTCCTTCGGTCATTCTTGTGACAACCTCTATTGAAATGCATACCCTTTTCACCTTAACTCCCCATTTCCATTCTCCAAGACCCACTTCAAACCAGTATCCTCTGTGAAGACTCTACTGATTCCATAGATAATTTCTATTTTCTTAGTATCCAACATACTTTGTCCTTATTAAATAGTAATTTGCACACTTACTTTATATTGACCTACTAGATTGCATTTTTTTGGACTCCAAGTGATTATCATGGAAGGCAACTCCAAATTGCTTATATATAGTTCTTATCAAAAGCCACTTTAGGCCAGGCGCAGTGGCTTATGCCTATAATCCTGTAATCCCAGCACTTTGGGAGGTCGAGGTAGGCAGATCACTTGAGGCCAGGAGTTCGAGACCAGCCTGCCCAACATGGTGAAACCCTGTCTGTACCAAAAACACAAAAATTAGCTGGGCATGATGGTGTGCACCTGTAGTCCCAGCTGCTCAGGAAGCTGATGCAGAAGAATCACTTGAACCCGGGAGGCAGAGCCTGAAGTGAGCAGTGATTGTGCCACTGCACTTCAGCCTGGGTGACAGAGCAAGACTGTCTCAAAGAACAAACAAACAAAAAGCCACTTTAGAAAGCTTTCTGAAAACACAAACCACCGAAGGCACACGTAAGGGAATTAAAGATGGGAATTTATAAGAAATTAAAAGTTTTATGTAGTAATTGACGACAAGGGAAAAATTAAGAGTAATGAGCAACTAGAGAGAAAATATTTCTGACAACAAACAATAAACAAAGAATTAGTATCCCTAATATACAAAGAGTTGCTAAAATTCAACAAAAAAGAGGTTTTCAAAACTCCCATGGAACAAGGGATATGTAGACTGGAAATTCAGAGTAAAATACAAATAGTAAATATATGAAAAGACATTCTCACTATTGCTCAGGGGTCTGCAGTTTAATGCAGTTCTCTACTTATTTGGCTGACAAAAATGAGAATAACTGATAATTTCAAGCACCACTGATGGTATGAGGAAAAAAGCACTGCTATATCTACTTGGTTAGTCTATAAATTGGTAAACTTTTTGTAGTCCAATTTGGTGGCACTTGTCAAAATTTTAATGTACATACTCTTTTATCTAGTTCCAGGCAACTAACCTCTAGAAATACGTACATTTTCAATGGTGTGTTAAAAAGCGTATTTATTGGAGTAACATTTATAATAGAATTATAGCTAACTTGGATACATAACAATAGAAGAAAAGTTAAATAAGTTTTGATATATCTATAACATAAATATAATGTTGCATTAAAAAGATATGCATGCACATGGATAGCAACAGAATATGTTAAGTAAGCAGTTACAGAATGGCATTTAGAGTATGAAACAGATTTTAAAAAATAAATAGTGTACATATATGTTGTTTTATATATACACACACACACACACACACATCACATATATATCTATTCTACACAGAAGGCTACATGTATGCCAAAAAGTTTCCCTACGAAAGGGGGTAAGGGGACTTTGACTTCTTATTTCATACGTTTTGCATACATTGGATTTATTTTTAATAAATGAGTATGTATTCTGTAACTTTAAAAATTAGCAAACAAAAACAAAACTAAAAACCTTCCTCTTTGGTGCCTAACAATTAACAG
The DNA here is from genome assembly GCF_049350105.2 of Macaca mulatta. NCBI lineage: Eukaryota > Metazoa > Chordata > Mammalia > Primates > Cercopithecidae > Macaca > Macaca mulatta. The sequence continues at coordinate 96,087,225 of NC_133410.1, read as the reverse complement.
GGGTAGCTAGAATACACATTGGTAATTTTCTACGTTCTTTTGGGTTTTAATTCTTTTCAAAGTGACACTACAAAATAGTTACATACCATGATAAGACTCACCTAGCTTTCTGAAGAAACAATTTCACAGATGTATACTTTTAACGTTATGCTTTTAATTTTTATTTAGCATGGACAGAAAAAACAAACCACACAAAACTCTGCTGATAAGAAAAGCCTCCTCTGAGCCTCACAATAGGTAAAGTTCCTCTGTTATATGCCCTCTTGGCACCTTGGGCTTCTTGTTAACACTTACCATAGTTACGATTAAAAATCTGTCTAGTCAGACAAGAATACTTGCCTCCCCCGATAAAGAGTAAGTTCTATTAGGGCAGAGTTTTTTTATCTTGCACATCACAGGCACTGAAGAAATGAATGTTGAACATTCAAATGTTGAACAAATGAATAAATTTTCTATAAAACATCTATTGAAAGCATGAGTAAGATGGAAATCCCTTAGAGCTTTATTCAGGGGGCAATACATTTATTCTGAATTCCTATGATCCTTTTGGTTAAAAAATGGTCAATAATGGGACCCAATGAAAAATTTCTGGTCTTGGCTGCTTTAAACTTAGAAGTATGTTACAACATTTCCAACTGCAGTTGTCTTCCTTTGCCTAATGTGACTAAATTATAATTAGATTATATAAGGCTCCTGTGGGCAGTGGTGGTGTCTTCTATTTCCCATCTATCCATTGTGTTTGCTCACAGTAAACAAGTGTGTAACATATTATTTATATATGTACATATACAGACATACAAAATGCATATAATATTCAGTAAGAAGAAACCATAGTCAAAATGACTCATCTATATTTTAATAAGATTTTGTCACAACATACAATAAGTTCATGTTTTTCATCTTCTATTTTATCGTAAGAATCCAAAGCTATGTCTAAAATTCACTATCTAAAATTGTTTTTCGGCTAATTTTTTTTTACTAATTCTTTTATGTATTTCACAGTATCTTTGGCATGAAGGTAACTTACTTGTATCTAGCACTTCAACGTTTTTGAAGAACAATATTAATGACAGCTAAAATTCACATTTAAATGCTTCATATGCACCAGGCAATGTGCTCATTCTTTACATGCACTATCTCAATTAATTTTCATAATCTATAGGATAAGCATGTTTATAGTCACCATTTGATATATGAGCACAGTGAGACTTAGAAGGTTCATGTGATTTGCTCGAGGTGTACAGTTTTAGGTGGTAGAGACAGAATCTGACCCTGGATTCTGTAACCCTCTCTGTTTCCCACTGCACTGTTCTATGCCACAGGGGCTATGTGTGCTTCTTCCACAAACACTGTGCTACCGCTTGATCCTCATAACAAATAACTCTGTGCAAGGCAGACAAAGCAGGACAAAGATCACTGTCTACTCTTTAAGTAAAAACAAAAGAAAACTATGGCTCAAGAAGACTTAAGTCATACACCTAATAAAAGGCACAGGTGAAGCTCAAATGCTGGTCATCTGATCTTCATCAAGTGCTTTGTCTCTAAACTGCTAAAGACTGGGATAATGAGACAAAATGATATATTCTTGTTTTAAAATTTCTGGGTTTTGGTGGTTGTTCTTTCCTTTTCACTGGTTCAGGACAGGACTTTATATATAACTGTTATGTAATATTAACTACACAATGATAAATGACTCTATCTCTGATTTGAGAAAGGAGATGGAATACACGAAATAATCAGAGTTTACTTAAGTTGCATCAATTTTGTACACAATGAATCCACTTTTGTGCAAATACCACTAAAAAGGAATGAGACAGAAAAGTGACATAGAATACATAAGAGACATTCACAACATTACCTTTGGATATCTTTTCTTTTGGCTGAGAGATAACAAGTGTCACATCTTCAGGTGCATTTTGCAAAATTTCAATTGCAGCATGGTGGCTGACTCCCTCCAGACTCACACTATTCACAGATATCAAACGGTCTCCTGTACAAATAGAGAATCCAGTATTTTCAACAACAAAGATACATTTATTCTGAATCTTAGAAATATCATTTCTTTCTCAATATTTTTGTTTGGCCTAAGTTCCATTTTCTCCACCCATGCAAATTTATGCCTGTCAGAAAATACTTAGAAAATTACCAAAATGTAAAGTACCTGGCTTCAAGCATCCATCCAAGTCAGCTGGTCCTCCAGGGGTAATTGAACTGATAAATATGCCTAGGTCCAGTCTTCCCATCTTCTCCCCACCAATAATTTGAAATCCTGTAAAACAACACATTTAAAAAAGAGTTTCATATTGCTGCTTGCAAAGACTAATGATTAGCCTGCCTGAAACACAGAAATGTGGGGACTGTTGATACTAAATGATTAATAGGTAACACATATTAAATTTTGTGGAAGTATTTCTTGTAGGCATCTCATATTTGGCATTTGGTGGACTGGGTGGGTAGGGTGATGGGCTTGTGACTGGGCAGCCAGTCAGTATCTTGAGATCAGAAGTGAGCTGGTGCTGCAATGCCAATGCTATGCTATAGACTTTTCCTCTGAATCCTCAAGAATCATAGACCTTCAAGAATCTCACAGTGACTTACCCAAGCCATACTTTGCATCTTTTTTCAGGTTCACCAGGGTGATCTCCCTTTCTGGTGAAGATACTATGCTCCATCTTTTGTGTAGCACATCTATTGGGAATTTATAATTTAAAAATAAATATAACATGCTCAGGCATTAAGACTGTCAGTTTGTTTTAACAATTTAAATGTTAACAAAGTATGTTAATTGCTCAGTCACTTAAACATATATTTTAAGTTTACTGATACTGTTAACATTTTATATTTTTATAGTGATTTATAATTTATAAAATGACTACATATTACATTTATTCTTCATAAGCTATCCTTTTGAAATAAGTGTATTTCAGTTACAAATGATTAAATAAACCTCAATAGGTTAAATGATTTGCACAAATTTAGTCAGCTAGCACAGGAAAGAGCTGAACTTTTCAATTTAGGTTTTCTGTCTGTTACACCACAATCGACTCCCTGAATTTGACAGTGCTCAATATATTAAAACATTCCTTCTAATTAATGGTTGACATTTAAATTTATAATTAGTAAAATATTCTTAATAGGTTCTTGAGTCAAATAGCAAGAAGAAACTAGATTTTTTTTTCTTTTTTTTTGAGACAGAGTCTTGCTCTGCTGCTCAGGATAAGTGTAGTGGCACAGTCACAGCTCACTGTAGCCTCGACTACTGGGCTCAAGCAGATCCTCCCACCCCAGCTTCTTGAATAGCTAGTATGACAGGCACGTGCCATCACGCCTAGCTAATTTTTTATTTTTGTAGAAATGGAGTCTCTCTATGTTGCCCAGGCTGGTCTTGAACTCCTGGCCTCAAGTGATCCTCCTGTCTAGGCCTCCAAAATAGCTGGAATTTCAGGTGTGAGCCACAGCACCTGGTCAGAAACTGGATCTATTTTTAATAGTCCTGTTAATAATTCCTTGTCTAGCACATGTACTCTCAAAGGATCTTCATTCATTTCAAATTCTATTTGTGAAACAATCTTGCAAGTAAAGGGATTTTTAACCATTGTTTTGCAGATGAGGAGTAACACTTTGTGACCTGCTCAACATAATAACTAGTATCAGTGCCCATTAAAATGCCTGAAGTCAGTACTTGATAAATCCTAGTTAAATAAATTGAATGAATGTCATCATGAGAACTAGAATTTATTTTTTCTTATTTCCACTAGGTTTTTTAAAGTAGGCTAATCATTCACAAATAACCTCTTAAACCAATAAATATGACACTTAATTGACATGCTTATCAAATTAATTCATCCACTTTGCAATTCAAGCATTTACACAAACACACACACACTTCCTAACATCAATTACAATGACAGTTCAAATTGGTCTGTGTGTGAAGGTGTTGGCGATGGTGAGTTTGTTCAACATATTCCTAAGGATATTTTTGTAAAGTGAATCTTCAAATTCAACTCTACATACTTCTCAAGTATATTGAAGCTTTCTGAAAATGAGAGGTTTTGGTTTCACTAAACTGTAAGCCAGAATTTCCTTAAACCTTGGTATGCATTTTTGTAACAACCAAATCAGTATGAAAACAGACTTTATTTCTGTATGTGCAACATGTAACAACCCACGGACTTAACACTGTATTAATATGTCACAAAACAAATAGTAATTTTGTCACAAAACTTGTATTGATGCTTAAATGATGTAATGTGATACTTCATATTGTATAAATAAATTCTTTTAATTTCAAAAGACAGTAACAACAATAATTTCCTCTCAGGAGTGAATTAGCCTTCTATCTCAATACTGTTTTGGTGCAAGTTTGCTAGCTCTCTGTAGAGTATATATTCCTATTCTGTTGTTTCTTTTTGACCCAAAGTTAGTTATTAGCAATAAGAGTAGTGGTAATTCGGCATTTCTAATGATTTTATTAATTAAATTTCAAAAAGTATCATTGGACAATGGTGTGAAATACTTTACATATTAGGTAATCCTAAGCAAAAGCCCATCCATTATTTAATGCCTTGCTCAATGAGTTTAAGTATCCAAGATCCTTTTATCAAAAAATAGGCAATTAGCTCTATTTTTTAGCTAGAAGGAATACAAAACAACACAGAACAAAACCCATACGATTAACTAAAACAAATAAGGGGGTGAGGTCACATTAGGAATTGAAATCAGTATAGCCTTTAAGTGACCACACTGATGAGGTGGTAAGAGAGAACATGTTAAATCAAAGTGCTTTGTAAAATGATTAAATGATGATCATTGCTTTAAATTTCCATTTCCTCCTTCAAGTTTCACATTTAAACACCCACTGTTCAGGAATTGGGATACTTGGACACTGATGAAATCCATTATTCTATGATAGATACTTAATATGTCCATTAGGCATACAGTTCCCAGAAAAGCAAAATTCCAAGCAGTAAAGACAGAATAAAATGAAAGAAGAAAGAGAAAATGGCTTAAGGAGACTAATGGCTGAGTTGCTCTGGTTCTCATCCCAACTAAGAATAAAAAGGCACTAAACTGTGGTAGGTTTTAAACATCCCGACAAAGCCATCAAAAGTTGAAAATACCCTAAGTCAAAAATGCATTTAATACATCTAACCTACTAAATGTCCTAGCTTTAGCCTAGTCTAACTTAAATATGCTCAGAACACTTGTGTTAACTTATAGTTGGACAAAATCATCTAAAACAAAGCTTATTTTAGAATAAAGTGGTTACTATCTCATGTAATTTATTGAATACTGTACTGAAAGTGAAAAACAGAAGGGTTGTAAGGGTACTCAAAAGACAATTTTTACTGACCGCTTATTTGTTTTGCACCACTGTAAAGTCAAACCATGATAAGTTGGTGACCATCTACAGTTTGTGGTTTGGACACTTCAGGAAGCAACATGACAAACTTAGCTAAAAGTTACTTTTCAATTGCTGTATAATAATTACAGTAAAACAAGAAACATTAAAATCAATTTTACGTAATTCTTGGAAAAGTTTTACATAGTTTTGTTTTTACTCTTATAAAGGAAAATAACGACTGTTATTTTTTAAGTTGAGCAACTTTTGTTTTTGAAATCACAATTAATCAAGGGATTAGAATCCTTTCCATATTACCTTTTCAAAGTGTGAGATTGGAAGAATCATGACTTTTTTATCTTTTCTTTCAAATTTCAGTCCGGGCGCGGTGGCTCAAGCCTGTAATCCCAGCACTTTGGGAGGCCGAGACGGGCGGATCACGAGGTCAGGAGATCGAGACCATCCTGGCTAACACGGTGAAACCCCGTCTCTACTAAAAACTACAAAAAACTAGCCGGGCGAGGTGGCGGGTGCCTGTAGTCCCAGCTACTCGGGAGCCTGAGGCAGGAGAATGGCGTGAACCCGGGAAGTGGAGCTTGCAGTGAGGTGAGATCCGGCCACTGCACTCCAGCCCGGGCAACAGAGCAAGACTCCATCTCAAAAAAAAAAAAAAGGTAAGAGTGAATATAATACTCTAAGTGATGAATGATTTAATATTAACTGATGTTGATTTATAATTTTCATCTAATAATCCTGACCAGCAGGAAAAACACTGAAATTAGAGTAAGAGGTTCCATATTTGACGCATGGGAAAGTAATTTTACTTTTTGATCCTTAGTTACACTATTTGCAAAAACATGTTTGCCATGCTTTATTATGTGAAAACTTGATTCTCAACAGAGTACTAATTCAGGCTACTTGGCCAGATTCAAAGAGAGTTTTGAGGAAAATATAGCCTTGTTTGCAAGCTAACTGAGGCATACCTCTATATGAAGGTGGATTGGCCCTACTGTCCAGGGCAGGTGAGATTTTAAGGCTTCTGAAGGTTTAAATAGAGAAACTACCCAATGTAAATTCATGCTCATTGGCTATCCAATGTACATTCATATTCTTTTTCACCATAACCTAAGCTAAAACACATTAAAAATTCTCATACTTGAATAGGTTATTATCTAGCTTCTTTCAAAAGTTTAGCAGGGAGAAATAATACTTAGGCATGATCACATTATGAGGAGGTCTAAAGAGTAGATTAGAGCGTAGACTCTAGAAACAGATTGCCTTTGTTCAAATCACAGCTCTACTACCTGCTAACTTTGTGACCTTTTGCACAACTTAACTCTCTATGCTTTGGTTTCTCATTTGTGAAAAAAAAAAAAATAACATTAACGCTCACCTCATAGGATTGTTGTGGGCATTAAATAAGAAATAATAAAAAATGCTCAGAACAGTGCTTGGCACACAGTACATACTAAATAACTGTTAGGCAATAATTACTACCATATGGACATGTTAATAACTAAGGTATTTCAGGTACGCAGGCATTCTACTACTGTATGGATGTGTTAATAACTAAGGCATTTCACGTATATAGGCATTCTACTACCATATGGACGTGTTAATAACTAAGGTATTTCACATATACAGGCATTCTACTACCATATGGACGTGTTAATAACTAAGGTATTTCACATATACAGGCATTCTACTACATATGGACGTGTTAATAACTAAGGTATTTCAGGTATACAGACATTCTACTACCATACGGACATGTTAATAACTAAGGTATTTCAGGTATACGGGCATTCTATTACCATATGGATGTGGTAATAACTAAGGCATTTCAGGTATACAGGCATTCTACTACCATATGGACATGTTAATAACTGAGGTATTTCAGGTATACAGGTATAAATTCAGTTCATGTAAGGAGTTTGATCACTAGAAAGCTATATAACAGGATTACCAATTTAGGTCCAAGTATAAGTTCAATAATTTTTTCTTTAATGATAGGCCCTCATATTGAGGACTGATACATTCAAAAATAAAATGAGAAGGAAAGAAACCTTACCTTCATTTGCTATGAGTATTTAAGACATTGTGTGTAGTTTTACTTTTAAAAGCAATTTTAATTCCAAGAAAATTTTTTCTCTCTTAAAGAATTAGTATGTGTATTTTAATTAGAGAATGAGAATTATACAAAATAGCACTCTGGTGTTTGACAGTTTTGACCTAAAAAACCCCAGCAATTCTATATAGTTCAGTCTTATGCCTTCTGTTTTACCCTGGCTATAGGAATATTGAAACTAAATTTACAACTTCATCAAGTTTAGATGTATTAGTAATTTTAATTAACAGAATGGCTTCTTTCTTCATCAGGCTTTTAATTATTTCAACTTTAGGAGTCTAAGACTGAAACATTTTTGGAGGAAAGTAGTGTATAGATAGTAGTAAAACATTTTCTACTCATGAAAGTTGTCAGAAAGATCAAATAAGATAAAGTATATGAAAATACTTTGCAATTTAAATTCTAAAAATTTTGAAGCCAATGATGTTCAAGTCACTGGACATTTCTGGTCTTCTTCCTATGATTTTGTTTCTTAGATTCCTTCTAAACTATAATCTCAGCATTTAAAGTCTTCAAAGTCTCCTCATAATATTTAGCATAAGATTAAAAACTGGTCCTACTTAGTTCTCAAACTTCACCCTAGTCCCCACATGCCACCATACTGAGACTCCTGCAGTTCCCTAAATCTCTTTTCTCATGATTCCATGTCTCTGACCATGCTATGCCCTTGATCCGGAATGCTTATCTTTATTGTTCTGTCTGAATAAATCCTCCTTTCCCCCCAAGATTCAGCTCAAGCATCCCTTTAAAATAACTGCCTCAGTTAAAACTCTTTTTAATAGAAATTATCTCTCACCTGAACTATTATCTTAGCTTCCCAATTAGTGTCCTTATCTCTAATTTGTCATTTCATCAACATTAGCCTCAGTCAGAGGTCCCATTACATCACCATGATGCTGAAAAATACAACTCTCCTTTAACTTCAATGTAAGATTAAATCCTCGGCATGGAACTCAAGACTCTTCATTGTTAGGTCCAAGACTATCTCATTAAGGTACAAGAAAAGAGAAAAGAAATGATGGAAATGAGGGGAAAAACGTTTTGTAAACCTACCATTTTCTTTTAAGGGTACTTGGGATGAAGAATTTCCACAACTATGCATAGTCGTTCCTGTGGCATAAATTAAATTATTAGACATTTCATAAGATGGTCAGATGCTAGATATCGAAGTAATTTCTTCTGATAAGTTCATAAAAATCAATAAAACAATAAGGCAGCAACATTTTGCATTTACATTGAGAAAACATCCTCCAATGGGCATTTTCACTATTTTAAATAGTAGCTAAGAATAATAACTTATTTTGCAGCATAAATTTAAACACAAACATATTGTTTCTGAAAATATTTTGATATATCAAACATGAAAATGATGAAACTGGAATGAGTTTTTCATTTGTTCAAGTGTTAAAAGAAAATTCATTATTCAAATAGTAAGAATGAATAAATACAAAATGCAGAAAAATTTCCTTTTAAGAGTGTTTTATGTTTTCTGTAGAATATTTACTATCTTCCTTCTGATATGTAATGAATTTTCATGTAGACCAAAGCCTTCTTAATGAAAATAGTTTAGAATGTATGAGGCCCCGTTATATGTGAATATACTTCGAAAAGTATTTCCTAAAAGATCAATCTCTTAGCCTATTTTCAACACATAGTTACCTATAGAATGAAATCTTGCCTTTTATCTAAGTTTTTTTTAACTGACTGAAATTAAATTGATGATAGTATAATCTCTGAAAGCTGCGAAAGCCTACATTAATAAAGTAATGTTGCTTCCATAAATATTTATGTATTATAATGCAGAGTTCTCTTTTGTCTTCATTTACTCCACATACCCTGAATCCAATTATAGAATACAAAAAGGAAACTGTGGTTAATTAGAGATAAATTAACAAACCTTGGGCCTAAGAAGAGAGTTTAGTAGTATTTCGTAAGACAACAGAAGGGAAACAATCCTCGTTTCCCTTTCGTTTCCCATGCTGTTTCATATTTTGAGTAGTAGTTCAGATCTCTGTGTTTAAAAGATCGACTCCAGTGCATTTCCCTTTTAAGGTGCACAAGACAACAGGAAACCTGAACTATTTATCTTAAAAGGTAGTGTGTGTATGTGCATATATATAGATATATATGCCCACATGCACACACACACACACACACACACACACACACCCCACACACACACAACCTCACTTAAATAATATGCCCTGCTATCTGGGAGAATTTGAAGAAACTGAAATCCACTTAAGCATTTCTACCTATACATCATAGCATATTTCATAAAATTATCTAAGGTTTTAGAGACAATTTTGTTCCTGCTAAGCTGAAAGCATCCTAAGTAAGTGTTTCTCCAAAACTATAGAATTGCCAGAGTTCATTCACATTGGCTTGAAAGGAAAAGCCAAAAAAGGTAATCTAAAGTAATGGCACACGACAGTCTTAGTAAGACTGTCACGGCTACTGTGACCAAGAGAAGCTAACAGACTGGGCGTGGTGGCTCAAGCCTGTAATCTCAGCACCCTGGGGGGCCAAGGTGGGCAGATCCCTTGAGTCCAGCAGTTCAAGACCAACCTGGGCAACACGGTGAAACCCTGTCTCTGTAAAAAAAGTATAAAAAGCCAGGTGTGGTACTGCATGCCTGTAGTCACAGCTATTCAGCAGGCTGAGGTGGGAGGATTACTTGGGCCCAGGAATTCGCGGCTGCAGTGAGCCATGATCACTCCACTCCATCCTGGGTGACAGAGTAAGACCCTGTCTGAGGGGGAAAAAAAGAGAAGCTAATAGTCTGTACCATGAAGCAATCACTTGTTAAATCACGTGTTAATTTGATTTGGTGTGTTTTAAATAGCCTAAAATTTATATTCAGTTTTGGCAATTAGGACATGGAACCCAAAATAATTTGATAATTAAGATGATCTTGTTCATTTCCCTCTGAGCATGAGGTACGGGACAAAGAAGGTAAGCTTGTTTTTGCTGACCTAGAACATATGCTTGCCCAGGGTCTTCAATGGATGAGGAGTCTGATTCATGTTTCCTCCTTTCAGGACTTCTATTTAAACTCACAACAGACTTTGAACTGAAGAGGGAAAAGGAAGGTAGGAGGGAAGTGTTAATGTAAAAAAATATGGTGAAAACAATAAAACGTCAAAACAAAAAAAATGTATGAAACGTAGAATTTACAAATATGTAATTGGCTTAGTTAATATGTTCTTACTTATTAAGTTTTGTGACTCCTGCCAAAGATTCTGCATCAGATCTTGACATCTGGTGAGAAGGTTTTCCCACCAACTCTGCAACGGTTTGTGGTGGGGGTTCCATGTTAACAATGACATTTTTCCAATGTGGATAGAGAGAGGCCTGACTGAGATCATGGTATGATTTACTCATCTCTCTAGGCTTTTCCTCCCATGAAGCTTTGTCATTCTTCTCTTTTGAACTGTTCTGCAATGGCTGGTAAAGCGACAGCTCTGAGCAGGATAGCCTCTTCAGAATCTCAGCTTGAACTGATAAAGGTCGAACGGCAAGTTTGTTGAGGGTGCTGCTGGCCAGACTGCCAGTGCTGATTGCTCGTCCCATATTAAATCCTCTAACAGACTCTGCTTGGAGATTCAGGCTCCTAAACGAAGCTCTCTCTACAAGGAAATAGGATTGCTTTACATGATGGAAACGCCACAGTACCTTTATGAGAATAATTATGTTAATAAAAAAGCAGCATGTAGTTTTTAATCATTTTGATTGCCAGCATAAGTAGGTAGCTTTCAAAGTGTGGCAATCAGGGTTTTAAAAAGGAGGGTTGAAGATCTGGTTTTCATACCACATCTTCATCTCGTTAGCTTTCTCTTAGTTGCAGCCTACTCAACATTTCCTGCTTCATCTAATGATTTTCTTGGACTCAACAATGTTTGGGGGTCAGGCTTGCTGACACCAAATTCCTTATAGGTTTCAGTCAGAAGTAAGAATGACATTTAACACAGAAATTTTCAATGCTAGTACTGTCTCTGCTAAAATATCAGCACCCAAGAAAAGGGAGAGGGAGAGGGAGAGGCAGAGATGAAACCTGGATGGGCTGACATGGTGAACACACACCTGTAAAAGCTATGCAGAGGAGTTTTGCCCAGAGAGTTTTTAAAGCTTAAGGCAGATTGTGGTGATGGTGAATTGCATACTTTAAATGGGTGAACTGTATGGTATTGAATTATATCTCAATAATGCTGCTACAGAAAAAAAAAAGCATTTATGGCAAATTATTCCTTTTGTTATTTCACTATTATGCCAAACCCACCTTCTCACTGGGCTGACTTAATGATTTATCTGAGGCAACAGAGGAATGGGAGAATCAAACAGTACTAATCTGTCTGTTTTAGTATCTGTAAATTAACATGATCAGGAAGCAGGGCACCTCTTTATGCTTCAATTTCTTTCACTCCCAAATACACATCCAAAGTTGTCTTATAGAGGCTAAATTTACAGATACTTTATAACAAGTGTTTGGCTATTCTATTTTGTAAGAACCAGTGTCACAGTGATATTTTAATATTTGAGGCTAATAACAAAAGCATTGCAGTATATGTAAATGAAGAATAGGAGTGCAGGATTTCAAATGATTTAGTTTTTCATGCAGTTAGTGACCCACATCACAAGGCACTACCTTTGATCCCCTCTGGAAAGCAGCAATTCTATGTTGTTGCATTCTACATGGAATTAAGTTTGACTGCTACATACAACAACTGGGAACTTCCTTTTATAAAGAAAATGTCTCCCTTGAAGAAAAAGGAGGAGGAGGAAGAGGAGACAGAGGAGGAGAGAGGGAGGGGAGGAGGAAGAAAGAAAGAAAATATCAAATGATTACTGACTTAGATTCTTGGATTGTTTCATTTATCTTCTACTTCCTAGGAAGATTAATAATTGATATTTTCTCTCAGGCATAAAGAGGTAGGAAAACATTAAAGGTTTTTAATCTTCATGCATCAGAATTAAGTTTAAAGAAACATGCCTTATTGTCACTAGGAAAATTCAATTATCTCTCTCTGAAATGGAAGTGGGCACCAAGTTACAACAAGACCTTAAAAAACCAAAGATTTTTAAAAATACACCTTCATTAAAAATTCCCATAATCAAGCCGGGCGCCGTGACTCAAGCCTGTAATCCCAGCACTTTGAGAGGCTGAGGCGAGCAGATCACGAAGTCAGGAGATTGAGATCATCCTGGCTAACACGGTGACACCCCGTCTCTACTAAAAATACAAAAAATTAGCCGGGCGTGGTGGCGGGCGCCTGTAGTCCCAGCTACTCAGGAGGCTGAGGCAGGAGAATGGCGTGAACCCGGGAGGTGGAGCTTGCAGTGAGGTGAGATCCGGCCACTGCACTCCAGCCTGGGCGACAGAGCGAGACTCCGTCTCAAAAAAAAAAAAAAATTCCCATTGTCCCATTGTCATATTTACCTCAAAATATAAAGTTTTTATTAGAGCAAACAACACTATTCTATTTTCATTTACTTTATGAGTTGCCTGTAATCAAACAAGCAAAATGAAGTCTTCAGAAGGAAATGCCTTTACACCCAACAGATTTCTCCATCCTTAAAGAAAATATAGACCAAATTTTGGCAGGAATAAGGATAGCTGGCTCAGTTTAGTCAGCTTTGTGAACATATTAGGGAATAAAAATATATTCAAATCCATTTGTAGCCTCCTCTTGGATATGGGATGGGATCATAAACCAACCATTTATCTGGTGTTTCCTACTGCCTTTTACCTGGAAAGAACTGCAACATGGATTAGAATGAACTTGTATCCTAATATTAATGTTTAAAATTTGAACACAAAGGCTTGCTAGCTCCATACTTAGTCTGCAATTCATACTTCCTAATCTGTTTCTGCTCAGTCCCTGCTACCATTTCGTGATTCCTTATATCGTCAGCTTAATCATATTCTCTTTTTAGGAGAGGGACTTCATTTATTCTCTTATCCCATAGTACTGTGCACTTACAAACAGTAAATGCTCAATAACTGATTAATCTTAAATCTATGCAAATCAGTTCTTGGGAAATTCATCAAACAGAAAGTGTACTGGATTAGGAATTAAGAGATATGACCTCTATATATGACATGAGGGCAAAACACTATCTTCTCTGAACCTGTTTTTCCATTAGTAAAATTTTGAACTTAATGACCTGTAAGGTTCTAGCACCAATATTCTATGACGCTAAAGAAGCAGCATACATTTGTTAGCCCATTAACCTCCCACAGATAACACCAGTTGTTTTCACTTGTAGTACAAATAAATAGGCAGACAGTTACTTATAAGCCAAGGGGAAAGATACAGATCACACCATCTTAAAGTGCTTTCACATATGAGAGCAAGGATACATGGCTGTTGTGATCCTGGGGGTAAACCTGTGATACATATATATATACACAACAGTATCCCCAGCCCACACTCCATGGATGAAGAAATTGAGATTCCAAAAAGTCACTTACTTTGCTAAGGTCATTCATTCATCTACTACTACTGCTGCTTCTGCTGCTGCTACTATTACCGCTATTACATAGTGTAGCAGCATATAGTATAGTAGTAGTACTATCTTCTAGTGGTAAAACAATGTTGATGATGGTGATGACAATAATGATAATGAATACTTCAGTAAATATTTACTGAATATTTTTTGCCAGGTAGTTTTAAAGGGCTCTACATGTATGAATTCATTTTCGTTTCACAACTTTCTGATATAGGTATTATCTTACGGTAATCATTTTATAGATGAAGTAACTAAGGCAAAAAGTTTAAGTAGCTTGCCCAAGGTTTTAGGGCTTGTAAGTAACACAGCCTAGTTTACCACTGGCAATTTGGCTCCTGAGCTCATGCTCTTAACTGCTATACTATATTGTTCTTCAGTATAAGAAATGTTGAGGATGAGAGACTAACTTCAAACTTCTGTCTTCTGATTCTGTTCATTATACTACAACCGTAACGAAGTAACCTTCAGTTGTTATGGATTGTACTGAATAGAATATTAGTCAAAGTAAGAACGGTGATGGCTCTAATAGGTCTGATATTTCACTATACTTTGAAAATATATAAGAGCATATAAACTTTCTAGCAGAGCAAAGTAGAAAGAGAATAATGAGATTACTTTATAGCAGTGGTTATTGTATTTTAGCATGTGTAAAAATCATTACTGAGTTGGGAGGCCAAGGCGGGCAGATCATGGTCAGGAGTTTGAGACCATCCTGGCCAACATGGTGAAATCCTATCTCTCCTAAAAATACAAAAATTAGCTGGGCATGGTGGCAGGTGCCTGTAATCCCAGCTACTCTGGAGGGTGAGGCAGGAAAATCGCTTGAACCAGAAGGCAAAGGTTGCAGTGAGCCGAGACTGCACCAAAACAAGATTTCGACAAGAGAAAAACTCTGTCTTAAAAAAAAAATAAAATAAAATAATAATTACTGAGGAAAGCCTGTTGAAGTACATATTCTAGGGTCCAAATTCCCAAAGACTGTAGCTCTCTGAGTTTTATGTAAGTTCCCGGAATCTTCATTTTAAATCAGCATACAACCTCTACCCCCATCATGATTCTGAAAGGTTGAGAAACATCTAGTCATAGGTTGCCATCACCTCAGTCTGCTTTTATGGGGAAAATATTTTCTGAATATGAAACAGTTTGGGTAAAGAATTCATAGGATCCTGCTGCACAAGGTCATCAGTGCTATTCCATTAAATTTTTAAATCACATACTTCTGACTGTTTCACTTATACCTGTAATAATTTACTATGCAGAATTAAATTTTGTATAATTTTAATCTCTAATTGCAGAAATCACCAAATCAGTTTTATCTCTCTGAAATATAAACATTTCAGTTCTGATTGAGATATTTTTTCAGAGTCAGATTAGTTTCTTCTGCTGACTCCTTTTCAAAAGAAAGTAAAACCATTCTCCTGACCATTTATATTAGGCACTATGATTATCCATCTCAATCTCAGAACAGGGACGCACCCAAGTAAAACAAATAGGTGGTAAATCTGCCACCCAGAAAACTATACAGTGTGTCTCTTCACTGTCCTGTTCTGGGTGCATACTTCCCCCATCGTCTGCCTTGTTTCCTATATTCTTTTCCTCATCTCTAAAGCCCTTCCATTTATTTTAAAACTACTTGCATTATTTTTATCCTTCATATCCAATTCAAGTGCCACCTGTCCAGTACTCTAGTCTCTGATTTCCCTCTTCTAACAGTATAGGTCATAAAGTCTGTACAATATAATCTGTTATTGAAATCCTGAACTTTTATTTATTTATTTTTTTGAGACGGAGTCTGGCACTGTCACCTGGATTGGAGTGCAGTGATGCCATCTCAGCTCACTGTAACCTCTGCCTCCCAGGTTCAAATGATTCTTCTGCCTCAGCCTCCCAAGTAGGTGGGATTACAGGTGCACACTACCACACCTGGCTAATTTTTTGTATTTTTAGTAGAGACGGGGTTTCACCACGTTTGCCAGACTGGTCTCAAACTCCTGACCTCGTGATCCACCCGCCTCGCCCTCCCAAAGTGCTGGGATTACAGGCGTAAGCCACCGTGCCTGGCTGAAATCCTGAACTTCTACTGTGTATTGCTGTTTCAAGCATGTTGGTCTTACCTTTCAAAATATTGGATAAGTTTACTGAGGGTAGAGAACATGGCCCAAACTTTTATAATGTTTACATCAACTAGCCTTTCATTGCTAAGCACAAAATGGACATTTCAACAGGTACTCCCTAGGAGTCTTCTCTCAGGGTGAACATGAAGTTGAAATAGTGGTTTCATCTGTGACACCTTTATAGACTTGATTTAGCCATTTAACATGTATATACACTGTAAGTTTTCATCCTAAACATGGCAGTTCTTTTAAAACTTGATGGCAAAAATTCTGCATATTCCCAGGAGTCATCTGAAATAGTCTGTTTCTCCTTACCAATATCTTGGGCATCTTGGTTGCTCTGTCTTGCTCTCATCTGTAGCTGGAACTTATGCTGGGAAGAGCAGAGGTGCAGCAGGTACTGGCATACCTTACCGTTGTCTGTCTGGAAGGCATGTTTTATTCCATCTGATGTATTTTGCAATGTGATTTTCTTTTTCTACAATATTAACCAGGGGTATTCATAATTATAATAAGTAGAGATATTATTTATATTTCCTGTTATTAGGCACTGGGTGTTGACTTACATCTAATATAAATATAATCCTATATAGTCATGTATCACTTAACAATAAAGATATGTTCCAAGAAATACATCATTAGGTGATTTTGTCATTGTGCAAACATCCTGAAGTGCACTTATACAAACTTAGATGGGATAGCTTACTACTACACACCTAGACTATTGCTCCTAGGCTTCAAACCTGTATAGCCTACTAAATACTGTGGCAACTGCTTGTGTAGTATATATCTAAACACAGAAAAGGTGTGGTAAAGGTACAACATTATAATCTTATGGGACCACCATTGCTCATGGTCAGTTGTTGACCGAAAAGTCATTACATGGCACATGACTGTATTATTATAAACAAATGCAAGAAATAAATTAATTTTGTTTGCCACTTTCAGAAATTGTAGCCTAAATCTAGATTGTATATATCAGTCATCAACAAAGGAAACTGATTCCTTTGATAAGATTATTGATATTTTGAATTTATGGTAATGTTTACAAACACCAAAACTGTTTGGAAAGGAAATAATAAATACGTGTTCTACTCTATTGGGTAAAGAAAATGAAAGTTTAACAAGATTTTTTTATTAATATATAACAATAAGAGCTGTGATTCAGTCAAGTAGAGTCTGGGTGGCACAAAGGCTGAATAGAAGTTGTGGAAAATTAAAGAAAATGTGAGATGGAGAGGTACTGGTAACATAACTGCTGGGTTGAGAGATAAAACACATTCATATTTAGAGATAGTGATTTGTGCCAAATATAGGGAAAGTAGGAGAATCACCAAATCAGTTTCATCTCTCTGAAATTTCTTGAGAAATGAACATCTCTTGTGGAAGAGAGCATACTCAAATTTGTGACCTATATGGTGAGGCTTGCTGGTGACCCATGCCTTAAGAGACCTGTGTTCAACATGTCGGGGATCTAAGACTAGTATCACTGGAGAATCACTTAAGTTCAGTTAGACTGTACTCTAGCTCTTGGCCACTGTGCAGATTATTCTACTTCATGTCCTTTGTCTTTACTTCAAATGTGGAAATAGGCATGGAAAAACCAAATTTAGTAGGCTTATAAGAGTTGTAATAATAAGAGTATTACCCAGACTTCAATCATGTCATCTTTACAATTTCTAGCCTTGGTTATTTATAAATTTTTCAATGGACTTTTCTTACTTGTATAAATTCAAAGAAACTTTAGAAATAAAACAACGTTGCTAAATTCTAGCTAGATATTGTTGCCAATTAAAGCTCCAGGATTAAATCTGTTTTCTTTGTTAGAAACAGAAATCAGTAAGTATTAGAGAGGAGCTAAAGATACAGTAGCAACAAACTAGTATCTTGATTATCAGTAGTATACCAAGTAAATCTTCAAATACTTGGAGAACATTTTTTCTTTCCTAACAAACATACTACTTAACCACTGTCAAGGAATTTGCAAAGACACTGAACTCTATAGTTGTAAAACTCTCTCACTGATTCAAGCATTAACATGAAAGAATCTTCTTAATTGATCAGTCAAAAGAACTACAGAACCAGTACCTATAATAAAACACCCAAAGGCAGCAAAGATCACACACACAAAAATGCAGAGATAGGTTAGAGGTTCATATTAATTATGAAAAGTGATAGTATAGATGATTTAATATCTAAGAAAGATGTATAGTTTTGAAACACATACGAAGAATATTTGATTCTCTCCAAGTGTTAATGGATGGACTGGATAAGAAATGTGCTTGAGAGAACTCAGTTGTGAGATATGAGAAGACAAATGGTAACTTTTCCACTTCCCCAGAGGTTAGCAGAAATAAAAAGGAGGGTTAAAAAAATAGAGTTCTGTGTTAGAGAAAGAACTTCAGGATAAATGAATGCTATTAAATATAGGAATAATTTGAGTGGGAATGTGAACTATTCTCTATTCCCGCAGATCTTTAAAAATGAACGAATCACGGCTAGTTCTATATATGGGCGTCAGTGTGGTAGCTTGGCAAATTACATAGAGCTGAATGCTGTGTGATTATTTGACTTGTCGCCTTTTCAAAATGGTCCAAACTGGATTTCTACTTAATTAATCTAAGGTTTCCTTCAGACGTGGGCTCTGCCAGCATTTCCACTGGGGGAAGGTAAATTAAACCCAGGTAATTTCCTGGTCCTGACAATCTTGAGAAGATGTGGGTGGTCCGGAGAACATATTATTTGGCAATCTTGTGATATCTCTTGGTTTCAATCAATTAACCATTAGGTCTAGAAATGGTCTCAGGGTTGAAGATTATCCAGATTCATCAGGACCTTGGTAATTACATAAACACTGTTTTGCTAAGACTATACTTTAGCCTAAATATGAACTAAAGGTATCAGTAGTTCCTGAATACCACTAGGAAAACAAACATCTGAACATATTAATATTTTTTATTCATCTCTGAAGTTGGCCAATGGAACTTTAATGTTCAGGTATTCCAACTAGGTCCAAAATCAAAATATGCCTTTATCGCTAACTATCTTCCATAAGCATATTATTTTCTAAAAATCATTTTCTAACTTTATCTCTATAGAGAGCTGTACACCAAAAATCTAAAACTGCAGAAAGTCCTGGGACTAATTCATAAAATCCAGTAAGTCTCTGTACCTCTGAGATTCAAATAACAGTTGCTACGAGGGGGTTTACTATTGGGCCAGACAAGGTTCACTAGGGTTAAGATAATTATCTATTTTAAAAATATTAGGAGGATTTCTCCATGTGAGACGTTACAACCCTAAAATAAGTTCTGACTTATTCAGAGAATTCAACCTGGTTGTAATTTAACTAAAGTTAATTGAGTATATAACCAGTCAGGAATGTGTAATAATCTTAAAAATCACCTGTTGATAAAACAGACATAAATAAAATCTCAATAATACTTTCTACAACTACAAAGGAAGAGTTAAATAGTATTAAGATGTATTATCCCCATTGAATGGCAGAGTCTAAGGAAAGTCTGTTAATATGTTATACTGGAAGTTGGTAATAACATTTGAAAATATAATGAAAAGAGGTTAAATGGACATACAGAAAAAGATATTTTCTTGGTTTCCCTCCATGGAAAGCGAAGGACCAATGTGCGCACTCCATTGTGAACTTCAAACACAAGGACACCTTTAGAACAGACTCCAAGCAATATTCCTGTTTGTGACTTTTTCTCAGGGTGCACTCGGTGAAAATGAACTCCATATTCTGTCAGTCTTTGGCAGACCTGTTGGAATAATACCATACCATAGCAACACACTTTGGTAAATGGTGACATAAAGCTGTATGATATGGTTTAGCTGTGTCCCCACCCAAATCTCATCTTGAATTCCCATGTGTTATAGGAGGGACCCATTGGGAGGTAATTGAATCATGGGGGCAGGTCTTTCCTGTGTTGTTCTCATGATAATGAATAAGTCTTATGAGATCTGATGATTTTAAAAAGGGGAGTTTCCCTGTACAAGCTCTCTTCTCTTGTCTGCCTCCATGGGAGACATGCCTTTCACCTTCTGCCATGAGTGTGAGGCCTCCTCAGTCACATGGAACTGTAAGTCCATTAAATCTCTTTCTTTTGTAAATTGCATTCTCTCAGGTATGTCTTTATCAGCAGCGTGAAAATGAATTAATACAGCAGATGGGTACCAGTAGAGTGGGGCATGGCTGAAAAGATACCTGAAGATGTGGAAGTGACTTTGGAACTGGGTCACAGGTAGAGGCTGGAACAGTTTGGAGGGCTCAGAAGAAGACAGGAAAATGTGGGAAAGTTTGGAACTTTCTAAAGACTAGTTGAATGGCTTTGACAAAAATGCTGATGGTGATATGAACAATAAGGTCCAGGCTGAGGTGGTCTCAGATGGAGATGAGGAACTTGTTGGGAACCCATTGGGAACTGGAGCAGAGGTGACTCTTGTTATTTTATTTTATTTTTTTCAGCAAAGAGATTGGCAGCATTTTGCCCTTTCCCTAGAGATTTGTGGAACTTTGAACTTGAGAGAGATGATTTAGAGTATCTGGCAGAACAAATTTCTAAGCAGCAAAGCATTCAATATGTGACTTGGGTGCTGTTAAAGGCATTCAGTTTTAAAAGGGAAACAGGGCATAAAAGTTTGGAAAATTTGCAGCCTGACAATGTGATAGAAAGAAAATTCCATTTTCTGAGGAGAAATTCAAGCTGGCTGCAGAAATTTGCATAAGTAGCAAGAAGCCAAATGTTAATTACCAAGACAATGGGCAAAAGGTCTCCAGGGCATGTCAGAGACCTTTGTGGCAGCCCCTCCCATCGCAGGCCTGGAGGTTTAGGAGAAAAAAATGGTTTTGTGGGCCAGGCCCAGGGTCCCTCTGCTGCGTAGAATCTAGGGACTTGGTGCCCTGCATCCTAGTCACTCCAGCTGTGACTAAAAGGGGCCAAGGTACAGCGTGGCCTGTTGTTTCAGAGGCCGGAAGCCCCAAGCCTTGGCAGCTTCCACATGGTGTTGAGCCTGTGGGTGCAGAGAAGTCAAGAACTGAGGTTTGGGAACCTTCGCCTAGATTTCAGAGGATGTATGGAAACTCCTGGATCCCAGGGAGACATTTGCTGCAGGGGCGGGGCCCTCATGGTGAACCTCTGCTAGGGCAGTAGGGAAGGGAAATGTGGGGCTGGAGCCTGCACAGAGAGTCCCAATTGGAACACCACCTAGTGGAGCTGTGAGAAGAAGGCCACTGTCCTCCAGACTCCAGAATGGTAGATCCAATGACAGTTTGCACCATGCATCTGGAAAAGCCACAGATACTCAACACCAGCCCATGAAAGCAGCCAGGAGGGGGGCTATACCCTGCAAAGCCACAGGGGCAAAGCTGCCCAAGACCTTGGGAGCCCACCTCTTGCATCAGCGTGACCCAGATGTTAGACATGCAGTCTAAGGAGATCATTTTGCAGCTTTAAGGTTTGACTGCCTTGCTGGATTTTGGACTTGCATGGGACCTGTAGCCCTTTTGTTTTGGCCAATATCTCCCATTTGGAATGGCTGTATTTACCCAATGCCTGTACCTCCATTGTACCTAGGAAGTAACTAACTTGCTTTTGATTTTATAGGCTCATAGGCAAAAGGGACTTGCCTTATCTCAGATGAGACTTTGGACTATGGACTTTTGAGCTAATGCTGAAATGAATTAAGACTTTGGAGAACTGTTGGCAAGGCATGATTGGTTTTGAAATGTGAGGACATGAGATTTGGGAGGGGCCAGAAGCGGAACATGGTTTGGCTGTGTCCCCACACAAATCTCATCTTGAATTTCCACATGTTGTGGGAGGGACCCAGTGGGAGGTAAGTGGATCATGGGGACAGGTCTTTCCCATGCTGTTCTCATAATAGTGAGTAAGTCTCACAAGATCTGATGGTTTTAAGAGAGGGAGTTTCCCTGTACAAGCTATCTTCACTTGTCTGCCACCATGTGAGACCTTCCACCACGATTGTGAGGCCTCCCCAGCCATGTGGAACTGTAAGTCCATTAAACCTGTTTCTTTTTAAATTGCCCAGTCTTGGGTATATGTCTTTATCAGCAGTGTGAAAAAGGACTAACACACTGTATCAATGTAGTTTAATGTGGAAAGGATAATCTTTTCAACAAAGGTTACTGGAACAACTGTATATCCACATGCCAAAAAAGTGAATTTCAACCCTTACTTCACCCTACATACGAAATGTAACCAAAAATGGATTACAGACCTAAATACAGGCACTAAAAGCATAAAACTTAGAAAGTATTTGTGACCCTGGGTTGGGCAAAAATTTCTTAGATGGAACATAAAAACCATAAACTAGAAAATAAAAAAACTGGAAACTTCATTAACATTGAAAACTTGCTCATCAAGAGTTAATGTTGGCCGGCGCAGTGGCTCACGCCTGTAATCCCAGCACTTTGGGAGGCCAAGGCAGGCAGATTACTTGAGGCTAGGAGTTTGAGACCAGCCTGGCCATCATGACAAAATCCTATCCCTATGAAAAATACAAAAATTAGCCAGGGGTGGTGGTGCACGCCTGTAATCCAAGCTACTCAGGAGGCTGAGGCAGAAGTATCACTTGAACCTGGGAGGTAGTGGCTGCAGTGAGCCAAGATTGCACCACTGCATTCCAGCCTGGGCAACCGAGTGAGACTCTTAAAAATAAAAAAGAAGAGTCAATGTTAAGAAAATGTAAGGCAAGCCACAGACTAGGAGTAAATATATGTAAAACATATATCTGATAAAAGACTTGTATGCAGAATATTTAAAGAACATGTACTTCTCAACAGTAAGGAAACATATAACCAGTTACAAAAGGGGGTAAAAGGTTTCATTCGACACATCAATAAAGATGGTATATAAATAGCAAATAAACACATGAAAAGATGGGTCAATGTAAATAGTAATGAGGCAAGTACAAATTAAAACCATAATAATATACCACTACTCACCTATTTCAAATGTTAAAGTGAAAAAGACTGAAACTACCAAGTGTTGTCAAGGATGTGGAGCAACTGAAATTCACACACTATTGGTAGGACTGTAAAACTGTACAACGATTTTGGAAAACAGTTTGGAAGTTTCTTACAAAGTTAAACACGTACTTACCATAGGTCCCAGCAATCCTATTGGTAGATATTTACTCAGGAGAAATAAAAATTGTGTTCACAGAAAAATGTGAACTGGAATGTTTATAACAGCTTTATATCTATCAACTAATGAAAAGAATAAACAAATTATACATTTGCACAAATAAAAACTACTCAGAAAAAAAAGAAAAGAAACTACTGATATATACCACACCATGGATGAATCTTAAAAGTATTATTCTAGGCCAGGCACAGTGGCTCACGCCTGTAATCCCAGCACTTTGGGAGGCCGAGGCAGGCAGATCACAAGGTCAAGAGATTGAGACCATCCTGGCCAACATGGTGAAACCATGTTTCTACTAAAAACAAAAAAAATTAGCCGGGCGTGGTGGCACGTGCCTGTAGTCCCAGCTACTCAAGAGGCTGAGGCAGGAGAATGTTTGAACCCGGGAGACGGAGGTTGCAGTGAGCCGAGATCATGCCACTGCACTCCTGCCTGGAGACAGAGTGAGACTCCGTCTCAAAAACAGAAACAAAAAGAAGTATTATTCTAAGTGAAAGAAGCCAGACATGAAAGACTGTATATTATTTTTTACATGACATTCTAGAAAAAAAAAAATACTACGGTAATAGTAGATCAGTAGTTGCTAAGGGTTAGAGGTAGGGGGAGGGGACTGACTATAAAGAGACATGAGAGAACTTTATGTATTCGAAATATGCTGTATCAGGAGTTGGTAAGCTTTTTCTGTAAAGGGTCAGATAGTAAATATTTCAGGCTTTGTGGATCATATGATCTTTATTGTAATGACTGGACTTTGTGGTTGTAGTATGAATGCAGATACAGATGATATATTAAAAAATGAGTATGGACTAGTTCCAATAAAACTATTTATAGAACAGGCAGGCCACAGTTTGCTAACCCTTGTTCTCAAGATTGTGGTGCTGAACTGTATATATATTTTTATATTTTATTTTACTTTACTGTTTTATTTTATTTTGAGATGGGGTCTCATTCTGTTGCTTAGACTGGAACCCAGTGACAAGATCAAAGCATACTGCAGCCTCAAACTCCCAGGCTCAAGTGATCCTACATCAGCCTCTCAACCAGCTGGGATTATAGACATGCATAACTATGCCCAAGCTCAATGGCATATATATTTTAAAAACTCACCGAACACATAAAAATGGTAAATTTTATTGTATATAAATTATACTTCAATAAAGCAGATTTACAAAAGATATTTCAAAAGCAACATAATATATAGCAAAAGTGAAGCCTTAGAAGGTTGTGTTAACAAGATAAAACTTCTTAAGTTAGAAGAAAGATGCTGAAGTTAAAGGGAAATGAAGTAACAGAATATATTATTAGAAGGAATAGGGCAACCTAATATTCATTAGGCATGCTAATTACAGGGAGAAAACTGAAACTTAGAGAAGTTAAATACATTGTCCAAGGTCACTCAGCTAGTTGAAATAAGAATTCAAATGCAAGACTGT
Source organism: Macaca mulatta (assembly GCF_049350105.2). Taxonomy (NCBI): domain Eukaryota; kingdom Metazoa; phylum Chordata; class Mammalia; order Primates; family Cercopithecidae; genus Macaca; species Macaca mulatta. The sequence goes on along the minus strand of NC_133410.1, from coordinate 96,062,515 downwards.
CTGCCTGCAAATCCTCATGCAAATTCTTTTCACTGCGCCAATCTGCCTTCTACCTTTATTAATAAAATTATAATGTAACTTCTTACTTTCTACAAGTATAAAAATGTAATAACTAAGAAAAGTGTAGGTCCATAATTTAATATCTTTAAATTTAGACTCAAACAGAACAAACCATCTTGCCTTTCTTTCTTTCCATGAACACTAGATGAAAGGTAATGTAAGTCTGTGAATAAAATCCTGTCATAAATTTTCACAGGGCTGGGAAACTTGGTTTCTTTCTATATGTAGCAGCGAATGGAAGGCATACTGTTACATCCTAGGAAGCTAAAACAGAAGAATGTTCTGAAAATTTGTCTTTTCAATAGAACACTATCTTATATTTGCTATTTGCATTGGAAGTTTACATGGTACTATTTTTCTTGATCATAAATGCACTATTTATCTGAGGTCATATAGAAGCTGGTTATAGGTCTAATAGAACTGTAACCTAATAAGTCATTTTTTTTCTGACTCTCTACCCCCATCTACATTAATTGGCATTTAGTGGGAAGACCATTTTTAAAGGATGTAACTGAATTTTAAGCCTTTTGAGAAAAAGCAAAACAAATAATTCTAGAATCAGTAGGAACTTGCCTCTCTTATCAAGCCATTCACCAAATTCATTTGCTTCTTCTGTATAATGTATTTTGATTTTGAGTATGGAATAAGATAAAAGCATAGGATTAACAGCCAGATAGAGATGGGTTCAAATCATATTTGCCCCATGTCTCTGGGAACATTACATTTCCTCTTTGAGCCTCATTTCCCTTTTTTACAAAATGGGAATTAAAATATCATAATTTTAGTCAGCAATAAATGAGATGAGATTATGCACAGTATCAGTTTTTGGCACTTGAACTCTTAGATATGTGTCCTCTAACACTTCTTGCCTACTTGAAAAAGATATAAAGCTTATCATTTGTAATCTTGCATGCTTACCTTTAAAAATTCTAACTCTGTCTCTTTTTCAGAAGCTCCCACATAGGTATTATGCAATTTGGGTAACTCTTCTTTGATATAGGATAAATCTAGTTTCTCCATCACTCTGGCGGGCAAATAGTGCTCCATTCTAAAGTAAGACACACCATGAACCTAGAAAAAAGAATGTTTTCATAAGCAATTGCTTGCCCTTTATTGGAATAAATCCTCTTCTATCTTAAAGAAGTTCTTGCTTTGGCTAAGAGATGAAGTACTTCTATTTCTACATCTCTCTCTGAGGAATGAGTTTTAGAAGAAATGCGTCAGTCTTTCTTTTTTTATTCACTGAGATAAAATGACTGAACTGATTAGCAAGCTTGATGAGTGTGACATTCAAGGGCCTCATATCACTATAGTTTAGGATGAACGTTGTGAAGGATGCTGCTCCAGTGGCACAGCTTCTAGCCCCTTGCCTCCTCTTAGATCACTTTTATTTAGAAACATCAGACTTTAAGTATACTGTGAGTTCTCCATACAGTAAGCTCTGCCAGGCTGCCAGCCCATTATGTGGAAGGCAGAAGATCCTTTTAATTTATATTTAACTAATAACTCCTGTGTCTAGTCTCTGTAGGTTAGAACTTGGGAGAAGGAGTAAGTGGTAGATATTCCTAAACTCCAAAACAGGATAACTTTAAACAGGAAAAAAAAATCCCACACTTCATGATTTTATATAATTGATATACATGGAGTGCGTGGTCATTTTGAGGTACCAAAGAAGCCTCTAAATCTTCAGATCTAAACATCAAACACGTGAATTATGTTTAGTCATTAACTATGTTAAAGGTAAGAACACCAAACAAAAATGGGCCTGGAAAAAAACATAAATCTTACCTCTGGTTGATAATCTCCATACTCAGCCTGGAGAGCCAAGGATGCCAGCAATAAGGAAGTCTCATCATCACAGTGCATCCTTTCCTCCAAAATATCTTTTCGAAGCTGAAGGTAATACTGATGACATGTCAGAGTATGTCTAAAAAAACAAATACACAGACATCTTGGTCTTTGATTTTGAATACTATGGTGATTTTTATTATAGGCATGTAAGGTTAGTTTCCATGAGTTTATTATTAAGCTTATTATTAAGCTTTTAAGGCATAAGGATTAAAGAAACTGTGTTGAAGGAAATATTACTTTTATGATAAAGCAGACATTATCATTGATTGGAATCAAGTAATTCAGTATCAGTAAGCAAAGGGTCAAAAGACCAGTGTCCGAAAGGAGCAAAAGAGAAACCCTTATGTACTCACTGTATTAGACTAACATCATCCACAAAAAATTTAATTCTGAAAAACAAAGTAAAATTAACAGTGGCTTTGGTCTTTTTCTTTGGTTCTTCTTTCCATCCCTCTGGGGCCACTTTGGTTAATTTTAAGTCAGGATCAACAAAGAAATATTCATTATCTAAAACAGAATGAGAAAAATATTCAGATAAAATAAAAACTACTTTAGTGTTTTCTTCTGATTTCTTCACTTTTTGGTCAGACTTGCATAAAAGAGTATCATATGAGAATATAAATACAAGACTGTTAAAAATGTGGCAGGCAGGGAGCTCTGAGACACTCCATTTAGATGGGAGCCAATATGGCCCACTCTTTTAAGAATGGCGGCTCTAAAGACATACAGTCCTAGATTCAACACCTGGCCACAACATTTACTATCTATATGACACTGGATATATTATTTTACCTCTCTAGACATCAGTTCTCTTGTCTTTAAAATCAGGATAGTGGTAATCCTCGCTTTACAGCATTGTTATAAGGATCAAATGACATAATGAATAAAAACACTTGTTAAAGCACACAGTATATGGTAAACATTTAATAAATATTAGCTAGTACTTATTATTATTGAGCTACCAGCTGAAACCTGGGAGGAATGACATTCATCATTTTATTTTTTAATGTCATTAGTTAACTATTATTTACTCTCTCCAAATAAAAGAATTACTCAATACAATTTGATTTGAGCAGAATCTGTAAGAAAGTAGGTATAGTATAAACAGAAATTTGGATGAACTGAATCAACTTCATGTAGACAATACTGACTGATTAGTCTAAAAGTAAAATTAGTAGTGATAGAACATCAGTAGGTACTAATTGACTATTTATTGGATGAGTCTACAGCATAAATTATTCATTTTTAAGGCACAATAATTCAATAATCTATATTGAGGGAAATATTTCTTTTAGGATACAGAAGATATTATGAGCTTATAGAGTTTTAGGATCCTTTAACCTGTCAGTTGTCATTTATGGTACTTTGCTGTCTAAGCTTTCCAAGTTAAATTCTGAGGTAAAGAGGAATCTGAAATATTAAAGAGTAACTTACAAATATGATTTATTTAAAAAGGAGACAAATTCCAAAAACTTTCTTACTCCTCTGGCAACTCTAACTGGTAAGTAGGAGAGGCTTCTACTGAAGCTGTGTCTTAGACCACCGTGGTTGTGAACATCATGGAGTTAAGTGGATACAATATTTAAAAGATATGTGAAATAACTAATTATAATTGACATTTTTAAAAGTCACTATGATTTTAGGATAGTAGGCTAAATAAATTGATGTGGAAATTCAGAAATAGGGTCTTGCTATATAATCAGACTCATATTAGGATACTAATTTCTAGAGTATACATGTAGGCCATTAACATAGAAAATGGTCCCTGAAATGTAATTAAAATCTATTTTTATATAACCATAGCAAAAAATTTAAAAAAACTTCCCAGTCAGATACAGAAGGTGCCTAACAAACACAGCTATTAAAACAATGAAAGTATCTGAGAGAAGAAAGGGAGTTCATAACTCACTTCTACTGACTAGTTCATTTAGTTACTAATTGTCAAAATGAGGTCAGGCATGGTAACAAACATAGGAAGTCAGCTTGTTGCTAAGTTTCTATACTGTACTCTGAATACAAAATGTCTTGGTACCTTTGAGGGTAGCTAAAGCAAACAAATGATGCTCTACTAAGCCAATATGCGCCACAACCATATCAAACACATCTTTACATATAGTTTTGGTATCACAGGTCAGTTCCAGTCTCTGCCCGTTCAGAAGCATTATGTTTACTTTCCTTCGGTTATCCTCATTCTTCCCTTTCTTAGTCTACAATTGAAAAAATAAATGGCATTCATGAAAATAAGCATTATTAAAATTTTAACTGTTTTTTAGCATTAAATTACTGAAATTATTTTCTAAGTGTGACACAAATTGGTTTTATTACTTACAAGAATAGACCGTGGCAAATCCAAAGATATAAATGGTTCAATTGTCATTTTCACAAACTCAGGGCCAAAGAAATTCTGCAAATCACATAAGCAGAATCAATAGTTTTTACTATTTATTCTAGTTTTTTCCTTGAAAGGAAAAATAATGTAACAATAATAAATTACTTATGAAACTATAAAATCACCACATTAGAACTAGGTGATCTAAAAAAAAGTTGAAGCTTTCAAGAAGACGGTATACCGGAATTTACCAAGAACAGAAATAAATGGAGTATGCCTTACATTAACTTTAAACAAGTTTTTCCCCATCTTTGTTTTCTACTATTGATGCCGATGTCAAAAATAATGCCTGACCTTTATACTGTTTTACAGCGTTTTCACTATTTGGCATCCAGATAGACTCAGACTCAAAAAAAAAAAAATAGTATTCAAGAAGTAATAAAGAGTTATTAAGCTCATATAAGGATTTGGTTTAATATTGCTAATGCATGAAGTGATTGAACAGAATCTCATTGTCTTAGAAAGTGACATTCAGCCTAAAATAGATCGTAGGGTAGGTGTGGTGGCTCACAACTAATCCCAGTGCTTTGGGAGGCTGAGGCAGGAGGATCACTTGAGGCCAGGAGTTTGAGACCAACCTGGGCAACACAGTTAGAACCTGTTTCTACAAAAAATAAAAAAGTAGCTGGGCACTGTCGTGCATGCCTGTAGTTCAGCTACTTAGGAGGCTGAGGCCAGAGGATAACTTGAGCCCAGGAGTTCCAGGCTGCTGTGAGGTATAATCATACCACCACACTCCAGCCTCGCCAACAAAGTAAGACCCTGCCTCTAAAAAAATTAAAAGCAAACAGACAAAAACAAAAAAAAAACTGGTCATAGTTAAAAGACGTCTACTTTGTGTCTATATATATTTACCTGTAATCACTATCTTGGAAACCTATGACACTGTACTTTTTGTTTTAAATAGTGGCAACTAGGGATAGTATCAGTCACATAGTCTCTGACCCCTGTTAATGTCACCAGCAAGAAAATATCTCAGGAAATAAAGGACTCATGAGATGGGGAAAGTGGAGTGCAAACTCTGTACTTACTGCTTCTCAATCTATGATTTCCCTTTTCTCCTCTTGTATATTCTGGGGTTTTGGCCAAAGGGGAGAACTAGTTTAGGAGACAGTTTAAAACAAGTTAGACTCTGGGTGGGAGAAGGTTTGAGAAAAGACTTAAAGATTATATCTTAATGGGCAAAAGGTAGAATGAAACCAGGGCTAATCTTAAGGCCAGAGGCAGGTGGTTTGCATGTATGTGTAGGTGTGTGCTTGAACTAATGGATGTTACCAGAGTTTCATTTTTGTTGGTTTCTTCTTTGCATTTGGTTGTACAGCGCATTGATTGTTTGCTGTAGGAATTCTATTCAATTTAATTGACTGTGTAACACGTGACAGATAACATTTATGTAAAAGTAAACGTTTAACATAAGGGGCTTATTAATATTCAATGAACCAATAGGACACATTTTAAGCAAGAATAGAAATAGAGTAGAAAGAATGAAAGTGGAAGACGGCCAAATAGGAAGAGCTCCAGTCTGCAGCTTCCAGCGTGATCGACACAGAAGATGGGTGATTTCTGCATTTCCAACTGAGGCACCTGGTACATCTCATAGGGATTGGTTGGACAGTGGGTGCAGCCCTTGGGGGGCAAGCTGAAGCCGGTGGGGAGTGGGGTGTTGCCTCACCCAGGAAGCCCAAGTGGTAGGGGGATTTCCTTTTCCTAACCAAGGGAAGCTGAGACAAACTGCACCTGGAACAACAGAACACTCCCACCCAAATACTGCACTTTGCCCACAGTCTTAGCAACCAGCAGACCAGGAGATTTTCTCCTGTTCCTGGCTCGACAGGTCCCACAACCATGGAGCCTTGCTCACTGCTGGCACAGCAGTCTGAGATCAACTTGCAAGGCTGCAGCCTGGTGGCGGAAGGGATGTCCGCCATTGCTGAGGCTTGAGTAGGTAAACAAAGCGGCTGGGAAGCTCGAACTGGGTAGAGCCCACTGCAGCTCAGCAAGGCCTGCTGCCTCTATAGACTCCACCTCTGTGGGCAGGGCATAGCTGAACAAAAGGCAGCAGAAAATTCTGCAGACTTAAACATTCCTGTCTGACAGCTCTGAAGAGAGCAGTGGTTCTCCCAGCATGGCATCTGAACTCTGAGAATGGGTCCTTGACCCCCCCCATAGCCTAACTGGGAGACACCTCCCAGTAGGGGCTGACAGACACCTCATACAGTTGGGTGCCCCTCTGGGACAAAGCTTCCAGAGGAAGGATCAGGCAGCAATATTTGCTGTTCTGCAGCATCCACTGGTGATACCCAGGCAAACAGGGTCTGGAGTGGACCTCCAGCAAACTCCAAAAGACCTGCAGCTGAGGGATCTGACTATTAGAAGAAAAACTAGCAAACAGAAAGGAATAGCATCAATATCAACAAAAAAGGACATCTACAACAAACCCCATCTGTAGGTCACCAACATCAAAGACCAAAGGTAGATAATACCACAAAGATGGGGAGAAACCAGAGCAGAAAAGCTGAAAATTCTAAAAACCAGAGTGCCTCTTCTCCTCCAAAGGATCGCAGCTCCTCACCAGCAACAGAACAAAGCTGGATGGAGAATGACTTTGACAAGTTGACAGAAGTAGGTTTCAGAAGCTTGGTAATAACAAACTTTGAGCTAAAGGAGCATGTTCAAACCCATTGCAAGGAAGCTAAAAACCTTGCAAAATGGTTAGATGAATGGCTAACTAGAATAAACAGTGTAGAGAAGACCTTAAAAGACCTGATGGAGCTGAAAACCATGGCACAAGAACTTTGTGACACATGCACAAGCTTCAATAGCTGATTTGATCAAGTGGAAGAAAGGGTATCACTGATTGAAGATCAAATTAATGAAATAAAGCGAGAAGGCAAGTTTACAGAAAAAAAGAGTAAAAAGAAACGAACAAAGCCTCCAGGAAATATGGGACTATGTGAAAAGATCAAATCTACCTATGACTGTGTACCAGAAAGTGACGGGGAGAATGGAAGCAAGCTGGAAAACACTCTTTAGGATACTATTCAGGAGAACTTCCCCAACCTAGCAAGGCAGGCCAACATTCAAATTCAGGAAATACAGAGACCACCACAAAGATACTCCTTGAGAAGAACAATCCCAAGACACATAATTGTCACATTCACCAAGGTTGAAATGAAGGAAAAAATGTTAAGGGCAGACAGAGAGAAAGGTCAGGTTACCCACAAAGGGAAGCCCAACAGACTAACAGCAGATCTCTCTGCAGAAACCCAACAAGCCAGAAGAGAGTGGTGGCCAATATTCAATATTCTTAAAGAAAAGAATTTTCAACCCAGAATTTCATATCCAGCCAAACTAAGCTTCATAAGTTAAGGAGAAATAAATTCCTTTGCAGACAAGCAAATGCTGAGAGATTTTTGTCACCACCAGGCCTGCCTTACAAGAGCTCCTGAAGGAAGCACTAAACATGGATAGGAACAACCAGTACCAGCCACTGCAAAAACATGCCAAATTGTAAAAACCATCGATGCTATGAAGAAATTGCCCCAATTAATGGGCAAAATGACCAGATAACATCATAATGACAGGATCAAATTCACACATAACAATATTAACCTTAAATGTAAATGGGCTAAATGCCCCAATTAAAAGATACAGACTGGCAAATTGGATAGTCAAGACTCATTGGTGTGCTGTATTCAGGAGACCCATCTCACATGCAGAGATACACATAGGCTCAAAATAAAGGGATGGAGGAAGATCTACCAAGCAAATGGAAACCAAAAAAAAAAAAAAAAAAAAAAAAAGTGGGGGTTGCAATTCTAGTCTCTGATAAAACAGACTTTAAACCAACAAAGATCAAAAGAGACAAAGAAGGCCATTACATAATGGTAAAGGGATCAATTCAACAAGAAGAGCTAAATATCCTAAATATATATGCACCCAAGACAGGAGCACCCAGATTCATAAAGCAAGTCTTTAGAGACCTACAAAGAGACTTAGACACCCACACAACAATAATGGGAGACTTTAATACCCCACTGTCAATATTAGATCAACGAGACAGAAGGTTAACAAGGATATCCAGGACTTAAACTCAGCTCTGCAACAAGTGGACCTAATAGACATCTACAGAACTCTCCACCCCAAATCAACAGAATATACATTCTTCTCAGCACCACATCACACTTATTCTAAAATTGACCACACAATTGGAAGTAAAGCACTCTTCAGCAAATGTAAAAGAACAGAAATCACAACAAACTGTCTCTCAGACCACAGTGTGATCAAATTAGAACTCAGGATTAAGAAACTCACCCAAAACCACACAACTGCATGGAAACTGAACAACCTGCTCCTGAATGACTACTGCGTACATAACGAAATGAAGGCAGAAATAAAGATGTTCTTTGAAACCAATGAGAACAAAGACACAATGTACCAGAATCTCTGGGACACATTTAAAGCAGTGTGTAGAGGGAAATTTATAGCACTAAATGCCCACAAGAGAAAGCAGAAAAGATCTAAAACCGACACCCTAACATTACAATTAAAAGAACTAGAGAAGCAAGAGGAAACACATTCAAAAGCTAGCAGAAGGCAAGAAATAACTAAGATCAGAGGAGAACTGAAGGAGACAGAGACACAAAAAACCCTTCAAAAAACTCAATGAATCCAGAAGCTAGTTGTTTGAAAAGATCAACAAAATACACCGCTAGCAAGACTAATAAAGAGAAAAGAGAGAAGAATCAAATAGATGCAATAAAATATGATAAAGGGATATCACCACTGACCCCACAGAAATACAAACTACCATCAGAGAATACTATAAACACTTTGATGCAAATAAACTAGAAAACCTAGAAGAAATGGATAAATTCCTGGACACACACACTCTCCCAAGACTAAGCCAGGAAGAACTTGAATCCCTGTATAGACTAATAACAGGCTCTGAAATCGAGGCAATAATTAACAGCCTACCAACCAAAAAAAGTCCAGGACCAGATGGATTTACAGCCAAATTCTACCAGAGGTACAAGAAGGAGCTGGTACCATTCCTTCTGAAACTATTCCAATCAACAGAAAAAGAGGTAACTCATTTTATGAGGCCAACATCATGCTGATACCAAAGCCTGGCAGAGACACAACAAAAAAACAGAATTTTAGACCAATATCCCTGATGAACATCGATGCAAAAATCCTCAGTAAAATACTAGCAAACCGAATCCAGCAGCACATCAAAAAGCTTATCCACCATGATGATCAAGTCGGCTTCATCCCTGGGATACAAGGCTGGTTCAACATATGCAAATCAATAAATGTAATCCATCACATAAACAGAATCAATGACAAAAACAACATAATTATCTCAATAGATGCAGAAAAGGCCTTCAACACAATTAATCAGCCCTTCATTCTAAAAACTCTCTATAAACTAGGTATTGATGGAACCTACTTCAAAATAATAAATGCTATTTATGACAAACCCACAGCCAGTATCACACTAAATGAGCAAAAACTGGAAGCATTCCCTTTGAAAACTGGCACAAGACAGGGATGCCCTCTCTCTCCACTCCTATTCAACATAGTGTTGGAAGTTCTGGCCAGGGCAATCAGGCAAGAGAAGGAAATAAAGGGTATTCAACTAGGAAAAGAGGAAGTCAAATAGTCCCTGTTTGCAGATGATATAATTGTATATTTAGAAAACCCACTGTCTCAGCCCAAAATCTCCTGAAGCTGATAAACAACTTCAGCAAAGTCTCAGGATACAAAATCAATGTGCAAAAATCACAAACATTCCTATACACCAATAACAGACAAACAAAGAGCCAAATCATGAGTGAACTCCCATTCACAATAGCTACAAAGAGAATAAAATACCTTTACAAGGGATGTGAAGGACCTCTTCAAGCAGAACAACAAACCACTCCTCAATGACATAAAAGAGGACACAAACAAATGGAAGAACATTCCATGCTCATGAATAGGAAGAATCAATATCGTGAAAATGGCCATACTGCCCAAGGCAATTTGTAGATTCAATGCCATCCCCATCAGGCTGCCAATGACTTTCTTCACAGAATTGGAAAAAACTACTTTAAAGTTCATATGGAACCAAAAAAGAGCCCACATAGTGAAGACAATCCTAAGCAAAAAGAACAAAGCTGGAGGCATCACGCTACCTGACTTCAAACTATACTACAAGGCTACAGTAACCAAAACAGCATGGTACTGGTACCAAAACAGATATATAGACCAATGGAACAGAAGAGAGGTCTCAGAAATAATACCACACATCTACAACCATCTGATCTTTGACAAACTTGACAAAAACAATCAATGGGGAAAGGATTCCCTATTTAATAAATGGTGCTGAGAAAACTGGCTAGCCATATGTAGAAAGTTGAAACTGGATCCCTTCCTTACACCTTATACAAAAATTAATTCAAGATAGATTAAAGAGTTAAATGTTAGACCTAAAACCATAAAAATCCCAGGAGAAAACCTAGGCAATACCATTCAGGACATAGGGATGGGTAAGGACTTCATGACTAAAACACCAAAAGCAATGGCAACAAAAGCCAAAATTGACAAATGGGATCTAATTAAACTAAAGAGCTTCTGCACAGCAAAAGAAACTAGCATCAGAGTAAACAGGCAATCTACTGAATGGGAGAAAATTTTTGCAATCTACCCATCTGACAAAAGGCTAATATCCAGAATCTACAGAGAACTTCAACAAATTTACAAGAAGAAAACAAACAACCCCATCAAAAGTGGGCAAAGGATATGAAGAGACACTTCTCAAAAGAAGACATTTGTCTTCGCCCTCTCTTGCGGGTCGGGGTTACATGGCGATGACTGTGGCAAAGCGAGAGCCTCGGAGACACCTCTGCCGCCAGCACAGCCGGAGACCTGAGCCGACACTGGGGGCTCTCTGCAAGCCCCACACTCTCTCGATGAGTCAGAGAAGTCTCGTTGTATCAGCGTAAGATGGATGGGAGCTTTGATTGTGATTGTGGTGAGCTGGAGCCACCTGATCACGAACAAAAGACATCTTCTGTTAACCAACAACTGCCACAGCTTCCTGTTGAAATAAATATATAGCAACAAAGGAAGAAAAGAAGCAAAACAGAAATAGTGCTTATCAGCACCTTAGAATGATGCTGCTCAGGACCAATCCAACACTGAATGTATCTTCACTGTGAGGAGAATGTTCATAGAAGCCTGTTGTGTGCATATTTATTCACATTTTTGTTAAATGTTAAATCATTTAGCATGGTAATTTGAGTGTACAGTATGTCATTTCATTCCGTTTGAGTTTCTTGTTTTCTTTAAATGTCTGCAGAGTTGCTGCCGCTTTCTTGAGCTATGAGTACTGCAATCTTTTTAATTCTCAATATGAGTAGAGCTTTTTGAGCTTTAAATCTAAGGGGAACTCAACAGGCCTGTCTGGCATATGCAATGAACATCAAGAAACCATCTTGCTGTGGAAGCATAATTATTTTTCTTCTCACTTTTGAAAGATCTTTCCTTTTGATGCCAGTTTTCTTCCTTGTTTACACAAGTTCAATTCGAAGGGAAAAGGCAATAGTAAGGGTTTCAAAATGGCAGAGAAATTTGAAAGTCTCATGAACATTCATGGTTTTGATCTGGGTTCTAGGTATATGGACTTAAAACCATTGGTTGTGAAGGCAATGGCTTAGTTTCTTCTGCTGTAGACAATACCTGTGACAGAAGAGTAGCCATCAAGAAAACTGCCCTTACTGATCCCTAGAGTATCAAACATGCTCTACGTGAAATCAAAATTATTAGAAGACTTGACCATAGTAACACTGTGAAAGTGTTTGAAATTCTTGGTCCCAGTGGAAGCCAATAAACAGACGATGTGGGCTCTCTTATGGAACTGAACAGTGTTTACATTGCTCAGGAGTACATGGAGACTTGGCTAATGTGCTGGAGCAGGGCCCTGTACTGGAAGAGCGTGCCAGACTGTTCATGTATCAGCTGCTACAGGGGCTCAAGTATATTCACTCTGCAAATGTACTGCACAGAGATCTCAAACCAGCTAATCTTTTCATCAATACTGAAGACTTGGTGCTGAAGATAGGTGACTTTGGTCTTGCATGGATCATGGATCCTCATTATTCCCAAAAGGGTCATCTTTCTGAAGGATTGGTTACTAATTGGTACAGATCTCCACGTCTTTTACTTTCTCCTAATGATTACACTAAAGCCATTGACATGTGGGCTGCAGGCTGCATTCTTTGCTGAAATGCTGACTGGTAAAACCTTTTTGCAGGTGCACACGAACTTGAACAGATGCAGCTGATTTTAAAATCTATTCCTGTTGTACATGAGGAAGATCATCAGGAGCTTCTCAGCATAATTCCAGTTTACATTAGAAATGACATGACTGAGTCACACAAACCTTTAACTCAGCTGCTTCCAGGAATCAGTCGAGAAGCACTGGATTTCCTGGAACAAATTTTTATATTTAGCCCCATGGATCGGTTAATAGCAGAAGAAGCGCTCTCCCATCCTTACATGAGCATATATTCTTTTCCAATGGATGAGTCAACTTCAAGCCATCCTTTTCATATTGAAGATGAAGTTGATGATATTTTGCTTATGGATGAAACTCACAGTCACATTTATAACTGGGAAAGGTACCATGATTGTCAGTTTTCAGAGCATGATTGGCCTATACATAACAACTTTGATATTGATGAAGTTCAGCTTGATCCAAGAGCTCTGCCCGATGTCACTGATGAAGAAGAAGTACAAGTTGATCCCTGAAAATATTTGGAGGGAGATCGGGAAAAGTATCTGGAGGATCCTGCTTTTGATACCAATTACTCTACTGAGGCTTGTTGGCAATACTCAGATCATCATGAAAACAAATATTGTTATCTGGAGTGTAGCCATACTTGTAACTACAAAACGAGCTCATCATCATATTTAGATAACTTAGTTTGGAGAGAGAGTGAAGTTAACCATTACTATGAACCCAAGTTTATTATAGATCTTTCCAGTTGGAAAGCACAAAGCAAAGAAAAATCTGATAAGAAAGGCAAATCAAAGTGTGAAAGGAATGCATTGGTTAAAGCCCAGATAGCACTAGAGGAAGCATCACAGCAAATGGCTGCAAAAGAAAGGGAAAAGAATCAGGGATTTGAATTTGATTCCTTTATTGCAGGAACTATTCAACTTAGTTCCCAAGATGAGCCTGCTGATGTTATTGATAAATTAAATGACTTGAAGAGCTCAGTGTCCCAACTAGAATTGAAAAGTTTGATATCAAAGTCAGTAAGCTGAGAAAAACAGGAAAAAGGAATGGCAAATCTGGCTCAATTAGAAGCCTTGTACCACTCTTCTTGGGACAGCCAGTTTGTGAGTGGTGGGGAGGACTATTATCTCATCAATCAGTTGTGTGAGGTAAGGAAGGATGAACAACTTGAGAAGGAAAACACACTAGTTACTTGGACAAGTTCTCTAGCAGGAAAGAAGATACTGAAATGCTAGAAACTGAGCCAGTAGAAGATGGGAGGCTTGGGGAGAAAGGACATGAGGAAGGATTTCTGAACAACAGTGGGGAGTTCCTCTTTAACAAGCAGCTCGAGTCCATAGACATCCCACAGTTTCACAGTCCAGTTGGGTCACCACTTAAGTCAATACAGTCCACATACCTTCTGCTATGAAATCTTCCCCTCAAATTCCTCATAAAACATACAGCAGCATTCTGATACATCTGAACTAAAACACTCAGCAGACATTTATCTTTGTATTCTTCAGGAAATGTGTTTTGTCTTCTTTTATTACTAGTGTTTAAGTCATTTTTTACTTGAATCAGATGGTGTCATTTAGTAAGGATTTTATGAGTTATTGGTTTTTAAAATCCAAACTTTCTTTTTCTACATGTGAGACAGTTTTCATTTTAACTGGCATGTCATTTGCACACAAAAATAAAGACTAGAGCAAAATAACGTAACGCAGGAGGAGAAAAGAAATGCACTAAGTAAAGAACATTCTCTCATAGAACAATGATCTGTTTTACAGGAAACAAACCTTGCCTTGAAATTTATACAGTGAGACTGTACATAATTGCATGAAAGTAGCTATTTTTTCTAAGACATTTTTCATTCATGAGTATTTTCAAGTTGTTCATACTGTACACATTTCTTAAAACACATGATACCGGCAACAAGTGAAAATGAATGCCGAATTAGGTACACATGTGTTATCTACCTCAAGGTAACAAGAGTATGTGGCAAAACATATACCACTCTTAGTGCTTCACAAAATGCACTTCTATTTAGCCAGTGTTTATTGTAGTAAACTATTCTTAGTAAAACTGATTCATTGTTTATAAATGTTCTGGTATGCATTCTTCATAGTAAAGTGTTAATACATCACATCTTATTTATTTTAGCAAATCAGTATATTTTCTGTATTTAATTATAAAAATTGGCTTAGTTTTAAAAACTTATTTGCAAATACACTTTTTCCATTTGTCACTATGGTTTGTTGCCTACCTAGCTGAATCTATAATGTCAGCTTATCCTAAGGCTGTCCACGTACTTAATTTACTTAAGTGTTCATTTCAAGTAACATACTCACTGTGTATAGGAATTTGTATTTTGGAGGTGCTTGATCTATCTACAAAGAAAAATTAATTAGGAATTACTTGATTATAAAATGCTCCTAGAAGTCTTAATTGTGTTTGTTTTTTTAAAAAAACGAATGTTAGACTTGTGTGCATGGAAGTAATTAAGGTGCATCATTATTGTAGTTTAAAAGTTGTACATGACAAGATATTTTGTTTTTACTGTGTGTTTTTACTGAATGATCTATTCCCCATCCCAAGGCAAGCATGAATAAAATTAGGTTAAATGTAAAAAAAAAAAGAAGACATTTATGCAGCCAACAGACACATGAAAAAATGCTCATCATCACTGGTTATCAGAGAAATGCAAATCAAAAACACAATGAGATACCATCTCATGCCAGTTAGAATGGTGATCATTAAAACGTTAGGGAACAACAGATGCTGGAGAGGATGTGGAGAAATAGGAATGCTTTTACACTGTTGGTGGGAGTGTAAAGTAGTTCAACCTTTGTGGAAGACTGTGGCGATTACTCAAGAATCTAGAACTAGAAATACCATTTGACCCCGCAATCCCAATCCTGGGTCTATACCCAAAGGATTATAAATCATGCTACTATAAAGACACATGCATACGTATGTTTATTGCAGCACTATTCACGATAGCAAAGACTTGGAACCAACCCAAATGTCCAACTGGATAAAGAAAATGTGGCACATATACACTATGGAATACTATGCAGCTATAAAAAAGGATGAGTTAATGTCCTTTGCAGGGACATGGATGAAGCTGGAAACCATCATTCTCAGGAAAGTATCACAAGAACAGAAAACCAAACACCACATGTTCTCACTCATGGGTGGGAACTGAACAATAAGAACACTTGGATACAGGGCGGGGAACCTCACACACCAGGGCCTTTCAGGGGGTGGGGAGCTGGGGGAGGGATAGCATTAGGAGAAACACCTAATGTAATGTAAAATGACGAGTTGATAGGTGCAGCAAACCAACATGACACATGTACACCTATGTAACAAACCTGCACATTGTGCACATGTCCCCTAGAACTTAAAGTATATATATAAAAGAAGAATAAACTGGTCTGCCATGGGAAACACAGAATCTAATAAAGATCAACTATGGCAATAGGGTATGAAGAAGTTAAGATGAGTCTGCACCAAAAGAAAAAAAAATCCTAAAAATTTTTGTTTTGGGAAAGAATATTAATTTAAAGCGTACTTCCAAACCCCATTACCCTTTTCGGCCTCAGAAATATAACCTCCAGCTCTTTTCAGAAAAAACACTATGTAGTCCTTTAATGACCAGTAGTTCAAATTATCTAATCACTGACACAGAATATCTCTGATGAAGAAATGTTTTGTTTGAAATAGCTAGAAATTGACTGCCTAAGAAAGGAAACAGGATTTTAGCAAAATGACATATAACAGTGGCATGCTATAAAGGTACGATCTATAATTTATGAATTGTGAATGAACCAAAGTCTAGCTTAGCTATCTAAAACTAAGGTTTAAGAAAAAGGGGTGTATATGTATGTGCCGTTTGTGCTGCTCACTGAATTATTATATTGGAAGCCCATACTATATTGTATGACATCCTACCTATTACTTAGTTTTGATGTAGATATTGGTAATAAATTGATGAAGCCTTATTGAATTTCTTCCTTTTGCCTGAAATATGTTCAGTTACATTTTATTGGAATCTAAAAACTTCAAAAATTGGGTAGTGTTTTGTAAACTACAATCCAATTCCACATTTTAAAAATTAGCACAATGAGGAATAAAGAGGTTTTAAAATTTACATAAAGTCATATAACAGCATCATAAGGAATAGAATACATGTCTTCCAATTTGTAGTTCAATGCAATTTTCACCACACAAAAGTTTTTTCTCCTTAGAGAAAAAATTTCTCTAAGGAAATTTTTTTTCCTTTCTTAAGGAAATTTGAATTCTATTAACTTCAGAGCATACAAATGTGCTTTTAAGATAATTCTCTGAAGCAAAGAACAGAAAATGAAAATAGTATAGGGTAATATAATTTCTTAGTGCAGAACTAAAAAGAAAAAATCATTCTAGATTTTACCAGGTTTACTATTATTTATTTTGCTTTTGAAGAATTATTTTAAACTAACATTACAAATAAAATATTGCTTCACCTTTCAAGTTGGTGATAGTAAAAAAGAATGATAATATCCAGAATAGGTAAGAATATGAAGAAACAGGCATGATCATAGGAAGAAAAAACTGGCACAAACTTTTGGAAGGGTAATTTGACAATATGTATCAAATGTCTTAAACGGTGTCTGCCTTTGACTAGGCTATTTTACTTGGAGAAAGTTATCTGCAATGAGTTAGCTACAGGGATGTTCATTAAAGCATCTGTCCCCAATCTTTTTGGCACCAGGAAAGGGTTTTGTGGAAGAAAATTTTTCCACGGATAGGTAGGAGTGGATGGTTTTGGGATGAAACTGTTCCACCTCAGATCATCAGGCATTAGATTCTCATAAGGAACATGTAACGCAGTTCACAACAGGGCTCATGCTCCTATGAGAATCTAACGTTGACGCTGATCTGAAGGAGGTAGAGCTCAGGTGGCAATGCTAGCTCCTTGCTCACCTCCTGCTGTGACCAGGCCATGGACCAATGCTGACTTGTGGAGCCCTGCTTTAGAGCATTACTTTCAACAGCAAATTAGAAACATTTAAAATGTCCAATAATTGGAACTCACTAAAGAAATTATAGTACACAGTAAAGTCATGTAATAAAGTATTTTATAACACTAACAATAATATAGAAGTTGTAAAATGTTTAAGATAGTTTACATGAGAAAAGAACCGTTCATTTTGATTTTATGTTTATAAAAATATATTTAAAGTCAGGGTGAAAGAAAAATATACCAACTAGAAGAACAGACACATAAAAATATCCTTCCACATGATACAAGACACAGACTTGTTCCTTCCTGTCTTTGGATACTGTAAATGTGAGGATATGATGTCTGGAGCTAATGGAGTCCTCTTTTAACTATAAAGTCAATTATTACTAAAATTCTGAGAATGATGGAGCAGCAAGATGAAATGCACTTGATAACATTCTTGAACTTTGGAACTAATCTTGAACTTTCCATGTCTGATCTTCTCAACATATGGAATAATAAATTTCTTAATATTAAAAAATAATCTCCCACAATACCACATACAGCCAGTTAACTTTAAGGATTACAAATATACTTTTAAAGTATATAGTTAGGACACTCTAAATTCATCTAAGTTATTTTTTAAATGAAATAATGAAAATAGCTAAATGTTTATTTTAATATCAACCAAAAGATATTTAATCCCAGTGGAAATGAATATGGGATTTCAGTTTCATCTACAGGTAACTTTAGATGGATACCTATAGCAATTTTTAAAAGTACTTTGCCCAAGAGTTCCCTGTGAGAGCAGGTTTAGATGTGTAGTGACCTGAGAATCAACTTACCCTCAGTTTTCTTTGGGTCATGGCCGTTTCTAGGGCAATTTCTCTTAATGGATCCCTGGTGATGTCAAGCATGGACGCTTTGATTGTGTCTCCCGGATATAAGCTCAACCGAGACTGCCTAAGGGCCATTTTGGCTTGCAGCTGCATCAGTTCTTCTTCTTGCCGTTTTAGCATGATCTCTTGATTAATTAAGTTGCCTTCAAAGGGTGTTTCATATTGTCTGCTATATAGAAAAGAGGAGACAGGTGAGGATTGGGAGGAAAACAATTGTTTTAAGGCTAATCAAGCAAACTTCATTTTAAGTAAGGTTGCAAGAGCTTAATCAAATTTTATTTTCCCATCTCAGAAGAATCTTTGCATTACATAGTATAGTATGAAGAAATATATAGGCTGGGCGTGGTGGCTCATGCCTGTAATCCCAGCACTTTGGGAGGTGAGGCGGTTGGATCACTTCAGTCCAGGAGTTCGAGACTAGCCTGGGCAACATGGTGAAACCCTGTCTCTACAAAAAATACAAAAAATTAGCTGGCCAAGGTGGCACACACCCGTAGTCCTGGCTACTCAGGAGGCTGAGGCGTAGAATTGAGTGAGCCTGGGGGTGAGGGGGTTGAGACTGCAGTGAGCTGGGATGGTACTACTGCACTCCACCCTGGGTGACAGAAGAAAGGAGAGGAGAGGAGACTGAGAGGGGGAGGGGAAGGAGGAGAGAGAGGGGAAAGGGGGGATGGGGGAGGGGGAAGGGAAGGAAATATGTATTTGATCTTTGTCCCCAGTTCTTGACAATGAGCTCCTAAAACCCTTGAAGTCTCTTGGGTGTTAGGAGCCTCTTGTTGTAGTAATGAAACTCTGATCATACTACCTATATAAAACAGAATTTGGACATTACTCCCTGCTCTCCCTATTCCCTTAGGTAGCTTTATCTTTCTTCAAGGCACCATCATTATATGGCAGTATTATTATTTACTTGCTTTTTCATAGTTATTGGCTATCTCTCATTTCCCTCAAGGGACTTTCTGTGTTGTTCACAACTCTATCTCCAGTATCTAAAAGCACCTAGTACATGGCAGGTGCTCAATGATTACTTGTAAAGTCAATAACTGAATGTAATTTTATGGCTCACTCTCACTTAAGGGGAGGGTCAAAGATAATAGTAAGACCTTGAATGCACACATTTACACTCAAACCTGTTATTTTCATAAAATATTACAGTCTTCTAGCTAAAATTATTTCACATCAGAGCTACTAAAAGGTAGCAAAAATAATTATCACTGTTATCTCTCCAAATATGATATCTAACCAAAACTTCTATAAAAACTGAAAAGTTTGAGACAAAAGTCAAAAACAAAAACAACTCTGTTTGGAGTGGAAACAAAGGTTACCTCAACAAGCAGAGAGGCACAGAGGCAGTGGGAACGTACTATGTATAAACTTACTTCAAAAGCTAATATATAAAAAGGCTTAGAAATTCTCTTTGGAAACCACTTTGAATGCCCTTTTTGGTCACTGAAAGACACTTTTGATAGCTCAGAATAAAAAAATTACTCATTCTGCTGCATCTGACTCATAATTTCCTGTTAATCTCCCCCCACCCCACTACGATACAAATCAATAGCACTCTCTGGATCTGTTTTGCCATTTTATTCCAGCTAAAGGGAATGGAAACTTTTGTAAAGAAGCATGCAACATGTACAAATACAGCACTATTTATACATTTTACAAATGTGTGACCTAAAGAAGAAAATAGGACTCCTGACTACGTACCAGCATGTTAAGGATATTATCAGAGTGTATTCTGCAAGTGAATAGGAATTTGGACAGTATTTCAAGCTAAATGTGTATTTAAGTGGGCAGAAAAAAGATGGAACTAGTAAAAAGAAATAGAGTTTAGCAACGTAACATTAGACAATACATACATACAGCTAACAATCTATTTCCTGAAACATTTTTCTTTCACCTAAACCTATATCTATCTCAGATGCTATGAACACCACATGGGCTATTTCTTCCCATAAAATATGAAAAAAAAATATAGTTTACCCCTTAAACATAGATTTGACAAATACGGTGGCCTTAATGTTTCCTTAAATAAAATATGGAAACAATCAAAATTAAGATTCTCTCATAACCTTGACACTTTTGAGGTTCCTTATCAAGAAAATTAACATAAGGCTCCCAAAATGATTTAATTTTGCTTCAATGAGTATGTTTTAAAATTTAAAAACCCAAACCAAATTGGCTATAAATCAATTGTTAACACATATCCCAATGCTTCTTCAGGTGTTATCTCTATTTCTATTGTTTATATTAAAAGCAAGAGTTTTCAATTGGCTAAAGTGGGCATAATAGTAACTATTCATAGGTTCCAAATTAGATGCATAGAGAAAAGTCACTTCTAAAACACATTCTCCCTCAATTCAACACTGAGCTTTGTGCAATTCAATATTGGTTTCTTATTGTTGTTATTCCCACATGCTTTTGCTTCATTAGAAAAACAGAGTAAACAGACAACCTACAAAATGGGAGAAAATATTTGCAAACTATGCATCTGACAAAGGTCTAATAGCCAGCATCTATAGGGAACTTAAATTTACAAAAGAAAAACAAACAACTCCATTAAAAAGTGGGCAAAGCACATGAAAAGACACCCTCAAAATATGTGCAGCCTACAAGCACTGAACAAAGCTTCATATCATTGATCATTACAGAAATGCAAATCAGAACCACAATGAGATACCATCTCACACCAATCAGAATGACTATTACTAAAAAGTCAAAAAATAATATATGCTGGTGAGGTTGCAGAGAAAAGGGAACACTTACACAGTGTTGGGAGTGTAAATTAGTTCAACCATTGTGGAAAACGATATGGAGATACCTCAAAGCTAAAAGCAGAATGACCATCAGACTCAGCAATCCCATTACTGGGTATATACCCATAGGAATATAAATCATTCTACCATAAAGACACATACACACGAATGTTCACTGCAGCACTATTTACAATAGCAAAGACATGGAATCAACCTAAATGTTCTAAATGTTCATGAATGACAGATTGTATGAAGAAAATGTGGTACATATGCACAATGGAATACTATCCAGCCATGAAAAAGAATGAGATCATGTCTTTTGTGGGAACATGGATAGAGCTGGAGGCTATTATCCTTAGCAAACTAATGCAGGAACAGAAAACCAAATACCACATGTTCTCACTTATAAGTTGGAGCTAAATGACAAGAACTTCTGAACACAAAGAAGGAAACAACAGATACTGGGGTCTAATTGAGCAGGGAGAGTGGGAGGAGGGAGAGGAACAGAAAAGATAACTGTTGGGTACTGGGCTTAATACCTACTTGACAAAATAGTATGTACACAAACCCCCGTGACAAGTGTTTATATAACAAACCTTCACATGTACCCCCAAACTGAAAATAAATATTAAAAAATAAAAAGAAAAAGAAAACTGTGTAACATAAAGCATAGATCTTTGTCTCCTACCTCTTTGTCCAAAATTATCAAAATGGGGTCATCACAAGGACACAGTAATATAAAATGTTATTATGCAAATATAGATTGCTTTACGTAAATGAATACTTACCGGAGTTTTCCTCAAAGAAAAAAAATTAGACTATTTTAAAAAGTACAAGAAACAAAAGAAACAACTTTAATTAAAAGTGGACCATTAGCCCAGGCGCAGTGGCTCCCACCTGTAATCCCAGCACTTTGGGAGGCTGAGGTGGGTGGAGAACTTGAGGTCAGGAGTTCAAGACCAGCCTGGCCAAAATGGTGAAACCCCATCTCTACTAAAAATACAAAAGTTAGCTGGGCGTGGTGGCAGGCTCCTGCAATCCTAGCTACTTGGGAGGCTGAGGCAGGAGAATTACTTGAACCTGGGAGGCAGAGGTTGCAGTGAGCCGAGATAGCGCCACTACATTCCATCTGGGCAGCAAAGTGAGACTCCATCTCAAAAAAATAAAAAAAAAGTGGACCATTAACTAAAGAATTAACTAAAGAATAATTTTAGTGTAAAGTATTTAATTATGTAGACTCTGAACTGTGAATAGTCTGTTTTAATCACATGGTTAGGGTTACCTGACCTATTAATAGTTTACAAGTGTGAAACAGTGTCTGGCAGAATTAATTAGCTAAGGGGCAAGTTTCTGTTTATTTCCAAGTGATTCTTTTCTATTTGGTGGCACCTGAATTAAACAAACTGAAATTCAGAATTAGAAAGGATTCCCACATTTTAGAAGTAAATTCTGAAGCAACTTCTGGTTCTCTAATATATTACAAATTTGAAATTAATGCTTAGCATTAACTACATCTTTTGTTCACATAAGGGACCTGGGCATACACGAGAAAGACACACATCACTGCTGACTTGACACCTTTCAGTTTAAACAACATAAATCAACACACAGCTATAATACCACCATCCTAAGCGGAGCACAAACATAATACTGACACCTTATAAGAAATTCACTAAGTACGTCACTATGAAAATGAACTCTAAATAGCCTAAATCACGCTTTAAAAAAAATACCGCATAACCTCTTTTAAGCCAGGAAAGATACAGTGAATAATTAACTTTTTACATAATAGGTTACTTAGTGGTAACCTGCTCACTATTCATTCAATAAATAAATACTCACTGAAAGCTTGCTGGCTGAGCCTATTCCAACCTTTCAAGACAGGTATTATTCTCTTAGAAATCAAGGTTTACTATCTTCTCACAGATTTTTAATCCCATGCCTTCAACTTCCTGTTATTTTATATTCATACTGATAATTTAAAAAATTAAGCACAACTATAAATAATTAGAGCAAATCATCATGATTTTAAAAGATTCCAATACTCTGTCTTTCATATAATTGATGAATTTCTGAGAACTTTTACAAAAACAAAGAGAGCTAAGGGAAAGGAAGAGAAAAGGAAAATACAAAAAATAAAGGGAGAAGGATAATAATAAAAAAATTATAGTTGATTCATGCCTGTAATCCCAGCACTTTGGGAGGCTGAGGCAGGTGGATCATTTGAGGTCAGGAGTTTGAGACCAGCCTTGCCAATATGGTGAAACCCCATCTCTACTAAAAATTCAAAAACTAGCCAGGCGCAGTGGCGCATACGTGCAATCCCAGCTACTTGGGAGACTGGGGCAGGAGAATTGCTTGAACCTGGGAGATGGAGGTTGCAGTGAGCCGAGATTGCGCCACTGCACTCCAGCTTCTGTGACAGAGCAAGACTCCGTCTCAAAAAAAAAAAAAAAAAAAATTTTTATTTAATTCAAATAAAAAACAAACACTGGTCACTGGCAATGTATCATCACTACTTTTTCATGACATACCTTGGTCTCTGTGACTGGCTTTGACTTAAGGTTTCATCTACCTCTGGGAGACCACTGCTGGATTCAAACCTCTTTGAGGCT
The DNA here is from genome assembly GCF_049350105.2 of Macaca mulatta. NCBI lineage: Eukaryota > Metazoa > Chordata > Mammalia > Primates > Cercopithecidae > Macaca > Macaca mulatta. The sequence goes on along the minus strand of NC_133410.1, from coordinate 96,038,689 downwards.
TCACTTCTTTTCACTAATTATGAATGAAAAAGAAATAATGGCACAGGTGATACAAACATGAGAGTAATTTTATTTAAAACTCAAACACTTAGCAGACAGAGTTGTACAAATCAAATTCACAGAACAAAATTAATGACATAATGTTATTAAACTCTTTTGAGGTAAATCATGTTACTTTTAAAGACAATGAATTATTATCTCTGTAATGAAAAGGACTACATCATTATTTGATGAAACTGCTATCTAGTTCTTATACTACTATTAAGCAACCAGCAGTGTTTTTTCAATTTTGCAATTTTAGACAGTATTATTCTTTCTGACAATTTATATTAATATTTCAACACTATTGAAAATAATAATAATCATGGTTTCTTACAAACAGTTTGCTTGTTTCAGATGCCTCCTACCTTGTCTGAAATCTGATTCAGAGGAAATAACAGATGGACTTTCACTGGAGGTGCTAAAGACATCACCATGGTAAGTTTTGTATCTTCGAACTGGTTCTAAAAGGATGAAAACACACAGATTAGAAAACAAACTCATTAGCTATTCCACATAAATCAAAATATTACTTTTAATCTTGTGGGACTAAAACATTTTATACATTGCTTTAAATTTACCAATCGCTGGAGTGTATTCAAATAATGAGTTCCAATTTTTGAGTTGGTTATGAGCGTGGACTCTGGAGTCAGACTGCCTCAGTTTGAATCTCAGTTCCACCACTTTCTAGTGTGTGACCTTAGAAAAGTAATTTAACCTCCCCATGACTCTTCTTTTAATTCAGCCAGAAACGGGGTATAATAATAGTGCACATCTCATAAGACTGTGAGAATTAACTGAATTAACATATGCAAAGCTTTTAGAGCGGATACTATGTAAGCATCATTATTACAGTTTTTGAATGTTTACTATGTGTAATTCTGTTAGATTCTATGAGGAATAGACACTCCAAAGACAAAACAATCTCAAAGAATTTGAAATGTGGAAGATAAATAACCCAATACTTAATTTGACACAGAATGCTTAGTTCCACCAGAATAAGATAAGCATTTGGAAGGGGTTACTGCGTAGGTTTGTACAGAGTGTGCACTGTACAAGGGGGCCGGGCCCAGGGGCAAGTGTGGACTAAAATCTAAATCCTACCTTCTAAGTATTTCTGAACCATCCCCTCTCCTTCAGCCCCACTGTTTGTATCATTGAGCACTATTCATGTCACTCCTGAACTACTACCTGTCTCCTAAATCCCCTTTCTGCAGTTTTGCTCCTTTGCATAATTCACATTACAGAAAGTAAACTTCCCAGAAATGAAAACCTGAGCTATTATATTTCTTAAAATCCTTGAAACTAGAGTCTTCAACATACAGTTTAAAAACTCCTTAGCTTGGTATTCAAAGCCTTTTATAAGCTGGTCCTCAACTAGATTTATTTTATTCTTTAGAGACAGGGTCTTACTTTGTTGCCTAGGCTGGAGTGCAGTGGTGCAATCTAGCAAGTACCTGGTACATAGCAAGCAAAAAATTAATATTTTCTGAGAGAATAAATGTATATAAGTGGTACATAAAGGTCACTGGTGATTTTTAGGAGAACTATTTTCATTGCATGAATAGGTCAGAGGCCAAATCAGAGAGAGTTAAAGAATAACTAGATGGTAAGAATTTGAGAAAATGAGTACACAGTATTCTTTCAAGAATTTTTGAGCATTTGGGAAAGAAAAAAAGATTTAAAAAAATAGAGAGTTTTTTTTTTTTTTTTTTTTTTTTTTTTTTTTGCACAGAGGAATGAATGTCTGTGCTTGATTTCAGGTGGTGGATAACAGGCCCGTTGAGTGGGAGAGACTGAAGTTGCAAATGGTAGTGGGAAAAACTGATAAAAAAATGTGTTGAAGAAAACAGGAGATGGAAAAAAGAACACATGTGGGATGAGTAGACTGGCAAGGAGGAAAAATCTTTCCTTCTTAAAAGAAGTAACAAACAGACAAGGGAAAAGGTGAAAATACAGAGGCAATCTGAGGATGTTCATGTCAGAAAGTTGCCTGGAAATAAAAAGTCAATCACCTGTTGGGAGCCTGTTTGGCTGAAGCTTGAGAAGATTAAAGAAATTCTGCTGTGAACAACGTTGATGAAAGTCAGCAAAACGTACATGAAAGCTTTCATGTAGCCATGAAGATGTAGGATAGGCTAGAATATCTAAGTTTTAGTGGAACCAATCAGAATTTTCTTGTGTCTTTTTTTTTTTTTGGACACTGAAGAAAAGAGACCTTGGGAAGTAGCTAAAACTGGGGAGTGACGCGAAGTGCACGGCAGTAGAGAATCAAGGTTGGTGCGGAATTGTTTTTTGCTAGTCTGCAAACCTGAGGACAGTCTTCATTCACATGATGAAATTATTCCTTATGTTAGAAGGTGTTTAATAGACATTCTTAACAGAAAAAGAAGAAAAAATGAAATAGTTAAATGGTACCACAGAAACCAGGTTTGTGGAACCAGAATAGGGATGATGAACTGGAAATTGAGAGGTTATGCCCCAGAAAGGATAAGTCATGTTGAGACAAAGCTTTAAATAAATGCGAGAAGTATAGATGACTGGCCACAGACTCCATGGAGAGAAAGTTCTGCACTGCTTCTAGGATAATGTTTACTTGGAGAACTAGGAGTAATATTGCATACTTGACTTTGTCTAGCTTTGGGTATGGTGAACAGAAATATCAATAATACAACAATTGAGTTTTAAAACTGAAAAATCAAGGTATTTACCAGTACTTTTTTCCCTAAATGATTGCATCCTATCACAGGAAAGTCTTATGGTAAACTAAACAATTTAAAATAATCCTCTGGCTTACTATGAATGTAATCTGAAAGGACTATAGAAGATGGAAAACAATAATTTTATTTAATACTAATTTAAATTGAATGAATATGGTACATTATATACAAGTTATATTTTTACTTAGGAAGAACTGCTATTTTCAAGGAACACCAAAGTACATTTGTTTTATTGTTACAGAATCCTCATGCTAAATTTTTAAGGAAATTTTCCAAAAAAACTTAACCAAACTGCAAACCTGGAATTGCAACACACAGGACAGTAAGACCAATAAGGCCATGGATAAGAACCAAATCTAAACAGGCAGTATGGTTTTAATATCTTACAGAGAAAAGTAGAAGTCACAATAAACCTATTCAATAAACTGAGTAAATAACTTTTAGTCAATTGGATGTTACACCTTGTTACAATTTCACACCCCATATTAAGTAATAAATGAATTTATTGTTTCACAACTATTTTTGCAAAGTGGCTGTAACATCATAAATAAATTTTAATCTGAATTTCCATTCTTTGGTGGTACTTTATAATTGTTCTCATATTGTTTCACATATCCATATTTCCTCACCCTTACTACTACCCTATGTTTTATTTTCTTTTTTCTTCAGTTTACTCTGACACTACTAATACACTTTTTTCAATCGCTGGGTTCCTTCTGTAAGACAAATAAACGCAACTTTGACTAACCATTCTTAAAAACATAATAAATCATTTTCCCTTGATGAACTATTGGTCTGTAAATGTTTTCAGTAATATACCTTCGGGGAGGAGGTTATTACCTTATGATACTTTACTGTTTTATAATAATAGAGCACTGGTACTCCAAAACACAAATAGGATAACTTGCTTTGCCTATTAGGGGTAGAAAGACTTTTTTCTTTTTCTTCTAATACTGAGGTAGGGGTGGGTGTATCTATGTTAACTGAAGTAGTAAGAATCTTTTTTGTGAGCTTCTTATGTTCTGAAGTGTGTCTTGAAAAATTTCTGAATAATAAATTTAACGTTTTCAGGTGTTGTTATAAAATTACATATTCTTTACCAAGAGAATCTTGCAGTGGTATATATGGAGAGGCACATTTTCCATGTTTACAGGTCATCTGAGCAGAAACATTTCTTGGTTCTCTGAGATGACCTGCACATAAAGGTATCTAGTAGGCACTAACCAGATAAAAGTGGTTTTCTTCTTCTGTTCCGGTCTGCTGAAGAGAGGTAATATCTAATTATCAATGAGGTATGCTAACATTATTAACTATTTTTCTTTTTAGAGGATTCAGACACACAAACATGTTTTCTATTTTTGAGTGTATAATTCCAGCACTTTAGATTTGGTACAGATCCCAGGAATGTGGTATTAATCGGGTGATTTTCAAAAAATTGTGTATGTGGAAACTTCTAAACAGACACAAAAATAAAGAGTATGATGAATCTTCATGTACCCATTTCCCAGTACCAACAAAACCTGGCTGGTAGTTAAACTAGAAAGTATCAGGTTATTATTATGATTTTTTTAAACCAAAAGGATGCTTCTACATACTTACAGAATATTACAAAGTTTTCTTTTTTCTTTTTTTTGACACGGAGTCTCGCTCTGTCACCCAGGCTGGAGTGCAGTGGCGCAAGCTCCGCCCCCCAGGTTCATGCCATTCTCCTGCCTCAGCCTCCCGAGTAGCTGGGACTACAGGCGCCCGCCAGCATGCCCGGCTACTTTTTTTTTTTTTTGTAATTTTAGTAGACATGGGGTTTCACCATGTTTGCCAGGATGGTCTTGATCTCCTGGCCTCATGATCCGCCCGCCTCGGCCTCCCAAAGTGCTGGGATTACAGGCGTAAGCCACCGCGCCTGGCCAGAATATTACAAAGTTTTCTGAATGCCAAAATTCTTGAATCATGTGCAATGGACCTATTAGAATAACCAATACACATTTTATAAAATGCACATGTAGCCACCTTCATTGCAATGTTATAACTGTAATGGCAAAATTTTAAGCTTTCACCATTACAGTTGTCAAATTGAATTTATTTGCCTTTTGTGGGGTTGAAATTAGTCTCAATATCTAATTTGTTGGTTTGCAAATTTCTTTTCTCAGCTAGTAAATATCTAAATGAAGCCTACAATGTAAAAATTAGTGTACTAGGGTCCATTCAGAATAATAATTATTCCTTATTTTACTAGACAATTTCCTTCTTTTTGACTTCCTATGAGTACTTAGTTTTCAGTTACAGAAAATGAAGTTTCAGCAAAAGATCACAGTGTTAGAAATATTAATAAGAAAAGAGCAAATGGGAGGGTAAAATCAGCCTAGGTTTTATGTCACCAAATGTGATGTCCTCAAAAAAGAAGTACCAAATAGGGTGCGTGTAAATAAATGTACACAAACACATAAAACTTATATCAATATATTCTCTCCAAAACCATTTTGTAGAATAGTCATGAAAGAATGAAAAGAATAAGGACTAATGAAGAATGGCTTAAAGAATTAAGATTTGGGCCATCATGTTGGGTTATGCCTGTAATCCCAGTACTTTGGGAGGCTGAGGCAGGTGGACTGATCGAGCCCAGGAGTTTGAGACCAGCCTGGGCAACATGGTGAAACTCCATCTCTCCAGAAAAAAAAAAAAAAAAAAAAAAAAAAAAAAGCAGGCGTGGTGGCACATGCTTGTAGTCCTAGCTACTTGGGAGGCTGAGGCAAGAGAATTGCTTGAGCCCAGGAGGCAGAGGTTGCAGTGAGCTAAGACGATGCCACTGCACTCTAGCCTAGGAAACAGAGCGAGACCCTGTCTCAAGAAAATACAGAAAACAAAGAATTGAGATTTGGACAGCAGTCTAGTTATACAGATTCTATAATCATATATACTCTGAAATTAGAAGATACCCTTTCATCTCTAGCACTATTTTACCATAATTAAAAGTATACTTTTTGTCAGAATATGAGGTATAAAAACTTAACAAATATTTTACTAGCCTTTACCTGTAATCTTGTCCTCTGAACAAAATTCACAGTGACTCTATTATATTGATGCCATTTATACAGCAACAATGAAAAGCAGTTTTTCAACAGGCAAGTGTGTTTTGCCATAAGTTCTTGACAACTAAGAGTGTCAATTTCTGCCACCACTTAACACAATTAGCACTTTTATCATACAAAGTTGTGGCATGTGATCATGTACACTAGAGTTTAAATGTTTAGGAGATCAGACTTGGATTATGAAGACCTGCATAATATTCTGGGATTATATAAAGCTATTTCAAATGAAACATTCAAGTCTACAATTTTCACATTAAAATGAATCTAAGCCAGCATAAATTGTAATCTAGAAACACCATTTACAAGTGATACATATTCAAGCTCAGACAAGTAATATGCAGAAAGTGAGACTCAGCCAATTGCAACAAGAATTAAATAACCACTTTTACCTTGACATTTCTTTACCTTTAATACATGACCCTAATTACAGATACAAGTTTCGGAGAGAAATAAAATGACTGCTTTTGTAGTGCAGAACTATAAAACATTTTTTAAAATCCCACATTTTTAAGGATTTGGGTCCTAACAAAATATTTCAATTTCCAAACAAAGCAAAAAACACAGTAATAATATTATGTACTCATACATTAAGTGTTATTTTCTATGCTTCCTTTATGGGAGAATAATTTTGGGAGATTAGCGACTGTCTTTTTTATGTGTTTACTAGTCTACTGTATTCCATATTACACCACACTGCAATCAATAGAATATGTTCTAAATCCCTTGAGAGCTAGACATAATGAATAAAATTTTTAACCTGGGTGAACAAAGCTCATACAAGTGTGAATGTATGTAAGGAAGGAAAGATGTATGGAGAAATGCTCCATAAACTGTTAGTCACTCTATAGATCTAAAATATATGCAGAGTAGGGATATCAAAAAGAATGAACAGTTTCCACCTCCTTCTCTAGGGGTCTTGTGTGATACAGTAGCCACATAGCTGGGCTGTGATGTGGGCTAGGCTCACTGTATCATTCTTCCAGAATCTTCAAGAATTCACTGTGACTTCATTGTCCTTTTCAAAACTTTCAAAGAGTACAGAGTTCAACAGGAAATCAATTACATTCTCTGTTGGTTGTTCAGGTTATATGTGAAAAGTATGTGAGTTTACTCTTAGAGTTGGACAAAACAGAGGAAGAGGAGGTATGATTTCTTCTCACTATATGTATAACTTGCCAGAGAATATTGTTGTAACCCATTATCTGAAATAGCACCACTGCATATATTAAAATACTTTAATAGCCACATTGTAACACTCCGTTTATATTAACACTTACTGAGTACCTATTATATGTCAGGTGTAGTGGCAGATGCTAAGGATACAGCTATGAATTAGACCAGGCCAAATTTTCCAGGTCTGTAGGAGGAAAGACAAGTTCCTGAAAGAAAAACAGCCCATCATCATCCTAAACTGGGAAGGTGAGAGAAAGATTCCTGAAACACCAATGTCCGAAAGCTTTGAGTCTTAAGGCAGATTGCTGTGTGAATAAAGGCAAGGAAATATAAAATGGTCTATAAATAGGTAGGTAGGTAAGTAGGTAGGTAGATCAATCAATCAATCAATCAATCAATCATCCATCCATCCACACACGTGTGTGTTTATGTGTGTGTGTGTGTGTGTGTGTATTTCTTTTCTCTACATACACACAAATTCAGAGCTGGGGAGGCAAGGAGGGAGGAAAAGAGGGTAAAAGAGTAAGAAGGAAGGGAGTGGGGAGGAGAGAAAGAAAAAGGGAGGGAGGGAGAGACAGAGAAAGGGAGAGAATGATAGTGTGAGGTGTGATATGGGAAATGCTAAAAGATGATGTGAGAGATATAATCATGGGGAACCTTAAGTATGATGATCCAAGGAGCTAGAATTTTATCCTGTTCAGGTGATGGAACATTGGTAAATGGCTGAAAGCAGAGAATAAACGTATTCAAACTTGCATGGCAGAGAGACAAATGGAGAGACAAGGGGACTGCGATGAAATGAGGAAACACTTAAGTTTAAAATTGCTGGGTCTTAAAAAATGTGATGATGTCCATTGTTAGTAAGATCAATTTTCAATCTTTCTTAAGACATATCAGTCTGTCCTTAGAGTGCATGTCGAAGCCAAACTGGGTCTATGTGAACCATGCTATGGGTAGATTTAAATTAGGTCTCTCATTTCCAATAAAGGAGCGTATTATTTCTGTGAACTCTGATCTCACGTTATCATGAATACAGACACTGGAAAGTCTGTATTGGTTTGACCTTCAATTTTCTCTAGTATTTAAAAATGTAATTTTATTTTTCCACTTGGATAATCCAAAAGAAGAGAAGTAAATATATATTCTCAGTTGTATTCTTAAACTAAATAACGATTTATTGCTCATCTTCTCCCAAATGGTTCTAAAACCGGTCTTTTCTCAACTGATTGTTGGTGTTTTATACTGACCTAATGTCATATGGGAATAGTCTAAAGATGCACTGTCCAATATGGTGACTACTAGCCACATGTAACTATGTAAGTTTAAATAAAATATTCAGTTCCTCAGCTGCACTACCTACATTGCAAGTGCTCCATAGTCACATGTAGCTAGTAGCCACTGAGTTGGACTGTGCAAATATAGAATATTTCCTCCACTGAAGAAATTCTGTTGGACAATACTGGTCTAAATTACAAATCTCTTTAAAATCCAGCCATAGAAACACAATGGACACTTCTTTTCTTTCTAAGACATTGATTCTATCTACATTATAATTCAGAGACACAAAATATATTTGCATCTCATTTATAATCTAATACTTCAGTTTTCTTAATCTAGTAATTAAATCATTAATGCCTGAAATACATGTGATATTTGACCAATATTACAGAAAATCCCTGCTTCTCATTTACTTCTGTGGAACTGATATAAATAAAATAGAAACTGAATATTAAAATTATTTATTTTAGCTCATGGAGTAACTTAAATAATAATCATTTTTTTCTTGCTATTCAAAGAGAAATACAGTAAAGTAGTAAAAATTAAAATAGTTCATCCTTACTAGTTTTGGAATTTAAAAAAGAAAAATAAGTTTTGGAAAAATATATAACTCTCCATGAAATTATAAATACTAAAAGTACCACATATAATACTTGAACTCACACACTTATAAATTCATCCCTTTGCTTTTGTTAAGTGTAACTATAAGAATGTAAACTTTTAAATTCAGTCTTCTAAAATGAAACATTAAGGTTCCTCAAATGAGAATGGGTTCCCATACTTGAGTGTTTACATATTCTAGTTGCACAACACAGAGTCTAAGCTGTGTTCACAGGGCAGTCACAGGATAGCAAAACTAGACTAGGACCAGAGATCACACTACTAGAAGGAAGAAAACAATATTTCATTTTGATGTGAACTAGGTTGATTAACAATCCATTAAACAAATAACACTTAACCATAACCACTTTTGTAGAAATTAGTTGTATCTGTTCTTCATACTTTCCTTTCTAGTATTGTGCAGAATGCAGAGGAGTTGCAACTGTTGGAAGCCAAATGCTATTCATGATCCCCACCCAGGGTGTGGGAGTACTGCTCATACTATACTCACAGTACTGGTTCCAAGTCAATCTCTCATAATCAGGAATCTACTGCCAACCCACAGAGCAATGGATAGGGCGTGTATGGTAATCACATTACAAGAAAGAGAGAAAGAGACATTTGTCAGATACTCTTATTAGAAAACAAACAACTACTCAGATCTTGGGATGGAGTTGAAGAGGTAGAAAATAAAATACTGAGAAAAAAGAAGAGAATTAGATAGTCCTGTGCTGAGGTGAAAAAAAGTAGAATTAAAAGAATGAAGTAAAAAAGAGCAACATCAAATTTTAAAACTAGTTTTCACAAGAGAAAACTAAGTTATGTTTCTTCCTGCCCCTTTCGTACTGCTTTACATATGTGGAGAACTATCTGAAAAGTTGTTAACTTAATAATCACAGTAATAATCTTCTACTTATACGTTTTCAATATCAACTACAATTTCTTTCTTGAGATCTTCTTTGTTCCTATCTCATTTTGTTCCCAAAGAAATCAGACCACTTAATGTCAATCACTGCTTTTTGATAATTTATGGTCTATCTGGTCAGCCATAGGATTAGCTGCCTTAAAGATCCGACAATAGTAGAATCCCACCAAAATACTATCTACTACAATAGATGACATAATGGAGTTCCAGCTTAACTCCTGCACTGTATGGTTTAATGAAGAACCAAAAGTGCCTCATTTTTAGCCTTTCTTTCATAACACTATCTTGTTTTGCTGTATTAAAAAGTATATAATTTTGTTAAGGAGAGACTTAAGGTACTTGGTAGGCAGTTAGTTGAATGTCCAATGTCCCAGGCAGTAACAACATCTTTTCAATCATGTATCTGACATGTTTCTGGTCTCTTCTCTAAATCAGGACAGCAGAGTGGAAGAATCCTATAATTGGGCTCTAGAGACTTGGATTCAAAATACAGCTCTGTTATGAATTATGAATTATGTATCTCCTTTGGCAAACTAGTCTACTTCTCTGGACCTCTGATAATGAGATGTTTGGTTTAAATGGTATCCAGATTCCTTCCACTTAGAAATCTCATGATTTGAAGGTCTGGTGTCTCCTGTGCTAGTTAGCTGGTTGATGTTGTTAGCTGAGGAAATGCTGAGGAGATTATTTGGGTAAAGGATCGTTTGAAGAGAATGGGGCATGGGTTAAGGAAAAAGCTATGTATCAGAGGTTGGAGGACAAAACTTTCTTATTAACTCAACAACCCTCCTTCCACACCCAAAGAAAAAAATTAAAATTTAGCAATTTGTTTCTTCCAATTATTATATCAGCTCAAGGAATGTGGGAATACATCTTTTTTTTTTTTTTTTTTTTTTTTAAGTCACATGTAGTGGAAAATCCTTAAGACTGATATTCTGAAAATCCATGATGAAAATCTACAATCTCTGAAATAATAAAACTCTATCATTAACTCATTATGTGATCTTGGGTACGTTATTAAATCTCCACAAGCCCAAGAATATGTTTGGATAACATGTGCTCTAAGACCTCTTCTAATTCTATAATTACTGAAACCCATTAGCAGCTGCCAAATTTAAAGATCACAAAAATTGTAGGAAACATTTAACTTTTAAAACACAAATATTTTAAGAAAGAAATGTGTACAATAAAATGTGTACATTAATGATATTTACAGTTCTGCTTGATTTATCACATATAAAAGGGATCTGTGAAGCCTGTCTCTCATGAGAATTAAATGAGAAAAATGGGATTTATATGATTTTCTATTATTTTTTGTTTGTATAGTAGCTAAAATCTTCCTATTACCAATCTGCACGTTTGCTTGCATATCTTTGTTTTTTTTTTTTTTGCTTTTTCTGAGATGGAGTCTTGCTCTGTCACCCAGGCTGCAGTGCAATGGCACAATCTCGGCTCACTGCAACCTCCACCTCCTGGGTTCAAGTGATTCTCCTGCCTCAGCCTCCTGAGTAGCTGGGACTACAGGCATGTACCACCACACCCGGCTAATTTTTGTATTTTTAGTAGAGACGGGGTTTCACCGTGTTAGCCAGGATGGTCTTGATCTCCTGACCTGTGATCCGCCCGCCTTGGCCTCCCAAAGTGTTGGGATTACAGGCGTGAGCCACCGCGCCTGGCCTTGTTTGCAACATAAATTACCTCACCTTTAGAAAAATGAAAGCATAAGACCAGCAGGTTACTCAACTAAATAACTAGTAAGAATTAGTGCTTTTGAATTCTAAACCTCTAACATTCCTTTTGATTAATGCTTGTAGTCTAAAGCAAACATAATTTATTGCTGCTTTCAAGTTACTATATAATAGTGGAGATTTAAGGTAGTGTATTTCCATAATAATCCAACATTTTTAGGTGTTTGTTTAACTGGGTTGTAAAATAACCTCTGGGGGAATAATGGGTAGGTTCTTCATGAGAGCAAATGCTTTTGAAAACCCTGGTTAAAAAGATTTCAGGATTGTCCTATATCAAACAATTCAAAGCACATTTTTTTTAAAAAAAGCTTTTCTTGCCGGGCGTGGTGGCTCAAGCTTGTAATCCCAGCACTTTGGGAGGCCGAGACGGGCGGATCACGAGGTCAGGAGATCGAGACCATCCTGGCTAACACGGTGAAACCCCGTCTCTACTAAAAATACAAAAAACTAGCCGGGCGAGGTGGCGGGCGCCTGTAGTCCCAGCTACTCAGGAGGCTGAGTCAGGAGAATGGCGTGAACCCGGGAGGCGGAGCTTGCAGTGAGCTGAGATCTGGCTACTGCACTCCAGCCTGGGCGACAGAGCAAGACTCCGTCTCAAAAAAAAAAAAAAGCTTTTCTTTTGTTTGTGCATCCTATAACAAATACAAAATTTCTAAATCTGAAAATGATGTATCAAATACGTAATTACCTTTTGAACAAATAAGGCTCTACAAGAATTATGTATCATCTTTGCAGATATAAAAGTATATGTAGAAATAAGATGGTCTGAGTTTCCTTAACACTTACACACATGTGCATACACATGATCTGAGAAGATAATAGAATCATATGGTACAATAGTCTAATACATTTTGTTATTGGTAATGAAAAATAAATGAAATATATTAAATAGACGATTATGGTATAATTTAACAGATTAAATATGTTTCCATTAATGTTTGATGTTTTTCTTGTTTAACTCTCAAAGCAACGTTCAAGTGTAAAAAAAAAAAATTTCAAGCTTTGCTAATTCACATTACTACTAATTTACCAAATATTAAGACAAGGAATATTCTGAAACTTAGATCACACAGAAAAAAATTAGAAATTATAATAATTATTTTTATTTGAGACAGAGTTTCGCTCTTGTTGCCCAGGCTGGAGTGCAATGGTGTGATCTTGGCTCACCGCAACCTCTGCCTCCTGGGTTCAAGTGATTCTCCTGTCTCAGCCTCCCAAGTAGCTGGGATTACAGGCATGTGCCACCATGCCTGGCTAATTTTTGTATTTTTTTTTTGTAGAGACGGGGTTTCTCCATGTTTTGAGGCTGGTTTCGAACTCCTGACCTCAGGTGATCCGCTCGCCTCAGCCTGCCAAAGTGCTGGGATTACAGGCATGAGCCACCGTGCCTGGCCAATTTTATTATTACTATCATTAGAGACAGGGTCTCATTTTGTTGGCCTGTCTGGAGTGCAGTGGCATGAGGACACAACACTGCAGCTTTGAACTTCTCGGCTCAAGTGATCCTCCCACCTCAGCCTCCCGAGTAGCTGGAACTACAGGTGTGCACCACCACACCTGGATAATTTAAAATTTTTTTTGTAGATATGAGGTCTTGCTATGTTGCCCAGACTGGTCTTAAACTTCTGACTTCAAGCAGTTCTCCAACCTTGACCTCCAAAAGTGCTAGGATTACAGGTGTGACCCACCATGCCTGGCCTATAATTTCATTTTTAATATTCACAATAAAAAAAGATACTACTCAGCCTTTCAAATGTTAGAAATATTCATCTAGATTGGTACATACCTTCATTATTTCTATTTCAAAACTGTAACGGTTTTATTTATTTGAATCATTGAAGGGTTTTTTTTCCCCACAATGGACAAGATTTCTTCATATAATTGTTTCCACGATGACATGTTCAACAGAAGGTCAGACTAAATTAATGTTCATATACTAGCTGTTGTACAACATAAAAAAGGAGATTTTTCTTTTAAACCATAGAAAGTGCCTAATCTCTTTGCTATCACAATTCCAAAAGTTGTGAAGTGGTGTATAATACACATTTCTAAAATTTTACTTCCTATCCTTGAAAGTTTTTGATCAAGATTATATGTAACCATCTCATAAAGTTGGCTAATGTTTTTGAAAAATTCATGTTATATAGGAACCCATATAAATTAAGTATTCAATAATTTCCTCCATAATTTCAAACTCTTTACTAATTTTCAATTCCTGAAATTGAAAAAAAAAATGCAAAGCTTCTTTTACTCGAAGTAAAGCAAAACTCAGAAAGTATGTTCAGCTCCAGAGCTATGCTTAAAACTTAAGTAACAGGGCAACAGACCTTTAGAGTACTTTAAAGGAAATGTATGAATAAAAAAATTACACTAGAACAATGACCTTAAAAATAAATATGACCCTTAATTATGTCATTCTTTTCTTTGAACTAGAAAGCATCTTAAAGTTGTCTTTAATCAGCTATGTCCTAGGATTTGTCTAGGAAGCAAGGGCAGTTATAAAACTCAAATCTTAAAAAATGTACAGAATTAGATTAAAAATTCTCTCTTCTTTTCTCTTGCTTATAGTCATACTAAAAATAGCCTCTATCTATGTCACAACTATTTATACTGAAAATAGCCTCTATCCATGTGTCTTGGACATAATTTTACTCCAATCAACATATTGAGTTTTGTGTGTGAAATCAAGTATTTTTGAAACAGTTTTCCCCTAGAATAAGAATTTACCATTTATAAAGTTATTTTTATATTACTCACACTAATAATGTAATATTAATCACTTTACATTCATTACCTAATTAACCTACTTTGAGAAGCCCATTTTGTAGATAGGGTAATTTAGACTTGGAGAGATGAAGCCCAAGTAAACACCACATAGTTACCAATGGAGGAACTAATTCAAACCTAGGCTGACTCTGTAAACCTAAAATGTACTATGATTCAAAACGTATAGATTCAAAACTTTATTCCAGACAAAGTAAACTATAATCTTCTACAGTTGCACCCCAAAATTTGCAATTTGAAGCTGGTGGTTTGAGAAGCAATGCACCATAACCATGCTATTCAGGTTCTCTAGCACTGCTGACTTTGATGAACTGCTTTCTATTTCCACAAACCAGTTATTTACTGAAGCTTCCCATGAGATAGTGCATGGTAGATGGTACGCTGCAGAACTTAAGCAAAAAGAAGTAGAAAATATGCCCCCTGCCTTTGAGAAGCTTACAATCTAAAAATATGGTACCCCAAATATTGAGAGACTATAACATGACTGGGCATGTTTATTAGGGATGACTTTGTGGAAGCAGAGTGCTTCAATTAGGGTTTTGAGAGAAGTACGAGATTAACCAGGGTACAAATGTTTGGCAGTGAAAATAAGACTTGTGGAATAATTTAATAACCCTTCTTTATTTTGAAAAAACACTTAAAATACTTCAATTCTCTCTCAAACATGCACAAAATTACTAACCTTCTACATTCATGGCTTCTCTCAGAACCTGAAGTTTCTTTTGTCTCTCTCGGATTCGGTCCAAAGCACTTGATATTGCTGAGGAGGTGGGCAATTCTCGAGTGTGATATATTGGATCCATTTTCTGAGGGCCAAAGATATCCAAGGCTATACTTCCATCTGAGTATCTTGCCTCCTTTTTTCTAGGAGTGGTTGAAGTCCGCACTGTTACTGCCTCAGGGTGACAACGACGATATGTGGCAGTCTCTCCTGAAGAGAAGTCTCTGTCAGCTGTACAAAGCAAGTCCATGGATGAAGCCCAGATCTTCTTCTTAGGAAGCACATCAATGCCAGGGATGGGTTTTTTTTCTGGGCCACTAGTTTTGAACTGGTAAGGGGAGCATGTATTTTCAGAATCTTCATGTCCAGAATTATCTGATAAAATGTCCTTGAAATAATCCTCCTCATCTTGTGTATCTCTGATGGACAGAAATCCCATAGATTTACTAAGCCCTTTGTTAAGAAAGGTCTGATGAGAGAGTGGAGCCTTTTGTATGTCTAGTACATCAGAAGTAGAGCTTCTCCCTGGAATGATAAGAATCTGTCATGTATGCACAGAATTTTTAGAAAATAAATGGAAATGTAATCCACTATTGACAATGAAAGTGGTGGCAATTTCCTAAATGTTCCAAATGGAAGATCAGAGATGAAATGGTATGGTGGTGATGGTGATAGTGGAAGAGGAAAGAGATGCTATGTTTGCATAACTTTTCGTAGTTCATCGTCTCTTATCTAATAAAATCAATATACTGAACTGACATTTTTGAGTGGTATTATTTTCTATTCATCAAATGTGAATTATTTGGTTTTAAAAAGCAGACAACTATCCAGTTTGGAAGAATGTTCACTATCCAAGAAATGATTTGAGGCAATAATGGAATGTATAGTGAACTACTTTAACTTCTACAGGTATAACTCAAACATTATGTCATATCACTATAAAGCCCAGGTATATTCCAATCTTTTAAATAAATACATTTAAGGAAGAAACAAAGAATACTTGCTATATTCTGGATGGAAACAGGATTGTAACATTTGGAATTCTTAAGTATCACAATTTTAATTAGATACGTTTTCAGAAAACTTTATTGTGTTTGAAATCCAAATAATTTGATTGTGTTTAAGTTATGAAAGAAACTTAATGTTTCCATGGCAGACCCTCATGCACTAAAAAAGTTTTTTCCTCTAGAACATAATTTACCATTATTTGCCATTTGCAATAAAGTACCAACTCTTATTCTTTAGTTCCTGAGGTAGTTAAAATCAGTAGTCATTTTACTTTTTTTTAAAGGCAGTAGTCTATAAATGTGACACATATCAAAAATGTCCATCCAGTAATTTTGTGAATCCATAGATTTAACAAAAAATCATATATATGTCCACTACTGAAAAAAGAAATGTGGGTAAATACTTTATAGTTACTAACTCAATAGCCCATAAACACTGAAGATTTCCTGTGCTACCTTCTGTGATCTTTTCGATAATCTATCTGCTATACAATATAAAATAATGACTAAAACCTTCTTAGTAATAATAAATTGCTTGTTAATTTATTTAAAGACATCAATTGCCTCTGTGGTGTAACAACTATAAGCTTTAATTCTCTGAACACAAATTTTACCTTAAAAAATCTTTAAAAAGTGAATTCATTTCAGAATGGCAGCAAATAATTGCTTAAGCATAAGATTAAAACATTGTGCTTTTATTGTACCTCATCTTCCCATGAATCTACTGAAGTGTAAATAAGGATAACATCTATATTTTGGGCACATCAAATAAAGAACACCAAGAAATATACCATACCACATCCAAACACATATTGTCACAGACTCCAGCTTCTAACTTAAGATAATTTGAAAACTGATAAACATATGTCTGTGTTACATTATTTTAGGGGTAAGTTATATTCTTCAACCACATTCGGAACTCATTAATTTAAAATTTTATTGAATAGAGAACAGACATATTCTTGAAAATTGATAGAACACATTATATTTTAAAAAAAAAGAATGGAAAGGATTCAAGGATCATAAACCAGATAGATGAACTCAACCATCTGCCTTATTCTGCTACATTGACTACCAAAAAGCAGTTAAAACTTGGAAAAACATCAAACAAGCGGGTATGTGGCAACATCATAAATTCATACTCAATCACTTTGTACACGCAACACCACGTGTTAATAGTAAGTCTGTTTACTTTCCACAATGACTGTTTCACTTTTCCTCATTCTTCACATTTTCTACCTTAACTCCCGACTCTTTTAGCTGATGCTGTTGTCATAACTCCAAGAAAACCAGAGCTGTTGGAGGAGGGCTTTCTCATCTTTCCATTAGTAATTCTATACTACCTATGTCTACTCTTTTTTTTTTTTTTTTTGAGTCTTGCTCTGTCACCCAGGCTCGAGTGCAGTGGCGCGATCTCGGCTCACTGCAAGCTCCACCTCCCAGGTTCACGCCATTCTCCCTCAGTCTCCCGAGTAGCTGGGGCTACAGGCACCCGCCGCCGTGTTAATTTTGCTTTTGTATTTTGAGTAGAGACGGGGTTTCACTGTGTTAGCCAGGATGGTCTCCATCTCCTGACCTCGTGATCCGCCCGCCTCAGCCTCCCAAAGTGCTGAGATCTCAGGCGTGAGCTACCTACTATGTCTACTCTTCTCTTTGCCATCTTAAAAGATGAAATTTCCTACCAGTTGAAGGCCAATCCCCAATATGTATCCTGGATTCTCCCCTCACAATTTTGCTTTATCAAAGACTTTACTTCTATGGTTAATTCTCTGTTGCTATCTCCTCATACTTTCATTATTCTTCCTCTCTATTGAATATTCCCATTAGTATGTGAACATAATCTAATATCTCCCATAGTCAAACCAAACCAAACCAAACTCTTCCTCTGTTAACCACATTTCCCCCTAGCTACTGCTGTCTCCCATTTCTTACTTCCCATTCATTATTCTACCCATTTTAATCAGCTTCCAACTACTCCATACATTAGCAACTCTCATTAGTTATGACCAATGATCTCTGCTTGCCAAATCAGATGGACATTTTGGTATACATATTGTACTTCTCAGTAACAACTGGTTATGATGACCATCCTTTACTCAATCTTTTCCTCTTTATATACCTATATATCCTACCTGTCAGACTGCTCATTCTTAGTCTTTGGTTTTTCTTCCCTTATTAGATATCCAAATGTTGGACTTCCTCAGGTGTCAGTTTTAGAATTCCATCTACTCACTTTGTCTTTATGTAATTTCTTCCATTAACAAGGCAGTAATATCATTTATACCTTGACAACTCCCAATTGATACACTTAGCACTGACCTCCTCTGGGAGTTCCAATCATATGTAATGAAACTTCTACTTACATTTCAGAAGACCCTCAAATGCAACATGCTCAAAACTGATCTTTTGCTTCCCACATCCAGAACTGTCCATTCTCCCCCAGTCTTTCCTATTACAATAAATGGCCCAATTACTCAACTGATTGTTCAAAACAGAAATATGGGCACCATCCTTAAATCTTTTACCTTATTTAATCCCCATATCAAATCCATCAGTAAATGATGGCTATTTAAATTCTCAAAGATATCTTATTATTTCATGTATTCTAATTCTGCTGCTATCACCCTATTTTCAATTAACATTATTGCTTGACTATAACACTGCAATGGCCCTAAGCATTTTCCTTCTGGAGAATGCATAGCTTGCTAAAAGCTAAATGGGAAACAATAAATAGACTTTATTTACAAATAAAAGATTTCATACTTGTATTCCTTGGGTAAGATTTCAAGAGTATAAAAAGTCTTTGTAATAGAACATACCCCATTTATTTAAGTTGAAAAAAACTTCCTTGTAAATTACACTGTGTTTTAACTATTTTTGTTATATGTGATTAACATTATCCCACACTGGATACCATCATTCACCTTTCACTTCACCCAGACTCAGACATTCACATCTCCTAGAAGTAAAGTTCGAAATGACATTTCAATATTGAAAGAGGCTCCCCAAGTCCCCATGTGTCCTCACAAATGTGTACAAGTGCATTTTAAAAGAAAGAAACATGATATTATTAATATGCCTAAGTTCTGAAGCACCACCATGTTGATCTGAATAATAGTTTAAGTTTCCACCTTAAGCTTGGCAGGAAATGTTTGATTTCTTTCTGCTCAGTGACGCTATTTTATCAGCATTGGCAGTATTAGGTAACAAAGCAGGGGCAGACAGCCCACTAGTTTAGGCCTTAGCTTCTGTGACAGATCTCGGAGGTAAGATATAAGAAGAGACCTTTTAAGGTCATTTACTTATAGATAAAAGAATTTTATTGTATTTGAGCTGAACAATTAAATCACTAGGTATAAGGCATTATCCCTAAATTTGCATACTTCTTTCCATCTAATTCTGTATCTCACTGTCCATCTTAACATTTTCTTTATTAAAGACTGTAGTCAAGAGCCTAATAAACTAATGCTATCACCACATATAGATTTTGGGTTGGTGCACATTGAAGAAAATGTTTTACTAATAATGTATCAGAAGGTTGCTTTGCTGCATTTGACCATTGACAGTTAAGAAGTGGCACTGCCAAGTGTCCTAGGTGTCTTAGAAGAATTACTTCTTCAAGAGATAATTTTTTTCAATCTTAAACTTTTAAAATTAGTGTATGCAGTTGACTATTAGCTGCTGAATACTTCTGCCTGGTAATGGCTATAATTAGTATATTTATATTGACTTTGTCCTTAAAATAAGGTTTTACGAATTTGTAAAAGGTAAATGAAAAGAACACTTGTGCAATACTACTGTGCAAAGCAATGATGGCTAGGAAGGTCTGAGGAATACTCTTCCCTTATATTTTATCCAAATAAGACTATTATTTCAGTATTAGGACTTTTAACTCTACTAAAAAATAGAAACATTAAACAAAATTTGGTTTATCCTGAGTGACTAATTGTAATCACTCACAAATTCTCTTGAGTTTAGATATAAGGGAGATTTTATTCTCCAATATGACTATTAGAGGATAAAATCAACAAACAATCTACTTAAGGATTTGATTTCTCTGTTAATTTTGTAAAGTCCTGACAGTCAATGCTTCCTTATCTGTATTAGAACAGCATATTAATAATAAGAATTCTAAGGAACTATTAGACAGTAATACTAAATCTTTCTCAGTATTATAAAAACAAAATTACAGATAAAAGGTATTAAAATCTGAATTAAAACTTCTGATGTTTTTATTGTTATAATAAGAAAATGGTCTAATAATATGAGCCAAGATGTTTTCTTTTTCTTTTGCATACAACTTAATGTTTAAAATAGGCTAAATAAATAAACCATAGTTTCACATATTTCTTTACGGAACTATTAAATATTTATAGTACAAATATATTACACTTCAAAATCTAGTATTTCCATAAAACCTTTTCTTGTTCAATTAACAAATAGACACTGAACACCTATAAAAACTAATATACTTAATATAGTAGGTTTTCCCTATCCCCAGCATCTACATGTCCAGAAAGCTTAACTTTTATGAATGTCCTTTATGAAACAAATATATGTATATATGTAAATGACAAATAACCTGCTATTTAAAATATGTTACCAAGTAGGTATAGACTCAGTAAAATCTCTTAATTGCTATCTTTAAAATACTCTGTAACAATTAATTTCTGAAACATTAAGCCTCTGAATCATTGAAAGTAATAAAATCTAAACTATGTTAGCATTTGATAATCCTTAATTTGATAAATATTTCAAGGCTCCCCTTTTTCTTTCTACAGACCCACAATGGAAAGGGAGATAGAATGGGAGTCATATATACATAAATAAATATATATGAATATTTTTTATTCTTAGAAAAAATACACTGCAAAAATTAATAATACAACATTACAGTTATTAAATCAAGAAGTAACAAATAAGCAAATAAATTTCAATTACATAACATGGCCACTTAATGGTAGTAGGAAATGATAGTAGGGAACTGCTGAAAGAGGTCAGAGAAATAACAAGAAAGACAAATAAAAAGGAGGGAGGGAGAGAGGAAAGAAAAGAGGGGAGTGGAGAGAGGAAAGAGAGGGAGAAAATAGAAAAAGATAAATAAGAAAAACAACAATGTCTTTTAAATCTAACGTTCCACTTATTAAAATGTTCATTGTATCTCCCAAAAGATTCTTTCAGCTTGCTATTGACATTCATTTATAAGTTTCTGTTATTATTTGATTCTAAAATAGGAGACTGACCGAAAATTTGATGAATTAACAAATTGCTGCTACTGTTAGTGCCAAAGTTTACACTATATACTATCTCAAATCCTAGAATACTATAAAAATAAACAGATTTTTACCTACAAAAACAAAGTGACAAAAGTACAGTATGGGGATACAAGTATAGGAAGGAAATATTTGCAAGAAAGGATTAAAAATACTTTCAAAGTTGTCACCACACTGTATTTTTGGCCCACATATAAACTAATCACGTATGTATTAGAAAAAAAACCCTGATCTAACCAGAAATAAATTACTGTACCAATGAAAGGAAAGCTAAAATATCTTTTCAGAAAGATAATCTTTATTCACAATAATTACAATGGAAGCACCAAAACAGATACTTAACTAACTGTACCATTACAAAATCACTCCCTTAGAAACAATTTTACTACTTTTCTTTGACTTACACATTCCTTCCTCTCAGATATGAGAGTTCTGACTCTGCAAAGCATTTGGTCCAGATAGTTAAGGTCTACGTTTAGTTTTCACAACCAGAGTTGCTCATAGGTTTTAAATAAGACAGCTTTCTCTGATGTTCTGATTAAATTAAACTCTTAACTTTTTCATCTATTTTATTAAAGTATATAAATTAGAATATATTTAAGTAACCTGTACATTTACTTCTACCTAGCCCCAAGATCTAAGACAAGATCTAAAAAGTATTTTTGTTAATGTTTAGATTATCGTGATTCTCAATATTGCTTGATAAGAAGAGAACAAAGATAATCAGCAAAATCAAAAGTTTATTTTATAAATAAGCCATGCCTGAAACTTAACAGTGAAAAATAAATTGTCACATAAAATTATATTTACTTTTATTTCAAGTGTTTGAAATTTCTATTCACCTCTTTTCTTTTCTTTCTTTTCTTTTTTTTTTTGAGACAGAGTTTCACTCTTTGTTGCCCAGGCTGGAGCGCAGTGGTGCAATCTCAGCTTACTGCAATCTCTGCCTCCCGGGTTCAAGTGATTCTCCTCCCTCAGCCTCCTGAGTAGCTGGGATTACAGGCACCTGCCACCATGCCCGGCTAATTTTTGCATTTTCAGTAGAGATGGGGTTTCACCATGTTGGCCAGCCTGGTCTCGAACCCCTGATCTAAGGTGATCCACCCGCCTCAGCCTCCCAAAGTGCTGGGATTACAGGCATGAGCCACCTTGCCTGGCCTGAAATTTCCATTCATTTCTTTTTAAAAAGTAAATTTAATTATCATAGGATACATAATTATATAATGTTACTGACAAATAGGAAAACCACTATTCATCATTAGTTTGTATTTACTAAGTATCACACATGACCTAAGGTAGTATTTGATAACTCCATGGTAATATCTATTTAGTGGGTTATTACTAGCATTAAAAAAAAAAGAAATATGATACAAAATATCACAGTGCAGTAAGAAAAACTTTCTGAAACTTGTTTTAGTGTTTATGTTCATAAACATATGCATGTGTTTATTTAGTCATGCTTTATAAAATATTTTTAATATGAAATACCATGATAAAGTAAATAAATAATATTATTATTGATATATCAATACTGGAAAGGGAAATAATTTACTCTGGGAATTCTAACTATATTAATAATATTTTCTGTATAAGTTTAATGAAGCTATTTTTTAATGTAGCTAGTATTCTTGTCCATTCCCTAACTCCACTTTGTACGTTTATGTTCTAATCATCGTTTCAATTACCAGATTTCAAAGCCAGGTAAGTATAATTTTTGTAAAGAAAACAATGGGATAAGGTTAAAGCCTAGAAATTTCCTATTAATATACTCTTACCTGTTGGTAATCCTTTTCCTCGCAATCGATCTCGAATAGCCTGGCTTCGATCAGGTTTTTGTTCACTGTTACAGGAAAGCTGGTCTGTCTGCACACAGGTAATAATAAATCAAGTTTGACAAAAGGATCTCCCTTTTGTTTTCATAGTAACTGTTTACAGAATGACACTAGTTACACAGTTTTTGGAGGATATAATATTAAATAATGAGACTCTATGTCCTATTGTATTTGTAGGGTAATTTGTATTCTTGGATAAGATTTATGTAGCCCAGTGCTGGCCAATTCATTACAGAAAATTAAAAGGGAAGAAGCAGTGACTGAAGAGTAACCTACTAACTAGAAAATACCATCAGATTAAACTTGTTAAAACGAGTTCTATTTGAAAACAGTAAACTTGAAGTCGTCTTCTTTCCCCAACCAATAACTACTCTTGTTAGATTATAATTTAAAAATCACATTAATTTGGGTATAATAAAGCTTTCTCCTGGTTATAACTATGAATTCAGGAATTTAAATTACTTTCAGAAATAATTTTATAGATCTTGCCCTTTAGAAATTACATTTGAGAAATGCTAAGTCTTTTTTTTTGAGATGGAGTCTCACTCTGTCACCCAGGTTGAAGGACCTCGGTTAACTGCAACCTCTGCCTCCCAGGTTCAGGTGATTCTCATGCCTCAGCCTCCAGAGTAGCTAGGACACTGGTGCACACCACCATGCCTAGCTAATTTTTGTATTTTTAGTAGAGACAGGGTTTCACCATGTTGGCCAGGCTGGTCTTGAATTCCTGACCTCAAGTGATCTGCCTGCCTTGACCCCCCTAAGTGCTGGGATTACAGGCGTGATCCACTATGCCTGGCCGAGAAATGCTAGGTCTTTAAATGGACCCTCTGAGGGATAACACATTTAAATCAATGCTCTTTGAAGTTCCCATTAAAACAAAATGTAGTCTTAAAGTTTAATAGCTTTAGCCAAGGGTATTTGCTTGAAATAAAGTATGTCAAATTAGGTCAAACTCCATATTATAAGGGATAAAAAATTGAGCAGATCACTGTTTCATTCTGGTGGCCAATTAGAAGAGAAATGTCAATATAAATGGAAGAAGAGAGAATGGTGAAAAGAAATTACTTAAATCTAGCACCAAGAGCATGCATACATATTTGTTTACACACACACACTCGCACATACTACAGAAATGTTTTAATATTGCTCCATTAGGGAATCTTGCTGGAGTATGGATTAAAAACCTGTTTAAGGTAGTATATTCAAGGCTCAAGCATTATGTTTTCTACCTATAAGAAGACTTGTAAATGGAAGTATTGCTGAAATAATGTTATCATTTAAGTTGCATGAATGATGTTAGTCCAGATTATACTGTACTGTCAGTGACTGAAAAGACAGTAAACATCCCACATCTTTGAAAATTCCTGCATTGAAGTTAGTTACTATTAATAATAACTATTATTTATTGAACATATATGCTAGGCACATACTTTGTGCTATCTAATCCTCAAACAACCTCATATGGTAGACAATATTATCCTCATATTACAAATAAAAGGAGAAATAGCGAAGAAACTTCTAAGGACCACAAAGCAGCTCATTAATATGGAAATAATTACTTTTACAACAGTTTGATAATATGGGTGATTGATACATATTATTCCTATTTTGCAGATAAGTAAAACTGTGGCCCAAATATTGTAACATTAAATCAGTGGAAAAACCTAGACAAGTAAGCTGGCTTGCTGACTTTTACCCCATGCTAATTAATTTTAAGTAAGAATGATGGTCACTTACAATGAATTTCATACCAGTGAAAGACTAACTCACTCTATCAGCTACTGGAGACAACAAAAGCTTTAAGGAATACATTGGGGTCAGAAACACCCCAGTTCCAATTATGTCTTTGTCATTTACCATATCTGTGGCTATGTGTAAGTTATTTAATCTTTCTCAGCCTTAGTTTTATGCCCTCTAAAATGAGGATAAAAGTATCTCCATTAAATTGAGGTTGTTTTGATGAATAATGTGATAATGCACATAAACCCTTTAGCATAGTGTCTGGCACAAAGTAAACAAACACTTAAAAAACAGTAGCTGTTGGAGTTACTTCTACCCAGTGATGTCTAGGAGATGAGGAAGAGCAACAGAAAGGTAAGGGGAGCATGATTATACTTAGTAAAAATTTGTCTTTGTGAAGAGAGGCTATCTACATGCTGATTCCAACTGATCCTTCTATTTTTCTCTCCCATTAAATAACCCCACGATACACCCCCATGCCATACTGTTCCCCAAACATCCCTGTTTTCCCATTTCACAGCCTTTATCCAGGTTCACTTCCCTCTGCCAAGATTACTCTATCTAGCCTACAGGATATAGTTCGAAGTGCTATTTTTAATTTTAATTTTAATTTTTTTTGAGGTAGGGCCTTACTCTGTTGCCTAGGTTGGACTGCAGTGGTGCAATCATGGCTCACCATAGCCTTGACCTCCCAGGCTCAAGTGGTCCTCCCACCTCAGCCTCCTGAGTAGCTGGGACTAAAGGCATGCACCATTATGCTCGGCTACAAAGTGCTATTTTTCAGTGCAACCATAATTTGTATCCTTTTCCTTTAAACTCTCATAGCTGTTAAAATTTTTACTATGTATCTTTTTATAGCCTTCTTTCATTTTATAATTAAGCAAATGGTTATGGCATTTTTAGATAAGAGCGCCTAGATCAAATATTTTATTCCAATTTTTATCTTCTACAATCCCTAGCACAGGTTTCATACATAAATGAGCAACAAAGATCCACTATAATAATGAGAACTAAATGCTAAACCTTAAAGGGATGAAGATTTTATGTGTAATATGGGCAATTATTGATAGGTAATAGAATTTCTTTTTTTTTTTTTTTTTTTTGAGACGGAGTCTCGCTCTGTCGCCCAGGCTGGAGTGCAGTGGCCGGATCTCAGCTCACTGCAAGCTCCGCCTCCCGGGTTCACGCCATTCTCCGGCCTCAGCCTCCCGAGTAGCTGGGACTACAGGCGCCCGCCACCTCGCCCGGCTAGTTTTTTGTATTTCTTAATAGAGACGGGGTTTCACCGTGTTAGCCAGGATGGTTTCGATCTCCTGACCTCGTGATCCACCCGTCTCGGCCTCCCAAAGTGCTGGGATTACAGGCTTGAGCCACCGCGCCCGGCCGGAGACAGAAAAAAAATATTCATTCAAAGACAGAAAAAAACATCTCTCACAATTTTACTATAGGAGTAAAATTAGCAAACAGCACAAGAGTCTTAGAGAAAGTGTGGTATAATAAAAAAGTCCCTGGACTGACTAATAGAGAACTCAAATCCCATAGTTGTTTGGGTATCAGTTTCCTTAACCATAAAGTGAAGTTTTAAAGAATATTAGCCTTATGAGAATGTCTGTGAAGAAAAGACCTCAAAGACCAAGTAAGTTTGGGAAATGCTTCATTTACATGTCTATTCTTCTTGAAGGTTAGTAATATAGTCTAGTACATTAAAGGCTCTAAGAAGTTCTCCAGTGAAAATACATTGAATTTCCTTTAAATAATTTTTTCTCAAGCTTCTTTGGTCATAGAGGAATTTTTAAAACAAAAATATTGAAAACAATGTGAGAAATGTTGGTCTGGACAGAGGGTTTTCAAAGATTTTTTAATAGCTTTACCTTTGTCCAAAAAAATCATATGCAGAAACATAAACAGATCAAATAAAACTGGAGCTGCTCCAGTTAAAGAGGGAAAATGGGCAACCAAGAACTCCATTTATTCAGCCTCTACTTCCTACACTTCCCTTCACTATAGAACCTCAAAGGTTTCTTGGGGGAGAGTTTACAAACCATTTGTCTAGAAGATCTCTGGGCCTGTCATCAACTGAAAAATTGTGCAGAATTTGAATATATTCCTGGCAGCCATCTGACATCCTGGTTAAGATGGGAACTAAATCCCTACTGATAAGGAATTCTGAGGAAGCTAACAAGAACACTGTGTGGCAGTGGTCAATTTGTAACCTGTACAAGGAAGAGGGACCAATACTCTGGGACTATAACCCTAAGGATAAGAGCAGATAAAATATAGATCCAGATCAGATAGGGCAAACAAGATAAAATACAGCCTTAGAAATGCAGAACAAAGGTGGGACTTTCAGGTAAGATATGGCATTGGTTATTCTTGGGATTCTTCATATCCAAAACAAGAGAAAAACCAGAAGAGTCCGGGTCTTGGGGAAATCTGGCAGGGATACAAGCATGGATTTCCTGTATACACTAGGTAGCAGTGTTCAGAGAAGAAAGTAGAGAAGGTTTGGGAAATACCTAGAAGATCCAGAAAAATGAGTGGTCATGAAATAGGTATAAAGCAACAGAAAGTACATTTAAATATTTCTAAAACCCATTTTCATGTTAATACATTTTTTCTAGGTGTACACAGTATAACCATTTGCTAAAAGCTCCTTAGGAAAAGATCTAAGAAAGAAAACAAGAGGAGATACTTTCAGCTCAAACATGCTATTATTCTATGATATTTTTGGGAATAACTCTCACAAAATCTAGACTCATTGCAATGAGCTTCTAAATTTTAAGTATTGTTTCAAATAAACAATTTATATTAGAAGAAGAAATTCAATTTTCCATTTCTAGTCTTCATTGAGAAAATGCTACCTATACAGTATCCTTAAAGAAAATTTTGTGATATCTACTCAATTTTAAAAATATGACTATATTTACCATTGTAACTGTAGCTTACCCCAGAAAGATTTCCCAGAACCAGTTTTACCAAGTGTTTCACGTAGGAAAATGAGGGTGCACAGTTGCTATTCCTAATGTGGGCACTGCAAGCATCCAGCACAGTCCGAACAGAAACTCGAGCATAAATAACATCCTCACACATTCCAAGCAGTATGCTGTTGAGATGATCTCCAAGCTTGATAGGCTGAATATAAATAAAGGAAAAGCCACATTAATAAATGTGAGTAAATATTCTTTCTAATGAGACAAATCATTCTAGGAATCACAGGAACCACACTGAAACACGCTTCACATACTTGGAGGAAATAAATTCCTTCCTTATAAGCATATGCATCTTACTGTGTTTTACCTTTTTATGGTCTAAAAAATATTAGCAGAAGATAGTTAACTTATACTTCCCTATACAGGAAGTACAGAAAAACTCTGGGTATTTTAAAGTACAAAGTAAAGTAGTGACATTCTTGGCTTATTCAAATGTTTTGATCAACAGTTACTACATGTACACACACACACACACACACACAAACATACACACCATTTGGGGGAATAAACTGTTTCCTAATATTATATAAAATGTAATACAGTCAATGTGTATAAATATAATTTGATAACTTAAAGGAGATTTAAAATATTGCAATGCCTCAAGACCATTTAAATATAAATTATAATTATGTTGGTCAAACAGACAAGCCAGAATGTGAGGTTTTTTTATTCGTTAACGTATTTTGTAGAATATTATATCTGAA
Organism: Macaca mulatta; assembly: GCF_049350105.2. NCBI lineage: Eukaryota > Metazoa > Chordata > Mammalia > Primates > Cercopithecidae > Macaca > Macaca mulatta. The sequence continues at coordinate 96,010,066 of NC_133410.1, read as the reverse complement.
TGGCCAAAGAGCATATGAAAGGGTGGCCAATATCATTATTAAGAAATGTAAATTAAAACCACTACAAAAAGAAGCTACTACACACACAATAAAATAGTGAAAAATAAAAATACTAACAATACAAGAATTGGTAAGGAGTGGAGCAATTAAAACTCACATCCAAGCTGATGGGAGTTTAAACTGGTATATCCACCTTGGTCTAAACAAATGCCTTTCTTATGAGCCTTCCACTTCTCATCCATTTGGGTATTATTAATATATCATCCTTTAGGGTTAGCTTAGATGCAATGTCCTTTAAGAAATCTGTCCTGATCCTCCAAACCTAACCAGAAGTCCCAACTCTGTTTTCCATAGCGTCCTCCATTTTCTCTAACATAGCATTTATTGCATTATGTTGTAATTGGCCGTTTAGCTGTCTATTCCTTCCAAAAAACTGCATAGGCATGGGTCACTACAGTCCTAGTGTCTAACAGTCTCTGACACAAGGTAGGTACTTAATAAATACTTTTAAATTAGTATTAAATATTTCTAAAATATTCTGACTTCTGATCCTAAAACACTAGCTTATATTTCCCCTTTAATTTATATTTATTGATATTGACTCTCTATTTATATTTGATACTGACTTTATTTCCAGTTATCGGAAAAGAACATAAAGTGTTATGGACTGTGATCACATTTTACAAGTTAGGTTGCATAATACAAGACACCAATATTTCCAGTAATATTTTAACTTTCTCATTTATATTTACAGAATTGAAACTGAAGAGAGAAAGAAAATATACATTATTTTTCATGACATAAAACCAAATGAAGTAAAGAATATCATTTATCTTTTATGGATCTTAAGATGTTTGTATTTTAGAATAAAAGGCTAAAATGCTTGTTACTTCTTTTATTTAATAAGAAAAAAACAGACCTACTTATTTTTGGTTTTTACTTATAAATGCCTAAAATAAAACCTAATTCTATATGTTATATCTTGCCTTGATGAAATATAGCTATTTTTAAATTTTCAATTACTATTTACTACTATGTTTATATTGGTCTTTAGGAATCAGAATTATTTTAGAAAATAATGATTAGAAGCGGCCCAATGGCGAACATGGCCCAGGACCTCCGCAAGTGTTACTTTAATACCTATGTCTGCTGCTATAGGGGTGGTGAAGTATGATGTATGATTTGAAGTGCCAAGAGAAAAAGCTATGACATTCTCTAATACAATACTCAGAGACATAGGGCTACTATTCCTAGAGTTTTTGCATCAAAAAAGCTATCACATTCAGTAGAATGAATCATCAAAGACAAGAGATTTCCAATCTCTCTTAACAGTCACTAAATTAGATAAAATAAAGTATACTCCCATTTATCTTGCTATAATTTTGAAGAGGCCAGCTCCATCTCACAGATTGAGTTGTTGAAACCTGGTTAGTAATTGCTACAGTTCTAGGAATACCTTAAAAATACTGTCTTTAGTACTTTATTATAAGTTCATCCTGAAAGTATGACATTATTAATATAAACAACCTCCATAGGAATGCTGGTACACCTGACAGCACGCTGTGGAACACATATAAATACATTGAAGAGCTATGATAAAAGGTGTAAAATTGAGCACATGTAAAAAGTGTAACAACTGTAAACAATTAACTTACTTGGCTCTGAGGCACTTCATGATCAGCCCCCCAATACAGTGTCATTCCAAGAGAATAAATGTAGATCTAGGAATAGAATTTTTAAGAAATAATTTTATGATAAAATGCAATAGAAAATTTAGCAAGTGCTATAAATACAGATTATTTTGTTCCAAAGAAAATATAATACACAATTTGAGAAAATCATCATTTTATATTTTACATAAAAGTATATGAGAGCTTAAAAGAGATAGTAAGACTGGAAATTATTACAACAGATGTTTTTCTAATTCCCCAGCCCATCCTTTATCAATAATCATTTCTGTTAGCTTTTAAAGTTTCCTTATGCAAATTCAAGCAAATATGAATATATATTCTTATTTCCTCCTTTTACAAAAGATCAAAAACCTTAAAAATTACTAGGCACTTTGCTTTTTTTTTTGAGGCAGAGTCTGGCTCTGTCGCCCAGGCTGGAGTGCAGTGGCACAATCTCGGCTCACTGCAACCTCCATTCCCTGGCGATTCTCCTTCTCAGCCTCCTGAGTAGCTGGGATTAGAGATGCCCGCCACCATGCCTGACTAATTTTTCTATTTTAAGTACAGAAGGGGTTTCGCCATGTTGGCCAGGCTGGTCTTGAATTCCTGACCTCAGGTGATCTGTCCGCCTCCACCTCCCAAAGTGCTGGGATTACAGGTGTGAGCCACTGCGCCCGGCAGGTACCTTGCATTTTAAACTTATCAATAGATATTTCCATATCAATGCTTAGAGATCTTTTTTTTTAAAAATGGTACATAGAATTCCATTAGTGGTTGTAGCACTGTTTATATAACCAATCTGTTATTAACAGAGAATTAAAAAATTTTTTTCAAACCTTTGCTACTATAAATGATGTTTCAGTAAACAGCCTTGTATGTATTCCTCTTAAATTGATTCTCTGAGATAATGGATGAGAAAGTAAATCATCTGTAGTTTTTATACAGATTGTCAGATTCCCTTACATAACAGTTGTACCATTTTGTACTTCTACCAGTAAAATATAAGAGTTTTTCCACAAGCCTTGTCCATAGAGGTATTACGAAGACTTGGGGTTTTGCCAATCTAAAAATTGACCAGTAAATCTCATTGCATCACTGCAGTTTTTGTTTTGTTTTTTGACAGGATCTTTCTCTGTTGCCCAGCCTGGAGTGAGGTGGTGCAATCATAGCTCACTGTTGCCTCAAACTCCTGGGCTCAAGTGATCCTCCTGTCTCAGCTTCTCAAGTAGCTGGGACTACAGGCATGTAAAACCATTTCTGGCTAATTTTTAAAATTTTTTGTAGAGATGGGGATCTCTCTATATTGCCAAGGCTGTTCTCGAACTCCTGACGTCAAGGGATCCTCCTGCCTTGGCCTCTCAGTGTGCTGGGATTATAGACAAGAACCACCTCACTTGGCTTCACTGCAGTTTTTTGGTTTTTGTCTTTCCTCAGTGCAGTTTTGATTAACATTTTCTCACAATGAATGGGTAGCGTAGTACAAGGAGAAGGAAGATGAATCAAAGGAGTTTTCTTTAGGTTGTTTGCTTTTTTTTGTTTCTTAAAGATTAAAAAAACAACATATTTTTATGCTGATAGAAATGATTCAACAGGGAAAACTGGAAATGCAGGAGAGAATGGAGATTGCTAGAGGAACACTGTTAAGTAGATAAGGAGATTGATGCTAAAGCACAAATGGAAGAGTTGGCTTTATAGAAGAGCACGGACAGTTCATCTGTAGTAAGATGGCAGAGCATATGGGAATTCACATGGGGAGGCTGCTAGAGGAATGCTAGGGAAAGTCTTGATTGCTTCTTTTCTTTTTTTTTTTTAAATTATTATTATACTTTGAGTTCTAGGGTACATGTGCATAATGTGCAGGTTTGTTACATATGAATACTTGTGCCATGTTGGTGTGCTGCAGCCATCAACTCATCAGCACCCATCAACTCGTCATTTACATCAGGTATAACTCCCAATGCAATCCCTCCCCCCTCCCCCCTCCCCATGATAGGCCCCGGTGTGTGATGTTCCCCTTCCCGAGTCCAAGTGATCTCATTGTTCAGTTCCCACCTATGAGTGAGAACATGCGGTGTTTGGTTTTCTGTTCTTGTGATACTTTGCTAAGAATGATGGTTTCCAGCTGCATCCATGTCCCTACAAAAGACACAAACTCATCCTTTTTTATGGCTGCATAGTATTCCACGGTGTATATGTGCCACATTTTCTTAATCCAGTCTGTCACTGATGGACATTTGGGTTGATTCCAAGTCTTTGCTATTGTGAATAGTGCCGCAGTAAACATACGTGTGCATGTGTCTTTATAGCAGCATGATTTATAATCCTTTGGGTATATACCCAGTAATGGGATGACTGGGTCATATGGTACATCTAGTTCTAGATCCTTGAGGAATCGCCATACTGTTTTCCATAATGGTTGAACTAGTTTACAATCCCACCAACAGTGTAAAAGTGTTCCTGTTTCTCCACATCCTCTCCAGCACCTGTTGTTTCCTGACTTTTTAATGATCGCCATTCTAACTGGTGTGAGATGGTATCTCATTGTGGTTTTGATTTGCATTTCTCTGATGGCCAGTGATGATGAGCATTTTTTCATGTGTCTGTTGGCTGTATGAATGTCTTCTTTTGAGAAATGTCTGTTCATATCCTTTGCCCACTTTTTGATGGGGTTGTTTGTTTTTTTCTTGTAAATTTGTTTGAGTTCTTTGTAGGTTCTGGATATTAGCCCTTTGTCAGATGAGTAGATTGCAAACATTTTCTCCCATTCTGTAGGTTGCCTGTTCACTCTGATGGTAGTTTCTTTTGCTGTGCAGAAGCTCTTTAGTTTAATTAGATCCCATTTGTCAATTTTGGCTTTTGTTGCCGTTGCTTTTGGTGTTTTAGACATGAAGTCTTTGCCCATGCCTATGTCCTGAATGGTACTACCTAGGTTTTCCTCTAGGATTTTTATGGTATTAGGTCTAACATTTAAGTCTCTAATCCATCTTGAATTAATTTTCGCATAAGGAGTAAGGAAAGGATCCAGTTTCAGCTTTCTACTTATGGCTAGCCAATTTTCCCAGCACCATTTATTAAATAGGGAATCCTTTCCCCATTTCTTGTTTCTCTCAGGTTTGTCAAAGATCAGATGGCTGTAGATGTGTGGTATTATTTCTGAGGACTCGGTTCTGTTCCATTGGTCTATATCTCTGTTTTGGTACCAGTACCATGCTGTTTTGGTTACTGTAGCCTTGTAGTATAGTTTGAAGTCAGGTAGCCTGATGCCTCCAGCTTTGTTCTTTTGACTTCTGTGACACAAGAAGCAAGATCTCAGTAATAATAATCATCTTTCCTATTTCCTTCTGTTAAGAGGTTCAGAGCTAATCTTCTGGGCCACTTCTATCAACACTGAATTCTTGCCATGCGCTTTTGTTGTTTCATTTTGTTTCATCACTACAGCTTCATCTTATTTTCTTGCCTTTATTTACTCGGCTCGTATTTTTTTTCACCTTTATTTTTCAATGCTATAAACTGTCTCAAATCCTCTTTAGAAATCAGTCAGATATATGTAATAAAAGTGGGTACCCTTCTTACAATCGCACAACACTTTAATATATCCCTTAAATTGCTTCCTAAGTTATTTCTCAATTACAGATTAGAAAAGTTGTTCCACTTTTCAAATATGTTCATGGCTCTCAATTTTTAAACATTCAAATTTTAAAATAACGACATTCAGGGCTCACTTTGACCTGCCTCTATTTCCATTCTGCAAGCAGGTTTTTAAGTTTTCTTCTGTCATCATTCCTTCCCTTATCACAACCTAAACACTCAGCACATCTAGATAATTTTCTGTTGGCAAAATACATCCTTTTCTTTCTCAGCTTTTCGTGAGCTTTCTTTCCACCAAGAATATTCTTTCTTTGTCTCTGGCCATTATTGATAGGCCAGAGATGATGTTTCCCCTTATATATGCTATATAAATACTTCCAAACAAGTTAAAGCATTATCTCATATATGACACAGTTATATTCCTGCATCACACTTCAATAGTATCTCTGATGATGTAGTTAACTAATATTATCTTGTTGTATAGTTAGATGAGTCCTTGTTTGTCTTCCTTGAGGGGAACAGCTTTTTGTTTTAGTGTCCCTCTTAGCAAGTAACACAGAACTTTACATAGTAGATATTCAATACATGTCTGCTGAATTAAATTAAATGTGCAAGAAGTTCAAGACAGGCTAGTGCAGACTATTTTTATCATATTTCTCTCTAAGTTCCTTTCCAAAGAGTCTTAAATGTAAATACCTTTTCAAAGAGCCTCTTATATGAAAAACATTTTTCATAGCTTTAGCATAAAGGACTAATTGAATGCGCTATTAATTTTGGTTTATGACTCTTTGAGATGTGGCCCATGCTTTAAGATTCTTTATTATATTTACTTCTCAATATGCCAAAGTGAGTTACTATATGTTAATAATTTTTATACATGACTATAATAAAACATTCTTAAAACTAGGTTATAAAATTGTACATTTGCTGATCACCTATGTATATCGTATAATGGTTAGTCGTATGTGTCAACCTGACTGGACCAAAGGATGCCCAGATATTTGGTCAAATCTCATTCTGCGTGTTTCTGTGGAAGTGTTTTTGGGTGAAATTAACATTTACATCAGTAGACTGAGGAAAGCAGACTGCCCTCCCTATCACGGGCGGGCCCTTTCCAGTCAGTTGAAGGCTTGAAAAGAACAGAAAGGTTAACTCTCCTCTGAGTAAGAGAATTCTTTCTGCCAAACTGCCCTAGAACCGGGATATCAGCATTTTCCTCCTTTGGACTCAAACTGAAACCCTCTTGGGTCTTGAGCCTGCCAGTCTTTGAACTAGAACTACACCAGCAATTCTACTGTTTCTCTGACCTTCAGACTCAGACTTGAACTACACCATTGGCTCTCCTGAATCTCCAGTTTACAAACTCATCCTGAGGATCTTGGAGCTTGTGAGACTTCATAATTGCATGAGCCAACCCTTTATAATAAATCTCTCTCTATATACAAATACACACACACACACACACACACACACACACACACACACACACACCCCATTGGTTCTGTTTCTCTGCAGAACCTTGACTAATACATATAGGTATGAAATACCTCTATAGAAAAAATAAAATATGCAAAATTATAATTGCTACTTTACTAAGATGATATTTTATATGGATTCCACACTTTTAGTAACATTTTAAATCATAATTAAAAATACATTGTTGAGTTGTTAGATAACTCCAGGTATGTCAGATCTTTGTTAAAATAACCTGATAATACCACCTGGTATCTAATATTAGAAAAATATTTCTTAAAGAATACAAAGAAAAATGCTTTTACATCTATTCCAAACAGTCGGTACAGGGTCAGTGAATGATGCTTCCATATACATTATTCATAAATTAAAAGAGTTTTTACTGTTGATGCAGCCTGAAAAGACACAGGGATAAAGATCACTGATACAAAGATGTAACTAAATTAATTCAGTAGCACTGACATCACTGACAGTGCTTAGTTCATCTGGTTAATAAACAGCAGCAGTAGATGGGTTACAGACTGCATATATGTATATTGTGTAGAAAGGAGGAAGGTCACACACAGGAAGGATTACTCAAAAACAGGCAAGTATTTGATATACATATTTTCCTTTGTTTTTTATATAATGAGAAAAAAGGGGAATCCACAATCCAGCTGACAAATATCTTCTACTAAAGATATCAACAAGTCCAGGGCCAAAAAAGAATTAGGCAGTATAAGTTTAAAAAAGTTTTGATCTGCTTCTCACTTGTATTGCTTATTTAGCTTCTCAGAGAATTTGTGGTTTCGTGACCTTTGTTGGTCCATCTGTACCTTACAGACAGCACAGAGATGCTCTATTTCCCTTCCTTAGTATAGCAGTATAGCAGGCCAGGACACAGTCCTATAGAGGTGGGTGCCTTTGATAGTGATGATTTGTATATACAGGATTCAGTGAAAAGATGGAAGAGCTGATTCTAGATGGCATGCATATAAAGAAGAGCTAGACAACTACCCATTCAGTCAACATTTTTTCTGAAAGTCACTAAACTAGGGAGTGTGATAAGATACAAATATTTCATCCTGGTATCTATAATATCACTATCATAAGCTAATATATATTATTATAAAATGTATTAAAATATAAACAGCTAGCATGCACATAATGCTTACTGTGTGCCAAGCTTACATTACATATTTCTTTTTCTTTCCTTTCTTCTTTTTTTTAGACAGAGTCTTACTCTGCCGCCCAGGCTGGAGTGCAGTGGCACGATATTGGCTCACTGCAACCTTCACCTCCTGGGTTCAAGTGATTCTCCCTGCCTCAGCCTCTTGAGTAGCTGGGATTACAGCACCTACCACCATGCACAGCTAATTTTTGTATTTTTAGTAGAGATAGGGTTTCGCCATGTTGGCCAGGCTGGTCTTGAACTCCTGACCTCAGGTGATCTGCCTTCCTTGGTCTCCCAAAGTGCTGGAATTACAGGTGTGAGCCACCACGCCCGGCCTACATTATATACATTAGCTCATTCAATCTTGCAGAGGGAAGGTAACTTGCCCAAGGTCACACAGCTATTTAATTGACAGAGGCAAAATTCTAACTCTGGCTTCAGTTTCTTACCCTCAGCACTACTGATGTTCGGGACTGGATAATTCTTTGCAGTGGGGAGCTGCCCTGTAAATTGTAGGATATTGAGCAGGATCCATGGCTTCTACCCATTAGATGCCAATAGTACTATCTACTCCTACCCTCTCAGTTATGACAACCAAAATTGTCTCCAGATATTGCCAAATGTTCCATAGAAGGGAAAACTGCCTCTGGCTGAAAACTAATAATTTAATCTATATATCCTTTTCCAGAATTAGAAGTCTAACAGGAGAGAGATATAAATATATATGTGTGCACCTATGTATTAAACAAAGTAGTAGTAAATTTGTGCTAAGGAAACTCAAGGAGACAAGAAAAGGTTCCTTTTGACTACAGAGGAATTAGAAGAAACTTAAAGTAGAGAGGAGTTAAGCTGAGACTTGGAACATAGATTATGTGTCCCTCTCTTTGTTCTTAATATTCTGTATACATCTCTTATCATTGTGTATATTCCCTGCATATCATCATCATCATCACCATCACCACCATTTCTTTGTCTCTCAGCCTCCTGGCCCTTTGAGAGTAAGGTCTACTCCTTATTCATCTTTGTATCTCCTTGACCTCTTATAGTGTTGGACATATTGTAAGTCCTCAGGAGATGCTCACTGAAAGAATGGATGGTACATAGGATGTGGAAACATGAAAACAGGGAAGAAAGGCATTGCCATGCAAAGAAGTGAATCCCAGAAGCACAAGATCTGCCTAAAAACCACTGGCTACAGCTTGTGCATCTACAAAGAGGAGTGAGAAGGTAGTTGGGACCAGACTCTGGAGAGATTTTCATGTTTGGTTAAGGAATCTGTACTTCATTGGGCAAAAAAGGAGCAACACAACGAAGGTTTTGGAGGGGAAAAATCCCTCATGATCAGGGGTATGACATGATCAGGGGTATTAATCTGACAGTAGCAAAGAGAACAGTCAAGAAGCAGGAATAAGAGTTAGGAGACATGACAAAAGTCCAAGAGAAGAGAAATGAGAACTTCACCATAGTGCCAGCAATAGGGCTGAAGAGGAAAGAACTGGAATGGCTAAACTTAGAAAGCAGACTTGAGAAATTCAGGCAATTAAGTACATATATGAAAAGGGAGGAACCAGAGATAGGGATACAAAGAAAATGTAATATAGAAAGATGAGAGTCAAGGAGGCTCATTAATATAACTCTTGTAGGATAGAAATACATTTCTGTCTGCACAGTTATAATGTACTGGAATATAAACTCCATGCACAGCGGGATTTTGTCCCGTTCACCACTGTATCCCTAGACCTAGCACAGCATTTGACATACAATAGTGATAGTCACTATTTCTTGGATGCTTACTACATGCTGGGTACTGTCCCAAGCACTTTGTAAGTATTACCTTATTTCATTTTCTAACAACCCTACAAGGTAAGTATTATTATTAACACCATAGACATAAGGCACTTGAGGCATGGAGAGGTTAAGCAAATTGCCTGAGTTCATATATCCCTTAGGTGACAAAGCCAGAATTCAACCCAGAGTCCACACATGATAAATATTTGTTGAAATATAAAATGGGATAATAAAATTATCATCATTGGGAAGGCTAACAGAATACTTTCTACCTCTTGATCCATTCTCTAAAGAGGAGATGAAAAGCCTTCAAAGATTTGCCTCACTGACCACAAGAGACAGGCTGGGTGAGACACTGCAGTCTGAGGTGCAGATACCTCTCATCCAGCCATCTCTGGATCTCTGTGAAGAAATATGAGCTGCTTTACATGTGCTACATAGCTCCTTTTAGCAACACACCCCTGGGACTGTGTGGCAACAAATCATAGATACCTCTGGGTTAAAAATTTTTTACTCATTACCAAATATGGCATAGAGGAACTGTTCTCAAACTATGTTATGCATCAGAATCACCTGAAGGGCCTGATAAAACACAGGTGGCTGCGTCATACCTCCAGGATGTCTGATTCAGTAGGTCTGGAGTAGAGCCTGAGAACTTGCTTTTCTAAAAATTCCCAGGTGATAGTGATGCTGATTGGAAGGAGCAGACTTTGAGGACCACTAGTAGAGAGGATAGGGGATACAATAATGAGGACAAACAGGGTCCCTTCCATATCAAATCTTCACTGCTGTATACAAGATAAGATAATGTGACATATGAGAAGTACACAGAGAGAACAATAGAGCATAAGAGAAAGCTTCACATCTACAGTAAAAGTTAGCCGGACGGTGAGGGGATGAATCGAGAGTCAAAATAGCATCAGTCTGGGTGAAAAGAATTTTCGAAGCTGAAAGAAGAGAATGCACAAAGGTTGAGAAGAAAGAAAGTATGTAGCATATCTCAGACACTGAAGTAAATTCAGAATGACTGAAGCACAGAGCTTGACACAAAGACGGCTCAGACAAGGCCAATACAGTACGACCTTGAAGGCCGTGCTCAGGAGTCAAGAGTTCATTCACGGGACATGGAGAATCTGAATAATTTTAAACAGGAATAGAACAAGATCATACATGGGCTTTCAAAACTGCACTGACTGCACTTTAAAGAATGGACTAGCCATGGGCAAGACTGGAGTTGGGACATTATGAGAAGTGTTTGCAGCACTGGTCATTTGTGATGGACTGAACTGAGGTGGAAGCAGTGAAATCTAATATATGTAGACATATATGAGATATACTAAAAAGGTAGACTCAAAAGAAATTAATCATAGGATTTAGGAAATGGGGCCAGAGGTGAATGACAAATTAAGAATGACACCTTAGATTTTTCCTTGGAAATTGGGGAAATGATGGTCCATTCATTTATAGGAAACACAATGGAAGGGAGAAAAGTTTCAGGGTATGAGAAGAAACAATGAGTTTAATTTCAGATCTATTGAGTCTCAGATGCCTGTGGCACATTCCAGTGAAGATATCTAATAAGTAGCTTTACATAAAAGTCAAAAGCATGGTGCTAGAGATATATACATTTGGGATCTGTCAGCAAATAGTCAATGATTTTTTTAGCCCTTTAGAAAGAAGCAAGAATAAAAGTTACGATCCCTCTATCCAGAAGAATATATGAAGACACATTTTTTTGGTATGCATACAATTTTTAAACTTTTAATGGCCTCTTGAACTTATTCCTTTGACCTCTGAGGGGATGATGGAACTTAGGTTAAGATCTTATATATAAAGCAATTGTACAAATTTACTTAGTCATGACTCTTTTCTTTCAATATTTCCTAAAAGTCACCTCCAAAATTATTTTTAAAGCTCAAAACAGCAGGTTGTTATTTTCTTATTTTAAAATTAACCCTTTTCCCACAACATATTACCTTCCACATTTCGTCACACTTTACATACTGAGTGTGATGGTTAGTTTCTAAGATATAATAGCTTAATAATATATCTGACAACTTATTTAACTCTAGGCTACTTACTATAGGACTAGGAACACCAGTATCATATATTGCAAACCAAAACATGTTCTAGTGCTTTAGAGGAGACCCACCAATTGCAGAATGGCCACAGGGATCTGCTGAAATAGAATTATTTTAGGATCCATTTTGGTGCCCTAAATCTTCTCTCATCGGGCTAAATTTCCATCTTAAGAATTATTCCTTTAAGTTAAGATGATATAGACTTAAAGACTAATAAGATGGAAATGTGTTATCTGAATAGAGCAAAACATTAAGCCATTAACACTACAATAACATGACCAGAAATTAGTTTTTTAGCTAGTGGAACATAGTATGGTGAAGTGACATTTAAAGACCTAACTTTCTATGAGGCTTTTGCACCTATTAAAACTCTAGGATTTGGTGTCATCTTTTATTGTGGTTAAAAAAAAAAAAAACAAAACCCACACAAGATTAAATTTACCAGCCAGGCACGGTGGCTCACACTTGTAATCCCAGCACTGTGGGAGGCTGAGGCAGATGGATCACGAGGTCAAACGATCGAGACCATCCTGGCCAACATGGTGAGACCCTGTCTCTACTAAAAATACAAAACTTAGCTGGGCATGGTGGCATGCGCCTGTAGTCCTAGCTACTTGGGAGGCTGATGCAGGAGAACTGCTTGAACTTGGGAGGTGGAGGTTGCAGTGAGCTGAGATTGTGCCACTGCACTCCAGCCTGGTGATACAGCTAGACTCCGTCTCAAAAAAAAAAAAAAAAAAAGATTAAATTTACCATCTAAGTATATATTTTAGTTGCGTTAAGCATATTTACACTGTTGTGCAACAATCTCTGGAACTTTTTCACCTTGTAAAACTAAAACTCTATACTCATTAAACACTAATTCTTCCCTCTACCCTCTCTGCCCAGTCCTTGGCAATCACCTTTCACCTTTTTGTTTCAATGATTTTGACTACTTTAGATACTTCATATGAGTGGAATCACATAGTATTTGTTAAGATTGGCTTATTTCACTTAGCATAACGTCTTCCAGGTTCATCCATGTTGTAGCACGTGACAAGACTGCCTTTTACTTAAGCCTGCATGATATTCATTGTATGTATATTCCACAGTTTTTTTATCCACTCATCTGCCAATGAACATTTGGGTTGCTTCCAGCTTTTGGCTATTGTGAATAACACTGCTATGAACATGGGTGTGCAAATATCTCTTTGAGTTCCTGCTGTGAATTGTTTTGGATATATATACTCAGAAGTGAAGTTGCTGGACCATATGGTAACTCTATTTTTAATTTTTTAAAAAACCTTTATACTGCTTTCCATAGTGACTGTACAATTTCACATTCTCACCAACAACACACAAGGGTTCCAATTTCTCTGCATCCTCACCAACAGTTGTTATGTCCTGTTCTTTTGATAGTAGCCATCCTAATGGATGTGAGATGGTACCTCTACAACCCCAACATTTAACATTTTCAATTTAATTATATGATTACATGTTGAACTCTGTCACTAGACAATCCTAGAGTGTCTTCTTCAGTGGCACAGGGTCCTGGTATACAACAAACATTTGTCAAATTTATGAATGAATGAAAACAGGACAGAGAATGGATTAACAAGATTTAACACAAAGTATGTACGGTAAAGTGTGATTAAGGGCATTTGGTTGTTTTTTGGTCAAGTTCGGTTGAGGCTTCTGCTAAGCTTGGGTAAGTAGATTTACTGTTATTGTCCTTCTAAAGATGATCCTTGATTTTCAAAAAGCACAGAGAGCAATAATTCTTGATATTTAGACTACAAATTAGTGGCAATAAACAAGATTAATTTATCAGAGACATAGTACAAATCTCTGGTGCACATCAATATTTTTGAACAGAAAGCACAACAGGAACTTGATTCAAGTTCCATTCCATCAAACCGATTTCAAAAGAATTGTCAAATAAATACACCTTCTGCCAAGCAAGCAGGAAGTAGAAAATTACCCAATAAAAGGGAAAAGCCAGAGGATAAAAAGCTTACTGTGGCCTGTATAAACCTGTCTACTCATTTAAAGGGATGTTATCTTGAAAAGTAAAGTTTTAAGGTAAATAAATGAAAATGCCTATTTACATAGTTGATATAGTAAGAGAGTTTTTTCATACAAATGTGTACAGTTTACAAAACACTTTTAAGTGTAAGTCCCTCTGAATGAAGAGAACATTTGCATGTATCAAGAGTGCTAGGCACTGAGCATTATAAAAATATTTATATGTCATCAACTGCAAACATTTATTGAGTGCTAGTTAATAGCATATTCTTAACTCATGAAAGTCATTAAGTGCAGCTACTTTCCTCGTTTTCAAAATGCCCTTGCCATTTTAAAACCAGAATACTGTGCTAGAATATATGGCTACTCTTCTGACCTTTGCTTCCTGTTATGAATAGGATCAAGAAACTTGATTTTCTTTGTATTTAAAATTACACTTAAGATTTTGAGGCATGGGGAAGCTAGAAGTTCCAATTAGACAGACTAAGAAATCAACTTTAACATGATAATGGCAACAATCCCACACCCATTTCATCCCCAACATTGCTTCTAAACACTTGGTAAAATAACAGAGTGGCTTTAGTCATTTTCCCAAACATGTGGTCTAACAGCTATTCCTAAACATAGGGTTAACTTGTTTGGGGGTCTAGACATCACAAGGCAAATTGGGAAACGTCTCAGAAAATCAGAAAAGCACTTGTGCATCTCAAATTTCTACTAAGCACTTTTTAAATTGTACTGTGGATTTTAAATGCTTACAGAAAGAATTCATAATACCTATGCACACATACCATACCTATTTCCAATGTTCTAATCCCTCTTTTAAAAGATTATTAAATGAATCATACAGGGTACAGAATGATTGCATCCTGTTTAAATAATAAAAATGAATAACTCTATATATACTATCCAGCTTAATAAAACATTACTGCTACACTTGAATACTTTCATGATACATAACAATGACCAAGACCATATCTACTCTGCAATATACAAAAAGTTCTTTTCAAATACTTCATCTTATGTAATGGGAAATTTTTTAGTCTAATGCCTTAAGCATTACCCCTACCTCATAGCTACCATCTCCTTTCAATGCTTGCTTGTACCTCTCAAAATTCTTAAGTAGCTCATGGAATATCAAAGGTAGATAAACTGAAATCAGAATTCACTCTACCAATTCTTGTCAGTCTTTTTTCAGATACATAATTGATGGCTCAAATCAAGATGCCTTCCTTTAGCTTAGTCATCATGCACACACTCACACACATTCAATCTCTGAAAAGAAAAATAGGATTGTCGGTAGAAAGAAATTGGTAGAATTCCTTTAGATGGCAATTAGACAATGTATATTGAAGTTTAACATGTGTATATTTTTGATTTAATGATTTTGTTATTAGGAAATTACTAGGTTAATTTTTACACTTACATGGAATGATATATAGGAAAGAATGTTCATAGCCAATTCTGAATTATCTGGAGTACCCCATAGCGCTAAATTACCCACAGCCTGCTATATAATACAATTACCCAATGTCTGCTATAAAACACAATATATATGCCTAAATTTTTTTCATAACTTTGACAATAAAATTAGGTCTTAGTCTGAAGTCAGTTATATCACTATAGTCATACTGGATACTTCTATTATAAACCTTTACTTCTTCATTATGCCATCAAAAAAATCATTATGCCATTTTCAGTTCTTTTCCACAGAGTATCAAAACTCCCTGGCCAGGCACAGTGGCTCACACCTGTAATCCCAGCACTTTGGGAGGCCGAGGCAGGCAGATCACTTGAAGTCAGGAGTGTAAGATCAGCCTGGTCAACATGGTGAGACCCTGTCTCTACTAAAAATACAAAAATTAGCCAGGTGTGCTGGTATGTGCCTGTAATCCCACCTACTTGGGAGTCTGAGGCAGGAGAATTGCTTAAAACCAGGAGGCGGAGGTTGCAGTGAGCCAAGATTACGCCACTGCACTCTGACCTGGGCAAAGAAGCGACACTCCATCTCAAAACAAAACAAAACAAAACAAAACAACTTCCCAATTAGAGTCTCACAAAATCTTCCTTCTCCCATAGTTATCTACTTTTGTCAAATTTAACCTCCAAAATCACAAATTACATCAGTCATGCTCCTAAAAATATGATAGATCCCCACTGCCTAAGAAGAAAGCCTCAAGTTCTGGCATTGAAAAATCGCCCTCCTTCTAACCTAGAATCTTTCTTCCTTCCTTTACCCACATCCCTCTAGGTAGTAATGTTCTAGCCTAGCCAGTCTAACCAACCATTCCCCAATCACAGTGGACAATTTCTTACCTCTTGTCATTATCCATACCAATTACTCTGAGTAGAACGCCCTTTCTACCTATTTTTATTTATCTGAAGTCTATTCATTCTTCATAGCCTAACACAAATGCTACCCCTTCTCTGTGATATCATTCTACACTAAAAATTAACTGCTCATCTTGTACATTCTCAAAATACTATCACACTCCATAGCATTTATTTCATCCTGCCACATATTAGAGATCAGGGGTCTCCAACCCCCACCTCCAGCCCCATACCAGTCCCACGGCCTATTAGGAAGCGGGCTGCACAGCAGGAGGTGAGTGGTAGGCAAGTGAACGTTACCACCTGAGCTCTGCCTCCTGTCAGATCAATGCTGGCATTAGATTCTCATAGGAATGCGAACCCTATTATGAACTGCACATGTGAGGGACTGAGGCTGCACGCTTCTTATGAGAATCTAGTTCCTGATGATCTGAGTGGAACAGTTTCATGTTACAACCATTCCCCCACCACCCCATCCTTGGATAAACTGTCTTCCATGAAACCAGTCCCTGGTGCCAAAAAGGATGAGGATCACTGTTATAGATTGTTCTGTACATGTTAATCAGGGTCAACTTTTTAGTTATTTCTATATCTTTCTCGGGCACGGTGTTTTATACATAGCAGGTATTTAATAAGTATTTGTAAACATGCACTTAAACAATGGCTAACTTTTTTCATATATTTCTCAGAGCTATAAATCTTTATAAAACTATTTTGGATTCTTCAATAAAATAACTGAACTTCTTGGAATACATGATCATTTAAAACTCAATAGATTTTTCAGAGGGTTGAAACAGGGTAGCCCATTATCTTTATTTGACTTATCCCCACCCAAATAAAAAAATTAAACAGTTACCTTTTCAACATCTGAGAGAGAACTTAGTGATTGATTTTGAAGAACCTCTGGTGCAGTGAATGCTCGAAGATCCTGATTGGAAATATTTTCATCTGTAAATGATACACTACCAGATGGCAGCAACAGCAGAGACCACGGAGAAATGATGAAGCCAACAGCAGCAGGATCAGCTAGGCTTACTGGTTTGTAATTGCATCAAAATAAAAAAAAGAACAAGAAGAAAATTGCTTAAAATTATAATCACAGGAAACAGTAATCACTTCAATGGATAATCCAGCCTATTTGTATAGATGTTAATGAGTAGTTAACATATACCAAATCAACATGCCTCAAAAAGATTGGGTTTCATATAAATACAACAGGTAGCATTATTAACAATAATGCCTTGATTTGGCTTAATTTTTCAAAATCTGGATAGCAGATCCTATCAACTAGAAATAGAGCCCTTTCATTGTTCGTCTTAAGAATTAAACTTGGTTCAAATGTTTTATCACAGGGATATATAGATATAGGATAAGGATTAATAGCTCTTTAACTTTTTATGAATTATGCATTCCTTTAAGAAACTGGTGAAAGGTGTGGTTTCTCTCTCAAGGACATTGCCCATAAATATAAAGCTCTGTATAAATTCTGAAGTTTTATGGATCTACTTATAACCCATTTATAGATTCCCAAGTTAGGATTCCGATTTAGACTATAGTGTCCTGAAATTGATAGAAATCAATTCCTTTTAAAATTCCTATTAGGCATTCACAAGGTTTCTAACTACAATGAAATGTCTTGAGTCAAAGTATATATTTTGCTTGAATTTAGATTTTATCTTATTTACATTTGCTCATTATTTCACTAGCATTTCAGGCAGCTTGTTTTGTACTACCAAATATGATCAATGAGGTCTCTTAACTTTTTGTTTTAATGCTTGGCTGTATAGACGTCCAAGAGCTCACACCTAAGAGTATTAACAAAAATACATTCCCTAGACACCAGCAGGCCTCCACCTAAAAGTAAAGCTGTACTTTAGGCTCAACAAAACAGACTGATTAGAATAAACTTCATTTTGTCCCTCATCTCAAAAGTAAGTTAATACAGGTTTTAGGAAAACTGCTAGGTGAACTTGGTTACAGACTCAAGATAACAGCTATAGAAAAATCACAAAAGGCCTATGACTGAAATTCCATTATTCAATCTGAATAAGTTATACTGATATCACTCTGTCAAATGATAAGACATTGACAGAAGTTTATGCAAAAGTTTATCATACAGTATCTATACTTTCCTGAAAACAATCAGAACTGAATTTTTTTTATCAGAACTGAATCATTCTGACTTTTTAACTTCTATCTACCATCAACATGATCAGAATATGACTTATGATTAAAAAGTAAACTACTAAGAGTCATTCTTACTTTGAAGGTTAAAAATCTGCTTTTTTATGAATCTGAGACATGTCTTTAATAATGGTGTCAAAGAAGAAAAATGTGTTTGAATGCATCTTTTAATCAGTCACCACATCTTAGGTTGCACTGAAGTGGTGTTATAGACCAATGGTCCTCAAAGCCTTAACCAATCATACATCAGACTTCTGAAACTTAGTTCACAATTGTTATTGCCAAATACATTTCAATGAATCATTTCAATTAATCATCACAGCTCACAATCTTAGGTATATGCTGTTGTATTTTACAGTACAAGTTTTCTGTTAAAAGCCGCCTCTTAGTTATTTCATACACAGAGAACACACAATCTAGCTAGAAAAGAACTGACAAAGCAAAACAATATCTCCCTTGCCAAAAGATACCATTCAAAACCGTGAGATTTCATGTCACAGATATTATAAAACAATCTAAAATCAATTTATGTCAAATTATCAACTAAGGGGAACAAACACTAGGAGGCCAATTGGGAAGGCAATGCGCTAATAATCTGGTGTGAGATGATGATGGCCTATAAGCACAGTGGTGGCGATAGAGGTGGTGAGAAACTGCTGGAAACTGAAGATATTTTAGAGGTAGTGACAACAGAATTTCCTGACAGATTGGATGTGGAATGACAGAAAAAGAAGACTCTGGATGACATCGAAGTTTTGATCTGAGTAATTGGAAGGACAGAGTGCCATCAACAGAGATTGTCTGAAATACTGCAGGCTGCTGAGGTGGGGGTTAGGAGGTGGTGGCAGGAATTAGAACTTTGGGACCTATTACATTTAAGATATCTGTTATATATTCAAATGAGGATGTCAATTAGGCAATTTGATCTGAAATGTGAGATAAAAATCAGAATTACAGATATATTTTGGGAGTTGCTGGCCTACTGGATTCTATTTAAAGCCATGTGACTTGATGAGGTCATTAAAAAAAACAAAAAACAAAAAAAACCACAAGAGTTAAGATAGAAAAGAAATGAAGACCAAGGGGACTGAGCCCTGGGGTACTCCAGCATGCAGACTGCTCCTTCTTGGTCTGTTTTTTTTTTTTTTTTTTTTTTTTCTAGATTCTTCCTCTTCTCTTGGGGACTGATGCATGTATGGTGCTGTAACTTCCCTCTGATACTTCTTTCACTCACCACTGCCAATCTCCATCCCACTATTTTAATTAATTCTACTTACTAGACTTTCTGTCCAGTTCTCCAGTACCTAAGTCCTGAATCTAAGTTAGGAAGCTGGGATTCTAACTGTCATGGCTAATTCCAGATTGTCTTTCTTTTGGAGGCAAAAGTATGATTTTGGGTGTAACTGTTACCACTTCAAATTTATAAATGATTGCGGATCACAGCTTACACAGAGGCCTGAATGCCACCTAAAAGCCTAAATGCTATGCCCTGTCCTGTCACTGTGGATTCTGGTATCCACCTAGACCAGAAAAGGGCTTGCTACATTCCTCCTCTTCATCCTTGTCTACAGACTGATGCTCTCCCCTCCTCAGCATGGGAGCACCAATCAGAAACTGCCAAAGGTGAAAGCAATTCATAATTCCTTATCACTATAAAATGAAGAGATTTATTCACTTACCAGCACAACCAAGGTCAGTAAACTGATTATTACTCAGTTAAGAACTATATATCTCTCTCCTTTTTTATTAAGTTGTATTTTGTTTTTAAGGGACACATAATCATACTTATTTATAGGGTATAGTGTAATGTTTTGGTACATATGTACAATGTGTAATGATGAAACTGTATATTTCAACTTTTATACAATATATTGTTTGCTTTTATTGAACATTTAAAGTATATCTGTATTTTAAGCACTATATATATATATATATATATACACACACACACACACACACACACACACACATTTTCTTCTCAACATTACAGGTCATTTGCTAATAGAGTCTAAAGTATTATTGGGGAGATAATATGTACATAAATACAAGATAGAAAGTATTAGGTATCTAAGAAAAAAAAGAGTTTGGAGGATAGCAAAATTACTTCAACTACAATAAAGAATTAATTTCTTTTTTTATATGTGGCCCTTTAGTAGGTACGACTTGACCATGGCTAAGATTAGGATTCTAAAAAGAAGAAATGGCCAAAGCAAAGGCATGTGGGTAAGGAAATTACTATGTTTGTACAAGGAACAGCAAGAATTTTGGGCAGAGAAATGGTGAAGAGCAGTGAGAAACAGAATTACCAAGAAGGATCACACTTTTGCTTGTTAAAAATAATACACACAGGCTGGGCGCAGTAGCTCATGCCTGTAATCCCAGCACTTCGGCAGGCTGAGGTGGGTGGATCACCTGAGGTCAGGGTTCAAGACCAGCCTGGCCAACATAGAGAAACCCTGTCTCTACTAAAAAAAAAAAGAAAAAAAAAATTACCGGGTGAGGTGGAGGGTACCTGTAATCCCAGCTACTCAGGAGGCTGAGGCAGGAGAATCACTTGAACCTGAGAGGCAGAGGTTGCAGTGAGCCGAGATCACACCACTGCACTCCAGCCTGGGTGACAGAGTGAGACTCTGTCTCAAAAAAAAAAAAAAAAAAAAAAAAGAAAAGAAAAGAAAGAAAAAAATGAGAAATTACACAAATATTTTCAAATGTGATTTTTAAATGGCTTGTAATAAAGTTAAAGCAACTGTGACAACAAACTGCTGTCAAATTCTCTAAACACACACATGACATTTAAGTACTGGACTCTTGAGAAAACATAGTGAAACCACAGAAAATATTTTTAAATAATTTTAAAGGGTTATGCAAACCTGAAAGTAAGGGAATTTAGAGTTGTGGCTAGAATCAGTCTTCAATTCACTCATCTTGTCTAACTAAAAAGAAGAAATTTAAAGCAATGTATTTAAAATCCTTCAAAAAATGCTAACAAAAGAATATTTAAAAATGGATTCTAGAAGCTTGTAATTCCATTCACTGTGTTTTAATTGTGTGCTAACTGCATTCAAGAATGCTATTATGAAAGAGTAAATCTGATATGAATTGATTCTAGTAGTCTAATGATTATAGATTTTACCAATATTCCACAGAAAAGTTGCTTAAACAGAATTTCAAGCAGCTAGAGGCAAGGTTAAGGATAAGCAGAAATTTGATACGCAGAGAAACACCTTAGAGCTTCTTTCCAATGTTCTTTTAAACTAAGATCATTTTATATTCATCCATTTTTTTTCCCTGAGGGTTCTTGCCGTTTCCTTTGGATTGTCCCCTTATTTTTCATCTTCCACATATACTATTAAAAATTAGGGAAATAATCTTAACTAGGCAACAAACATGGTAAGGAAACACTCATCAAAAGTATCAGGAAATCATTTTGAGACTTAGAACAATAATGACACCATTTTGATTGGAAAAATCCCTTTGCCTATTCAAGCACAAGAAATTAGTCTTCCCATTTTATATGTTCTGTTAGGGTGTCTGGCAAAAATGTATGCAGAGGCCACTGTTCCAAACTCTGAAGGATTTGATAAAGTCCCTCTATAATATGGAATTCTCTCAAAAATTCAGTCCATATGTTCATACAATATATACATTGTTAAATCAATAATCTGGTATAACAATGCACAAACAGAAAATAAATGATTTAGAATAGTTTCCCTATATCTTAACATTTTCTTGATAGTAAGTTTTGTGATAAATTATTTAAGGTTCACTGGAAATTGTAGTATACGCTAGAAGTAGATAACAAAATAAAGCTGTATTAATTCCTCAAAAGTTTTGTTACTACTTTAAAAAAACTTCTGTTTGTCTAATACCATACAGGATAGAATAGCAACCCCTTATTGAAAATAAAATTGCGTAAACGATTGAAATTGATATCTACAATAAGGTAAATTGATAATCATAGTCTCTTTAAAGACATTTTACATGTAAGTTTTCTTGGTATAGCTAATCATGCAACATCATTTACTAAACTCCTATGAGCCTTTGGTTCTCAGGAATTTATATTCTGGTGGTAGTTGGTCAGACCTTGCTAATCACCCAAATCCCTAAACTCACCTAGAAGATTTGGAAAGATACTGATATAGGAGTTAAAAAGGAATTATTTAGGCAGATAGTGAGAGTAAGGAAGTCCTCAGTAAGGTTTTCCTTTAATGAAACGCAGTACCAAAATCATTTTCTTTTCTAACAGAGCAGCCTGTACAATTGAGCTGCAGACAGACAAACAAGCTGGAAGCTTGCACGGGTGAATACTGGCAGCTGTGCCAATAGGAAAATGTTACCTGGGACTAGGCATGTTCAAAATGGCGGCTCCATCTTCCCTTCTCTTTGCTAGCCACCTGTACAGCAAGTAGCAGATAATATGGTGCAGGTCAAGTGGAAAGTACATTTGCATAATAAGATTAGGACGAGGTGGCCAGACTTCACCATGCACCATGTAAACATCACACCTGGTCCAGCCAATCTGTGGGCCCTATGTAGATCAGATACCGCCTCCTCAAGCCTGCCTATAAAATTTGGTACACTCCCATTCCAGGCTAGAATTCCAATTCGGGAGTCTCTTTTTCTTCTCTCACTCTCTCTCTCTAGCAGAAAAGAAAATGTTTTTGTAACCCTGTTTTGACATATTTCTCCTAGAATAAAAGTGGTTTAAGGATACAAATTATAATTTCCCTAAAGATCAGGTACAATGCCATTATAATTATCTAATTGAAATGTTTGCAAAAATTAATTTGTTTCCCATTTTAAATCTATACCACAGGTCCACAACCTTTTTAAGTAGCTCTTCTAGAGAGAGAGAGAGAGAGACAGAGAGAGAAGAGAAAGGAGAGAGAAGAGAGAAGAGAGAGCTGTTCTCCTTTCTCTTTCTTTTGCCTATTAAAACCTCTGCTCCTAAACTCACTCCTTATGTGTGTCCCTGTCCTTAATCTTCTTGGTGCGAGTCTACGAACCTCGGGTATTTACCCCAGAAAATGACGCCGCTTCAATATCAGAGAAACTGTCAGCTTCATTTCATTCTTTTTATAGTAGCTGGCTTCAGTAATTTAGTATGTAGTCTCATTTTACTGAGAGACAGTGCAGTGTAAGCCAGAATCCCTGGGTTCAAATCCCAAGTTTGATATTTAGGGTTTATACAGTGATCTTCATTCAGTAAGTTATTTAGCACCTCTGTGCCTGAATTTCCTTATTGATAAAAATCATTGTCACATCATAGATAAGGCTGCTGTGAGGATTAATGAAAAAAACAAAACCAAAACCAAAGACTTAGAACAGTTCCTGGCATACAGCAGTAAGTGCCATATAAAAGTGGTGACTATTATTATTTAATAAACCTTTTCTCAAAGATACCAGTTGTAGACTACACAGCTAAGAAAATTCACTCCTTGAATTTGTCCTCAATCACCTACTTAGCATTTTCCCCCCACAGAAGACAAAGAGCGTATCATCCATGACAAGTACTGTAGTTTCAGAATAATAGATTTAATTCTCAAACTGTTATATTCTAGATCTTTGGGAAATTTTGTTGGCATCTTTTACGTAGAAAAAAATGTGAGAAATACAAATGATTTAAGGTACAAAGTATCCCAAAATATCAATTTGTTCTTTAATTAAAATTAATTTCTTGGGGAATATCCTTTTTGTAAGTAGTCTGTTTATTACTTATTACATGGTATTCCTAGTTAGCATAGATCCTCAATTTAGAACAATTGCTTTAAGATTTGATGATCAAACCAATTAGTACTTATTGAGTAACTACATTTGTCAAATTGGTATTTTACTATACATAGTCATTAACTTTAGGTAAAACATGACTTGTTAAATGAAGACATTTATTTGAATGCACATTATCAGTACAGTATCAGCATAGTTTTAGAAATTTTTGTTTGTAATACAAGTTGCAGTATTCTAATAACATGAAATCATACAAACTTGTTACTCCAAATTGGTCTGTTTCATGAATAGGAGATAAAAGATATTTTTGTTTCTTAATGATGACATTAACCACACAAACACACACATTTTCTCTCTTTTTAAAATGACTAAACACAAGCAAGCTGCTTGCCCAAACCACAACCACTGGAATCTTGGTATGGCTACTGATCAATTAGGCTTCCAGTAGTTGTGTTTTGTTATGTACTTCCAGAACTATGCTACTTGGCAACAAAACACTAATGAAACAAGTGATATACAGACAATCTATATTAGTAAAACCAAATTGGTTATTATTAAAAGTAACAAGGCTTAAGTGATTGGACAATGTGGATAGAGGGAAGCAGGTTTCTTGCTTTCTTCTTCAGCAAGCCTGCCTGGCCACCTGATTCAAGCAGCATGAAATAAATAGTAGCAGTTCCTTTCATTCTTCCTTCCTTTCTTATCACATGCTGAGGAGCTGCTCACTTTATTCCTTTGAAATACTATGTTTTTCCTCTTTGATTTCCCTTTCACTTCCACCTTTTCCACCAACTGCTTTATGCTTACCATCAATAAAAACCGTATCTCCCAAAATTACATGCCAAAATACTGAAAAAAGTTTTTGTAACTCTGTTTTCACATATTTCTTCTAGAATAAAAGTGGTTTAAGGATACAAATTATAATTTTCCTAAAGATCAGGTACAATGCCATTATAATTACCTAACTGAAATATTTGCAAGAAAAAGATTTTGTTTCCCATTTAAAATCTATACCACACAGATCCACAACCTTTTAAAGTTGCCCTTCTGCCCTGCCTGAGAATAACTTACTAATTTAGACTTTGCTGACCACACACACGCAACTATTTTGGAGTTCCACTATCAAGAAAAGCAAAGTTTTCTTTCAACTTTCAAATACCAGAAACTCTAAATTATTCACACAGAGAATACTCTTGATCTTTATTCTCCAATCTCTTTTAGTTACATTTGCAAGTATGATTTAAGATAAGAGTCAACTTGGCTTATTTGAATACTGAAACAAACTTATTTACAATGTCTGACTTTGGCAGTTTAAGGTAATTAAGAAACTATGCAGGCTTTCTGTTTCCTGATCCACTGAGGACTTTGTGTGAATTCTGGAGACAGAGTACAGGAATCTACACAGTATTTTAAAATAACTTCCTGGAGATTCCAATATGTGTATCAACCTACCCTACACACAAATAAAAACCACTGCTCTCATTAGGGACATTAAAATGGTATCACTAATTAAGTTGCTTCTTGACCTTGTACTTGCTCCAATTATATGTTAATTAACTGGTATTAAATATATAATAAGATGAGGTATGTATAACTTTATATCCTTTCCTGATGCTTTTTGTTTGTTTTGCAGCTTACAAAGCTGTAAGTAAGGCATTTTACAGGAGATACAGCAAGCTGGAAAGTGTTACAAGTAACTATTTTATCCAAATTATAGTTACTTCATTTTATTAGAAAGGCAGAATAACTATCAGTAATTTCAGACTACAAATGAGACCTAAATAGCTCTTCTCTATTTATAATATGGAAGCTGATTAAAGAGTACCAAATTGAGACTGCCACTGACATTTAGAAATAAATTGCCTTATCCACTGATGGGGTTCAGAACATACTGCCCCAAATTATGGCACCTTGGTATTTGAGAAAACCACAGAAGCAGGAAGGTCACTCTCTGACCTTCTCCCACCCTTTCCTCTGAACCTTCATGCAAGACGTGCCCTTTGTATACCTGGAGGAAAGAAACATCCTCATCTCTGAACACACAAGGACACAAAGAAGAATCTGATCAAAAAGGCTGTGCTAAGTTTCCCCCAGTTTATTACCATTAGATCACACTTTATTATCAAATTATACTCTCAATCCCATCCACTTCTCCATCAAACAGCGCAAAACCCCCCACAGGTTTAATTATTACTTTGGGTTTTCAATTCCAAAGGCTCTTGTGTTACATAAAACTTATATACCATAAACTTGTATGCTTTTCTCTTGTTAATCTGTCTTTTTTTACAGGGGCCTCAGCCATGAACCTAGCAATGGATAAGAAAAAGATATTTCTTTTCCCCTACACCACTTAATTAAACATTAACTTCATTTGGCTTTTTCTATCTCATTCCCAAAGTAAAACAAAGTACAAATGAACTTCCTATGCATTTTGTTTCTTCTGTTAACACTTTCTATATTTACTTATTTATTTTTAAGAGTTGGGGTCTCACTCTGTCACCCAGGCTGGAGAGCAGTGGTGCAATCATAGCTGGCTGCATCCCCAAACTTCTGGGCTCAAGCAGTCCTCCTGCTTCTGCTTCCAAGTAGCTGTGGTAAGTGCCTGTAATCCAACACTTTCTATAAATCCAATAAATATCCATAGTGTATGAGGTGAGCACCTTTAATCTCTTACCCTGTCTGATACACAAATGCATTAGGCATACAACCAGTACCTCAAGGTCATGGAATTCATATCAATTTTTTTATTTCCCTGAAGAGTACCCAAACTTTGAGAGCAAAACTACTCTATGTATGTGTAATATTTTAGCTGCAGACTCCTAAAAGACAATTTGCTTAAAAGTGGTTTCTTTTTAAAAATATAACAGCTGGGCGCGGTGGCTCATGCCTGTAATCCCAGCACTTTGAGAGGCCAAGGCAGGTGGATCACGAAGTCAAGAGATCAAGACCATCCTGGCCAACATGGTAAAATCCCATCTCTACTAAAACTACAAAACTTAGCTGGGCGTGGTGGTGTGCGCTTGTAGTCCCAGCTACTTGGGAGGCTGAGGCAGGAGCTACTTGAACCTGGGAGGCAAAGGTTGCAGTGAGCCAAGATTGCGCCACTATACTCCAGTCTGGTGACACAGTGAGACTGTGTTTCAAATAAATAAATAAATAAATAAGAAATAAAAATATAACAATCATATCTTATTTGGCCATCTTGTTAAAGCAGCTATAAAAATGTTAACCATGAATGGTAAATTGTATTTAAAAACTTGATCTTATTGTTAGCTTAACAATTTTGTCAAAGCAATTTTGGAATGATGTGCTAAGTCTTTTAAAATGCTAGTATTTCTATTGCCACCTAACAATTTCATTATAGCCTCTGTAGATTTTACAGCTGCCACATTACATTTTGCCAGACAAAATAAACTACAACAGAGATAATTACCAGTAAAAAAAAAAAAATTTTAGTGAAGGACTTTTATAAAGCAGCAGGTTTTTGATTTTTTTTTTTTTTTTTTGCAAGTGCAGATAAAGTTTCAAAAGAGATCTTTTTTCTTCCACCTCTGCAATCTGCATAAATCTTGGGGGCGGGGGTGTAAGAGGAGCAGATACAGAATTTAAAGGATAAACTCAGTGATTTCATTTTACTTTCAAGGGCCTGAAATTTATACAAAGACAGAAACATGAATAATATCAAAGGTGACTGGCATTTATTTCATTTTTGGAGAATTGGATGAAAAGGTCAATGAAGAATAGTATATTTTTAGTTTCCAGAGGAAAAAAGATATATCTTTCCAGAGAGGAACTGGCTTTGTCTTGTGTTTACATGGAACCATGTTCTCTGTAGGTACTCATGAAAAATATTTTTCTGATCACTAATGCCATTCTCTGTTGCTACTGACATATCTCCCTCACCGCTCTCTGCCCTGCCACTTACGTTGTAAAGACATTTTCCTTCTCAAAAAGAAAAGGAGGAAGGAAGATTATTTGAATGGTAAACTATTCAATTTTTTAAAAAAATAGTATACATTTCTTATAAAAATGGTAACTATGACTGATACACATCACCCCAAGAAAGTAAAATTTTAACTTGTTACTAAATGATACAAGGTGTAAAGCTCTCTTTTAATTTCTATATTGGACAAAAGATATTGAGAAATACCTGTAAAATGTTTTCTGTAAAAACCTTAGTTACATAATCTGAATGTCTCACAGAATGTTGAGTAAAAGAAGTCAGACACCCAAGAGTTCACATTGTATGATCCTATTTTTATGATGTTCAAAACCAGTCAAACATTACCTGTGTGATATGTCATAGTAGTGATTACCCTTGGTAAACAAGAATTGACTAGGAGGGAACATGAGGGAGCCTTCCAGGTACTGAAAATACTCTGTATCTGAATCTGAGTGGTGACTGTATGAGTGTGTACATTCATAAAATTAATCAGGCTGTACAATTAAGACTAATGTTGTTTGCAATATATGTTATACCTCAACAATAATAAAACCTCTGTTAAGTATAAAAATTTAAACAATAAATATAGTGAGTAAAAGTAACATTTATCACCAAGGATAGGACTAGAGAAGATGAACTGTAGCAACTCTCCTATCTAACTGTATGGCTATTTAAATTTATAAAACTGACTGTTTAGAACATGTGAAGTCAAAATAATTTTAAATTAAAACACAGGGTATTGACTGTGTTTGTGGGGAAGGGGTTGTTTGCTACAAGCGTGTCATATACTTATCAAATAACCTACATTATTCATATTAAGCATCTTAGATACTAAATTTAACTTTGTGTTTTATAGTTTGTTTCCAGGGAACAAATGGGTAATTTCATACAGTTCAAACACTTTAACTTGAAGGACCTGTTAATTCCGGAGTTACGAATGCAGGGCAAGATGTAGCATGTCAAAGACAACTGATACACCCTCTTAATCAACAAAATTATGGCTATAGATAATAAGGAATATAATATTAAGGCACTCATTAGAATTTGATCTTTTAAAAGCTGCATACTATGTACAAAGATTTACTTTAAAACTTTTAACCCATAAAATTTTCTATATTTACTATAAAGTCTTTTTTTAAAAAAAAGGAAATCAATTTGAAGTTCATGCTTTGGCTCTCTTCTTATGATTTAATTGTGTTACTTATTCTCCTTTGTTTCTACCAGATTGGAAGTTCTACATTTCCTTTTTTATTTTGTGATTATTGCCAAAAACTTTAACGATATTTGAACTATGCAAACTCTAAGGCCAATTATAGATATTATTCTCATAAACAGATCAACCCTTAGACTGCTTTAACTCCTATCACCTACATCGGTCTCCCATATTACTGTTTTACTTATAATTTTAAATTTGAGATGATTGCTGTTGATGTTTTATACAGCCATTGATTGCTTAGATTGATCATCAAGTTGACTGATTCTTTTGCTTACTGTTCCTTCTTGAACCTTTTTCTTCCTTCTGGGTTTTATTTCCTTCTTCCTGAAATACATAAGTACTCACAGTTTTCATATGAAAATGTTTTGTTTTGACTTTAATCTTGAACCAAAGTTTAGAAAGACATCAAATTCTATCTGTACATTCCAATGCAGTGGCTATCAGCCACGTGTGGCTTTTAAGTTTTTGTTTTGTTTTGTTTTGTTTTGTTTTTGAGACAGAGTCTTACTCTGTCACCCAGGCTGGAGTGCGGTGTCTCGATCTCGGCTCGCTGCAACTTCCGCCTCCCAGGTTCAAGTAATTCTCCTGCTTCAGCCTCCTGAGTAGCTGGGACTACAGGCATGCACCACCACGCCCAGCTAATTTTTGTATTTGTAGTAGATTGGGGTTTTACCACGTTGGCCAGGCTGGTCTTGAACTCCTGACATCAGGTGATCCACCCACCTTGGCTTCCAAAAGTGCAGGGATTACAGGTGTGAGCCACTACGCCTGGTCACTTTTAAAAATTTGAAATGTGGCTTCTGAAACTGAGGAATTGAGTTTTTAATTTATTTAAAATTTAATTTTCAGATGAATACTTAATCAGATATTAGAAAACTTCTAAGTATGATTATAACAATTTAGGCATGTAAATTACTTTTTCATCTGTATATTTTATGAAATATAAATATTTTTGATAAAATTTAGAGTCTGAATTGGCATATGCTATGAATGTTAGATTTTGATGATGACTTAGTACAAATAAAGTGTACAACATCTTACTAATACCTTTTCATACCAGTTACATATGAAAATGATATTTTTAATATATTGGATTAAATAAAACATAGAAATTAATTTCATCTATCTCTTTTCATCCTTCTAATGCAGGTCATAGAGAACATTAAATTATATATGATGTTTATGATATTTCTATTAGAAAATGTTATTGTAAGTTGTTATAGTGATATTTTCTTTTTTCTTAAAATAATTATGATGTATCCTCACAGCAGTTTTAAGATTTTATTTCTTAGTGAAATTAAGCAGTTTTAAGAATTTATTTAATTCTACCAAATTCTGACCTTATTTTTACTGTTCAGTCTGCTCTTAAGCTAATTCTTTTTTCTTTGTACATAATTCAGCTTTCTTTTTCTCTCTGACTGCCTTAAAAACCTTCTGCTTGTTTATGGTGTCCTATATTTCCAATCCCATTAATCTATGTGTAGAATTTTTAAAAAAATTTTGACTGTGACTTAAGCTTCTAGAATTTGAAGATCTATATATTTTATCAGCTCTCAAAAATTATCAACTATTATATCTTCATTAATTGTTCTGTTTCCTATCCTCTTGGTTTTCCTTCTGGAACTCAGAGGTATGCTGGACCTTCTCATTCAATGCCCCATAAACCTGAACTCTCTCCTATTTTTAGTATTAGGGTGATCTCTTCAGCCCTATTTTCTAGTTTACTAATTTTGTCTTTGAAAAGAAAATAGAAGTTTTAAAAAATAACCAGGAAGAAGAAGACAGAGCAAGATGGCCAAATAGAACCCTGAGCAATAATCCCCCATCAGGAACAGTAAATTGAACCATCACCCATGCGAGAAAGCACCTTCATAAGAACAAAAAAGTGAGGTGAGTGATAAAAGTACCTATGTTCAAACCAGGCACTTTTTATCAAGGAAAGAGGCACTCAAGAGTGTAGGAGAGACAGTCTTGCATTGACTACACCAATTCCAGGCAGTCCAGTGAGGAGACAGTCTATGTGCTTGGAGGAGACAGTGAAGTCAGCGGAGGACTTTACAATGGAGCTTAGTGCTGCTCTGTCACAGCAAAACACAACACAGGTAGGAATTCTGTCAATGCCTATGAGGGAGCATTCAGACCACCAGTGGGCTAGAGGGGAATCCCCAACTCCAGTGAGAAGAACCCAGTTTCAGGCCAGTGGGGCTTTACTACCAGCTAACTAAAGTGGCCTGGATCACAGAATAAATTTGAGTGGCAGTCAGACCACAAGGACTGCAGTCCTAGGGCAAACCCTGGTACTGCACTAGTCTCAGAGGCAGTGGACTTGGGATGCAACCCAGTGCAAAACCAACTGTGGCAACTAAGGGAGTGCCTGTATCACTCCTCTCCAACTCCAGGCAGTGCAGCTCTTGGGGAGACACCTTCCATGTGGAGGATGGAGTGGGAAGAGCACAGAGGACTTTGTCTCACAACTTGGGCACCAACTTAGCAGATTCCTGAAGCCCCCAATTCCAAGCCTTTGCTCCTAGATGGTGTTTCTAGACCCATTCTGGGCCAGAAGAAAATGCACTGTCCTGACGGAACAGACTCAGTCCCAGTCAGATTCACCACCTGCTGACTAAAGTGGTCATGGTCCTTGAATAAACATCATCAGCAGCTAGGCAGTAGTGGCCATGTGTCTTGGGTGAACCCCAGTACTGTGCTGGTCTGCAAGCCTTCAGGTGAGACTCTGCAGTGTCAGCTGTGGTGATCACAGGAAAGTCTATGTCACCTCTCCCTCCACTCCAGGCAGCCTAGTACAGAGAGAGGTTCCTTCTGACTGGGGAAAAGAGAGAAAAGAGAGCAAGCGGCTGTGCCTGCTAATCTAGGGAATCTTCCTTATCTTATCCAAGTTTACCAAGGCAGCGTATTTAGCGGTCTGCAAGAGTTGCAGTGCTCCTGGGCTTAGGGCGCCCCCTAGTGCTGAAATGGCTGCAGTAATTGCAGGCTTAGATCACAATACTCAATCCCCTCTGAATTCATGGAAAGTCTTGTCAAGAAAGTTGGATACAAACAAGACTAGACTGCAAAGACTGGAATATATACTTAACTCTTCAATGCCCAGACATCAATGAATGTCCGAAAGCATCAGGGACACACAAGGAAACAAGACTTCACCAAATGGACTAAATAAGACACTAGTGACCAATCTTGGAGTGATGAAGATACTCCTTTCAGAAAGGAAATTCAAAATAGCTCTCTGGAGGAAACTCAATGAATATCAAGAAAACAAGAAAAAGAATTCAGATTTCTATCAGAGAAATTTAACAAAGAGATTAAAATTTTAAAAATCAAGCAGAAATTCTGGAACTGAAAAATTCAAACAACAAACTGAAAAATGCATCAGAGAATCTCAACAGCAGAACTGATCAAGCAGAAGAAAAAACTGATGAGCTCAACAACAGGCTATATGGAAATACATAGTCGGGGGAAAAATAAGAAAGAAAAAAAAAAGAATAAAGCTTGGCTACAAGAGCTGGAAAATAACCTCAAAAGGGCAAATCTAAGAATTATTGGCCTTAAAGAGGATATAAAGAGAGAGTGCAATAGAAAGTTTAATAACAGAGAACTTCTCAAACCTACAGTATGAATATCCAAGTACAAAAAGATCAAAGAACACCAAGAAGATTTAACTCAAATAAAACTACCTCAAGGTATATAATAATCAAACTCAAAAGAGAAGGATAAAGAAAGGGTCCTAAAAGCAGCAAGAGAAAAGATAAAAATAACATACAAAGGAGCTCTGGCATGTCTGACAGCAGAATTCCTACTGGACACCTACCTCATAGGCCAGGAGGGAATGGAATGACACATTCAAAATGCTAAAGGAAAAATCTGTTCCAACCTAGAATATTATATCTAGCAAAATTATCCTTCAAACATGAAGGAGAGATAAAGACTTTCCCAGACAAACAAAAGCTGATGGATTTTGTAGCACCAGATGTGTCTTACAAAAAATGCTAAAGAGAGGTCTTTAATATGGAAGAATAAACATGAGCAACAAGAAATCATCTCACAGAATAAAATACACTGGTGATAATAAGTACACAAAAAAAATACAGAATACTCTAACACTGTAATTGTTGTGTATGAATCATGCATATTTTAGTAGACTAAAAGAAAAACCCAATCAAAAATAATAACTACAATAACTTTTAAAGAGAAAGCATTAGCAAACCAAACCCAAAATTAGTGGAATAAAAGAAAGATCAGAGCAAAAATAATTAAAATTGAGATTTAAAAAAAATACAAAAGATCAACCAAACAAAAAAAGTGGATTTCTTTGGGTTTTTTTTTGCTTTTTGTTTTTTAACAGATGGTCCAACACTATGTTGCCCAAGCTAGAATACAGTGGCTATTCACAGGTGTGATCATAGTGCACTGAAGCCTCAAACTCCCAGTCTCAGCTGATCCAGTTCTTCTGCATCAGCCTCCTGTGTAGCTTGGACCACAGATGTGTGCCACTGCACCTGGCTAATTGGTTTTTTGAAAAGATAAACAAAATTGACAAATTTTTTAGCCAAGGTAAGAAAAAAAAAGGGACAAGACCCAATTAAATAAAAGCAGAGATGAAAAAGGAGACATTACAACTGATATCATAGAAATTCAAAGGATCATTAGAGACTACTAGGAGAAACAATATCCCAATAAATTGGAAAACCTAGAAGAAATGGATCAATTCCTAGAAACATACACCCAAGACTGAACCATGAAGAAATCCAAGTAACAATAGACCAATAACAAGTAATGAGATAAGAGCAGTAATAAAAAGTCTCCCGTCAAAGAAAAGCCCAGGACCTGATGGCTTCACTGCTGAATTCTACTAAACATTTAAAAAAGTAATACAAACCCTACTCAAATGATTCCAATAAATCAAGGAGGTGGGAATACTTCCAAACTCATTCTCTGAAGCTAGTATTACCCTGATATTAAAACCAGACAAAAATACATCAGAAAGGAAGGAAGGAAGGGAGGGAGGGAGGGAGGGAGGGAGGGAGACTAACTACAGGCCAGTATTACTGATAAATAGAAATGCAAAAATCCTCAACAAAATACTAGCAATCTGAATTAAACAACACAGTAAAAAGATCATTCATTATGTTCAAGTGTGATTCATCGCAGGGATGGAAAGATAGTTCAACATGGGCAAATCAATAAATGGGAGATATCATATCAACAGAATAAAAGACAAAAACCATATGATTATTTCAATACATGCTATAAGAGCATTCAATAAAATTAAACATCTCTTCATGATAAAAACTCTTGGCAAACAGTATAGAAGGAACATACCTCAACATGATCAAGGCCATATATGACAAACCCACAGCTAGTACTGAATGGAGAAAAACTGAAAGCTTTTCCTCTAAGATCCCTAACAAGATAAGGATGCCTACTTCCACTTTTATCCAAAATAGAACTAGAAGTTCTAGCCAGAGCAATTAGATAAGAGAAGTAATAAAGGACATCCAAATTGGAAAAGAAGAAGTCAAATTATTCTTACTAGCAAATGATATGATCTTGTATTTAGAAAAACCTAAACACTCTACCAGAAAACTTTTGGAACTGATAAACAAATTCAGTAAAGCTAAGGGATACAAAACTCAACATACAAAAATCAGTAGCATTTCTATACCATTAGCAAACAATATGACAAAGAAATTACGAAAGTAATTCCATTTACAAGTGCTACAAATAAAATAAAATACCTAGGAATAAACTTAACCAAAGAAGTAGAAAATCTCTACAATTAAAACTATAAAACAGGCCGGGTGCAATGGCTTATGCCTATAATCCTAGCCCTTTGGGAGGCTGAGGCAGGTGGATAGTCTGAGTTCAGGAATTTGAGACCAGCCTGGGCAATGTGGTAAAACCCCTTCTCTACAAACAAATACAAAACTTAGCCAGGCAAGACGCATGTCTGCAGTCCCAGCTCCTCGGAGGCTGAGATGGGAGGATCACTTGAGCCTGTCTTGCTGGGTGTGGTGGTGGGTGCCTGTAATCCCAGCTACTTGGGAAGCTGAGGCAGGGAGAATCACTTGAACCCAGGAGGCAGAGGCTGCAGTGAGCCAAGATCATGCCTTTGGACTCCAGCCTGGGTGACAGAGCAAGATTCCACCACAAAACAGAACAAAATAAAACAAAACAATGATGAAAATAAATTGAAGAGGATACACAAAAATGGATGGATACTCCATGTTCGTGGATCGGACTAATCAATATTGTTTAAATGTGGCTGGGCGCAGTGGCTCAAGCCTGTAATCCCAGCACTTCGGGAGGCCGAGACGGGCGGATCACGAGATCAGGAGATCGAGACCATCCTGGCTAACACGGTGAAACCCCGTCTCTACTAAAAAAATACAAAAAAAAAAAAACTAGCCAGGCGTGGTGGCAGGCACCTGTAGTCCCAGCTACTCGGGAGGCTGAGTCAGGAGAATGGCGTAAACTGGGGAGGCAGAGCTTGCAGTGAGCTGAGATCCGGCCACTGCACTCCAGCCTGGGTGACAGAGCAAGCCTCTGCCTCAAAAAAAAAAAAAAAAATTGTTTAAATGTTTAAATAAAAATTAACCAAGCATGACACATGTCTGTAGTTGACATGCATTTAGATATGACACATGTTTAGACATGATGCATGTCTAAAGCAATCTACAGATTCAATACAATCACTACTAGGATATCAATGAAATTCTTCACAGAAATAGAACAAAATCTTAAAATTTATATGGAACCACAAAAGACCCAGAATAGCCAAAGCAATCTTGAGCAAAAAGAACAAAGCTGGAAACATCACATTACCTGACTTCAAATTATACTACAAAGCTATAGATACCAAAACAGCATAGTACTAGCATAGAAACAGACACACAGGCAAAGGAAAAATAATAGAGAACCCAGAAATAAATTGTACATTCACAGTGAACTGACTTTTGACCAAGCTGCCAGGAACATATATTAGAGAAAGGACAGTCTCTTCGATAAATGATGCTGGGAAAACAATATCCATATGTCAAAGAATGAAGACAGACCCCTATCTCTTGCTATATACAAAAATCAAATCAAAATAGATTAAAGACTTAAATCTAAGACCTGGAACAATGAAACTACTAGGAAAAAACATGGAGGAAAAACCCTAGGGCACTGGTGTGCACAAAGATTTCTTGTGTAAGATCTCAGAAGTACAGGCAACCAAACCATTTTTGTTCACAGCAAAATTGAACAAATAGGATCACATCAAGCTAAAAAGCTTCTGCATAGGAAGGGAAACAACAAAAAAACAACCCACAGAAAAGATGGGAGAAATATTTGTAAACTATCCATCTGATGGATTAATAACCAGAATATATAAGGAACACAAACAACTTAAGAGAAAAAAACAAACAATCCCATTAAAAAGTGGGCAAAGGATCTGAACAGACATTTCTGAAAGGAAGACATACAAACAGCCAACAAGTATATAAAAAATGCTCAAAATCATTAATCAGAGAAATTTAAAGCTACAATGAAGTACCATCTCACTCTAGTTAAAATGACTTGTATAAAATAGAAAGGCAATAATAAATGATGGTGAGGATAAGGAGAAAGGGGAACCCTTGTATACTGTTGGTGGGAATGTAAATTACTACAGCCACTATGGAGGATAGTGTGGAGGTTCCTCAAAAAAAAAAAAAAAAAAAAACAGCAACTACCATATGATTCAGCAATCCCACTGCTAGGCATCTATCCCAAACAAAGGAAATCAGTGTATCAAAGAGATATCTTCACTCCCATGTTTACAGCAGCACTACTCACCATAGCCAAGTTATGGAATCATCTCAAGTATCTATCAACAGATGAATGGGTATAGAAAATGTGGCATATATACACAACAGATATTATTCAGCCATATTAAAATAATAAAATTATTTTATTTGCAACAACATGGATGGAACTGTAGGATATTATGTTAAGTGAAATAAGCCAGGTACAGAAAGACAAATTTCACATGTTCTCACTCATAGGTGGAAGCTTCAAAAATAAAATTGAACTCATGGAGATAGAGAGTAGAATGATGGTTACCAGAAACTGGGAAGGTTAGTAGGGAATGGGGATAAAGAGAGGATGGTTAATGGGTATAAAAATAGTTAGAAAAAATAAGATGTAATGTTCAGTAGTACAATAGGGCAACTACAATTAACAATTTATTGCATATTTCAAAATAACTAAAAGAGTAGAATTTGAATGTTCTTAATACAAAGAAATGATAAATGCTTGAGGGATGAATACCCCAGCTACCCTGATTTGACCATTACACACTGTATGCTTTTTTCAAAATATCACATGTACCTAAAAAATAACTAGTATGTAGGCATAATAATTAAAAATAAAAATGGCCTGGTGCGGTGGCTCACTCCTGTAATCCCAGCACTTTGGGAGGCTGAGGCGGCCGGATCATGAGGTCAGGAGATCGAGACCATCCTGGCTAAGAAGGTGAAACCCCGTCTCTACTAAAAGTACAAAAATTAAACGGGTGTGGTGGTGGGTGCCTGTGGTCCCAGCTACTCAGCAGGCTGAGGCAGGAGAATGGCGTAAACCTGGGAGGCAGAGCTTGCAGTGAGCCAAGATTGCACCACTGCACTCCAGCCTGGGCAACAGAGCAAGACTCCATCTCAAAAAAAATAAAAAAATACAAATAAATAAATAAATAAATAAATAAATAATGATAATCTGTTTAATCTGTTGAAGATCTCCATTGAGGTTTTAAATTTAGTCACCATATATTTTATTTCTAGATGTTTTATTAATTTTTTTCATTCTGCCTGTATTCATTTTTTGGGGTTGCTATAACAAAGTATCACAGAATGGATGACTTAAGTTAGAGAAATTTATTTTCTCACAATTCTGTACTTTCATAAAAGTGCAAAATCAAGGTGCTGGCAGGGTTGGTTTCTTCTGAGGACTCTCTTCTTGGCTTATAGGTGGCCATCTTCTCCCTGTATCTTCTCATAGTTTTCCTTCTGTATGAGTTTATGTCCTAATTTCCTCTTCTTATATGGACACTAGTCATATTGCATTAGGCCCCACCTTAATAACTGTATTTTAACATTATTAGCTCTTTGAAAACCCTATCTTTGATATAGTCCTATTTTGAGGTATTAGGGGTTAGGACTTCATGAATTTTTGAGGAACACAATCCCATAACATTGTCTATTTTTAATGTTTTCAGTGTTCTGAATTTTTTTCATTTTAAAAAATGTTTTTAGTCATTTTAAAAACTAAATTCAATAAACTAATTTAAATACACTTATTAGAAAATTCTATTATACATATATTTTAAAGGTGGGTAGTCTACTCCTGCTGATCTACAAAGAGAAAAAATGAACATTTGGCTCAAAAAAGTCAGGTATAGCATTTGACTGAAAACCATTTTTCTTTTAAAAACACAGTTTAAAATAAATAAGAAAAAACATCAAGCTCTAAATTTAAACAATTTTTGAAAAAATATTTGATGATACTCCTTTTGGTTGAGCAGATTTGTTAGGGAATAACTGACATACAATAATTGTACATACTAAAAGAGTACAATTTGATGTTCTGACATATGAATATGCCTGTGAAACTATTATGGCAATCAAATCAAGATAATTAATATGTCCATCACCTCTAAAAGTTTCCTCATGATCTTTTATAATTCCCTGCTTCATCCCCATCATCATCTCTCATCCCTAAACAACCACTCATCTGCTTTGTCACTACAGCTTAGTTTGTATGTTTTAGAGTTTTAGATTAGAATCATATAGAACGTCCTATTTTTTGTCTGACTTCCTTCACTCAACATAATTATTTTGAGATTAATCGATGTTGTTGCATGTATCAATAGTTCACTCCTTTTTATTGATGTGTAGCGTTTCATTATATGAATATATCACAATGTGTTTATCTATTCACTTGTTGATAGACATTTGTATTGTTTCCAGCTTTTGGTTACTACAAAGAAATGTGCTATGAACATTCATGCACAAGTCTTTGTGTGGACATACGGTTTCATCTCTTTTAAGTAACTAGGAATGTATATGGCAGGTTTATTTAACTTTTAAAGAAACTGTCCGTTTCCCAAATGTAAAGCTGTATCATTTTACATTTTCACTAGCAGTCTATGAAACTTCCAGTAGCTGGCTGGGCACAGTGGCTTATGCCTATAATCCCAGCACTTTGGGAGGCCGAGGTGGGCAGAAGATGATTTGAGGCCAGGAGTTCCAGACCAGCCTGGCCAAGATGGCAAAATCCCATCTTTACTAAAATATGAGAAAATAGCCAGCTGGGTATGGTGGCACACTCCTATGATCCCAGCTACTTGAGAGGCTGAGGTGGGAGGATCACTTGAACCTGGGATGCGGAGGTTGCAGTGAGCCAAGATCTCACCACTGTTCTCCAGCCTGGGCAACAGAGGGAAACTCTGTCTTTAAAAAAAAAAAAAAAAAAAAAAGCAAATATTTTCTCCCAGTGTAGGTCTTTTCCTTTCATTCTCTTAACAATATGTTTAGAAGAGTGGATGTTTTTGATTCTGATGAAGTCCACTGTATCTTTTTTTCTTTTATGGATCATACATTTGTCTTATTTAAGACATCTCTGCCTAACTCAGGGACACAACTACTGTCTCATTTTTTTTAAGAACTTTAATTTTTGGTATATGGATATCCAATTATTACAGCACCATTCATCGAAAAGAGCATCCTTTCTTTCTTGAAAATCAATTGACCATATAGGTGTGGATTTATTTCTGGACGCTATTATGTTCAATTGATCTAGTTGTTTATTTTGATTACTGTAGCTTTATAATAAATCTTGAGATCAGGTAGTGAGAGTCCTCAAACATTGTTCTTTTTTCAAAGTTGTTTTGGCTACTATAAGTCCACTGAATTTCCATAAGAATTTTACAATCCACTTGTCATTTTCTACAAAAAAATATAGCCTGTTGGAATTGCACTGAATCTAGAGATCAGTTTAGAGAAAATTGACATCTGAACAATACTGAGTCTTTCAATACAGGAACACACTGTAGCTCTCTATCTATTTAGGTGTTCTTTAATTTCTCTCAGCACTGTATTTTAGTTTTGTTACATAGGCCTTCATATCTCTTGTCAGGTTTATTCCTAATTTTTTCATATTGTTAAATTTTGTATTCCATGTTTTACATTTTTTAAACTATTTCTAAATGGTAAAAGAGTTGTTTTTTGCATATTGATCTTGTATCTTTCAACTTGTTAAACATTTATGAGTTCGAGTGGCTTTTTT
The DNA here is from genome assembly GCF_049350105.2 of Macaca mulatta. Lineage (NCBI taxonomy): Eukaryota > Metazoa > Chordata > Mammalia > Primates > Cercopithecidae > Macaca > Macaca mulatta. The sequence goes on along the minus strand of NC_133410.1, from coordinate 95,969,595 downwards.
GGATTCTATCAAATTTTCTATATAGAACATGTCATATTCAAATACATACAGTTTTACTTTTTTCTAATCTGGATGCCTTTTGTCTTGTTTTATTTGCACTAGTTGGAACTTAGAATACAATGTTCAATATAAGTAATGAGAGCAGATACGCTTGATCTATTCCTGATCTTAGGGGAAGAGTCAATGATTTACCAGTAAGTATGATGTGAAGATACCTGTTATTAGGTTGAGGTAGTTCCTTTCTACTCCTGTATGAGAGTTTTGTTTCTTTTCTTTTCTTTTTTTTTTGAGACAGGGCCTCACTCTGTTGCCCAGGCTGGAGTGCAGTGGTGCTATCTTGGTTCACTGCAACCTCCTGAGCTCAAGCCATCCTCTTGAATAGCTGGGACTACAGGTGTATGTCACCACACCTGACTAATTTTTGTATTTTTTGTAGAGACGAGGTTTCACCATGTTTTGCAGGCTGGTCACGAACTCCCAAACTCAAGCAGTCCCTCCTGCCTCAGTCTCCCAAAGTGCTGGGATTACAGGTGTGAGCTGCCACACCCAGCCCTTAGTTGAGAGCTTTTTAAGATTGAAATGGATATTAGAAGTTACCAAATGTTTTTTCTGTATCTATTAAAAAGATAATATAGTTTTCCTTTTTTTAGCCATTACTATGGTCAATTATATTGATTGATTTGTGAATGTTAAACCAATCTTGCATTCCTAGGATCCATTTGATCATGATGTGCTATCATTTTTATATATCATTGGATTTAATTTATTAAAGTTTTCTTAAGAATTTCTGCATCTATGTTTGTAAGACATGTTGGTTTGTAGTTTTATTTTCTCTAATGTATTTGTCTGATTTTGAAATCACAGTAATGCTGCCGTCATAGAATGAGTTGGGAAGTATATACCCTTCTCTTCAATGTTCTAATAGTGTTTGTATAGAATTGCTATTATTTTTTCCTTACATTTTTAGTAGAATTCCCTAGTGAAACAACATGGGGCTGGAATTTTCTTTGTGGAGTATTTTAAACTATAAATTAAATCATCTTGGCCAGGTGTGGTGGCTCACGCCTGTAATCCTAACACTTTGCGAGGCTGATGCGAACGGGTCACTTGAGGGTAGGAGTTCAAGACCAGCCCGGCAAACATGGTGAAACTATGTCTCTACTAAAAATACAAAAAAAAAAAAAAAAAAAAAATTAGCCAAACGTGGTAGCACACAGCTGTAGTCCAAGCTACTTGGGAGGCTGAAGCAGGAGAATAGCCTGAACCTGGGAGCAGAGGTTATAGTGAGCGAAGATCACACCACTGCACTTGAGCCTGAGTGGCAGAGTGAGACTCTGTCTCCAAAAAGAAAAAATCAATCATCTTAATAGATATAGGGCAATTCAGGCTGTTTTTTTTTTTTCTTGAGTGAGCTTTGGAAGTTTGTGTCTTTTAAGGTATCCATTTCATGTAAGTTGTTGAATACTTCCAACAATTTTGTTCATCATTTTCCTTTATTTTTTTAAATAACTACAGAATCTGAAATCATGTCACCTGATACTGTTTTTGTAAACCTCCTGTTGCTGTATTCATGAGTGCTATATCAATTTTTAAACTTTATTGTTTTGTATACATGAAGTGATTTTATAGCTCTAAATAGGTGTAAGTTCATAATGACTTGCTTTAAAATAGTTATTTCTGCTCTGCCAATACTAACTCCCGTAAGTCATTTAAACTGGGCTTTGTTTCCTTATCTCTAAGATAATTAGTTAGACTGAACAGATTAAAATCTTTTCAGCTCTAAGAGTTTGATTCCATAAATTAAAAAATATGTGTGTGGTTCTGAGTTTATGTAGGTACTTCTTATATATACTTTTTCCTTTTAGTAGCAAGAGAATTTTCCTGAAAGTATTTATGCAATAAAAGTAATTGTATAAAAATAGAACATAATATTCACTAAATTGTGCTGATATTATTTAATAGATTTATTCCCTATTAAGATTTTTTAAAGTTATCTATAAATTCTAATTTTTAAGCACTTTTTTAGGAGTGAAGAGAAGTCTGATATTTGTCTTAGCTTTCTATAGAAATTTGTCATTTTCACTATAATAAGACTTTATAAAAATGAAACACAGCCAAATAATTATATATGCTCTGTTCTCTACAATCTGATCCCAATTTGTCTTTCAAAGAATGTAAGAAACACAACGTGGTCTTTCAATGTTCCCAGGGCACCTGCTGGTATCTGTTGGAACTTTTTAATGCAGACAATGAACCTGGCTTGTTTTTAATATTTCTCTTTATCAAATGCTTTATTCTATTATTTTTTTGTTTTTGTTTTTGTTTTTTGTTTTTTTGAGATGGAGTCTCGCTCTGTCGCCTAGGCTGGAGTGTAGTGGCGGGATCTCAGCTCACTGCAAGCTCTGCCTCCCGGGTTCACGCCATTCTCCAGCCTCCCGAGTAGCTGGGACTACAGACGCCCTCCCCCACGCCCGGCTAATTTTTTTTTTTTTTTTTTTTTTTTTTTTTTTTTTTGAGACGGAGTCTTGCTCTGTCGCCCAGGCTGGAGTGCAGTGGCCGGATCTCAGCTCACTGCAAGCTCCGCCTCCCGGGTTTACGCCATTCTCCTGCCTCAGCCTCCCGAGTAGCTGGGACTACAGGCGCCCGCCACCTCGCCCGGCTAGTTTTTTTGTATTTTTTAGTAGAGATGGGGTTTCACCGTGTTAGCCAGGATGGTCTCGATCTCCTGACCTCGTGATCCGCCCGTCTCGGCTTCCCAAAGTGCTGGGATTACAGGCTTGAGCCACTGCGCCCGGCCGCCCGGCTAATTTTTGTATTTTTTAGTAGAGACAGGGTTTCACCGTGGTCTCAATCTCCTGACCTCGTGATCCGCCCACCTCGGCCTCCCAAAGGGCTGGAATTACAGGTGTGAGCCACTGCGCCCAGCCTATTCTATTATCTTTTTAACTGTTTATTGAAATTACTCATTTCATTAATTATTCTTTTATTTATTAAATACGGAATCAGAAGTGACTACTTATAAAGGGATTTATATCCTTGCCTGAGTGAGGGAAATTCAGTCTCTTCCTCTGACTAATCAATCAATCTAACACCTTAAAACCTCAAGATTCGAAAGAGCTGTTTTCTGCAGAAAGCAACAGTTCCATAACAACAACAACAACAAAATACTGTTTTGGACAATTACTACAGTTGTAAGCTAAGTTTTCCAAGGTAGCAATAACCTCACTTCTAAAGATTATTCATAAAAAGCAAGAGAATAGCATATTTTTAATTATGTAGGAACACTGAGTTCCTACATGAATTCATCCATGATATAAAAGTTAAAATCTTAAATGTATATATGTTTTTCTGACATAAGCTAGGATTCTCAATCGGTTAAAAAGATGAAGTGGGCCAGGCGCGGTGGTGGCGCCTGTTTGTAATCCCAGCACTTGAAGAGGTTGAGGCAGGTGGATCACCTGAGGTCAGGAGTTCAAGACCAGTCTGGCCAACATGGTGAAACCCCGTCTCTACTAAAATTAGCTGGGTGTGGTGGCACATGCCTGTAATCTCAGCTACTCAGGAGGCTGAGACACAAAAATCACTTGAGCCCGGGAGGTGGAGGTTGCAGTGAGCTGAGATTGCACTACTGCACTCCAGCCTGAGTGACAGAGTGAGACTTCATCTCAAAAAAAAAAAAAAAAAAAAAAAAAAAGAAAAGAGAAACTGAAAGGCATACAACTGAGAAATCATAACACAGGAAGATTCTTAGTAAAAGTTTCCCAGAACTTTTATTTCAATAACTACAATTAACTTCCTAATTAAAGAACAGCAACTCCTCAGCTAGGTAAAAATAAAATCTAGCTATCTACTATTCACAAAAAGTATCTAAATTACAGCACAGAGGATGTGAAAATAAAGGAAGGAGGAAAGCTATACTAGAGATAGGAAAGGTGGGTAGATGTCAACAAAAATGACGCAAAGGTGGCAATATTAAGAGCAGATAACAGAATTTATTGCAATGACTTGTAGAAAGAAAAAAACTTTATATTAATAAAATATCTTGTTCATTTATATTAGTTATTAGCCATCACATGTATCACACAAAATTGCATGAAAATAAGTAACTACAGAAGAAGACAGACAAAAACAATCATAGTGGGAAGTTTTGACTATCCCTAGGAATTTGACAGATGAAGAATACAGACTAATAAAGTTTTAAAAAATTGTAAGCACAAACATTAACGAGCTTAGGCTATAGCCTAGGAATAGTACGATTCTTTTCAAACCACAGAATAGTTACAAAGATCAATCATGTGTAAGATCACAAGAAAATCTCAAAAAATACTATCTTATGATTTCTCAGGGTAGTCATACAGAATGCATGTTTTAGTAACCACAAGGCAACAAAACTAAGAAACTTATACCAAAAGAAGAACCAGTTTTCATCATCACCTTCATCTACATGTTTAGAAGTGCATGAATATTAAAAGTTTTACATTTTCCCTCCTCTGAAGAGAGGTTCATTTGAAGATGGTGTCTTTCAACAAGGCCATGCTTAGATATCATTATCCTATGAATAATAACCATAGCAATTTTGCTTTTAAAAATGGAAAGCCTTCAATTGCTGGGAGGCTCAAAAATACGAAGAAACAGATAATTTTCTTGACCTTTGTTCAATAATACCCCAATAGAAATGCTTATTTCCAGCTCCCTCTTATAGGAATATCAATAGCATGCTTGCACTCATATTCTGAAAAAGAAATGGGAACAACGTGCAAGTTCAAGATGATACGGGGGGAAAGTCATTGACAAGAAAGCATTTTTAAAAAACAAATAAACTTCTTGGACACCATTATATTTTACCCGCTTTTTTTCCCCCGCCACTCCCAGTGTTACGCATAAGGACTCTACGAGAGAACTAAGACAACCACCATTCATTCATAAAATAAAAAAACTAATAATTATTTTATTTCAATTCGTTACAAGAGTCAGGAGAAGAACTTGTGACAAAAAGATATTGTGTGATGAAAGATACTGTGTATGAAAAGATACTGTGTATGAAAAGATACTGTGTATGAAAAGATACTGTGTATGAAAGATACTGTGTATGAAAAGATACTGTGTAATCAAATACAAAGAATGAAAACTGATAAATTTCTGATAAATTAAATCAAATAAGAATTTGTTTCCTCCAAATACACAGAAATTTCCAATTGGCAATCATGACAATTGGTAATCTTCAAACTGCCAAAGAAACCAAATTCAATCTCTCTGTATTACTGATAATACTCTGTGAATTAGACTGGAGGCCTTATGCTAACCAGCTCCTATTGCACAGCATTTAAGACACAGCTACCTCATAATTAATTTTATAATACATCTGGTAAGTCTTTTAATTATAATGTGCCAATATGTTATGCAATAATTGCCTCTCAATGACAACACCTTTTATTCATTTGATCTCTATTAACATTATGAAATGTGAAAACAAGGAAAAACCCTTAGGTACTTACAGTATGCAAGATGCTTTATATTCTATGAGTCATGGCCTGGGCAATAATCCTGCCATTAGTATAAAAAAAAGAGGTATTCTCTCTTCCTCCTCTGAATATCTGTAGTACTTATTGTCTATGTCACTCATTTGGCACATTGTTTTGAAGTGGTAAATTTGCAGTTGTGTCTTTTATCTGAATAAATTCCTTAAGGGCAAAAGTGACACCTACTTATTCAGATCTTCCACACAATACCTCACAAGTAGAAAGTATTTCTTAAATATTAATTGACAATTATTAATTGACTAAATAATGCCATCAACATATCTTTCCTTCAATAACACCTTTGGAGCACAGCTACATTCTGAATACTCTGGAGTGTCTATACTTTCCAATTTTCTGAAAATTTTCTGGAAAATAAAGTAAAGCAAACAAAGCAATAATGTTTATTTAAAATCGCCAGATTTTTGGTTGTGATATTAGATCAAATGAATAAATGTTCTTTAAATTAATACTAACTCTAATTAAAGATCATCAGACATAAAGGTTATATAGCACCAATCCATGGGCCCTAACACTGTTTCTTCACAATCCTGTCTCTGAATTAAAAAACAACAACAAAAACAACAAAGCTTTACTACCTGTCCCCAAACACTCTTCCCCTGTCTCTATACTTTCCTGTACTCAATCAGTAATTATCCCTACATCTTTCCAAAAGGTTCCCATGGCTCCTGGTCTTTAGCAACTCTATCCTATAAATGGTTCTCAAACTTTAGCATGCATCGGAATGTCCTTCAGGGCTTGTTAAAACACAAATTGCTGGGCTGTACCCCCAGAGTTCCTTATTCAGTAGGTCTCTAATGTATGTTTTATTGTTGCATTTCTAACAAGTTTTCAAAAGATGCTAATGTTGCTGGTACCACGCTTTCAGAACTATCACTACCCTCAATCCTTACTTATTTCTGTCAGGCTTTTTTGTGCCTGATATATGCATTCAAATCAATTTTAGAGACTGATTCTTTAGATGAAGCTTGGTTTTTTCACCTACTATTCTAAATAAGTTTTGGTCACGTGCTGTGAATGGCAAACACCATCTTCATGTGCAACTTCTGGCATGATATCAAATATTTCTGGACAACCAAAGGATGACTCTAACTTTTCTAACTCCACAGTGCCACACAACCATCTGGACCAAGAGATCCCCTCTACAGGGAAACACCAAAATACTTGTTGACCCTATATTATTCCAATTTAGAGTAACAGGGATGCCTATATTATTCTCTCTACCAGATCTTTTTCCCCTCCCTCTCACCTGGTTAACTTTTCTTTTGGGTCTTAGCACAGGAATGACTTGTGTAGGAGAGCCTTCCTTTTCTGCCCCATGACCAAGTCAAATCCTCCTATTATGACTTCTCAGAGAGTCACTGAATCCCTCCCTTTTAGCCCTTGTCATGGTGGCATTTTTTACATTTGTTTATACAGTACAAATGTGTGCGTGTGTGTGTGTGTGTATATATATAATTTTTATATACCAGGCTGGAGTGCAGTGGTATAATCTGGGCTCACTGCAACCTCTGCCTCCTGGATTCAAGTGATTCTCCTGCTTCAGCCTCCTGAGTAGCTGGTATTACAGGCGCCCATCACTACACCGGCTAAATTTTGTAATTTTAGTAGAGATGGGGTTTCACCATGTTGGCCAGGCTTGTCTCAAACCCCTGACCTCAAGTGACCCCCCAACCTCAGCCTCCCAAAGTGCTGGGACTACAGGTGTGAGCCACCATGCCTGGTCCAAATATTTTATTAATAGCTATTTTCCACATTGAACTGTGAGCTCTAAACTGAGAGGAACTGTTTTGGTTGCAATCACCATTACACTTTTGCTGCCTGGTGCAATGTTGGGCACATAGAAGATATTCTAATGAATATAGATAATAGCTGAGCTTTTTCAGCCCTAAAAGAGATAAGGAAAGTATTCCTTTCATACTCTGCCAAAGGCACAGGAATAATGAAACAAAAATCTAATCTCTGACCCTGTATCTGTTTTTTAGCTACCGAATACTGAAACAACAACAGCAGCAGCAGCAGCAGCAGCAGCAGCAGCAGCAGCTTACCTTTTCTGAATAATTCTTGGAGACTTTCGGCACTTTGATTTAATACAGCCCATATTTCTTCCTCCTGAAGTGGTCCACCGCGAACCTCCAGGGCCTCAGCTAGTGACACGTGCATATTACCTGGGAAACAAAGGTAACAGATGGTTGATGCATCAGCAACTTAACTGTACTTGCAGTAGTGAAAGCTCTACATCAGTGATGACAGACTATAAGCCCCCTGTCTGCCTAATTTCTCAATATGGCTATCAATCTAAATGTTACCTTAAACTCATAGAAGGTAAAGGAATTGGAGGGAAAAATCCTCAAACAACCACTTGCCCAAGCCCAACATGGTCAACTTCAGAGACAGAACTGGAGAATGGGGGTGGTGACTATTTCATGGAAAAAGGCAGAGACCCCATGGTACTAGGTGGCACAAAATTACAGATCATAAACCAAAGCAGTCAGACTGAACTGAATGAAGGCCTTTCAGATTTCTGTTCCAGGTTTCATCCTATCCATCCCAGATATAAAAGTAGAGAGAAACAGAGAGGAGAACCTATAGCCATGGTAGGGGAAGTTGGGAATAAGATGGAACACATTTCTTCCATTCTTTAGTTGATTTCTATTATCTCCTATATATACTGTAACTGTATATCTTGCACTAAATGCAATTAAGTATTTCCAGACCCAGTTTTGTTGGCAACTCAACATTTTCCCTGGGAAAGTCACTTTTCCGTTAAACCTCTGTTTCCCTATTGTAACACAGGAATGATAGTAACAATAAAAATGTCATTTTGGGTGGCTATGACAAGGGAAGTGGTTATGCTTGTGAACATGCTTTGATATATGATTCTACAAACTGTGAATTAATAAAAGATCAGAAAAGTGTCTGTCCTGAAATTTTTGTCAGGTCAATTTTTCCAATGGCGTTCAATTAAGTAGATGATATACTGATAAAACAAGATTTTCTATGGAGCTTAATAAACCTATTTTTACGTTAAAAGAGGAAAATGTAACTAGTTAAAATCCTTCTATATAAATTTTCCTAAATTGACACAACTTGAAAATTGTTCTTTAGAGTGATTCGTAAGATTTCTACCCAGACAAAACCAATTTACGCATAACGTATATAGTATATTTCTATTGTAAGGGAGAAGCAGATTTGGAAAAGAAGCCAAATAAGGAGTTTAAAAGTTAACCTATAAAAACATCTGTTTTAGATAAAAGTTGACTTTGTTTACTCAACTAACAAGACAAGCTACTATTTTCTTTTAATTTAGATTTATGATACTTAATCCTGACTGAAAAAAGCAATTCCAACTATAAATGAGGCCAGTCTTGTCCTTTCACTTTCCTTTTTAAATGTTTACTAAAACATTTTATGCTTAAAGTCTGCCTCCAGGGTGAAAACATTTTATGCTTAAAGTCTGCCTCCAGGGTGTCTACTTATATACACAATGTGATAGTTAAAAGGAAAATATAAGATACTACTTTAAAAAAGCCAAAAGCGCTTTTACTTAGGTTGTACAAGAAGTGCGATTATTTATTTAGATCCCCTGCCCACTCCAAAGTCTCTAGGTTCTCATTGACTTTATGATATAATAGCATATTTATTCAAGAGAAAAAAGTAGAAGCTTCATTCCTTTCTAAAGATATGTGAGTTATCTTCTACATGAAAAATATTAATAAACTGGAAGTTTCAACAGAGGGATCAGATACTATTAGCAACCAGATACCAACATGACTTGTAACAAAGACTACCTTGTAGCACATTTCCAAAGTAATATGTCTGAGAACTGGTTAGATAGCTCTAAAGCCTATACTCAGGGTATAAAGAGCAGAGCAAAGATTGCACAAGAATTTCTTTGAAGAGAGTTGTGTGCTGATTTTCATGTCTCCTCCAAAGTGGGAGGGATGTGGAAAGGTGCCTTCCTTTCACCTCAAGCCAGTGAAAGAAGCTTCAATGGGACCCCTGGGAGTCCTTGATACATGTTCCCTGGAGTTAGTGGAGGGCACAGCAGACAGTGCCTAATACACACTTTAGGAACCTAAAGGTGTTGTCTATCACTCTGAGGCAGCAACAAGAGGTAGACAGGCGAGGGCACACAAGAGTGAGGAGGCGTACCGTATCAGGAGCCAGCTATACTTCCACTGCTCAGGATAAGAGAGCGGCAAGGAAGCACGGCCACACAGAGGGCCAGTCTGGACCCATACGAAATCCTACCCAGAGGATTAAAATGTCCTAGAATTTAGATAGTGGCAGTGGTTGCACAAAAATTCTAAAAATCACTAAAGATACACTTTATAAGGGTGAAGGCTGAGCATAGTGGCTTACGCCTGTAATCCCAGCAATTTGGGAGGCTAAGGTAGGAGGACTGCTTCAGGCCAGAAGTTCAAAACCAGCCTGGACAACACAGGGAGACCCACATCTCTACAAAATATAAAATTAGCCGGGCATGGTGGTGCCTGTTGTAGTCCTAGCTATTAGAAGGCTGAAAAGGGAGGCTCACTTGAACCCAGGAGTCTGAGGTTACAGTTAGCTATGATCATGCTTCTGTACTCCAGCCTGGTTGACAGAGTGAGACTGTTTCTAAAAAACTACAAATAATTTTTTAAAGGGTAAGTTTTATTGTATGTGAAGTATATCTTGAAAAGCTGTTTAAAAAATTCTACCCAGAGTTCCACCCAGAACTCTGGTTGGAAGTACCCAGACCACCACCAAGAAAAAGGAAGAAGGGAGGAGGAGCAGAGAAAGGAGGGGAAAAGAAGAGAAGGGAAAGAAGAGGAGAAAGAGAAAGAAGAAGGATTCAAATTAGAATTATTTCTACTGTGGAATGGCCTGAAAGAAAACTAGGCTGAGGGCTAGAAGGGTTAGGGGTTACTGGCTAGCTGGAGGGAAAAATTTCTGTAGTGTCACATGTAGTATAGTTCCAGTGAAGGACTGTGAAGAACCCACAAAAGTACACACAAGAAAAAAGGGCCAGCCTTAAACACATATGAAGTTCAAAAACAGTAAAGCAATTTCACAACAGGAGTCTGGTAAAAATAACAACAAAAACTGTTTGCCTCGCTTTCTCTCTTCTTTAGATCCTGATGGGGTGAGATATAGCAACTTGCCAGTGAGTGAGGAGAAAAGTAACAAAAAGAGAAGCTAATCACACTGTCTTCCATCTATAGATAATATTAGCTAGGGAAGGGAAAAGTTTTAGCTCTGAATGGACATTGAAATGTTGGTTAATATACTGACTAGGTACTTTTCTTTTTTTTTTTGAGACAGAGTCTCGCTCTGCGGCCCAGGCTGGAGTGCAGTGGCCGGATCTCAGCTCACTGCAAGCTCCGCCTCCCGGGTTCACGCCATTCTCCCGCCTCAGCCTCCCGAGTAGCTGGGACTACAGGAGCCCGCCACCTCGCCCGGCTAGTTTTTTGTATTTTTTAGTAGAGACGGGGTTTCACCGTGTTAGCCAGGATGGTCTCGATCTCCTGACCTTGTGATCCGCCCGTCTCGGCCTCCCAAAGTGCTGGGATTACAGGCTTGAGCCACCGCGCCCGGCCAGACTAGGTACTTTTAATTATGGAGTTTAAGTGACTGTAGTCATTAGTATTACCAAAGGGCAAGGAGGGAATTATGGACCTGGGTTTTTATATAGAGGCAGAACTTCCTCTGGTGAAATAAGGGAGGAAGGAACGAAGGAAGGAAAAAAGGAGAACAAAATAACTTGCTTATGATGATATCTTATGTATCCCATTGTAAAACCAAGATGTTGGCTTTATATATACATACACACACATATATATATGTGTAGATATAGAGAGCACAAGAGACAGACTAGATTTTAAATCCTAAGATACTGTTTTTACTTACTTTTTAAAAATAAATTGGATTTTAAGATATAATTATTCCCTATAAATAAAAAAATGAAAAGGTTAAAAGTAACTTCTCACACAATAAAATTTTTTCAGCAATTAATTTTTCTAGCTACAAAGATTACTAATTATATGTCTGTTGTTTGATTGAATAGGGTATAAATTATAACAATACCCTGTTAATTTTTATTTAAACTTTTTTTTGTATATTCAATATAGGATCTTTATGAACATTTCTGGTTAGAACTTCTTAGAACTCCAAAACATAGACAGGAACATTTGTTTTTCAAAGTTATCATCAAGCTATCAGAATAGATTTAATATTTTTAATTTACAGCTTTGCTAAACAAGAACTTAAAGACTTTTTTTTTTAAACTGCCTCACTCTGATCACCCAATGTCAGAATTTAATGTAGTATTACAGCAGCTTTCTAGAAAACAAACAACAAAGCTATCAGCTTATAAATTGCCTACTAGCACCATCTTTCTCTCTTACATATGTTTATTTACCGTTATTATAGCACTTCAGATCATTAGCTCCAAAGATAACAAGGGAATGAAGGAAATGCAGAAGTTGAAGAGGAATGCAAAAAAGAAAAAAGAAACTGGAGGAAAAAAGCTTGAAGTCAACCAACAGATGAGGACAGAATTAGTTATGAAAATTTTTTAAAGCCTGTTGCTTCAATTGTTTCCTTTAGACACAGTACTAGATAACTTGGGAGTACAGATATATGACAGGCGTTATCACATTAACCTATGACAAAGGCTAAATTTTACGATAAACATAGCCATATTATTTACTTTTATTCTCTTGAAAGTTATATGCTACATGATAACTAGAAAGTTTTTGGAAAAAATTTCAAATAAGAAAAATTATTTCTATCACATAACCAGAATCATTATTATGTTTTTGGTTAACACAGGTATTACTGACATGACCTTAAAACTGCTCACAGAGACAAAGCCACAAAGAGATTCTAACAGATGTCATTTTAATCCTGAAGGATTGTGGCACTCACAGGAAGCACATACGAGTGATTGAGAACAGAATGAATAGTAAACAGATTAACTAAATCCAATCAAGTGACAAAATAACCTGTCTGGAGACAGATTAATTAGGAATATTTAACTTGAATCTAAAGAAATAGGGCTATAGAAACATGCTGTTTCAAGAACAAAGCAGCTATAAAATAGAGCTCTGTGTATGCCACTAGTTTTGAGCAAGGATTCACTCAGCATCCTGGCTAAGGACATCTTTGGTCATTAAGAAACCACAGTGAGTTGAGAAGGCAACCCCAAAATTGTAAGCATCTTTTCATTCAGGAAGATTCAGAATTAAGTAGAGAAAAGTTTGAGACACAAGCCCATATATTAGTATTTTTTAAATTTAAAGAATCTGTACATACATAGTATCTTAGCTAAGAGAAATAGGTGAGTTAGAACAACAGTTTAGCATGGTGATTCCAATTTAAATACTGTAATGAGAAAATGGTTGAGGCTTGTATTTTAAAACATACAAAATGCCACTGGAACATACAAGAGCCCCTTAAAGGCTTGCCATACATAAGTCTTACTATATAAGTTTTCATTCATTAGAAGACTTATTTGGGTACTTGGGAAGGTTTTTTTGTCAGTCAGATACATGACATACTTTTAATTTGGCTTTTAATTGTAGTAATGCAGTTGAAAGTGTTTATGGGATGTTAATTGAGTAGATTTGAAAATGGGATTATATACTCAAAGGGTCCCTTGAAACTTTCTGCATGTGTACATAGAAAATATAATTAAATTGATGTTAAAAGCTTAAGAACTATGGCCAGGTGCAGTGGCTTACGCCTGTAATCCCAGCACTTTGGGAGGCCAAGGTGGGAGGATCACTTGAGTCCAGGAGTTCAAGGCCGCCTGGGCAATACAGCAATACCTCATCTCTACATATAATACTTTTTAAAAAAATTAGCTGAACATGGTGGTGCATACCTGTAGTCCCAGCTACTTGAGAGGTTGAGTTGGGAGGATTGCTTGAGCCTGGGAGGTGGAGACTGCAATGAGCTATAATCACACCACTGCACACCAGCCTGGACGACAGAGCAAAACCCCATTAAAAACAAAACAAAACAACTTAAGACCTAGGTTTTAGAATTTTTAATGTAATAAGAATGTTCATTTAAAAATAATTTTCACTAAGCTTTTCTGTGCACAATAAGGTCTTGAAGGCCATTTAAAAGTTAGGAGAAAATCATTGTGACTTCAGTTAGCCAATGTTTTTGTAGATATGAAAACAAATGCATGACCCAGAATAGAAAAACAAAATTGATAAACTGGAATTCATCAAAATTAAACATCTTTGCTATCTGAAAATAAAGAACTGTTAAAAAATGAATCACAAACTAAGGAAAAATACTGCAAATCACATAACTAATAAAGGGCTTATATCCAGGATATATAATAAAAAAAAATCCAGTATTTTTAGATTTGAATGGACATCAGAGAAGATATATGGCTAGCAAATGAGCACATGAAACAATTCTCAACATCATTAGTCATTAAGAAAATAAAAATAAAACAATGAGATATGGCTGCATAGCTATGAGGATATCTAAAATTAAAAAGATTAACCACAATGTGTTGACAAAGCATACTAAGTGTTGACAAAGATGTGGAGAAACTGGAATTTTCATACATTGCTATTGGGAATGTAAAATGGTATGCTTTGAAAACTGTTAATATAGTTTCTTAAAAAGTTAAATACACACTTAACATATGACCTAGCCATTCCATGCCAAGCTGCTTACCCAATAGAAATTAAAGCATATGTCCACACAAAGGCCTGTACACAAATGTTCATAGCAGTTTTAATTGTAACAGCTAAAAACTGGAAACAAGCAAACATCTATCAACAAGTGAATGGATTAAAAAAAAATCTTAGTATATCCTCACAATGGAATACTAATCAGCAATAAAAATTATTACTGATACATGTGACATGGATAAATCTAAAATAATTATGCTAAATGAAGAAAGCAAGACAGAAACAAGTGTACATGTTGTATGATTACATTTATACAAAATTATGGAAAATGCAAACTAATTTACAGTTCCAGAAAGCAGATCAGTGGTTGCCTAAAGATGGTATTGCCCTATGGAGAGGCATGTGGGAAAGATTAAAAAGTGGCATGAGGAAATGTGAAAACGTTTGGAGGTGATAAATATGTCCATTATTTTGATTCTGATGATGATCTCATAGGTGCATACATATGGCAAAACTTAACCAATTATACACTTTAAATATGTACAGTTAAATATGTCAAACATGCCTCAATAAAGCTGTTAAAAAGAGAAGAAAAAACAAAACAAAACAAAAACTAAACCCAACCAAAGGTGAAATAGCAATCCTTTTCTTTGTTGCATGAAGCTGCCTGGATTTTTTTTTATTGTTAGAAGAAACTAAGCACAACTTCAAGTAACACTTGCTTTTTAAGAAATAATAATAAATGGTAAATTTGTTGTCTAAAAGTTAACTTTCCCATTATTTTTATTGTGGTAAAAAATATGTAATGTTAAATTTACTATTTTAACCCATTTTTAAGTGTATAGTTCAGTAGTGTTAAATATATTCACATCATAATTGAACAGACCTCTGGAACTTTACCTTGTAAAACTGAAACTCTATACCCATTAAACACCAACTTATGGTGTTTAATGCCCTTGGTAACCAACTTTGTAGTTTGTACTTTCTGTTTCTATGATTTTGACTATTTTAGATATTTCATATGAGTGGAATCATTTAGTATTTGTCCTTTTGTGACTAGCTTATTTTGCTGCACATAATGTCCTTAAGGTTCATCCATGTTGTAGCATGTGACAGGATTTCCTTCTTTTTTAAGGCTGCAAAATATTTTACCGTATATGTATATACCACATTTTCTGTATCCATTCACCTGTTTAGAACACTTGTGTTGTTTCCAGTTCTTGGCTATTACACATAATGCTGTGATGAACATGGGTATGCAAATATCTCTTTGAGATCCTGCTTTGAATTCTTTTGGATATACAGTTGACCCTTGAATAATGCAGGCATTAGGGGAACCGACCCTCTGCACAGCTGAAAATCAACATATAACTTTGGACTCACCCAAAACTTAAGGTTCAACTGTATACCCAAAAGTGGAGTTGCTAAATCATATGGTAATTCTATTTTTAATTTATTCCAGAATACTGTTTTTCATAGTAGCTGTACCATTTTACATCCCCACCAACAATGCAAAGGGTTCAAATTATCTTTGCAGTCTCACTAATAAAAGCACTATTAGAGGTGTAAAAGATTAAGAGTTCATCTCCCTAATAAAAAAATACATGAATATTTATTTCCATTAGGAGTAGTTATAGATCAGGTAGTAGAAAAAAAATTATTGCCTATATGTTAGAAAAAACTAAGAAAGAATTGGAATTTTAAGGAGAAAAGGGGATAAAGCTCAGTGAAGTTTTAATTGGATGTTGCCACAAGGTAGAAACAGCATGTATCTAAATATTTTTGTTGCAGTTGGAGCAATGTTTAGTATTTGTCAACTTTTCCATTATGCTTTCCGTGTGAAAGAAGATAAACTAAAATAAACACAAGTCTAAATTGCCTTTCTGGGCCTCTGGTTCATGTCAACTACTTATCTAAATAGAAATCATGTATGCCTATTCCCTGCTTTCAAAGGACAGCTTCAAAGAATAAGAAGAAAAACTCTAGAATTCTTCAGTCCCTCTCTGCATCATTTAAACTTAGGAGAGAAGTAAAACTAGGGGGAAAATCTCTAATTTCACATTTGCTCTTTCTCTTCACCAACTGGAAGGCACCAACAGAAAACAATGCAATGGTAGAATTTTGATGTTGACTATTGTCTTTCTATATCACCTTTCCTTGCTACCCACAGACTTATGTTAAGATCATTGCTTTAGGATACTGCTGATCTTCCTAAATTACATAGACTTAAAATGTCTAGTGGACAGCAACCAAAGGAAACAAATATGGATAAAACACAAAAGATCAAGTAAAAATTCATATTCGTCCTTTACATTGTAAAAAACAGTGTGCTAAGCAGCATTCTGAGATTGCCCTCAATATTCCTTTCATATTGTAAACTCCCCATGTAGTGAGGCATATGGCAAAGACCTAAGGGTGGCCTCTAGGAGCCAAAAGTGTATCCCAGCCAACGACCAGGAAGAAAAGGTCCTACAATCACAAGGACTGAATTCTACCAACAAGCCTTTAGACTTCAGGACCATGAGTCTTGGACTAAAAGTTGAATAGGTGTGGTGTGGTACCAGACATTAAACACACACATATACACATACAAAAACAAACAAACAACAACAACAAAAACTAAAAACATCTAGCAGGTAAGAGGATAAATCAATGATTACAATTTATATTGTGTTAAATGTCATAATGGTTCAAACTGCCATGAGATTCCAAAAAGGGCATTTAATTAGACTAGAAAGAAAGATTTTAGAAATGATTCTGAGGTTGGGATGAGGGAGGAGGGTATAAGCAGGAAGAAGGTAGATAAAGAAGATAGGAGGGCTTTCCAGGTAGAGGAAATAACCCGTATTAAGAGAGAGACAAGAAACAGTAGGAGGTATTCAAATTCTGTAGATTATCTAGAGAAGGGGAAGAGAAGACAAGAGATGAAGCTAAGTGGTAAATACCAGTCAGATCATGAAAGTTTCAAGGTACAGGAGGAGGTGGGTAAGCAACAGGTAAAGTCACAAAGATTAGAGAGTGATTATCTTTCCAATGACACTTCATCTGATCTGCTGAAGTCAAAGGGAAAGAAGCATGTGTAGAGATGGAAATAAGTTAGGTGGAGGACTTCTTGTCTAATGGCCTCATTCATTGGCTAGGTGAGGTAGTCCTCATGACCTACTTCAAATGCTTTATATACCTGCCCATTTGCTTATATATATCCTCAAAGAATGGCTTTCAGTGTGTATTCAGGAATCTGTAGCTCCCCAGGTAAGTCCCATACACAATAATGTTAAAGAACCATTGCATCTTTGGATAAAGCTTTTTTGTTGCTTTTTAGAGTCAGGTTCTCATTATGTTAACCAGATTGGAGTACGGTGGCTATTCACAGGCATGATCATGGCACACTGCATCCTCAAACTCTTGGCCTTAAGCAATCCCGCCTCCACCTCCCAAGTGGCTGCAACTATAGGCACACCATTGCACTCAGCTTTTGGATAAAGCTTTAACCCTCAATTCCAATAACTCCTGTGATGTTAATTCTAAGAGGAGCAGTCAATGCCAGACTTTCCTAATTACTCAGAGGTCAGCTGGTTGAATACTTCCTTACCATGCTCATCCTTGATTTTAGCAACTGAACTAACTGTTCAACAAAGGGCTATTTTAAGTCTACAAAACTAGAAAACTAAACAAAGCAAAGGGACTATTAGAGCTGCAGAGCTCAGGTACCACAGAATCATATATCATCTTATAATGAGAGCACTGGTCCCTGGGTATTCTCTTTTTGGCTGTCCCTTGAGCCAGAGATCAGATCCTCAGCTTTTTCTTGGTTGCATTTAGCAACCAACAAATAAGTATAGAGAAGTCAAAGATTTGCTTGGAGGATACTGCAGCAAGAGAGCTGAGAGTTGTAGCAGGAGTTATTGTGAGGAAGATTACGGGGTCTATGCAGTATAAAAAAGAAAATAAAGCTACAAGAGAGTCAAATAAATTGGAAGAGAATGGGATGATCCACCAATTAGATTATTAATTCCTTCATTTATTTAAATATTTATTACAACTATTATGTGCTATGTGTTGATAGGTGCTAGGTTTTTATTTAATCAATTAACAAATATTTATTATTTACTATGAGCCAGGCACTGTTTTAAACACTGAGGATTTAAGAGTGAATAAACCAGACAAAACTAACTGGTCCTATGGAGAAGACAGACAATAAATAAATAAGTACAACAACTAGAATATCATATGCTAATACATGTGAGGGAGGAAACTAAGAAGGAGGCCTAGGGAATAGCAGGAAAGTCAGAAAGTAGACATTTAAAATAAAACGATCAAGGAAGGCCTCAATGAGAGTCTGTCATTTGAGCAAAGATCTAAAGGAGGTGAGAGAGTCAGATGTGCATATACACAGGAAAGAACATTCTGGGCAGCAAGTAAAGAATTTGGATCATAATTCCAAAAGACACAATCCTGAAAGTCATAATCCCAAATATTGAAATTTCAAAAGATCAAAATCCCTAAATTCTAAAATTCTGAAAATCACAATCATAGGATAGTTACATCATGTTAGGTGAAACTATTACCTTGTTATTGTCTTTATTTGGAAATGAATTATGGTTTGAGGAGATGCATATGAGTGCCAAGTTGACAAGGAGTAGACTTGTGGATTTAATTTTAGGTGTCAGCTTGACTGGATTAAGAAATACCTAGAAACCTGGTAAAGCATTATTTCGGGTGTGTCTGTGAGGGGGTTTCCAGAGATTAGTATATGAGTCTGAGGGGAGTTGGTAGAGAAAATCTTCCCTCAATATTGGCAGGCACCATCCAATTAGTCAGGGGTCTGGATAGGACACAGACAGAAGGTGAACTGGTCTCTCTCTGAGAGCTGGAACAAACTTTTCTTCCACTGCCTTGGACATCAGAACTGCATACCTGCCCGTCTTCAGACTCCATGACTTATACCAGCAGACCCCTGGGAGGTTTTCAGCCTCTGACTGAGTTACAGCATCAGCTTCCCTGGTTCTTATAAAAACATTTGGGACATTGAGCTCCCAAACTGGTAGTGGTGGGAAAGGTGGGAAGTGATCAGATTCTGGAAATTATCTTGAATGAAGGGCCAAAAGTTTTTGTTGATATTGATGCTCTTTGCCCTAAGAAATTGGCAGGAGGGAGTTACCATTAACTAAGACAGGAAGGCTGTGAAAGGAGTTGGTTTGGAGGGAAAGTTTCAGAGTTTGATTTTGTATGTTATGTTTGCAATGCTGATTAGACATTCAAGTGAAGATGCTAAGTAGATAACTGAATATATGCAGTAGGCATAAACATTTAGAATAGTCAACATACAGATTGTATTTTAACGCCCTGAAATTTCATGAGACTCTAAAGTAGTACACACAGATAGAAGAGACATCCAAGGACAGAGAGATGAAGACTAACAAGAAAAGGAGACTAAGTGGCTTTGCCCAAAAACCACCTCTTCTAGAGAACCCTGATTATCTCAGAATAGGTTTGGCTTTTAAATTACATTTGTTGAAATGAGGATCCAAACAAGGTCCATACACTGTGTATCTCTTTTCATGTAAAACAGTAAACCCTTCGTTATTGGTTATAAAGTTCAATTTTTTTTTTCTTTCATTTTAAGACCTAGAGTCCCATCATTAGAAACAAATGAAGTAAATTCATAGCACATAGGTAAGGTTTTACTAACCTTCGTTAACCTACATTAAAAAGGGCTTTATGTACTTAGTTATTACCAAAGATTCTCCATAAGCTTGTATTCTTGTAATTATCTCTCTCAAAACTACAGTATGTTTTTTAAGAATTAGCCTTTATTAAATTAACAGAAACATCTAAGTTACAGTAAATATTAAAAAGTCAAATTTATAATCTATGTTCATGCTGATTCACAGAGCACAAAATAAGGGCAATGGTCTTATTCTCCATATGCTATTAGTCTGAAGATAAATGTAACATAATTTTACTAATTTGTGTGGTAATTACTCAGTGTGCGATTCAGAAGGAAGAAAATACATGCGGTTGCAATGATAACTCAAATGACCTTTTGGAGACACAAAGCAGTTAAGTTGTTTAGGAAAGAATAATGTTTATTTAAGGTTCTGTCTGTTATGGATTCTATTATAAACAATGAACTATAGATCTTATTGAGGTCATTTAAAATGTATTAAGGACAGAACACGACACATTTGATACTGCTTATTGGGTTATTGCTACTGACTTTTATTAGGAAGGAGAATGAGGAGGAGAGAAGAAGGAAAAGGAAGAGACAAAGAAGAATATGACTGACAAAAAAGGAAAAGAATAAAAAAAAAGAAAAATATCTAGCCTTACTTTATCTCTTATGCATATTCTTATTTACACATGGATTTCCAACTACTTATGAGAAATTCTGGACCAGCTGTGTTATTTTTAAAAAAGTAATGCAGTGCTTATACTCTATATTCTGCAACACCCCCAGCAAAGGTCTGGGGCAACACCCAGTAATCTAACACATCAACATTTCTGCAGTAAACCTATGAATATTTACACTAAGTGGGATAAATAAAAACTGTAAATAGCTTCATGGCAGTTCAGTCAGGTTTTGCCACCAAAAAAGCTCAAGGACAGTTTTGCATTCAAATGAGTTGTAAAAAACACTTTTGCTTTTTCAGACATTTTTGGATTTTGAATTGCAGATAAGAAATTGCGGATACATATTTCACTAAGGAGGCTGGTTAACTTTATAAGAAAGTCTGCTATCTTTGAGAGCATTTTGCCATAATTCTAGGGACTTGAGAGTGGAACTGAACTTAATTAAAATTTACATGGTAAAGTCTAAATACATGAGGGCTGCATTTTTAAATGGAGATAAAAACTTTTTAAATATGCAATTGCTTATTGTGAATACAAGAGATTTTTATTCACTAATTGTTAAAGTGATCACACCCACAACAAAGGATTTTTGTATACATTTACAGCCTGCAGTGTGATCCCCATATGTGTACCCCAGCCCAGGCTTTGTGTACCTTCTAAGCATACAGAATTCATTAAACAAGTGAGAAACTGGAAGCACAAGATCCAAATGGAGGTAATAGGTGTCCTACATGACAGAGAATTAAGTCATAAATCTGTGTTTTAGGGCGAAACAGGTGGTGCTGCAAGAGAAAAATAGCAGAGTGAGTCTTCTTGCGAAGCCTAAACAAAAATATAAAAATCTTTAGCTATGCCTATTAGTTGTAAACACTTGGCTAATTAGAGGGAAATAGAGCAGGAGTAATCGTTATTTGACATTTATTTCTAAAATCACTTCTATAATTCCCAGAGGTAAAGCTAGCTAGCCCAAAATTAGACCCACTAGAAAGAGAGAGTAATGCACTGATTTAGGGAGGAGCACTTGGTAGAAATATCATTTCCTTTGTTAAACTGGAAAACATAAACTATACATAAATAAGTACATTTTGTGATATAATTTGAAAATTAAATTTAATTGCAGTGTAGTATTTATGTTTCATTATATCAGTAATGTTGGCTATTTAGACATGATGTTCTAGTACAGTTCTAGGTCATGAAACTTGGAGAAAGAGGTCCTAGAATGTTTTTGCTCTATTCCCCTTTACAAATAACCCATATGTGTACTGCATTAATGAACCATCTTGCTAAGTCACCTATTTTCTCTTAAGAATAAAATTTCTGTGGGTGCAGTGGCTTACACCTATAATCCCAGCACTTTGGGGAGGCCAGGGTGGACAGACTGCTTGAGCTCAGGAGTCCAGCCTGGACAACATGATGAAACCCCATCTCTAAAAAAAAATACAAAAATTAGCTGGCCATGGTGGTGTGTGCCTGTGGTCCCAGCTACTTGGGCGGCTGTGGTGGGAGGATTGCTTGAGCTGCGGAAGTCAAGGCTGCAGTGAACCGGGCCTGCACCACTGCACTCTAGCCCAGGCAACAGAGCAAGACCTTGTCTCAAAAATAATAATAATTAATAATAATAAAATTTATTTAAGATTTATTTCCTCCCCTTATAAACTTACCATACCCAAATGCCCTTACTTAATATTTTTTTAATGTCTTTTTTACATTTGAATATATTTAAAAAGGAAATCTTAGATCAATATTATGTTCTTAAATGGAAAACCAGTAAAATGTTCCATAAATAGAAGGTAAGTACAAAAGTCACTACCAATATGATACATGAGAACACAGTAATGTTATTGAATACAAGCCACAAGAGTGTGGCCTGCCTGTGCAGCAATACTCCAAGCTTGGGACATGTCTCCATTTGTTAAAAAGGGAGATTAGCAAGTCAAACAAACAAACTAGCACCAGACTGGGACTTTCTCCATGACCTCATCATGGAGACAAGTATTGGGGGGGAAAAAAAAGAAAGAAAAGAAAAGACAGTAACTTGTTTATTGCAGGATTTGATTTTCTGAAATTTAGCTGCAGAAATGACCTCTCTTACCATAATACTACTCTTAGAAAAGCTCTACCTTGAGCCAGATGTAATAATCAGAGATGTTAGAGAAAACATTCAGAAATATAGAAACGTGGTATGGTGACAGGAGTTGAAATCCGGACTCTTCCCTCCTTCCACCGCCTTTTCCACTTCTCCTAAGAAATGAAAGGCCTCAATATTTGGAAAGATTCAGGATAAAATCTCATGTCACTGCTCAGATATAAAAATTAGATGTTTTAAAAACTGGAATGTGTAAAATATTTCAAAATGGAAACTGGTAATGTCAAAATCACTTTTAGAATGGAGCAATTTGAATAGAATTTTTGACAATTTCCAAACATTAAGTGGAAATTGTTGTAATTACTGGAATATACATAGATTTATAATGTTTCATCTGTGATTTGAGAAGTTATCTGGGCTTACTCTTCTATTTATTTTCTCTAGAATCAAACTCATTTCTACTCCTGATTCATATACCTAACCTTCTGAACACCATAGCTTAGCCTGGCCTAATGTCCTCAGAACACTTATATTAGCTTATGTAGGGCAAAATTATCAAACACAAAGCTTATTTTATAATAAAGTGTTAAATATCTCAGGTAATTTGTTGAATACAGTACACTGTAGGGTACTATGTCAGTTGTTCACCCTTGTGATCGCGTGGCTGACTGGGAGCTGTAGCTCTTTGCCACTGATTGGCATTGTGAGAGAGTGTCCTACTGCATATCACTATCCCAAGAAAAGATCAAAATTCAAAATTCCAAGTACTGTTTCAACTCAATGCCTACTGTTTTTGCACCATCATAAAGTAAAAAAATCATTAAGTTGAACCCTTGTAAGTTGAGGACTGTCTGTAGACATATAATTTGTAATCTGGTCAGTGCAACAGAAGAACTGAATTTTTAATTATTTAATTTTAATTAATGTAAATTTAAATGGCCACATGGGACTTGTGGCTACCACACTAAATAGTAAAGCCCTAGAAAATTATGACAATAGGATTATAACAGGTTGCTTTGCTTCCCCTCTTGTCCCTCAGTAGTCTATTCTCACCAGTGACTCTTAAATGTAGGTCTAATCACATAATTCCAATGCTTCATGGCTTCCCATCACACTTAGAATAAAAATTTAAATTCATACTCAAGCTCACAGCTCCCTACAAGATTTTTTCCTCAAACTATCTCATCTCAACTATTCACTCTCTCCCCTTCAGTCCTGACACTCAACTCCAGTCTTGGTGACTCTTAATTAAGCCCTTGCATTTGTCTAGAACACTCCTGTATTAGGCTGTTCTTGCACTGCTATAAAGAAATACCTGAGGCTAGCTAATCCATAATGAAAAGAGGTTTAATTGACTCATGGTTCTGTAGGCTTTATAGAAAGCATGGTGTTGGGAGGCTTCTAGGGAGATCTCAGGAAGTTGAGAAGGAGAAGGGGGAGTAGGCACGTCACATGGTGAAAGCAGGAGCAAGGGACAGAAAAAGTAGGTGGGGAGGTGTCATATACTTTTAAACAACCTGATCTCGTATGCACCCAGAGCAAGAGCTTATTTATCACCAAGGGGATGATCCAAGCCATTCATGAGAAATCTGCCCACCCACCCACCATGGCCCCACGATCTAAATACCTCCCAACCAGGCCCCACCTCTAACATTGGGGATTACATGTCAGGATGAGATTTGGGCAGGGACAAATATCTAAACTATATTAACTTCTGTCTGAAATATCCACATGTCTGAGCTGCCTCACTTCATTCAGTTCATTGATCAATTCTTACCTCATCTCTCTGAGGTAACATCTCTATGAGGCCTTCCTTGACTACTTCAATCTAAAATACCAGCATCACCCACTCCCTCACTCTCTCATACCATTAACCAATTACGTAACACTTCATGACATTTACAACACTTGATATTATAGAATTAATCTTTATTGAATGTATTTGACATCAAAATGTAAAACTAATGAGGACAGAGATTTTGTCTCTTTTGTTAACTGGTGTATCCCCAAATGTCTAGGACAACTGCCAGTACACAACAGATTCTCAATAAGTACACAACAGATTCTCAATAATATTTACTGAATGACAATAAACTCAAATCTCATTTGCCCTCTCAGTCTTACAGTCACATAACAAATATCTATTCAGTGCTCATTATTTACACGGCACTGCATCAGACAATGCAGGGAATTCGAACTGAAAGTAGCTTAGACCCTATAAATCAGATTACTGCTGGAATAATCCTTAAAGTTCTTTAAATGCTAAGTTTTGAGCCTATGACTTGGAAATAGCTGGAACTGTTTCTCTTGGGGAAGAGAGTAGGAGATATGATGTCTATCTTTTAATGTTAAAACATTTGCCATCTGTAAGAAGTAGTCTTTTTATGGTATTTCTAACAGAATGCAGAACTGAGGCCAGTGAGTTAAAATTGGGTAGTTTTCAGTATCGTATATGTACGTTCTAATAATATAGAAAAACTCTCGAGATAATGTCCTTAAGTGGTTAAGCAGAGGGAAATAACCATCTGGGGAGGATGTCATAGGGATTTTCCTATATTAGGTGACTGGGGTGGCCTCAGAGGACCTCTAACATGTTTTCCAAGTCTAACACTATATTGTCTGTAAAATGCTATAATGAATGCAAATTAATATATGTTATTTTCTAACAAGTTGCTTCCTGCTTGTTACAAGTAATAACTTTCAGGGTTGACAGGCAGTAGGGAATGAAAATGAGGATCAAAACAGAATTAACACACAAATATTCTACTGAATAATTAACACTATATACCTGTGCTTGCAGAAATACACTCATATAAATATCAGATTGAACCATATGAAACTAATAATATTTGATCATCTTTATGGTTCAGCTTAAAAATGGCTTGTCAGGTTTTATTGGCATAGTCACTATGTAATTTCTGTATCTGCATTATTAGAAAGTCATTCTTAAAAGTATTTGGCTAACAGAAAACAAAATCAATTCAATAGCATATGCCGTCTTCTAAAATTTCACTTGGACTAACAAAACATGATAAATCCTTAGTTCCAATCAATAGACCGTGAAAGAGTTACTCTTAAAACCTACAACTAATAGGTCCATTAATTCCTAGGAACTTGAAAAATCTGCTAAAAACAAATTGTGTACTACAATATATGCTAGGACTAGACATGTAGTTCAGTAGCAGATTCAAACTTGTTAGTTAATACTCCGAATCTGGATGACAATCCCTTAACTTCAATTACTAATTACATCTTAGGTAATCAGTACAATTATAATACAATCAGGTTTTTTTCTTAATTCAAAAACCAAGTATAATTTTTAGGTCTGAGGTTTATGAAAGGCATTTCAGGTTCCTTAAATCTAAATCTACATCTTAGCAGTCTAATGTTAGAAGTTATTTCCAAAATCAACAATACTTTACTGGAATTGGTAGCATTCCTTTAGTACTGAGATTTTCGGGTATGCAAGCTTTACATTTTCCATTACAGGACTGCTTTGTTTTAGTCCATGGCAAGACAACACAACCTTATTATCAGGAAATATATCTTGATGGTTTTTGTTTCACTGTAAAAACCCATTTACATTTATCTGATCATTCCAACTGGTTTTTTGGCATGAATTGGCTATTTGTTTAATTGACCACGTCAAAAGTATTCTGTCAGAAGTAAAGGAAATTTTTAAAAGTCAAACCAAGAAATAATAGCTTTACTGAGAAATGATTAAACTTCTTATAGTAAAAAAGAAAAAAAAAATTATCCTTTTTGAAGAATAGTATCTTATCAATTTGTAAAATCAACCATACAATAGTGTTGACAAAAACTTTTGTGTGCAAACAAAATTGCAGTATTACAGTTTTAGTAAAAACAATTCATTTAAACTAATAAATCAAACAGAATAATTTAGAGTGGGGTTATTTTGTTCTGTTTATAAATAGGGGTAATTTTTGGGTTTTCTGTTCAGTTTACTGACACATATTTTGTCTTAAACACTTTGTCTACAAATGTGTCTTGCATATTACAACAAAAGCTAACCTATGTAATGAAAAATTTGCTAATAAATTCGATTGTATTTTATATAAAAAGTAAATGCCATGGTGCTTATTTTTCCTAGCCATGTATCTCTGAGTCCCTTACCCTTAAAAACAATAGGATTGACAATTATGAGTTAGAAAAACACACAACTCCTAACAGATATTCTTCTTCCATTTCCACTGCCCTTCCTCCTTGTTGGCAGAATCTGTCTTCCAATACAGAGGTCAGAAATTCTAGGTATTTAACTTCCCAGTCTTACTGCAGTGAGGATATAAGCAACCCAGCCTAGCTAATGGTATTGAGATAGAATGTAGTGAGAGAGAAACCAGGAAAGATTTTCCTTCCTAACAAAAAGATACATGACGGGAAAAGTCTTTATTCTTCGTCTAGCAATGCAAAAAAGAATTAACATAGCAGGCCTGCTCACAAGGTTAACCTTTGGCTGGCATCTGAGAACTCTGATTTCAGGACGGCTCTCACTACTCCCTAAACTCTTTTTTTTTTTTGAGGTGGAGTCTCACCTTGTCGCCTAGGCTGTAGTGCAGTGGTGTGATCTCGGCTCACGGCAAGTGCTACCTCCCGGGTTCACGCCATTCCCTTGCGTCAGCCTCTCTAGTAGCCGGGATTACAGGCACCGTCACCACGACCAGCTAGTTTTTTGTAATTTTAGTAGACATGGGGTTTCACCGTGTTAGCCAGGATGGTCTCGATCTTCTAACCTCGTGATCCGCCCGGCTCAGCCTCCCAAAGTGCTGGGATTACAGGCGTGAGCCACCGTGCCCGGCCACTACTTCCCAAACTCTTAAAAGTGGCACACGGTGCGTCTAAATTATTTGTGCAAACAATATGGTTTATGCTGAACACCTGCTTTCCTTATGGGAATTTGGAATTTTGGTAAGTGCTTGGCAGAGGTTACCCACATGATCGGCCCCCAAGGTAATATTCCCTGCCCATAGTAAGTAGTCAAAATGTTAGCCATTATTATTTCATTACTGCAGTTTAAAAGTCTTATAAAGTGGGCCAATTTACTTTTCTCAGCCTATTATCAATTTCAATAATTAGGAAAGTATCAGATACATTTATCGACGTAGTTAGCATTTCCAATGTTCTTCATTTAGTTGTGTAAATCCATTTGGTATCATTACCCTACTGCCTGAACAACTGTCTTTAACATTTCTGGTAATGCAGATCTGCTGGTTATCAATTCTTTCAGCTACTGTATATCTGGGGGGGGAAAAACCACTTTATTTCACCTTTGTTTTTGAAAGATATTTTCTTTGGGTAGAAATTTTAGGTTGACAGTTTCAGCACTTTAAAGATGTCACTGTGCCTTCTTGTTTGCATTGTTTTTGACAAGTAATATACTGTAATCCTCATCTGTGTTCCTCTGTACATAACCCAATTTCCTCTCTCTGTCCCACATGCTCGCTTGCCTTTTCCTCTGGCTTTTTTTTTCTTTGACTACTTCTAAGATTTTCTCTTTATCAGAGGTGTTGAACAGTTTGAATACAATGTGCCTTGGTGTAATGTTCTTCATGTTTCCTATGCTTTGTGTTCACAGAGATTCTGAAGGTGTGGGTTTATAGTTTTCATCAAATCCAGAAAAATCTCAGCCATTATTTCTTCCAATATTTTTTCTATCATGCTTCTTCTCTCCTCTGCTTCAGGGACTCAAATTTCATATATTGAGCTATTTAAAGTTCCCACAGCTCAGATATTCTGTTCATTTTCTGAGTCTTTCGAGGTTTAATATGTTCCTACTTAACTTTTGAACATATGAAATATAGTTACATAAAACTTCTAAAGTATTTATCTGCTAATTCTAAGCTGTGTCAGTTTTGAGACAGTTATGATTATTGATTTATTTTCTCATTATAGATCATATTTTCCTGCTTCTTTGTGTGCCTGAAAATTACCGGTTGCTATATATCATAAATTTTATCTTGTTGGGTGCCAAATATTTGTAAATATTTTTGAGTTTTGCTCAGGCTTGAAGTTAAATTATTTGAAAACTTTAACGTTTGATCTTTTCAGGACTTATTTTAAAGATTTGTTGTACTTGTCCAGAGCAGTACTCAGTCTCGGGCTAATTATTCCTCATTACTGAGCAAGATTCTTCTGTGTGCCCTACCCAGTGCCTCATAAATCTTGAACATTTGTAGCCCAGTTTGTGGGAACAGGCACTATTCCTAGCCCTGTGTGAGCACAAGTAAGGTTTCCTTGAATCCTTTTGTGTGGTTCCTTGTCAGGCCTCTGGTCGTTTCCTGACATGCATGTAATATTGAATACTCAGCTGAATACTCAAAGGGGACCATCTGTAGATCTCCAGGGATTTTTCTCTGCAGTTCTCATTTCTCTAGTACTCTTTCCTGTTAACTCTAACTGCCTTGGTCTCCTCAGACTTTCAGCTCCATCTCCGGAACTCAGGGAGTCTACCATTCTCCATCTGGTTTCTCCCACTATATGCCACAGCCTGGAAACTCTCTCAAGGTAGTAAGTAGAGGTAGTAATAAGGCTTATCTTGTTTCCATCTCTCACGGATCACTGCCCTTTATTATCTGATATACAGTGTCCTGAAAATTGTTGTTTCACATATTTTGTCCTTATTCCAGTTTTTTGCAGGCAGGAGGGTAAATCTTATCCCTGTAATTCCATCTTGGCTACAAGTTTCACTAACTTATGCTTATTTCTCTGTATTGAACCACTGCAAATGGCATCTCAGTTCAATCACCCCTGATGGAGTGGGGTCAAATCTTACATAGTTATGAGATCATCCCTCTAGATTGTTTCTGTGGGTCTTTTCACTAACTGCCTTAAAGGCAGTCCATTCTTCTGCTTAAAAAGCAATTTTAAAAGAAGTAATATTAATACTAAGTAAGGAATTGTAATGCTATGGGGAAGAATGTCTGGAAGTTTGTGCAGCTAAATAAATCACAAAGCGATTGACTTTCTATAGAGTTTCTACAAGAGGATTTTTCTTTTAAAACTCTTGCAAATGAAAATAACAATCGTGGGAGAAGCAGGGAGATACTGAATGTGAAAGTAGGAAAAAGGAATAGCAGAACTTGAGAATGAAAGGGGCTCAGAATAAAATTTTTCTAAGAAAAATAATGGAAATCAAGTCATATATTTACATATGACATCATCTTCTATACATTTTAGGAACTAGTCTTTTGCTCTCTCTTCCTACATAAAAAAATCCAATTTTTTACTTCATTAATATGTTAAGGTAAAATATTAATCAAAACATACAGCGGGAATCATTATCACCATTATCCCTTAATAAGTGTCAAAACAAAATAGGCAAGTTCATGCAAGTGTAAGGTTGTTAAGATAATCTATGGTATAAACTCCATACGGGTGGCCCATGGGCTTTATTTGGCTTGCTGACATGTTTTATTTGGCCTATAGGACAACGGCCTATACCATATTTGCAAAAGTGTAACTTTGCAGCCCAACATTTACAAATTAGAAGACTTCACAAATTAGAGAGATTTCATATAAAAATGGGGGGGGGGGAATATGTGGCAGCACTCAAGGTGGGTAGTAGCTTCCCACTTTACCTAGTCTGAGCTCTTTAGTTCACTACAGTTTCCATCACTCACTATTGTTTTCCTCCTCACTTAACTGCCCTGGCCCCTTTTTTGCCCCTGCAGGCATTTAGGCTAGTGACACTTGATTTAGGCTACGTACAATAATATTCTAAGAAACTAACATTTTTTGACTTTGAGAATAACTGCATAAAAGCATGACCAAAATTTCTAATTTCTCTAAAGGGGAGATAGATTCCTAGAAAGATACTTTGAAAAGAGTTCTTATTTTCTACCAATAGTAGGAAAGCTGTCTTTGGGGCATATTTTTAAACTACAGATTACTGGGCTGCAGGAAGTACCCCCAAAATTTTTCTTATCTTATCTTTGAGATGGAGTCTCCTCTGTCGCCTGGCTGGAGTGCAGTGGCACGAGCTTGGCTCACTGCAACCTCTGCCTCCTGGGTTCAAGTGATTCTCCTGCCTCAGCCTCCTGAGTAGCTGGTACTACAAGTGCGTGCCACCACACCCGGCTAATTTTTGTATTTTTAGTAGACACGGGGTTTCACCATGTTGAATCTAAACTTTAGGTACATAATAAGACTAACTCCATATTTAGTCTTAGTATTCATACTTAAGCCAAGGAAAGAAAACTAGAAAAACAAATATGTTTTAAAAAGTTTCTATGTATCTAGCTTCTTTGCACCCCAATGCTCTATAAGATAACTGAAATAGATCTAAGTCCTCCTTCCAACTGTAAAATAATACAACTTCAGTTGTATCCAATATTTGTCAAACTCAATTAAAAGAAAATTTTCAACTTAAACAACACTGTAAAATTAGTACTGCTAAGACATCCACGTTTGCTTTTACTACTAACTGATATTTAAGTGCTAACAAAAGAAAGGGATTAAGAGGTCAAAAGTGTGAAACATGTTTGACTAATGAGGTAATCTGAGAAAAAAAAGAAAAGCAGAAAAAAGAAGTTATGCCATTTAATATATAAAAGATGAATACTACTGCACTCCAGCCTGGGCGACAGAGCGAGATTCTGTCTCAAAAAAAAAAAAAAAAAAAAAAGGATGAATATTTTATTTGTATAAATTCTTTTAAAAAGCCAAGAGCTTTATAGCGTACTATGAGGGTACATACAAAGTTTCACACCGAGGGAGACTAAAACACCAGTTTAGTGCAACATTAATGTCTCCTCCTGGTTTCAGTGACATTACTGACAAGGAAGGATACAGAAAAGCACCCCAGGAAGGAGACTTGGAAGCAAAAGAAAGATGACTTACTTTTCAATCTTTGTACATTTTCAACCTTATATAAATACAAATTTTACCTATTCTATAAAATAACATACTTAATAATAAGCTTTATCAGTTATAACTAAAGTCTGCACAACTCATCCTCTTCACAGGACAACAAAACTGTTTACTTAATAAAAGAACTACATGATCATCTAAACTATTTGCATCGGGATAGTAGTACATAACTCTTAAGAAAAAAAATAGATGTGAAGACAGCCAGTTGAGGGAAAGGATTAATAGTGATTCCAATTTTATGTCTTAAAGAACTCTAGGCTACAAAGTCCACTTCTCCAACTAAGAGCAAATGGCAACCAACTGTGAATGAATTCTAAAACTATGTGATAAACTAAAATTTAGAAACTTTTGTAGTTCTCCTCAGACACTTTTTACATCACCACATACAAAGCATCCAGTCCTACTGAAAGAGTCAATTCAAAGGAGAAGAAAAGAAACTTTGTTAGCAGTCACCAACAGTTTGGGGCTCTGTAAATAACTGCCATTAACCAAACCAAAGGATGATTTTTAAAACTATTCTCCATTGTAACACGGAAATACAATGTTAAATAGATAAAAGGTAAAACCTGTCAAATAAAGCACGATCATAACTATTGTTTTTGTATTGCCTTATTTTTTAATAAAAACTTTCATTTTAAAAAGGCCATTACCTTATTACCTTAATAAGATAATTATTTCCAACTCTGAACTAAAAGTTATAAATGATTTTCACTATTAAATTACCTAGTGTGTAGTGTTTAGGCATACAGGCTTCGGAACCAGATTGCCTAGATGCAAAATGCTGGCTCTCCCACTTACCATCTATATTTGGGCAGATTAATTAATCTAAGCGCATCTCTGTTTCCATTATCTATAAAAAGGAAGATAATAGTAGTATTTACCATAAGGTTGTTTTGAGGAATTAAATTTTTATTAAACAGTATATTTTCTAAGCATGTAGTATCATTATTATTACCTAACCATCTTTGTAAAGCAGCAACCCCGCCTAATTTTATAGGCATGTACTATCATTATTATTACCTAATCATCTTTGTAAAGCAGCAAACCAGTCTCAAGTAAATCTTCCAAGAATTGACTAGAATAACATAATGCATTAGAATCAGTAAGCTTCCTCCATATTTAGAAGAAAAAAATCTTCAGGCAAAATATCATAATTTGTTTCTCAACAAATCAGATTCTATACATAATGAATTCTTCACAATCTAATCTTTCTACTCCTAAAATAGGTTGTTTCTCCTTATAAAAATCTTTATAATGTCCCTCATTGTTTTTTTCTGGCCTTTTTAAATTGAAAGTTTTTATTAAAAAATAAGGTGATACAAAAATGATAGTTATGATCATGCTTTATTAGCCAGGTTTTACCTTATCTATTTAACATTATATTTCCATGTTACAAAAAGCTCCTTATCAATCTAATTTTTGACGACCACAAAATTCTATTGTAAGGATTTAGAATAAATCATTCCTATTCTCTAACCTATTTGTTTCCAATTTTATATTACTACAAACGAGCATCTAAACATTGTTAAAAGATTTTCAAAAAGGCACTTCATTATCTTTACTTTACTCAACAGTTTTATAGGAACTCAGCGCTGTGAAGACCAAAAGTGACAACTTAGTAGAGGAAGACCTTGAAAAAAGAAAAGCTAAAAGGAAAATATATCATTGCAAGAACTGTTTTGAAAGCTCATAAAAAATCTCATGAATTTAGATGCCAAATTAGACTGCCAAGGTTTCTTTCATCTTTTCTAAGGATATTGAGGTGATTTTTTGCCCCACCTTAATACTGCTCATGTTAAAAGACATTATTGATATGAGAAGTTATAGTTATGATAACTGACTGCAGTAGGACAGACTTGGATTCAAGTGTGTGCTCCACTACCTCTCATTAAGCCTCTCTAAGCCCCAGTTTTCTCATCTGTAAAATAATAATAGCATTTACTTCACAGAACTGCATGTACCTCAATAGGACTGTAAAGATAAACAATATACTATGTGTCAATTTCTTAAAATACAGTGCCTAGCACACAATAATATCCAAATAGTACCTTATCATTGGAATCATTTTCAGTGTTCATTTAGATGATGTGAAAGACAATATAAACATACACATATGAATTATTGGCTTAATCTACAGATTATAATGGCATAGAATCCTATTTACAGACAGCATAGATATATTTTTAAATATTTTCATGTAGTACAAAAAGGTTGTGAAATGTAGATGGATATATAAAAATCTTTCTAATATTCCTCATTAGGGTAGTAAGGGTATTTAAAGACTTTTTTTTAAAAAAAAAAAAAGATTAATAGTTTTAAAGGAA
Source organism: Macaca mulatta (assembly GCF_049350105.2). Lineage (NCBI taxonomy): Eukaryota > Metazoa > Chordata > Mammalia > Primates > Cercopithecidae > Macaca > Macaca mulatta. Next base: position 95,935,766 of record NC_133410.1, on the reverse strand, counting down.
TCATAAACATGAATTTTGCTGTTTATAGCACATACAATTATAGTTTTTATCTTGAGACAGAATCAAATTTTTAAGTCTTATTTTATATGATTAAGAACTTTAATGAATTTAAAAGAACGCTAAGTGCTCCAGGATTAATTTATCATCTGGAATAACATTATTTCCTCTTGAGTTATTTTTCTTAGAAATACAAAAAGCAGCAGAAAATGTACTGGCCACCATTATGGACAGTTACCAATCAAGGCAAAGACAATCCTTCAGATGATACGGCTAGCTAAGATAGTACTTTTAGAGGTCTACACTGAATTTTGCCCTTATTTAACAAGCAACTAGGTGACTTTACGCAATCAACCAAGTATTTGTAGAGTCAAGGATTTTCATAATGTTATTTCAAGAATTAAGAAAAAAAATCTAGTCTTGAGTGGGTAAAATACTAAACCTATTTATTGAATTGCACTGCACTTGATAGTACACCAAATAAAACATTTATGTGATTTTCAGATGGAAAGATGCCATTCATTTAGAAACTTTTTAGGAATGGATATCTGCCAAGTATAATGCTAACTTGTAAGAGGAGAATAGAGTGTTATTTTTATTATTTCATTCATTCATTTCTATAGAAAGTAGTCAAAGCAACTTGTGGAAAGCACTTCCAATTAATTTTAAATTATAAATCCTAGTGATTATCATAATAAATAAGCATAAAGGCTAACAGTAAAGCCACACTAGGGGCAAATATAAAACCAACTAGTATAGAAGAATATTAAAAAACAGAATGAGATTTTTATTTAAACAGTTTTTCTAAATGTATAGTGTAGGTGGCTCATTTTAAATACAATTCCCAATCCCCCATCCCAGGTTAAGTGAACCAAGCAATAACTAATCCACACAGTATATTCAATTAAACAAACATCACATACTTGTTTTAGCATCAAGATCCTTTGTCGGCTTGTTCTAAAAAAGTGGCAGATAGAGGAAAATGATAAATAGCTTTAATTCAATTAATAGTTGGCTTATTGAGCAAATTTAGAAAGTGCTAAAAAAAATCACTTTCCATTTCACCCAGTCCTCCCAGCCTCAGTGGGATTTCCTCATTACTACAAGCCCCATATTTTACTTGACCATTATAGACTGCAATAATTTCTTCACTTTACTCTTCATTTTCTGCAAATGTGGACTGAGGCCATCACTGTTCAAATTATTCAACTTCAAACTCACAAAGCCTCTATAAATCCTTTATCAACCTCTCATTACTTTCCCAACAGCAATGAATCCCAACTTTACCTATCTCTCTTTATTTTCACCACTACCGAAATAATACCTGGCGATAATCTTGCCTCCTATGATAGCACCTTCTGAAGATATTATCATTAAGTGTAAATTATCTATAAAATCTTATTTTTATTTCTATTCATCAATAGGTCCACATCTATCTTTGTAGCCTTCTCTTCAATCTTATAGAAAAAAGTTGTTTCCCCCTGACTAAAATGACTACCTCTACCTAGGACTCATCCTTTACCATCCAGGCAATCTTCATAAAAGGAGATGATTCTCACTCTTTCTGCCATTTTAAATCTGTTAATCTCATAGAATCAATCTGTTCTTTCACCACCTTTAATCTTAAAAAGGAAAAATGTTCTGACCCTATAAAATCTCATAGATCAGATCATCCAACTCTCAACTATTTTGAAACCAAGTATCATCCCCCATTTCAATTTCCTTTCTATCCCTGCAATATTCAACTGATCACAGTGTTCTACTTTTCTTTAGCCTTCTCTCTTAGGCTCCCTGTGGCATCTGGAACTATTGGTCCTTTACTCTCGACTCTCCTAAGGCACTTTCTTTAACGTAACATTTTCCTAGTTTCTTAGGCACTCCCTTCTCTGTCCTCATCCTTTTCTCACTTTGACAGGGCATCTTCAGCATTTCTTTGTAAGCACTTCCCTCATGAATTTACTTACTCATATCTTTTGTTTTGCTCCATGACATACCATTCTCATCTACAGACATTTAATGTCTTCAAGACTCAGCTCATGCTCTACTCCCCAAGTGAATCCTGATTAAATCAGATCACACTTTCTTAAAACTTTCATTGCAGTTAATCATTATTTTACAATATATAATGGTTTCCTGTCTTTGTGTGTTTTAAGCAAGATTTTAAGTTTTTTGGTAGGAACCACTTTCTTTTATTTTTCAGTATTTCTCAAACTATGGAAAATAATTCTGATCATAGAGTGGTCAAATATGTTACAGTAGTATAATTAGTTTACACAAGAGACAAAGGACATTCAAAAAAATTAAATGTATTTATAAGACATTTATAATTGTTGTATTTTTTTAAATGGTCAAATAATGCTGTGGTATTTTTTTCTGTCAATTTCTGTATTTTTCACATATTCAAGGGGACATGGCAGATTTACCTATTTTGTTTCCTTTAAAATGTCAACCATTTTAGTCTTAAAGTAGCTTATATGTAGCTACTCTGCCTAAAAAGATCTTACATATAAAACAATCTGATAACCAAAGCAATAGCAGTGGCCTAATCAAACCAATGTAAACTAAAGAGGCTAAAATCTGAGTGATAAAGAGATAAACTGCTTTTATTTCAGCATTATTAATCAGATTTATTAGGCGACTATTTATCTCAGTAACACAGTTGAAGAGGGAAGTAAAGGTAAAGAATTCCTGTAAACAGAATCAGTAGGCTATGCTCAATCATTTTATATGTGTATAATTCAGGAATAAAGCTCACAAAACCTTTTGAGATATATATTATTATTTCCATTTTACAGATCAGATATAGATTAAATTTATCCAAAGTCATTCTAATTACTAAAAGAGCTAAAACTCAAACCGAGGACTACCCAAATTCAACATGTTTGCTCTTTCTATTATACTGTGCTTCCTAATTTAGGTCTAACCATGAATAAACAAGTCATAACACTACCTGAGTTCAGTTTTCACAAAAGTTAAAGACTTAAGAATGAATATAAATAGACATTAATTTTGTCTTGTTAAAAGGTTAACAATAAACTCAATTTAGTATTTCAATAGTAGCTCAAATACTGATTTTTTAATTATATAAATTAATCACATTATTACAAACAATTAAATGTCAAACAATGCAAAGCACAAAAGTACCAAATGATCTTAATGGCCATGAACTAGTCTCCCTGAAGATTAAATCCAGTTTCTTAAATATCCACTAGGTCAAAGTACTTTATTAGCATCATCTGAGTGAAGCTAATTATCTGAGTTCATGCTGAATAAATAAATTTATTGGCAGGGTATATTGCAGAGAATAGCTGTGAAGACAAAATGACATGTAAAACATATATATGTAATGACTCATTTTATATAGTTAAAAAAGGGAACTAGGTGTAAGAGGTGCTAAGAGATGTGTTATGAGTTCTGTAGTTAATAAATGAAAAATCATACATATCATATCTTAGGGATTCATAACATACATTAGAGCATATTTAAAGTTCTGCGAGAAATACCAAATAATTTTAAACAGAAAAACTACTAAAAGCATGCACAATATCAGCTCAGAAATGAGATCACAAACACTTTCTGAAGAATTTTAGGTTATATTACACAGTACGTAGCCTCAGAAGCATCGCAACATAAGATTCACGAATATTAAGTAATAATTCTGTGTGAGACTGTGAACATGTACATTTTAACAAACTACAATTTATATATCTGAGAGTGTCACCTTTCTAAATAGACACTTCAGAAGGGTAAAGTACACTTGTCCTCAAAGACAATGTTATCAAAAATATTTCTGGAATCTTCTTTTCTAATTATGTTTAGATATTTTTAAAATATTCATTTTTACTTTATACTCCATTTTTCATTTTAATGCAAATTACACTTATCACTCACCTTTCTAAAACATGAAAAAATATATTATTTAATTAAATCAAACCTACTCTCAAAGAAGAGATATGCCACCAAAAAGGATGTTTAAAACAATATGCCATATGACCTAAAAGTGATTCCCAAACAGGAAATACAGTGTTCTTAACATGAGTAGTTTGAGGCCGGGCATGGCAGCTCATCCTGTAATCCCAACACCTTGAGAGGCCGAGGCAGGAGGATTGCTTGAGTCCAGTAGTTTGAGACCAGCCTGGGCAACATAAGGAGACCCCATTTCTACAAATAAATACAAATAAAATTAGCCGGGTGTGTGTGGCAGCAGGTGCCTGTAATCCCAGTGCTTTGCGGGGCTGAAGTAGGAGGATCAGTTGAGCATGGGAGGTTGAGGTGCTGCAGTGACCTGTGAATTGGGCCACTACACTCCAGCCTGAGTGACAGAGACCTTGTCTCAAAAAAAAAATAAAAAGAAAACACCAGAAAAATAATTATAGTAGTTTGAAAAAGATGACATTCATTTCACAAGTTCTAGTAAGTGTGTAAAAATCAGGCACACATCACATATATCAACAAGCCCAAGCAATGAGTGGAAGGAACATGTGGCCCAAGGAACAAAGTAGGCCTATAAACTTTGAAACAAGAACTCACATTTAAGTTCATATATTACCTGTACCCAATGTTTAAAAAAACTGTTATAAATCAAATATAAGTATACTTAAAATGATAATAGCTAATATTTATTAAATACATAGTATGTATTAAGCACTATTCTAAGTGCTTTACATGTTATAACTCATTTGGTTCTCACAACAATCCCATAAAGTAGGCTTGGTTATCATCCTCATTTTGAAGATGAGGAAAATAAAGTACAGCAAGGTTAAGCAACTTGGGCAGGGTCACAGAGCTTCTAAACCACAGAGTCAGATCAAAACCCAGGCATTCTGGCTCTTAGTCTATGCTTTAAATACCATACTATACTGTTTCTCTAAATCAAACAGGAGTGGTCAACACCATGCACAGCAACATCTAAAAACAAATCACCTGTATATATATTCAGATAGGTACCCACATGTTTGTAAAGTTTTACAAGGCCATTTGCATGTTATTTAATCTTATCTTCACAGCTACTCTGTGCAATACATCCTGCCAATACATTGATTTATTCAGCATGAACTCAGATGATTAAAGCTATGTAGCCTCAGACTATTCCACTAAGTTGCCTGTCTTGGAAACGCCTTGAAAATGTCTCGGAAACTGCACCACCAGTGCCTAGTAGAGTGTCTGGCAAAGAATAGGAATTAATGAATAAGGAACAATTAGAAAGGGAACTAGGTATACAAATGTTGTATAAGCCCAGATTTATCATTACAGAGTCACCTAGAAAAATACTCAAACATTGTGGTTCATAGACAGTGATTCTTAAGCATCCCCGCAGGTGGAAGAACAGTAGTACTCATTTTTTCAATTGAATCTTAGTATCTCAATACAATCTTAAAACCCCTTTAAAGTTAGAAAGTTTGATGTACTAACGTAAACCTGAAAAAAATTCAGATAAAATTTTACCTTAAAAACAGAGCTCAATTTGGTCTTCACACCAATGAGTGTGATATATTATGCAACCATATTCAAATATTTTCTTTTGTTTAAAAATTGAAGGATATTTCCATTAAATATTAAGTTTTAATATTAGAGAATAATATATTCTAAATTTTTCATTGTAACTCTAAGAATCATATGCCCCAAACTGTGAACATAGAGGAATATGTTACCTTGAATTATAACTGAAGTTACAGTATCTCTGGGTACTATGTAATAACACATATCCCGTTTTTCATTTCTATACTCCTTAAGGCAGTGCCAGAATTTAAGCTCCAATAGAACTCAAGTGAATAGTATAGCTACAATAGTTTTATCTGGTGTAGATTTGATAACCGAACATTCTGGAACTAAAGTTTCTATTATGTTATTGTAGTGATTTATTATTTAATTTTTAGGTTTTTGTTTGTTTTTAAACACCTGTCACAGCTTTCATGAAGTACAGCTACAAAAATACATTTCAGTCTTGGTAAATTTTCATACAGTACTAGAAAATTGACATATGTTACACATTGCTTTAAGCTCATTCCTTGAACCAGGCAGAGAAACCAGCATGAAAATAAAATTAGAACAGATTGTGTAAAGAATGAATTTAATCAATATGGTGTTCAAATAATTTCATGAAATTACATCTCAGCTAAAGACAGAAATATAAAAGACACTGACAAGGGAATTTATCATTAAAAACTGAAATTCCTGTTCTAAAATACTAATTATTTTTGCTTCAAAAACTGAATTACATGTTCCAGAAGAAATATTTAACTACACTAAGACCTAAAATAATCATCCCCTAAATAATTTAAACGTTTATTTTTAAAATTACACTTTTTTAGAAGAAGCAAAAATACGTAAATAGCGCTAAAAGAATTTTTAGAAATTTCCAGGCTATACCTTTCCTCAAAAAACAAAATAGAATACAACTTTGAATATCTTTAACACAATCTCAGGTTACATAATCATTCTAACCTTAATTTAAGTTCAACAAGAATGTTTCACTTTTGTTCCACAGACTCTATTACAACTAAGTGGGGAAGCATTAAAACATGAAAATGACATCGCACACAGAACATTCCATCAAGCATTCTTTCAACAATATAACTCCCAATGTTCTGTATACAAATATACCTGATCAGAGTAGGTAAAAAAACGTGGTTATGTAAAAAAATAATTAAATAAATAAAATAAAAATACCATCTACCAAGAAGGAATATTTTTAATTTAAATTAATTATTGTTCCTCTTCTACTCAGAGCATACTAAACCAATAAAACTTTGATTAGGAAACATCTTTTTTAGGTGTGTAAGGAGCAGGTATAGGATGAACCATACAGCAGTTTCTTCTAAGCTGTGCATCAGTAGTTACCTAGTGTCAAATACCACTAAGTTTGATGACATAGTCTTAGCTTCCAAACACTGGGAATTCTTTAGGAATCTCATTTTTTTCAACTAATAAAACAGTTTTCTGTTGAAAACTCAATGACATGATTTGATAATTCAGAATTTCTGTATGCAAAAGAAAAAAGATCTTTATCAAAAAGGAAAACTTTCAATCAAATCCTAACATTTGTGTTGAAATGAGACTATTTTCAGTGTTTTGGGACATCACATTTCCAGACCTGAAACTTTTGCAGTACACAAGCGCAATTAAGCCATTAGTTAGGTTTAGAGCATACTGATACAAGCAATAAAAACAAGGACACAGGCCGGGCGCGGTGGCTCAAGCCTGTAATCCCAGCACTTTGGGAGGCCGAGACAGGCGGATCATGAGGTCAGGAGATCGAGACCATCCTGGCTAACACAGTGAAACCCTGTCTCTACTAAAAATACACAAAATTAGCCAGGCGAGGTGGCGGGTGCCTGTAATCCCAGCTACTCGGCAACCTGAGGCAGGAGAATGGCATGAACCCGGGAGGCGGAGCTTGCAGTGAGCTGAGATCTGGCCACTGCACTCCAGCCCGGGCGACAGAGCGAGACTCCGTCTCAAAAAAAACAAAAAACAAAAAACAAGGACACTAAATTTCCTCTTCTTGGTTAACTTTGAAAAGAAAAACCTTTAACTAGGTACAAAAGACTGAGGAGGCCGGGCACGGTGGCTCAAGCCTGTAATCCCAGCACTTTGGGAGGCCGAGACGGGCGGATCACGAGGTCAGGAGATCAAGACTATCCTGGCTAATACGGTGAAACCCCATCTCTACTAAAAAATACAAAAAAACTAGCCGGGCGAGGTGGCGGGCGCCTGTAGTCCCAGCTACTCGGGAGGCTGAGGCAGGAGAATGGCGTAAACCCGGGAGGCGGAGCTTGCAGTGAGCTGAGATCCGGCCACTGCACTCCAGCCTGGGTGACAGACCGAGACTCCGTCTCAAAAAAAAAAAAAAAAAAAAAAAAAAAAAGACTGAGGAAAGAGGAAATGTATAAAAAATGTGGTATTTCTCCTGACTTTTTTTTTTAAAAAAAGTAACTTTACAAAAAAACACAATATATTTTTAAATTATAAATCTGAAGGAAATAACATAGGAATTATACATATGCCATTTCAGATGATAAGAAACATATACAAATTTCAAAACCTCTAAGCAGTACAGGACTTTCTGTGATGAGGAAATGTTCTATATCTGAGCTGTCTGCTACAGTAGCTATTAGCTGCAAGTGGCTCCTGAGCACTTAAAATATGGCTAGTTGTAATAAGCAGAATTTTAAATTGTATCTCATTTAATTAAAATATAAATTTACATAACATATATGGCCAGGGAAACTACATTTGACAGTATAGCTCTAGGGAAATATTTGTACCTTAAATTCTCATCCAAATAGTAAACAGTCCTGTAGACAGGCATATAGATAGATGCTTCTGAGACATTTTTGTGTTTTAAATTCTTAAGATTTATATAGAAGAAATACATAAATATAAAATACAATCCAACACAAAAAATGTTGCTGCATTTGTGGGAACCAAATTTTCTACACTACATTCTAGTAGAGTCTTATATTGGTTCCAAAGTTGACTATAGTTTCTTAAGGAGTTTCTAAAAATATGGATGCCAGGGGTCTCTCGTCTGCAAAGATTCTGGTTTAATTAGTCTGAGTTGAGGCCGGGGCATGGAGATTATTAAAAGCTATCCAGACCTGGGGCAGTGACTCACACCTGGAATCCCTGTGCTTTGGGAGGCCAAGGAGGGAGAACTGCTTCAAGCCAGGGAGTTTGAGACAAGGCTGGGCAACATAGGAAGACCATTATCTCTACAAAAAATAAAAAATTAGCTGAGTAGCGCATGCCTGTAGTATCAGTTATTCAGGATGCTGAGGCAGAGGGATCACTTGAGCCCAGCAATTTAAGGTTGCAGTGAGGTATGATCACACCACTGTATTCCAGCCTGGTTGACAGAGTGAGATCCTGTCTCTTAAAAAAAATTTAACAAACTTAAAAAAGCTACCCAGGTGATTCTAAGGTACAGGCAGAGTTGAATAGTACTAAACTAGAAAAAAAGAAAAAAGAAAAAGAAAGAAACTGTTTATTAAGCATAGATGAAGTATGCAACCAAAGACATTTATTGGTTAGTAGGTAAAGAGGGCCTTTTGCCCAGCCAGATTCAAGTTACACATTCAGGAATGATTTGAGTAGTCATACGTGTTTGTGATTATTTAATTTTAATTTTTTAAATTTGCAAGGAAGCAAGCAACCTAAATATTGAGTGTTAGCTTGCACTTAAACCACGTTTGCATATATTAATTTCACCCTCAAAATACCCTTGAGAGGGACCAGGCATGGTGGCTCACACCTGTAATCCTTGCACTTTGAGAGGCTGAGGTGGGCAGATCACTTGAGCTCACGAGTTCAAGACCAGCCTGGCCAACATGGCAAAACCCCGTCTCTACTAAAAGTACAGAAATTAGCCGGGCATGGTAGCGCATGCCTGTAATCCCAGCTTACTAGGGAGGCTGAGGCAGGAGAATTGCTTGAACTCAGGATTGGGGGCAGAGATTGCAGAGAGCTGAGATTGCGCCACTGCACTCCAGCCTGCGCGACAGAGTGAGATTCCATCTCAAAAAAAAAGAAAACACACACACACACACAACAAAATAAAAAAGACTTGAGAGGTATATATTATTAAATTATTAAAAATAAACTTTAATAGTCTTAGGATTTGGACACATATTTGTCAGACAGCAGAGTCCTCCACACTCTTTATACTATGGCAGAAGGATTTTCTTTGAGACAGTTTGTTTCAGAGAATTTTCATACTTTTCCAGTGTGAAAACAAATCAAAACAAAACAAAAATTAAAAAAGCAGGATTCAATGGCAGAGCACAGGATAAGGCAAACACATCTAAACAAGCACTTAAACCAGACTCTATTCCTGTATTTCCTATGCATTTGGAAAAAACATGTGAAGTTTATCTGGAAAAAAACATGTGAAGTTTATGGTTTAACTCTATACAAGATTATGTAGGAATTGCTATCTTCTTATCCTGAGAAATTAACCAATGGCCCACCTACTGCCTTACTACTAGTGACAGTCACACATTCTTGGGAACAGGGTTGGGCAGGATAGAGCAGGGTGCTTAGTCACAGTGCCTGACACTAAACAAGAATAATGGTCTTAAAGATGTTTTCATCTTCTCCCCAAACTCAAAGGATTATTAGAATTCCATCTCCCAAAGCAGTTTACAGATGGAGTTTTGATGGGACATTTACAGCTAGTATGAAACTTTTGGTTGGGCACGGTGGCTCACACCTGTAATCCCAGCACTTTGGGAGGCTGAGGTGGGTGGATCACGAGGTCAGGAGATCGAGATCATCCTGGCTAACACGGTGAAACCCCATCTCTACTAAAAATACAAAAAATTAGCCGGGCGTGGTGGCGGGTGCCTGTAGTCCCAGCTACTCGGGAGGCTGAGGCAGGAGAATGGCGTGAACCCGGGAGGCGGAGCTTGCAGTGAGCCGAGATTGCGCCACTGCACTCCAGCCTGGGTGACAGAGCCAGACTCCATCTCAAACAAAAAATAAAAATAAAAAAGAAACTTTCAACTTTAACTTAAGCCGTCAAAAGTCCTACATTAATGTACTCATTAAAAGCTATCTTTTAGCCTTGGTCAACACAGCGAGACCTTGTCTCTATTTAAAACAAATAAAATAAAATTAGCTGGGTGTGGTGTTGTACACCTGTGGTACCAGCTACTTTGGGGGCTGAGTTGGGAGGATTGCTTGAGCCTGGGAAGCTGAGGCAGCAGTGAGCCATGATTCCAAACTGAGCAACAGAGAGAGACCCTATCTTAAAAGCTATCTCTAAAAAGTTTAGTTCCTGAGTTGTTTGACTCATTTTAATTTTCAAATTAAAAGAGAGTTTTTCAGGGATAAAAAAAAAAAAAAAAGGAAGTCCAGACCAAAAAATTCTCATCATTCCCATCAGCACTGATTCTTCTATCCTGAGACCCATTATCTATTCTCCTTTTTCAGGCCCCTACCTTGTAAAGTGATACTCAAATGAGTCATACTTGGTTGCATCAGAGGCCAATGAGAACACTTTGAACCACACAGAGTTCTCTCAAAGCATATTCCAAAACAAGTATATGTTGACAGGAGTAACTACTAAATGCACTGGCTTGGAGTATGGTTGTGTGTCTTTTCCATTTCAAATGGTGTTAATTATAATTTAATTATACATAAAAATGTTTTGGGGTTTATTTAAAAATTACACCCTATGTCAAAAGAAGAGGGTGAAGAGGAAAAAGAAAGAAGTCATAGTTTATCCCTTATAGTCCTTCTCTCCAGTACATTTGGGGCTGGGCACTAAGATGAGCTGGAAAAACATACACTCAATTGACATGGGAGAAGCTACAACACTTCTCCATCCAACCCTTAACATATTAAAGACAGAACAAATCAACACCTTTTTTTCTCAATAACGAAGAATACATAAATTTCATTCATTCAAAGATGATCACCTACCATCTTCTACTCCAAAACAAATGATTAGCTAATTCCCACATTAACATACTGTATTTAGGAGGCAGCCCTCAAAAACAACAACAAAAAGATAATTTAAGTTTTATAACGTGGTGACCCCTATCATAGTATTAAAATCTGACTTTTAAATTGACACTGGTTTTAATGGTGTGCGTGTATGTAACTTGTGACATGAAAAACCATTTATATTTTTGGATGCTGGTAATCACCCTTAAAAATATAAGTAGGCTTAACATGCAAGTAAAAATGGTGAGACAAATGTAAATTCAAAGATAAACCTACATAATGGTAAAGCAAGCTATAATTCTCTAATTGTAAAAGTGAAAAACACTATGAAATCAGACCTTTTCTTAACAACTAACCTCAAATATTTTTCTATTTTTAGTTCTAATTTCCATCCTATCCTCTCCCCACACATACTCCCACAAAGCCTCTAGAACATCAAGTAGAACACAATGTTATGAACAAAGTATAATAAACAAGATTGGACATCAATGAGCCTCTGTATAAATTTACTAAATCAATGTATGTATGAATTTACTAAAAAATGCTCCTAGTGATATTAAAACGAGAAATAATTTGTATCTTGGCACCATTACAAGCAGCCAATGAGCATGAAGCAAGTTTTCACCTGGACGCTGCCAACACAGTCATCAAGACTTTGGGAAAATACCAAAGCTTGTTTCATAATACATCCACTTTTACTTTTTTTCCCCCATCCTTTAGTAAACTTTCTAGATATAAATTTTAAAATGTTAAAATTTTTAATTAGTTACCAGCGCCCTTCATCCCACAGATCAGGTGTCCTACATTTTGTTCAGGTCCTGCCTTGAAAACAAACCCGATTGCCCCATTTTCTGAGAGGGAGCTCAGCTCCAGGCAGCTCCCTATGAAGTCACCGCGTTTGTTGTTTCAAAGATGCAATTAAATGAAAATGACACAAGGCTGTCGAATAGATTAGTTGGAAGTGTGCGGTGGTGTCGATCATATACGTGTATGGCCAATGAAAACTGTATTGCTGTAAATCTCTTGGTGATATTTCTCCCCATCTTCCTCTCTCCATTATATTCACAACACAAGGAAATTAAACTTTTTAAGAATTTTCTTGACTTTGGTTTAACTTTAGCTTCCCAGCTGTCTGCTCTTACAGTATCACGTAATGAGCAAAGCGGCGGGGCTAGGGGGCCGGAGGGTAGAGTGTTAATTTTAGCGAGCAGAAGAAAAGCAATAAAAGAGCTTGCATCAGACAGTGTCTCTCTCTCTCTCTCTCTCTCTGCCCCCTCTCTTCCTCCGCTTCCCCGCCATCCCACCCCCTTCTCGAGCTCTTACACATACACATTCTTCTGGGCGGCCTCTAACTACACCATCTCCACAATCATTTGCAGAAATTAGAAACAGACTCCGGGAGCCCTTCCCTTAAGCACGCACAGAGCGGAGCTGTGCAAGCACGACGGGGCAATGTCACTCCCTGTTACCCCACAATCTCGTACTGCCCCTGTGGGTTTAGTTCCCGAGATCCGGCTTTCTTCCGCTGAGGAGATGGATCTACCTACTCCGCAATGGAGTTTTATCTCATTCTTCCCCACTCCAGTCACCCCACCCCCACTCTAACGTACAAAAACACCCCACCACCACAACCAAAGAAAAGTTCCTTCTACCAGGGCAACAGAGGAGTTGGGTTTAGGGACTGGAGCAAAAGCAGAGACAGGAGGAAGAGAGCTAGCGCAATGTACTTTGTTTTGCACTTCTGCACATGCAGCGCAGAGCCCAGGGCGGCTCTCTTCCTTACCGGCTGGTCCCGAGACCAGGTCCTGCTACTGGAGCGCCGGGCTAGGGCTGCGGGGACGCGGCGTCGGGGCGGGCAGCCGGCAGCCGCCGCGGGCGCCGAGAGCCACCACCTCTTCTCCCACAAGCGGCTGCGGGCGTGGGCTGAAGGAGCTGGAGAAGGAGCCTGGGGAGGGGGAGAAGAGGAGCAGCATCTCCTCCTCCTCCTCCTTGCCTCGGAAACGCCCCTCCAGCGGCGATCCCAGCCGACTGCCGGACCCCCGAGCGCTCAACGCACCCCCCCCCCCCCGCCCTACTGTGCTCGACGCCCCTCCAAGAGCTTCGCCAGAACCTTCCGGCGCGGGCAGCTCAACTCCTGTAGGCGACTCTGACCGCTGCCGAGGCGGACCGGGGAGCTACGGAGCGCGGCTCGCCAGCACGACGGTCTCTAGGGACCGTGAGCATGGTGTGTCACCCTCGCCTCAGCTCGGCCGCCGGAGCTACTGGCAATACTCGGGCTCCACCTCGGGCAGCCGCGCCGGCTCCGCCCCCCCGGTCCTGTCACTCAACCATTCCCCGGCTCTGGGAGGACCGCAGATGTCCGACCCCGAACTCCCCTCGACCTCATTGGCTCGCCTGGCCTCCAGCTCCGCCTCCTCCCTAGGGACGAGGTCGCCGGGGAGACCAGCGCCCCGGTTGCCATGACAACCGGTGCCTTGGGCCTGGCTTTTCGCGTTCTTCGGACTAGCCGGAGGCTCAGGTTGGTGACCAAGCGGCAAAGTTCCTAGCGCCTGTAGTGTGAACTCCAACTTTTAGGCCAAGTTGAAAATGCAGCCGACGGCCCCCACACTTCTAACTTCAGAAACAGAACTTCATGACCCTAGGGAGTGAGGAGGAGAGTGAAAAATGCATAAGTGCTGGCTCCTCCCTTACCCTTCGCTGCCTCGCAGCCTTGTTTCTATATTCTCACCGGGAGCTTTGGACTTTGAAAGGATGAGGAGAATGGGGGAGAGGAAGAGCGTGGCTTTGCCAGCTCCCTGCAGCAATACAGCAACTTAGAAATGGCGGGGTCAACGAAAAAAACCCGGTGAGTTTTCCCACGGTTGTAAAGCGATCTTCAAAGGTGTAGTGACAGCACAACGCCAAATGCCCTAGGGAAAACTCCAATTCTCATATTTTTGAAAAAAGTTTGTAAATACTTGCCTTGTTATTTTCTCTGTGAGACTAAAATAATCCCGAAGTTTGAAAATTTAAGGAAAAGGTTTAACATAGTCGATAACTTCCAGCTTTTTTGTATACACTAAAACTTGGCCAAGGTATATCCAGACAGCTATACCCCTCCTTGCTACAAGCCGAAATATTTGAGTTTCAATAGTTAAACAAGAGAGTCTTGCTGAATTCATGAACAAATAATATCCTGTGATTTGAGTTTTGAAAGTTTTGGTTTATTCTCAGAGGTATAAGGTAAACTGGTCCAGTCTGGAAAGGGTACTTGAAGATAAATTTAGTCTGAGACCGTTAATGTTGAGCCCTAGGTAAATCTGAATTTCATGCCTGGCTCCAAAGTGGAGGGATCTGAGGCTTATTTTGCTTCCCCAAGAAAGTCAAAGCAGCAATCCTACGTTCCCTAGCCCCTGAGGCTGCCATACATGTATGATAAATGAGGGAATTAATAGTAATGATTTATCTTTGGCGAGCACTTGCGTTTTCATTATATCATTTACTAAATGAATAACTATGATAGATATCTTCAGTCAAATATTCCTCACAAGTATGCATTGAATGTGATTACTCACAGGGCTAAACACAACGGAAAATGCACAGCAGAATTTTAAGATTAAGTCCCTGCTCCCAAGGAGCTAACCTGGGGCCTAAGAAAGAAAACTAGCACTCTTGAAACAATTTGAGAATAATAATAGCTAAAATGTGCAGCCAAACTTTGAGTAGGTAGCAGGTAAGAGAAAGTCTGCTATGTAAAATGGGCTAGATTCCTCAGTTTATGGAAGAGGGGAATTTACCCTGGGCTTTGATGAATGCAGCAAAGATGAGGAAAGTCAGTTGAGGGAAACAACAAAAACTAAGGAGCAGCAGCAGGGATGAGTGGTGAAAGTAAATAACAGGCCAGGCTCCCTGGACTGCAGACACAAGTGAATGAATTCTTCCCCCATTTTTAAATGTTCTGGTTCATCTCTTAGGGAGGTGGGAAAGGCAGGTTGGGAAGAACAGAAACTTTCATGAAACATCTGCCTCTGTTTGCCTCTGAAAGAAAGCTCATGTATTTATTGGAAAGAAAAGCAATATCCTTAATTAATGGCTGCAATAGATTGTGAATTCACATCAGAAAGAAGGTATAGCAAGTATAGTGTTGTAAATTTCCACAAAGTAGACAAACCACAGTGTTGTTAGCTTTTTTCCTTTTCTTTCTCTTCTTATTTATTTATTTGCATTAAGGCCATTTCAGGTGGTTGCCCTCAAGGCATTTTCACCAGTAATCCCTCTGTTTTGGATGAGCTGAAAGACTGGTTTTAAAATACAATCTGATAAAAAGTACACACAAGGGAAATCTACAGGTTAAATTCCTTTTGGATATAATGTAAGTCACTACTAACAAATGGAACCCAACACTACATTACAAATGATATACCAAAATTAAGAGAAATTATTTCATGTATATAGTATGGCAATAGTCCAAGAATAGAAAGTTTTCTCATATGCTTGATTATATTAATAAGTCAAAGGAGGAAAACATTATGAGGATCTCAGTTGATGCTGAAAAGGATTTTGTAAAGTCCAGCATCATTCCCAATAAAAATTAGAATTTGGAATAATTTAAATATATATGTGGTATACTAAAGCCAGCAACTTCCTTTATAACATAACATTGTAATTATTCCTATTGAAGTCAAGTACAGGCAAGAATGTTCACTATCACATTGTAACAATAGAAATGATAGCCAATGCAATTAGATATAAAATAGAAATAAGAAATTAAGTACTGTAAATAAGTCAGGATTGTCATTTGTTTGCAAATAATATGAAAACTCCAAAGCATCAACTGAAAAACTCTTAGAGGCAACAAAAGATGAATTAAGATAACTAGTTATAAAATTAGCATACAGGGAGTGGGGCACAGTGGCTTATGCCTGTAATTCCAACACTCTAGGAGGCTGAAGTGGACAGATCACTTGAGCCCAGGAGTTCAATACCAGTCTGGGCAACATGGTGAAACCCTTTCTCTATAAACAATAAAAAAATTAGCCAAGCATGGTGGGATGCACCTGTAGTCCCAGGTACTCTGGAGGCTGAGGTGGGAACATTGCTTGAGGCCAAGATGTTGGGGCTGAAGTGAGCCATGATCACACCACTGCACTATAGCCTGGGCAACAGAGTGAGATCCTGCCTCAAAAATAACAATAACAATAATAATAATATAATGAAAACATACGAAAAGAACTTTCTCATGTATTATCATAACCAATTTGAAAATACAATATAAAAAGAATCCATCCCACTTACAGTAGCCGCAAAAATTTAAGTAGCTAAAAATAAACACTAAAATAAATTTATAAAACTGGCTGGGCATGGTGGCTCATACCTGTAATCCTAGCACTTTAGAAGGCTGAGACAGGAGGGTTGTTTGAGCCCAGGAATTCAAGACCAGCCTGGGCAACATAGTAAGACCGCATATTTATTTAAAATAAATAAATAAATAAATAAAGTAAAATATAAACAAAAGTTATAAGACGTACTTTAAAAATGATATAATTTGTAGTGGACTATGATTGTGCCTATGACTAGCCACTGCATGCTAGCCTGGGCAACACAGCAAGATCCCATCTCTAAAAAAAATTTTAGAATCATGACAGACTTACGACAAATAACAATGTTTGAAATAAAAAAGAAATATACTTTTAAATACCGAGGTTGAAACAATGTATAATTATCTTTTAAAAGTAAGTTATATATCAGGTATAATTCTTTTGGTTTTTCTGTTGTTGGTTTTTTTTTGAGACAGGGTCTTGCTCTATTACCCAGGCTGGAGTGAAGTAGTGCAGTCACAGCTCACTGCAGCCTCGACCTCCTATGCTCAAGCTATCCTCCTGCCTCAGCCTCCTAAGTAGCTGGGACTACAGGTGCACACCACCATGCCCAGCTAATTTTTTAAAAAAGTTTTGTAGAGAGGGGTCTTGCTATGTTGCCCAGATTAGTCTCAAACTCCTGGGCTCAAGCAATCCTCCCTCCTTGGCCTCCCAAACTGCTGGGATTACAGGTGTGAACCACCACACCCGGCCTATCCAGTATAATTCTAATCAAATGTCCAACAGAATACTTTTAGGAATTTGATAAAATAATTTAAATATTCATTTGGAAGAGTACCATTCAAAAATAAGAAGAGTCTTGAAAAGAAAATAAATGAGTGGGAGTTACATAAAAACTATTAAAATAAATTATAAATTAGAATGATTAGCAGCAGACTCAAGCAGTCAACTAGGTACAGGTAAAGGGCAGGATGATGTGTATCATTCAGGTTACAGTGTTGAGAAACCTAGTTATTTCTTGTGTATCTTTTCAGACACACACACCTAAATATCCTTTTCCAAAGGATATTACTCATCTAATATATTGATTTTTTAAACTTCATAATATCTATTTGTTTGACTTTAGCTTCCCAGCTGTTATTTCTATTATCAGATGCTTTAGATGAGCCTAGTTCTTTTGAAAGGCTGTGTAGTATTCTGTTGCTTAGATGTAACATGATTTACCTCGTCACTTTTCAACGAGTATATACGTTATTTCCAAGCCTTTGCTATTCCTTTTTTTTTTTTTTTTTTTTTTTGAGATAGAGTCCTGCTCTGTCGCCCAGGCTGGAGTGCAGTGGCCTGATCTCGGCTCACTGTAAGCTCCGCCTCCCGGGTTCACACCATTCTTCTGCCTCAGCCTCCCCAGTAGCTGGGACTACAGGCGCCTGCCACCACGCCCAGCTGATTTTTTGTATTTTTAGTGGAGACGAGGTTTCAAGTTGAAATATGTCTCTTTGTATCCGATTCTGGCTTACATGTAGTGTACATCTGTAAGTTTAGCTTCTAGAAGTAAAATTGCTGGGTTAAAGAACATTTTACTTTTTTTTTTTTTTTGAGATGGAGTTTTGCTCTTGTCGCCCAGGCTGGAGTGCAGTGACGCAATCTCCGCCCACTGCAACCTCGCCTCCCGGGTTCAAGCGATTCTCCTGTCTCAGTCTCCCATGTAGCTGGGATTACAGGCGCGGGCCACCACGCCCGGCTAATTTTTGTATTTTTAGTAGAGATGAGGTTTTACTGTGCTGGCCAGGCTGGTCTCCAACTCCTGACCTTAGGTGATCCACCCGCCTCGGCCTCCCAAAGTGCTGGGATTACAGGCGTGGGCCATCGTGCCCACCCACGTTTTACATTTTGATAGACAAAACCAGGCTGCCTTCCAGATAAGTGATACAAGTTCCAGTCATCCTAACAAAGATGGAAAGTTTGGTAGCACACCATGTTTCCCCACATCTTCACCAATACAGCATTATCAAACTGTTTTTATCTTTCCCAGTCTAATAGATATAAATTGATATCTCATTACAGGTATAATTTTCGATTCTATTTGAGGATTTTTTCTATGCTTACAAGCCATTTTTGTTGTTGTTGTTGTTACCAAAAATATTCTCCCATATTTTCTTTTAAAAGTTTTATGGCTGTTTTTCACATTATATTTTTTCATCCATATGGAATTTATTTTGGTGATAGCAGCAGCGACCCAGTTGTCCCCACATCTTTACCTAATAATTCAGCTTTACCCCCACAGAAACGAAATCCTCTCTGTATCATATACAAATTCCTGTATGTTCTAGGGTCTACTTCTAAGCTCTTTTCTGTTTAATAACATTTAGATTTCCATATAAAAATCTGAGTCATAACATACTAGAAGGAGGTATGAGTGAATTCATTTAGAGCATTTGAGTCTTGTTTCCACACGTGATAAAAACCAAAAACTTAAAAGAATTTGTACATTTTACTACATAAAATATAATAAAAAGTTTCTGTAAGTAATAGAAAGATCATGTTACTTTGTTCCATTTGGAAATACAATTTCAATGTCTTTCACAATTTATGTTTATATCCTGTAATTTATTCTACTTCAGAAATGTATCCTATATATATTTATATACATGACCAGATATATGATCAAGGATATTCATTGCCTTATTGTTGATAGTTATAAAATAAAAAACAAAATAAATGTCCATACTAACAGAATGATTAAACTCTGGTAAACCAATATATATGATCTAGCAACGGAATCAAGTTGCCATATAGTATGATCTGATTTCTGTTTAAAAATACCTATATCTATAAATACACATGGAGATATTTTTCTATTAACAATGTTTGAGGATTATAATTACAGAAAACATTGCACTTCTGAAATTAAAAAAAAATCTTTACAGCAAGCATATGTTACTTTTGTTATAAAAGATCCACATCAATTATTGCTACTCCTACTAAGGAAATTAGAAAACTTGCCATAACAAATATTGGGCTTTTAATGGCATATGGGGCCTCAGGTTGTTCATCACTTAGGGACTGTACTCATGACACACTCTAAATCAAGAATATTTTATGTTGGACCCATGAACAACCACATAATGGACCCCCCAGACTATTCCAGGTATGTGTGATGATGCTTTTTTCTAGGGAAAATGTCCATACTTTTTTTTCTCCTTTTAAAAGATGGATCTTGTTCTGTTGCTCAGGCTGGAGTGCAATGGCTGTTCACAGGCACAGTCATACTGTGTGGTGGCTTCGAACTCCTGGGCTGAAATGAATCTACAGCCTCAGCCTACCAAGTAACTGGGAGTAGAGGCATGCATCACCACACCCAGCTTCATCCATAATTTTTTGACAAATTCACAAAGGGGTCTATATCTCTCCAAAGTGTTAAGAGTGTGTGTTTTAAATGCCAGTGATTTTTAAATGCCACCTTTTACCTCAAAGGCTGAAATGAATTCTGGGCTAATCTAAATCTGTAAATAGCAGTGTTTTCCCAGCTGGCTTCTTGTGTTCATCTCAATGTGCAATATTTGTATTCTGACTTGCCAACTATGTTAGTGTTTTTCCCTACTTTAAGCCCAGAAGCATATTATCCTTTCTTGCTTACAGAGTAAGAGCTGTGATGGGAACGTTGCCCAGGTGAGAAGCAGAAGCACGATAAGTAATCCACCAAAACATGAGCAGGTAATTGAAGCACAGACTCTGACAGTGCTTAAGGAAGACTTTGTGAGGCAATGCTAACACTTCCAAGTGAACCAAGAATTAGCTAGGGGAAAAAAATGCAGTGATAGAAACCAGATAGGACTACAATTACCTTCAGGTCCATTGAATACACAAGTTATTTTCTTTTGGTAGTAGCTGAACCCTCTTTAAAATTTGAGAATTCCCCTAGGATGCAGAGTCACATGACTGAAATGACATAGATAACTAAACACTGGGACAAAGTACATTGAAAAGAACACAGCGTTTGCACTCAGAAAACCTAAGTACAAATCTTGGAAAGTCACTTAATTTTTTTTTTTTTTTTTTTGAGACAGAGTCTCGCTCTGTTGCCCAGTATCTTCCTCATTTACAAAGTGAAGGAAATAAGAGTAGCGAATATGTTCCACACGATAGCCTGTACTGTTTTTTCAATATTCAGCAGGAGCAAATACAATATATGCATGAAAACTGTAAGCTTTAGTTCACTATTTTTTTTAAAGCCAAACAACAAAAAGCTTTACAGGTTTTGGGAATTACTATTTTAGGCTTGAGATAATTTTTGGACATAATTTTTTCATTCTGAAGAGTAACTTTGGAAAATATTTACAGGCACCAGGACTCGCTAGATCTATGAAATACTAAGACAGAAAAATTTAATTGTGGTGCTCCTGTAACTTCCACTTTTCTTTGCAAATGAACTTCTTTTGTATATTTAGCCCATTTCCAGTTTTCCCCTACTGGCCCCAAACTGACCAGGGCTACTTAGTTATGCTTAGTAGAGCTGGCTACACCATAAAAGCAACCATCTATTCTTATTGGATTTTCCAGGTGCTTCAAGGCTCTACCTGAACCAAAACATTTCCCTCACCTAAATTTATTGGCTAGAAATTCTCACTTTTAGTCATTAATGAGTTAAACTGCAAAGGTGTTATCTTTAGAAAGTCATAGTTAAAATTCATTTTATTTTCTAGCTTTCTCTCTTCACACCTTAATGTGGATTAGTTTATCAGATTAGTTAGTTGTCATTTTAAACCCTGAGGGAGAGAGATACCGGAGCTGCACATTCTAATTAATGAAGGGGAAGTGGGAAAGAGGGGAAGACAGTTTCGATGATGAGTGGAAGAGAGAGAGAGGAATTTAGTGGGGGAGAGGTATGTGGTATGAGGGTGGCCCTCGGGGCTAATGATACCAAGGGAGGGGATGAAGGAAGTATATGTAGTACTAAAGGGGTGTGGCACTGAAGTCAAACTGCCTAATTCACAATTTTTACTAGGGTTGGTCCTGTCTCTGACTCATTTCTACTACTTGTCCTGGCAAGTTATGTAACTGCCTATTCAGTTTGGTTGAAGGGAATATGGCAAATAAGCATAACCCTTCTGTTTTTTTGAAACTTAGCCATGTTAGAACATATACTAAGTAATTTAATGTGAATATGCTCTAATCCTGACCCATAGGGACTTGCCTTAGGGTTCATGGCTGCTAATCTTGATTTGTAAAAGTATTCCCAGAAATGAAGACCAAGACAGAAGTTAAGCTTTCTAGTTTATCTTCTGGCTTAAAGAGTGTGATTTCATGTTGTCTGATGGGAGTGAGCTGCTGTGCAAGAGAATTGATCATTAAGGGCTTTGTTAGGTGGAATTAGAGCATTTAATTTAAACAGGTATCACTTGAAAATAATTTTTTTTAAGTTGATTGTCTTGCTTTTTACATCTCCCCCTATAATGACCAGTAGAAAACTTAGGAGGAAAATGGTCATATCTACAGAGACTAGTTGTTAGTTTAGGGCCAAACCCAGACTTACGATATTCATATTAAAAGGGGAACTTGCCACATTCAACAACATGAAGAGGGGAAATTTGTCTTAGAGTGCTGAATCTGTTAGGATAAGTAGTTCTTCAGCTGTTCTAAAAAGTTAAAGAACTATAAAATATTATACACATATGATGTAAGCATTGTATTTTCACTAACAACCTACCATTATGCATTCATTGGCCAATCTTTTGATGCTAGGCCAAGGCCTCTTGACCATGGATCTACTGTTGGGAGTTCTAGATTGTCTTATTTACATAAACACTTTCCATAAGGCAAAACCTACGGTTTTTTGTTTTAGTTTTTGTTAAAGGGAACATATAACTTGAGGACACTTGTGAAACAATATGAGTTTAGAATGCTTCCATTAAATTTATTTTTGCAATTTATTCTGGTTTTCTTGCCCATAGTAATTTATTGCAATGATTAGTCTTTCCATAGCATTCGATTTCATTTTTACAAAATGAAGAGATATTAATACTGCATACAAAGTCTTGGAGTGTGGAGAGGGAAAAAAAAAAAAGACTTTTTTACCCTTCTAATGATATGGTTATTACAGTATACCATTAATATGAACCTGAAGAAGTATAAACTCTACTGCCTTTAATCAAAGAATATACTCCAATTACTCAGCTTTCAATAAGCATTCTCTTGCTTTCTTGTTTGAATAATCTTCCTTTCTCTGGTCCAGTTCTCTTAATGGGAAAGTCTTCTTAATAGCAGCTTGAATTGGATTAAAAGTTGGATAAAAGTGTTAGGTAAAAGTCCTGGGTTGGATATTGTTGAGCTACTGTCTTGGACTTTTAATCCAAGACTTTTATTGGATAAAAGTCTTCTCATTAGCAGCTTCAAGCTTCTCTTCACCAATAGCAACTTGAATTGGGTGAAGAGTTAAAGTATCTGTAAACCAAACATCACCTTCTTCATAACCCCATCAGTTTGTCTACAAACTAGATTCCAGTTATATTAATAATGCAAATTTAGGCCAAGCAAGGTGGATCACACTTGTAAACCCAGCACTTTGGGAGGCTAAGTAGGAGGATCACTTGAGCCTAGGAGTTTGAGATCAGCCTGGGCAACAGTCTGTAGACCCCATCTCTACAAAAAAATTTAAAAATTAGTTAAGTGTAGTGGGGTGCACCTATAGTCCCAGCAACTTGGGAGGCTGAGATGGGAGGATTGCTTCAGCCTGAAAGGTAGAGGCTGCTGTGATCTGTGATGATGCCACTGCACTCCAGCCTGGGTGACAGAGTGAGACCCTCTCATAAGAACTCCAGACTCCCAAAAATTTCTTACCACTTCCAACATTTCCAGGATTTTTCAAGAGATATTCATATGTGCTCTGTAAACTTTATCTTTGTTTTTCCACTTAGACCTCCTAAAAGTTTAATACCTGAAAGTCACTTACTGTAGGTTTTTTTAGATGACAGATGATTATTTCAGTCTTGCTCTAGCTATAGATTAAGCCAAGTAAAATGGAATAGCTTTAAGGAAAAGGAGGCCTGTTTGGGGAGAGCAAAGAGCCAAGGTACTTATTTGATATGATCATGAATAAAGATAAGGTTCATTTAATTTTGGTAAAACCAAGGTTCTAAGTTTATATTTGCAAAATATGTGTGCAAAAACCCTTGCTTGATTTTGTCTGTTTCAAACTACTATAGTAATCACTTTCTAAATGGCATGTATTTATATTAGTAATATGGCATCTAGTCCTTGAAAATTATGCTAATTTTATACTGTACTTATAACAAAGTAAACAAAAATGTATTAGCAAATTTGCCTTGTACTTATAAATTTCTTCTTCCCAAAAGGGATTTTTAATTTTGAAAGACCTAGAGATTACATTTGGCTTACTTTTTCTATGTTTTCCTAAATGCGTTTTATATTTGCTATTACTTTCATATTTACAGATGACACTAAATGATTTCTTGTACTTTTGAAGACAAAGAAAAAAGCCTATAGATTCAGTATGAAGCTCTTGAGAATTCCTATACCTGATAAATAATATTTTAACAAAAAATAAGTTCCTATTTGGACATCAATTGTGCAAACCACTTAATTACGTGCCTCTGCAGTATTAGAATATATATATATATATATATGACTTACAGTGTTTTCTAATTTCCAGAAACTTATCAGTGCCAGCAAATAACACATAAGAACATACAGCTCCGTTGGTGTGTCCAATTAATAATGTTATTAAAAATTGATAGTCTAGGCCGGGCGCGGTGGCTCACACCTGTAATCCCAGCACTTTAGGAGGCCGAGGCCGGTGGATCATGAGGTCAGGAGATCAAGACCATCCTGGCTAACACCTGGTGAAACTCCGTCTCTACTAAGAATACACAAAAATTAGCCGGGCGCGCTTGCAGGCACCTGTAGTCCCAGCTACTCAGGAGGTTGAGGCAGGAGAATGGCGTGAACCCGGGAGGCGGAGCTTGCAATGGGCCGAGATTGCGCCACTGCACTCCAGCCTGGGTGACAGAGTGAGACTCCGTCTCAAAAAAAAAAAAAAAAAAAAAAAAAAAAAAATGATAGTCTATTCAAAGATACATAGAAGTTGTATAAAGAATTTAGAGTTCTTATACTTCATCTTCACCAAAATAACACACACACACACACACACACACAAAATAACTGAAAAAATAAAAAAGATAGCTCAGTTATACAAAACAACCAGAATAAACATAACAAAATTCTGCTGGGGAAATGTGGCATGATTGAAATATCATTGATTGCATTTTGACAACATGCTTACCATTTTTCTTTGTTATTTTTGTGCTTGTGAACATACATAATTTTGAAAACTCTCAACTTAATTTTCTTTATTACAGCACTAATATAATCTGTATTTGACATTTTTATTGTATTTCTAGTAACACATTACTAATTTCAACCTTTGGAAGGTTGGATTGCTTTGCCTATGGTAGTTATTCGATAGATATTGAATTTCCTTTTATTATATGTGTTGAAATTATTTCTCTTCCTGTTTTAGGGAGTAGAGCTGATCTTTCCACTTTTTTCTGTAGTTTTTCTTTTTTTTATTTCAGACAAGGGTATGTCCATATGCCATAAGAAATTCAAATAGACATGGTACAATACCCTCTGATTGTCTGCTAGTACAATTCTAGCAGTTCTGGGAATAAGTTGAATCTATAAAATGCAAAGTAATTTTTCACTTGAAATAGAAGAGGGGCAACTAATTTAATATGTACCCAAAAGATAATATTAATTTAGAACTGAAGCAAAACACCATTTATTGAAAGACAACTGACTATGAAATAGGATTCTACTGTGGCATTATAGTAGGCTTTGCACTCTGGGAGAATCTTGGAAGGGCCACAGAGAAACTCTCACCTTCCTTTGATTTCACAATTCTAGGTCAAATCAGGCTGTTTATCCCCAGGAAGCAGGGATATTTTGGGGTTAACTTGGTGTATGGTTGTCATGTGTTACATTTTTCTTTCTCTCTCCTACCAACTTCACATTCTGAGCTCCATTCAAAGAAATGTG
Organism: Macaca mulatta; assembly: GCF_049350105.2. Taxonomy (NCBI): domain Eukaryota; kingdom Metazoa; phylum Chordata; class Mammalia; order Primates; family Cercopithecidae; genus Macaca; species Macaca mulatta. The sequence goes on along the minus strand of NC_133410.1, from coordinate 95,909,970 downwards.
TGTCCACCTGAGTTGTTGTCCATGTTGCATGGAGTAGAGGGGAGGGTTTAATTATTTATACAATCTCAAACCCCTTAGCTCCCATTAAAATCTTGTTAGAAAAAAATTGATTTCAATGTGATTATTTAGGTTTTTAGCATTTTAAAAATGATCTTTGACTAGCTCAGGATTTTTTAAATAGAGAAATTAAAATATTTGATAAAGTTGCATATTTAAAATTTTAGTATTTACAATTTAGAAGAAGTACAGAAAACAATGCAAAATTAAGGCAAATTAAGAACATTAAGACCACTGATTTACTTTTTTTTGAGATGGAGTCTCGCTCTGTCATGCAGGCTGGAATGCAGTGGCCTGATCTCAGCTGACTGCAACCTCTGCCTCCTGGGTTCAAGCAATTCTCCTGCCTCAGCCTCCCGAGTAGCTGGGACTACAGATATGTGCCACCACACCTGGCTAATTTTTGTATGTTTAGTAGAAACGGGGTTTCGCCATGTTGACCAGGCTGGTCTCAAACTCCTGACCTCAAGTGATCCGCTCACCTTGACCTCCCAAAGTGCTGGGATTACAGGTGTGAGCCACAGTGTCCACCCAACTTTTATGCAAAGGATATTTAGTCTAATTATGAATTTGTTTCCAAACATGCTGCTTGCTAAAAGTACACATTTTCTTTAAGTTGGCTTAACTAGTGACTCATAAAAACAGGCCACGGACGGTGTCTCACACTGGTAATCCCAGCACTTTGGGAGGCAGGCGGATCACTTGAGACGCAGAGTTCAAGAGCAACCTGGGCAACATAGCAAGACCTCTATCTACAAAAAATAAAAATAATGAGTCCGCGTGGTGGCAGGCATTGGTAGTCCCACTACTTGGGAGGCTGAGGCGGGAGGATCACTTGAGCCTAGGAGTTTGAGGTTACAGTGAGCTATGATCATGCCAATGAACTCCAGCCTGGGTGACAGAGCAAGACCCTGTCTCTTAAAAAAGAAAAAAAAATCCAAAACATAGAAAATATACGTCTGATTTTAAAAATATTTTTCTTTTAGTGTATCTGAGAACTGAAAAACTTAAAAATTATACAGTAATTATTATGGTAGTTAATATTTTTAATGGAAATATAATCTCTGGAATTAAATTTTCTCATTTGTTAAATAAGTATCTTCAAGGTGGCCAGACTTCGCTATATTAAATTGTATCCCAAAACATTGTTATGTGAAATAAAACAAGACATAGAAGAGTGCATATGGGAAATATAAGAAAAATGTGTGTCTGTGTGTGTGTGTGTGTACACATATCCATATTTGCTTTTATTTATATAAAGAATTACTGAGAGGATTCAGACTATAAAAATGGTTATTTGTAGAGAACTAGGAAGAATGAGGTAAATGTGCCTGGCAGCAGGTTCAAGACTTCTTACTGTATGCTGATATCTTTTGCTTTTTGAAAAATGTGAAATTACCTAGTCATAAAAAAAAAACAAAAACCAAGCACCTTAGACAGGAGGAGAAACACCTGAGAAAGGAAAATGGAGATGTGGGGAAGGAAATAGAGATGGGAGAGTTGCTTGTAGATGGCTTGTGTTTTCTCTGAGGCTAAAGAGTGGGATAATCTGCTGATCCAATGTACTACTGTAGTAGTAACGTAAACTTTCTATCTTTCTTCCTATTCTTTGCCATATATCTTGTTGAATTAAAGATACATTCTTACTGGCAGAAAATATTGGGTGAATTTCCAAGTTAGATTTGTATTTTCCATATGGCTTTTTTAGATTGTATCACATTTATTAACTTAGAAATAATTATTAAGAATAAAAGTGTCATCCTTATTTCACTCACTTTCAGTGTTTTTTTGAGTGACTTCACTGTTCCTCTAATGTTGATGTTTTAATATATGTAATGATAGAATTGGTAATCTATCATTATCTAGTAAAGCCATTGTTTTTTGTTTGCCTATAAGGTCTGAATAGCTTTTTCCATAACATCTGGATCTTCAGGATTTTCTGTTTAAAATGCTTCATTATGTCACAGGTTGGAACTTGAAGTGCAAGATGTCAATCAAGACAAAAGTTCTCCTATTTTCTCCTCCATGAACCTTTTTCCCTCTTTTCATTCATTACAAATATTTGCTGCTAGAAAACTCTTATAAATTGCATTTTAATAAATACTCTCAAATATGGAAAACAATAATTAAGCTGAAAATTGTTTATGATTTGAATGTTCACAAATATTTTAACCTTTGAAAATAAGCATATTACAATTCAAATAGTGCTTCAGGTCTTTTAAGAGAACAGTGAAAAACAACACACAGAAACACAATCATAGTTTACGGCCTTTATTCTCCATCTCAGGTTATCTCTTTGTAGAAGCAACCACTTTAATTCTTCCAGCTCTTTCTTCTGATTTTTATCTTCATGTTTCTAAACAACATCATTAGACTGCTATTGAAAGGCAGAGTAGCAAGGTGGTCAAGAGCTGCTGGTATTTAAATCCCAGCTCTCCCACTGCCATTCCTTTTCATTCTGGATATTATTTCTTAACCAAAGCACAATTGATATTTTGTGCCAGGTAATGATTTGTGGTAGGGAGCTGTACTTTGCATTATAGGATGTTTAGCAGCATCCCTAGCCTCTACCCACTAGATGCCAGCAGCACTGCCACCCCAGCTATCACAACTAAAAATGTCTCTAGGTATTGTCAAATGTCCCCTGGGGTTGGGGGCAGCATCACCCCCAGTTGAAAACCACCGATCTTGGGGAAATTAACTAAGTTTCCTGTGCTTTTGCTCACTCATCAGCAAACTTGGAATTAGTAATACCAACCTTATAGATTACTACCTTATTAATATAGGTATTAATAATACCAACCTTAATTCCAATTAACTTGGAATTAATACCAACCTTAATCCTAATATCATGGATAGTATTTGTGAAGCACTTACTGCCTAGACCACGAAAAATATTCTATATTTACTCAATAAAATGGCATTGAACATTTTTCATATCTATGTTTTATCCATTAGACTTCCATGCCCCTGTTTTTCCAGTTCAATGATCTCAATTTCAATTTTGTCAATATTCAGCCTTTATAACCATTGCAACCATGTAATTACTCAAAACTGAGTTGCATAGTGTACTTGTATTATATTAATTTTCTTGTGCTATTTTATTTTCCTTCTAGAGTAAATAACTGTCCTTTTTTGTTTGCTTGCTTGGTTTTCTGTGTACCTAAATATCCCTAAACTATCAGAAACATTAATCTCCTCTCAAGAAGGTTGGCAAACAAACAAGTTTTTCCATTTCAGGGACTTTCTTATTAGAGCTTTGCATTCTCCTACTCCAATATGTACTTGTTCTTTAGGCCTGCTGCATAGATGTCATTCTGGAATTTCTTTGTACCCTTGTTCTGGGGATTCTCTTTACCTTTATTGTGTGTTTGATCCTTTATTTCTGAGTCTTATGTCCTTTTCCTTCTAGTTTGCTCCTTTGATTTAATGGAATACATCTTTCATTTTAATTAAAAAAAATTTTTTTTTTGAGACAGGGTTTTACTCTGTCACCCAGGCTAGAGTGGAGTGTCACCATCACAGCTCACTTCAGTGAGCTCAGGCTCAAGCAATCCTCCTACCTCAGCCTCCCAAGCAGCTGGTATTACAACTGTGCACCATCACATCCAGCCAAATATTTTCTGTAGAGATGGGTGGTTGCGGGGGTTGTCACTACGTTGCTCAGCTTGTCTCAAATTCTGGGCTCAAACACAAACCTCCCACCTCCGCATCCCAAACAACTGGGATTACATGTGTATGCCACTATACTGGGCCTAAAAATGCATTTATACTACATATAATATTGGAAATTATTTTCCCTCAAAATATTAAAAGGAGCGCTCTATTGTCTCTGGACTTTCAGAATTGTAGCTGAAAAGTCTAGTTCCTGAGTTTTTTAATGTAAATTGTTTTCCCTCAGTGGAAGGTTTGGGATCTTTATCCTAAAACTTTTGTCTGGTGCTTAGACATTTCACAATAATTAACCTAGTATAGGTCTTTTAAAATCATGCTGGGCACTGGAAATTCAGGTCTTTCAGTTTAAGAAATTTTCTTGCATCATAACTCCATTAACTACCTGCCTCACCCCCACCCTAGTATAGTATCTCTGTTCTCTCTCTGTGGTGCTACCATTAATCAGATGCTAAATCTCTAATTTTCTTATGCTTCTTCTTGCTAATTTTATCTTATTGTCTTCCCCCTTGCATTTTCTGAGAAATATCTTAGATGTCATCCTTCCTTTTTCCACTGAATTTTTATGTCCTATTTTTAATATACAGGAGCTCTTTCTGGTTCTTTGAATGATTCTTTTAAAAACACACAGTATTACCTGGGCATGATGGCTTGTGCCTTTAATCACAGCTACTCAGGAGGCTGAGGTGAGAAGATCACTTGAGCCCAGGAGTTTGAGGTAGCAGTGAGCTATGAGCGTCACTGCACTCCAGCCTGGGCAATATATAATACACACACACACATGCATACACACACAATATTATGTTATGTTACCTGGCATACAACATCTTCTTTCATCTCTTTGAAGGTGACAGTGATACTTTATTTACTTCAAATGCTATTTTTTTCTGTTTATTGTTATCTTCTCTCTCACATTAGAGGTTTCCCTCAAATGACTTGTGATCTTTGTCTACCCTTTTGTGTTTAAGAATGAGTTACTACATCATAACCCCATCATACATCATGGAGTGTATTTGGTTATGATGTAGTAACTCATTCTTAAACACAAATGCAAGGTTGCTTTACCATTTAAAAAGTAATCAATGTAACTCAGCTTATCAACAGACTAAAAACAAAACAAAAACAACATATGATCTCTTGTGTCATCCCCTCCCAAAGCATTTGAAATAAATGTAATAACCATTCAAGATTCAAAAAAAAGAAAAAGAAAACTCAGCAAATTAGGAGTAGAAGATAACGTCCTCAACCTGATAAAGGATATCTACAAAAAAAACTAGAGCTAACATACTTAATAATGAAAGATGTTTATTTTCTTTTAAAAATCAGAAACAAAGAAAATACATTTGTTCTAACAACTTCGGTGTATTAGTCAGGGTTCTCCAGAGAAACAGAACCAATAGGATGGATCTCTCTCCCATCTGACTCCATAATCCATATTGTAATATCAAATATCCATAATACCTGAGATATTAGAGGAATTGGCTGACATGATTATGGAGGCTGAAAAGACCCACAACCTGCCATCTGCAAGTTGGAGACCCATGGAAGAAAGTGGTATAATTTCAGTCCGAGTCCGAAGGCCTGAGAATCAGGGGAGAATCAGTGCAAATCTTAGTCCAAGGAAAAGAGAAGTCCAATGTCCCAGCTCAAACAGGCAGACAGGAAGAAAAGGAGGGAGTTTATCTTTCCTGTCGTTTTGTTCTATTCAGGCCCTCAACAGATTGGATGATGCCCACCCACACTGAATCCACTGATTCAAATGCTCATCTCATTCAAATACATCCTCATAGACACATGCGGAAATAATGGTGAATTTGTGTACACTTTGGCACAACCAAGTTCACACATTAACCATCATATTTCGTTAAATCATATATTAACTGCCCTGTTCAGAGCAATGAGGCAAGAAAAAGAAATAAGAGATATACAGATTATAAAGGAAGAAATAAAACTATCAGCATTCTCAGATGGTATAATTTTTACCCCTTCCCCTCCCAAAGATTATTTAAAATTCTACTAAAATTAATAAGTGAGTTTAGCCAGGTCACAGAACATATGATTAACATACAAAAGTAAGTTGTATTTCTTAGCCATAGGTCTGACTTAAAAAAATCGCATTTCTCTGTATACTTGTAATTAAACAATTAGAAATTGACATTTAAAAAATATGACAATAGCATCAAAAAGGATGAATAATAAGGGATAAATCTAAGAAAATGTGTAAAATTTCTATATTGAAACCTATAAGACATTGGTGAGAGAAATGAAAGAAGACTTAATAAGTGGAGAAACATACCATGTTTATGGATTCAAAGACTCTTTTTAATGGGTAAATTTATCTCACATGTATCTATAGAATCTGTGCAATTTCAATCAAGATCTAAGCAGCTTTTTGAATGGAAATTGATAGGCATATTCTAAACTTTGTTTGGAAATTCAAAGGACCTGGTATAATAAGCAAAATGATTTTAAAACAGAAAAACAAGAAAGGCCTCACACTGTCTGATTTCAGTACTTATTCAGCTGCAGTATTCAAGACAGTGTTGTATTGGGAGTAAGGATAGATATATATAGATAAAGATAGTGCAGAAAGATGCCCACGTATATACAATTAAATGATCCCAACAAAGATGACAGAGTAATTTCATGAGGTAAAACATTGTTAGTAAATGGTACTGGAACATCCATATGCAGAAAATTGAAGCTAAAACCTATCTCCACCATATAAAGAAATTAACTTGAAATTTTACATAGACAAAAATGTAAAACCTAAAGCTATATAAATTTCTAGGGAAGATTCTTTGGGACCTTTGATAGTAAAACTTTCTTAGATAGGACATAAAAAGCATGAACTATTAAAAAATTGGAAAATTAGAGTTTATAAAAATTAAGACCTTGTGCTCTTCAAAAGATTCCTGCAAAAGCAAAAAAAAAAAAAATAAATAAATAAATAAATGAATAAAACCAGCCACAGATTGCGACAAAATATGTGTGAAGAATACATCTGATTAAGAATTTATATCCAGAATATATGAAGAACTTTCTTTTTTTTTTTTTTTTTTTTTTGAGACGGAGTCTCGCTGTGTCGCCCAGGCTGGAGTACAGTGGCCGGATCTCAGCTCGCCGCAAGCCCCACCTCCCGGGTTTACGCCATTCTCCTGCCTCAGCCTCCCGAGTAGCTGGGACTACAGGCGCCCGCCACCTCGCCCGGCTAGTTTTTTGTATTTTTTAGTGGAGACGGGGTTTCACCGTATTAGCCAGGATGGTCTCGATCTCCTGACCTCGTGATCCGCCCGTCTCGGCCTCCCAAAGTGCTGGGATTACAGGCTTGAGCCACCGCGCCCGGCCAGAACTTTCAAAACTAAAGAAAACAATTCATTTTTTTTAATTGGGCAAAAGATTTAAATATTTTAATAAAGAAGATATCCAGGTAGCAAATAAACACATGATATTCACCAAAATCATTAACTAGGAAAATGCAAATTAAGATGAATATCACTATATACCTACCAGAATGGCTATATTTTAAAAGTTTGACACTGCCAATTACTGGTAAAGATGCAAATCAGCGGTTACTTTCAAATGCTGCTGGTAGGAATGCAATATGGCACAGCCATTTGGCATTTTCTTATAAATTCAGACCCAGATTCATGAGAATGAGACCTGTGCAATTGAACAGGGTCTCATGCTCAAAGGAGTCCCATGCTCAGCTTAATATTCCACTGTTAGTATCTTGAAATTCTAATAATTTTATCTCTAAACCTGTGTTTTATAAATAAGCCTGTTGGAACACTGGAATATGAAATACGTCTGCCAGTACTTGCTACCCTGTTTGCATGTAGTGTTGGAGATACCCCATGAACACAGAATTCCAAGAGACCCAGTGGTGCCTAGAAGTTTAATGAGACTCACAGCTAGCACAAGGTAAGCATGTTACAGCTAAGTCTGAGTAAACATAAATACTGATAACCTCTTGAGGGTATGTTTTTTATTTGAATGAGAGTTGTTTCTAATGCAAAAAGAAGACAATGGCATTCTAAGAAACACAAATGAGCAAGGAATCCTGTGATATCCTTTCTTATTCCCGTTGTTTCCTGGTATTACACAGCTGGTTTTGCTGAAAGTAATGACGCCATAAGTCAAAGGTAGAGAGTGTTGGTAGAATGTGTTAGTAGACTTGAAATTAAAAATTGAGTGAATTTTGTGTAGTGTGTCCACTGTTCTGGTAAGAATAAAATATATATGCATGTATGAACCACAAAATAAGAATTTTGTGATTTTGGTGATTCTACATAGGAGTTAAATGTACATGTTTCTATTTAAAGCTAGCATTATGCAATATAAAGACAAATGGCAAAATTCAGCCTAATAATTTAAAATTTTTCCTTCCTTAGAAAAAAATTTTAACTAGCAAATAAAAAATAAAAAACCATGACAAGCTGGAAAAAAGACTAAGGAAGAAAGGAAAGAGCTTTATATTTTATATTTTTAATGATACTTTTTTTCTGCTTTTTGAACAAGGGGCTCATTACATAATGCAGCTGACCCCGTATAAATTAAACATACATTTATCATAGACAAGTTAATCCAATTATTGGGCTTCTGTGTAAGGTTGTCAGGAGATAGCCAACCATATCTTTGGCAACCCAACAATTTTTAGCGTGAAGTCTTTTCTCTCCTTGATTTCTCTAAGAAGGAAACCTCCATTCATTCCTTTTCAGGAATGAATTAGTTTGCTTCTTGATTTTCCCAGCTACAGATACTTAACTTTTAACTTCCTCTGTTCAGCTGAGAAATCAGTTATTACTTGATCATATGCTTTCTGGTTTTTAACCTATTTTTGACAGTTCTCACTGTTGTTATTTTATCTCTAGTTCTCCTTTTCTTTAAGGTTCTAAATTTTTATTTTTATTTTATTTATTTTTTTTTGAGACGGAGTCTCGCTCTGTCGCCCAGGCTGGAGTGCAGTGGCATGTGATCTCGGCTCACTGCAAGCTCCGCCTCCCGGGTTCACGCCATTCTCCCGCCTCAGCCTCCCAAGTAGCTGAGACTACAGGCGCCCGCCACCACGCCCGGCTAGTTTTTTGTATTTTTAGTAGAGACGGGGTTTCACCATGTTAGCCAGGATAGTCTCGATCTCCTGACCTCGTGATCCACCCGCCTCGGCCTCCCAAAGTGCTGGGATTACAGGCTTGAGCCACCGCGCCCGGCCTAAGGTTCTAAATTTTTAAAAATTTATTTCCTGCCATCATTTTTGTGATGTTTGGGAAGGAGAATTGATAAGCTCATATAGGTGTTCTATTCACTATCTTTTACTGGAGATACACACACACACACACACACACACATATATATCCAGTAAATATATATATATACGTTTATCTATCCAGTAAAAAAAAAAATCTATATTTAAATTTTGGATGTCATTGCAAAGATTTTAAAAATTAATTTTATTTTCTACAGATTCCTATCACTAAAAAAAAAAAAACCCTAAGTATTTTATTAAGTATCTTTTATATAAAACAATACAACTTTACAAAATAAACAGGACAGGCCCACAGAGATAATAGAACCTGAAAGAAGGATCCATGTCTATAGGAAGAGTAGAGATTATGGCATCTTCTCAGCAGGGAATTCTGCGCACCCCACCTCCCTTAGTGGGTTAAAAACGCTGTCAGGTAACTGGTTATAACTGGAACTGAGTCTGTGGTAGAGATATAAAGTTGGGTGTCATTAACAACTGAAACTAATCAGATTCAATTCCACCCTGGCGTCTGCTTATCTCAAGACTCAAACTGGCCTGGGGCAACTAAAGACCCTCCTCCAACCTCTTGGTGACTCTTCTGCCCATCCCCCTTATTTCGTTAACTCATGTTTAGTTTTTCAGACTAAATGTCACCTACTCCAGGAAGTCTTTCCTGAAACCATTCTACTAAGCTAATTTAGGTGTTCTTCCTTACCTCAAGTTTTTATTTTCATAATAACTTCAGTTCTCAGGTTATAGGTATATTCTTTATCACTGTATTTACCATATTATAATTATTCATAAATATTTCAGGGATCAGCAAACTTTTCTGTGAGGTTTATAGTAAGTAAATATTTTAGAACTTGTAGGCCAAGAGGCAAAATCAAGGATATTCTGTAGGTACTTATATAACAAAAGAGAAAACAATTTCCCACAATTTTTTTTGGCAAAATTAAAAATATAATATTGAGTATTATTTTTATAATTCCAGTATACTAATCAGAAGAATGGAATTATTTCGGTGGGGATAACATTTTTCTTAATTGGGGTTGAAAGCTAGTGTTCCCTGTCATCACATTTATCTGTAATATTTACCTGTATATATTTAGCTGTAAAAATAAGTTTACCTGTACCTATTCATCTGTAAAAACCATTCTTAGGTCACAAGTCTTACAAAAACATGCAGTGTAGTTTGCTGAGCCTGGATCTATTTAACTATTTGTCTCTACCATATTTTGAGTTATGAGATTTGTTTTGGCTCTTAGTCATCTTTGAATTCCCAGGCAACACACTACCTGGCACATTATAGGTGCTAAGTAACTTTAAACAAGTTTTGTTTTGTTTTGTTTTAAGCAATGAAGAGATTTGAGTCTTGGATATCTCAGACTTTTATCTTGATGGATAGTACTTTGACTTTTTTTCTGAGCTGAAATAAACAGTTTTCGCCTTTTATTTTTGAAATTAAATACTTTATTTTTGTGGATTTAGGGGTACAAGTATAGTTGTGTTACATGGATATGTTGTGTAGTGGGGATATCTGGGCTTTTAGTGTATCCATCATCTGAAGAGTATGCATTGTACTGAACAGGTAGTATTTCATTCCTCACCCTTTCTCCCACCCACCTACCTTTTGGAATCCCCAATGTCTGTGACTCCATTCTGAATGTCCATGTGTACCTACTGTTTAGCTCTCACTTATAAGTGAGAACATGTGGTTTTTGATTTTCTGTTTCTGAGTCATTTCACTAAGGATAATGGTCTTCAGTTCCATCTATGTTGCTGCAAAAGACATGGTTTTATTCCTTTTTATAGCTGAGCATATTCTATGGTGTATATAATAGCACATTTTTTTTTAATCCCACAGGTAGGTAGGTTGATTCCATGACCTTGCTGTTGTGAATAGTGCTGTGATAAGCATACAAGTGCAGCTGTCTTTTTTAAAAAAATACGATTTAATTTTCTTTTGGTAGATACCCAGTACTGGAATTACTGGATCAAATGGTAGTTCTGTTTTCAGTTCTTTGAGAATTTTCTGTACTGTTTTTCATAGGAGCTGACTTAATTTACATTCCCACCAACAGTGTATAAGTGTTCCCTTTTCTCTGCATCCTCATCAACACCTGTTGTTTTTTGACTTTTAATAATAGTCATTCTGACTGGTATAAGGTGATACCTCATTGTGGTTTTAATATGCATTTCTTTGATGATTGGTGATGTTGAGCATATTTTCATGTTTATTGGCTGCTTGTATGTGTTTTTTTGATAAGTGTCTGTTCATATCCTCTGCCTACTTTTTAGTGGAGTTATTTTTTTTGTTGTTGAGTTGTTTGTATTCCTTGTAGATTCTGGATATTAGTCCTTTGTCAAATGCATTGTTTGTGAATATTTTCTCTGATTCTGTAGGTTGTCTGTTTACACTGTTGATTGTTTGTTTTGCTGTGCAGAAGCTTTTCAGTTTAATGAAGTCCCATTTGTCTATATTGTTGTTGTCGTTGTTGGATTTTCTTTTGAAGGCTTAGTCATAAATTGTTAGCCTAGACCAATGTCCAGAAGAGCTATTCCTAGGTTTTCTTTTGGATTTTTATAGTTTCAGGTGTTACATTTAAGTTTTTAATTCATCTTGAGTTAATTTTTGTATATGGTGAGAGAGAGCAGTCCAATTTCATTCTTCTGCATATTACTCTTTAATTATCCCAGCACCATTTAGTGAATGGAGTATGCTTTCCCCAGTGTATATTTATGTCAACTTCGTTGAAGACCTGTTGGTTGTAGGTGTGTGACTTTATTTCTGGGTTCTCTATTCCATCTCATTGATCCGTGTGTCTATTTTTATACTAGTACCACACTGTTTCGATTATTATAGCCTTGGTTATAGTATAATTTGAAATCAGGTGATGTGATACCTCCAGCTTTACTGTTTTTGCTTAGGATTGCTTTGGCTACTTGAGTGGTTTTTTTTTGGTTCCATATGAATTTTAGGATTATTTTTTCTAATTCTGTGAAGAATGACATTGGTAGTTTAAAGGGAATTGTGTTGAATCTGTAGATTGCTTTGGGCAGTATTAACGATTTGGTTCCTCTAATCCATGACCATGTGATATTTTTCCATTTGTTGGTGTTATCTATGATTTCTTTCAGCAGTGTTTTGTAGTTTTTCTTGTAGAGACTTTTCACCTCATTGGTTAAATATTTTCCTGTGTATTTGGTTTATTTGCAGCTATTGTAAATGGAATTGAGTTCTGACTTGGTTCTCAGCTTGATAATTATTGGTATATAGAAATGCTACTGATTTTTATGTGTTGATTTTATATCCTGTACCTTTATTGAAGTCGTTTGTCACATCTAGGAGTCTTTTGGAGGAGTCTTCAGGGTTCTCTATGTGTAAGATTATATCATCAGTGAACAGAGATATTTGACTGTCACTTTTTCAGTTTGGATGCCTTTTATTTCTCCCTCTTGCCTGATAGCTCTAGCTAGAACTTCCTGTCTTCTCATTTTTATTGCAAAGGTTTACTTTCTGTTATAATAATAATACTTTACATACATTTTAGGAGATGTTGACTATTTTTTCCTTTATGCTGTCTTCTTGAGCATCTAACCTTCCCTGAGAAAAAATAAATCACCTTGATATAAACTTCTTTACTGATCTAATTTCGTTCTATAATACATTTCTCTTTTAAATTTCTCCATATGTCAGTAGATCTATTAAGTATCAAATGAAATTCAAGATTTTAATAAGTAAATATTTATTTGTATAAATTTAAGGGGTACAAGTGCAGTTTTGTTACATAGATGTATTACATAGTGGTGAAGTCTGGGCTTTCAGTCATACCATTACCCAATTAGTAGGATTAAGTACTACTTTGACATTATGCACTACCTTTCCTTTAAGAATTTTCGGCCAGGCACGGTGGTTTACGCCTGTAATCCCAGAACTTTGGGAGGCTGAGGCGGGTGGATAACCTGAGGTTAGGAGTTCCAGAACAGCCTGACCAACATAGTGAAACCCCGTCTCTACTAAAAATACAAAATTAGCAAAGTGTGCTGGTGCATGCCTGTAATTCCAGCTATTTGGGAGGCTGAGGCAGGAGAATCGCTTGAACCAGGGAGGCAGAGGTTGCAGAACCAGGGAGGCAGAGGTTGCAGTGAGCTGAAATTGTGCCATTGTACTCCAGCCTGGGCCACAAGAGCGAAACTCCGTCTCAAAAAAAAAAATAAATAAAGAAAGAAAAGAAAATTTAGAACTAATATTTCATACTGAGTTTTCAAGTATGAAAAATTATACTTTTGAGTAAGATTTTTATGTACAGTATACAATCTAGGTAATTTTAAAATGCAGTCTTGAAAGATGTACACCAAACCGAATATGATTACCATGGTTTTTTGTTTTTGTTTTGAGACAGTCTCATTCTTCCATCCAGGCTGGAGCGATCACAGCTCACTGCAGCCTCGACTTCCCAGGCGAAGGTGATCCTCCCACCCCAGCTGCCTGGGTAGCTAAGACTACTAAGGTATGTACCAGCATGCCAGGTTAATTTTTGTATTTCTAGTAGAGACGGGGTTTCGCCATGTTGCCTAGGCAGATCTTGAACTTCCGGGCTCAAATGATTCTCCCCGCTTGACCTCCCAAAGTGCCGGGATTGTAGGTGAGAGTCACTGCATCCAGCCTGATTACCATGCTTAAATGAAAAAATAAGGACATTGGTGATGATTAGCTACAATATAGGATACTTTTTTTTTAAGATGGAGTCTCACCCTGTCACCCAGGTTGGAGTGCAGCAGCACTGTGTCGGCTCACTGCAACCTCCGTCGCCTGGGTTCAAGCAATTCTTCTGCCTTAGGCTCCCGAGTAGCTGGGAATAAAGGTGCCCACCACCACGTCCGGCTAATTTTTGTATTTTTAGTAGAGACAGGGTTTCACCGTGTTGGCCAGGCTGGTCTCGAATTCCTGACCTCAGGTGATCAGCCTGCCTCGGCCTCCCAAAGTGTTGGAATTACAGGCGTGAGTCACCGCTCCCGGCCTAGACTACTTTTCTATTTGGTGAATATAGGAAGGAAACAGGATGCCTCTCTGAAATGAACTCGTATTTTTTTTGTGCCCAGTAATTTCCTAAGAGATTCCATCCTAGTCTTTGTTTTCCATAGATCCACTATCATGACATCAACATTATTATCAGGGGTAGTATTTGAGTACTTTTTGGTTCTAATTTCTAGGGATAAAAATAGTAGACATGATCCTTGACCTTGGGAAGAGGGAATTAATATGTGCCATATAGCAAGTGAATGGATGGAGGAACAAAGTCAATACCAAATGATAGTACAGACAATACTTGCCAAAAGAGTGCAAGGAAGAGGATGTTCCACAAGGACGTTAATATATGCAAATCTTTTGATAGAGAGATGGTTGGAAAAGACTTCCTGAAGAGGTAGAAGTTAAACTATAACTTCAAGAAAGGATACCGTCTAGGCAATGAAGAGGTTATAAGACACTTGGGGGAAGGGCTTGAGCAAAACCATGCAGGTAGAAAGAATGTGAGTGTGTTCAGGAAACAATGAATAGGCCAGTCTGTGGTAAGTAGGAGTTTTATTTAAGCAAGTAGTTGAAGATACATTTTCAGTGTTAGGAAGGAATGTGATGAGGAAGGACAATTATAGGAGTTTGATAGTTTACTGCAAAAAAAAAAAAAAAAAAAAAGATAAGCTGTCAAAAGAAATTTAAATAGGAAGATGGAGTTGAGATAAGCACAAAATATTGTATGCAAGCTAAATCTAATCTATTCCTGGGCTGAAGCATTGAATATTGTTAATTATCTTTGCTATATAAATGTGTGCTTCATCTGCTATATCTGCATACTTCTTCATTGTGCTTTGTTTCCCTTAGCATTATCAAAAAACTAAATACAATTTCATCACTGATGTTTTAGAGGGACCTTGAAGATCTTTCTGTGACTCAACTATTTGTCCTTTTGTTGGATCAATTATTATATTTTGGATGAATGGAAATGCTAGCTTTTAGAGAAAAATTGTGTGTCTGAGAGTATCTTTATAGACTACAATGGTGTAAGAAGATATTCTATTAATATTCTATAAATTTAAGATGTGTTCCTGTTTACTCTTAAATTACAGAGTAATACAATGCTGGAATTGGAAATTTTTAGTTCATTTTTAAATGAATTTATTCTTTTGCGCAAAGTAGGAAATAAGGATATGTATGGTGTGAGAATATACTCAGTATTTCACCAATTAAAAATATATTGTTCTGAGCTGTTTTTAAAAGTAAATTCATGTACAGATAAGTTTGATTTGCTTAATGTGTTGTTAGTGTACAGTAGGAGGCAGAGTCATCTTCCCTCTCCCCCGCACCTCACATTCTGAGTGAACATGGGAGCCATCTGGCTGCCACGTTTGCACCCAGGTGCACTCTCAACAGGAGTGGTATATGTAAGAAGTCTCAAAGAAGCCCATTTGTAGGGTTAGACTTCCTCCTGCTAGTCTAGATAAGTTCTCGAGATGCCAAATCATTAAACACAGTTTCCAGTGTGGGAGGCCCTTGAACTTCCTCCACCATCTCAGGCTTGAATAAATGCAGATTGTTCCACAAGCCTAAGCGAATACTTGCATTACTCTCCAGAGTAATTTAAGATTGTACACTTGAAGAATTCCTCCTCAAGACTATCTTGCTATACTGAAAATGCACCCTTTTCAGAGCTTTGAGATCTAAATCCAGCCTAAAGAATATTTGCCGGTTTCACCTCCTTAAAAAGGTGGTGGAAAAGGAGGAAGGAATATCTCCCCATGGCTCTATACGTGCATGGGATCACACAGATTTCTCTCCATTGCAGAGTGGAGAGTGCAGGAATTGGATTAATTTGGTGGTGTCTCCGCATTTCTTCATTCATAGGCAAATAAATGTTTTACACAACTGTTCCTTATCTTCTTTCTTTGATTGGCTTGCATTCCTTTTCAGTTGTGTACTGTATCTTGAAGAGGGGAGAGGGAAAGATGTCAACGAGGACGCAAGCAAGAGGTTCTGAAACAAGCTGCTTTTGGAGAGGCAACTTCTGTACTACTAACGGTTTTGGTTCTTTTCCTCTTCTCTTGCATTTCTTTTTTAAAACACCATACATCCAACACCTTTCCATGGCCAGGAGACTGCTCATCTCAAAAGCCATACAAACCTAGGCAAAGCTATGCAAAAAAGAAGTAGTTTAGATGTACAGTAGTCCCTGTTATCAACAGTTTTGCTTTCCATGGTTTTAATTACCCATGGTCAACTGTGGTCCTAAATTAGTAAATGGAAAATTCCAGAAATAAGCAATTCATAAGTTTTGGGCCAGGTGTGGTAGCTTATACCTGTAATCCCAGAACTTTGGGAGGCTGAGGCGGACTGATCATCTGAGGTCAGGAGTTTGAGACAAGCCTGGAGAAAATGGTGAAACCCTGTCCCTACTAAAAATACAAAACTTAGCTGGGCGTGCTGGCGTGCACCTGTAGTCCCAGCTACTCGGGAGGCTGAGGCAGGAGAATCGCTTGAACCCGGGAGGTGGAGGTTGCAGTGAGCTGAGATCACGCCACTGCACTCCAGCCTGGGTGACAGAATGAGACTCCATCTCAAAAAATAAAAAATAAAAAAAAATAAATTCCCATAATCATATTTACCTTCGCCAAGCATTACCTTGGCCAAAACTTGGAGGCCAAGTTTTAAACTGTGCATTCTTAGTAGCATGATGAAATTGCATGCTGTCCAGCTCCATCTGGTCTGGGATGTGAATGTCCCCTTGTCCAGTGTATCCACACTGTATATACTACCCTCCCATTAGTCGCTTTGTAGGTCTCTTGATTATAAGAAAACAAAAAGATGCTATATATATGGTTCAGTACTATCTGTGGTTTCAGGCATCTACTGGAGGTCTTGGAACGTATCTCCCAAGGACAAATGGGGGAGCACTACTATATTAGGTAATCAGAAAAATTACTCCAATCCTAAATGGGCCTAGATACCACAAACATAAAAGATGAAAAGTAAATAGATACTTCGGCCCATAAATCTGGTAATTTAATTATCTGGGCATAAATAATGCTGCTACTTTGAACAAATTCTTTTTCAAAATATTCTGATTTCTTTTCTCTCCTGGAATTTTCACAATGATTTCACCTGCTAACCTCAGCACCATTTATTTTTTTACCTCCCTCATATTTTGTAAATGAATGGTTATGTTGGCAATCAAAAGTTTCCTGTAAGTAAACTATAAATCAAGATACTATTATGAATAAAATTCCTTTCTTCCATATTGAATTTAAGCCCCACTTCTTTCAGTTTACAAAGGTTTCCATGACTTTTATCTCCACCTACATATTTGCTCTCTTCTCATGCACACTTGCTTGTTCCTCTCATTGTAATTATTCAACACGCACAAATATTTACTAAGTGCTCAATATATATAAGACACATACCAAGAGTTATGTAGGAGTTTTTATGTGCTTGTAAGGAGGAAAGAAAGAAACATAACAATACAAGGTAGTATTTGACTTAACCTTAAGAGTTATACAAAGAAGGAGCTTAAAGCATTTAGATGACAGAGAGCAGTTTCAGCTGGAGGAATTCTGGTTAGGCTTTATGGAAGAAGTGGCATATAAATGTTACCTTAGATGGGTCGGATGGGTGGGATTTCAACAGAGAACATTCTAAATACAGGCAGCCATGTAATCCAATGTAGAAATATGGGGAAGTGTGTAGTGTATATTAGGCAATGATCTGCAACATAGTTTAACTTACAGTGTGTGGGGGGATAGTGCGGCGGGTAAAGTTGTTTATTTTTTTATTTTTATTTTTTTTGAGACAGGGTCTTGTCCTCTCACCCAGGTTGGAGTATAGTGGCTGGATCACAGCTCACTGCAGCCTTGACTTTCCAGGCTCAAGCAATCTTCCCACCTCAGCCTCCCAAGTAGCTGGGACTACAGTGTCGGATACCATTCCTGGCTTAATTAATTAATTAATTGATTTATTGAGACAAGGTCTCCTTATGTTGCCCAGGCTGGTCTCGAACTCCTGGGTTCAAACAGTCTTTCTGCCTTGGCCTCCCAATGTGCTGGGATTATAGGTATGAGCCACTGTGCCCAGCCTAGCAGCAGGTAAAATTGATGAGTAGATTGATATCTGATGTTAGAAGCATTGATGCTGAGGCTAGATTAACAATTAAAACTTTATTCCAAAAGTATTAACCCTTGAACTATTTTATTTATTCATTTTTTGATAGGCTCTTGCTCTGTCACCCAGGGTGGAGTGTAGTGGCATGATCACAGCTCACTGTAGCCTCCACCTCCTGGGCTCAAATAATCTTCTTGGGGTCTCCCTGTTTCCAAGGCTGGTTTTGAACTCCAAGGCCCCAGGGATCCTTCTGCCTTGGCCTCCCATAGTACTAGGATTACAGGCATGAGTCACTGTGCCTGGCCCAACTCTTGAGCTTTTTGAACAGGATAGTTATGCAATCAAAGTAGAAGTTAGAAGGAAGAGTCAATTTAGAAAGGATCAAGTGGGGATATTTACCAGACATGGGAAGGTCTTTCAGGGCAGAACTGTAGTGATCCAAGAAGGAAGTGGTAAATGTCCAAATTAAGATGATAAAAATTAGAATAGGGAAAAATGAATGATCCAACAAGAATTGCAAAAGAAGAAACAGTTTATATTTCTTCCAACTAGATTGTTTTCTGAGAGCAAGTACTATGTCTGCTTCTTGTCTCCCCAATACACTGTACATTGCTTGACATAGAAAAGTGTCTTATACTGAATAAATATCCTCCTTAATTATCTGTTTCATCTACTTTCATATTGTCTGCTTTTAAGTAATTAAGTCTTAACTATTAGACTATTAATCAATCACCTTCTCTTCTCATTTCTACCTCATATATATATAGAGAGAGCCAGCACAGCTAATTTTTCATAAGAAACAGATCTCAATAACACCAAACTAGTTCTTCATTCACTGAAAATCAACAAGGGAAGCAAGAATGAAGAGTTGATTGTAGATAAGAGGAAGGAGGTTTTGGAGAATTGCTCTCAGTAAAAACTGAAAGAGCTTTTGTAACTAGGTTCAAATATGTCAAAAACACGTAAGAATCTGGGCTATTAACACATTATAGCATAATTTTTTGAAATACTACTGCTACTTCTAATAAGCATTATATTGCTCACATTTTAGCATAAGAACTCATAATACACAGCAACTGACAGTTGTGCAGGGCAGGAGTCCCCAGCCCCCGGGCCATGGATCATTATTGGTCCATGGCCTGTTAGGAACCAGGCTGTGCAGCAGGAGGTGAGCTGTAGGCGAGTGAGCATTACCACCTGAGCTCCGCCTCCTGTCACATCAGCAGTGGCATTAGATTCTCATAGGAGCATGAACCCTACTGTGAACAGTGCATGCGAGCAATCTAGGTTGTACACTCCTTATGATAATCTAATGCCTGATGGTCTGACATGGAATAGTTTCATTCCCCCTACTCTCGCATTCATGGAAAAAATTATTTTCCACAAAACTGGTTTTGGCACCTCACTGGTGCCAAAAAGGTTGGGAACTGTTAACCTAGGAGACTGAACAGGGATTGTACTATATGTGAGCAGAATTTCCTATGCTTTGCTCTATTTCTGACACGGACTCTATAGTGGCAAACAGGCTTCATTCCTTGCACAGTTCATTAAATATATTTCATCATGTCCTAGGACTGCGCGGGAAATAATCCATTAACTGTATGAAAATGATTTTAAGTCTCTTTATTTTGAACTGAGAATAATTTCCCAAAATTCCTATCCTGAGGTCAGTAAGGATTATTGCATAGTTTTTTCCTCTGTTTTGCAATGCTAAGTTTATAGCTTACTGCATCACTTAAAAAAGGGAATTGCCAATGTATTACTACTTAACTACTTTAGATTAGCTGTTAGAGAGATAAGGGTGATGAATGGTGCTTAGCCCCAGTGGCGAAATTGACCTAGTTTCACGCTTTCAGATGGAACCAGCAGGTTTATCAACTACTCCCTAAAATAAATATTTGGGAGTATATGATGAAGGAGTGTAACTAATTCTATACAAACCTTTAAACAAAAATTCCATTATAAGTTGCAATAAATATTGAAAGAAGATGGATCTCTTATTTGAAAACTGTCTTTTAAGGCAAATACAGCGTATTTCCTTTTTAAAAGGAAAAGATTATTTTGTAACATCCAACCTATAGGGGCACACACTGGTAGACTTTGGAAAATACTGAAAATATCTACCTATTGAGGTTTGCTAACAACAAGTATCACTCTGACTCTGAACCTTGGAGTAAACTATTTTTCTATATTGAAAAGTCTTATCATTTTTGTTAAAGTGTGTTTGTGTGTTTACATATAATATGTGTAAAATTTAACCACTTTAAGTTCACCATGATTTAATTTAGCAGAATTTTGAAGCAAAATGGTTACTGCTGAAATTACATGATTAGTAATATTCTATTTTTATTTTATTTTTTGTCTTTATAATACAACATGATATTCAATTATTAGTAATATCCTAAATTTAAAAAAAAATTGACTGGTTTTGTAAGGAAGGTGAGTGGCTTTTCTTTCTTTCTTTTTTTTTTTTTTTTTTGAGACAAAGTCTCACTCTGTTGCCAGGCTGGAGTGCAGTGGTGTGATCTAGGCTCACTGCAATCTCTGCCTCCCAGGTTCAAGCGATTCTCCCGCCTCAGCCTCATGAGTAGCTGGGATTACAGGCACGTGCCACCACACCCATCTAATTTTTGTATTTTTAGTAGAGACGGGGTTTCACCATGTTGGCCAGGATGGTCTCTATTTCCAGACCTCGTGATCCTCCTGCCTTGGCCTCCCAAAGTGCTGGGATTA
Source organism: Macaca mulatta (assembly GCF_049350105.2). Taxonomy (NCBI): domain Eukaryota; kingdom Metazoa; phylum Chordata; class Mammalia; order Primates; family Cercopithecidae; genus Macaca; species Macaca mulatta. Next base: position 95,889,115 of record NC_133410.1, on the reverse strand, counting down.
CAGGCGTGAGCCACCACGCCTGGCCAGTGAGTGACTATTAAGACTAAAACAAAATATTTGAGCAGTATAGTTTGAAAACTCAAGGTATATTTTTGCCTTTCCTCTCTTCACCCTTTCCTGAAAGGTAATCTTTGCATTGCATTTTATACAAATTATCCAAAATAGAGCAGGGGAAACAAGAAACTTCACTGTGGAGAAAGACAGACTATTTGCTGGTATTATGATTGAGTACAATTTAATAGAGTAAGGTATCATAAGAAAACCAAACAGCATAAGGAATCCAAGCTTGCAATAAATCTGAAAACAGAGATATCTCTCAATGGCATTTTCACTAAGACAAGGCAAATTAAACATAATTTTTAAAGTTATGGGATTTTTATATATATTTTTTGAAAGATAGCCTTATCTCCTCCAAAAAAGTTACTAGTCACGTAGGGGATAGAACAGCAAAACCATTGTATTTGGTTAAACCTAAACATAAATTTTTGTGGATGTCTCAACAAGAAAAGGAAAAACAATATTTCTTATTTTTCATTTTGCTTCAATAGCAGACATTTGCCATTGAATTCTAATAGAAAAAAATATGCAGGTTTACTTTAGCCATTAACATGAGGTATAATGCAATAACAGAGAAACTAGTTGTAACTGGGTTTATAGCAGGTCTTCAGTTCACAAAGAACACAAGCCTGAACAAGTCATCATGAGTCACTTCATGAAGTGGTATCATAATAATATTACCATCAAGATTTCTAGGTGAATGGCCTACGTGGACCCTAAAATGTCCCCATAAATGATATGGTACTGCATGCTACACATTTCTGTAAAGTTTTTTTTTTTTCCTGAAAGTTTTATATCTCATTGCAAGTAATGCATACTCTAATTTCTTCCCGGTACCAACCTGTACATTTAGTTGCAACATGTCAAAATTATATCAAAAATTCATTCTGTAGCAAAGAAGAAAACAGTAAAATAAATTCTCACAGAGGCAATATAAACTTCTCAGAGTGAAAAAGTAATTCAACTTAGCAATGTTGCTAAACAAGAAACATTTTCTGTTGAGAATGTTGAAACATTGATACTGATAGGAGAGAGAAATGAAGAGGCCAACAACATGTTAATCTGTGAGCCATTTGGAAGCTCACACTAAATGTGTCTCTGATTTATTCTACGTCATTGGGCAGATCTCATACTAATCTCTTTTTGTCTCCATTTCCTCAACTATAAAGAGGGAGTAATAATGCCAACCTGCCTCAGAGGGGTGTGGTGAGAATTAATCAAGGCCCATAAAGAGTTTCGAAGGCCAAAGATGAAAGACAGCACACTAAGTACAAAGCCTCATCTTTAGCACTGAATTTGATGGAATATAAAAACTTGTCTATTGATGGAAAATTTCTCAAATATCAAATAAGAATATACTATCTTGAATTTATATGACTTAAATTTATGAATTTGTTCATAAATGTGTTTTATTTAGGTATCCTATATTTAATTTTTCAGCCTGGGCTAATAGAAGAAGAGAACACTAATTTGAAAATTAAAATTATGGCCAGTTAAAATTGAAAATATATATTTTTAATTTACTTTTTGTTTCACCTCTGTATGTCTTAGTAAACTAATCAAGTGTTTGTTTCAGAAGAACCACTGAGACTAGAATTGCTTCTTGGGGGTACATAAAAGAATAAACCATTTAATTTGTTGCAACCATTTAGCATCAATGTAGCAATGATTCAGTTTAGAATAAAGATATTATTAACTTCTACCTAAGTCAGGGCACTAAATGTGGGAAAGTATGTTTCTCTAAACTACCTAAATTTAGGAGCCAACAGAAGGAGTGTATATAAAAACAGAAATTTCATTTTCAGAAATATGACTCCTGTTGCACTCCCAATGCCATATTGAGTTTCTTGAGTGCTAACTGACTAATATGAAAACAGAAAATATTATGATGAGTCAGTCACCTCTACACTGTATATTAGGAAAAAATATTAATTGCCTACTTTTGGCTGAAACTAAACAGTATTTTGGTGTCATTAAATACAACATGTAGTGCTGAGGAAATGAACAATTTACCCTTCAAAATATTATTAAATTTATCAGTAATTTATAAATGATTACAACTAGAGCCAATAAGATTCTTGATATATTACTTCCTAATTGATTGCTCAATTGGGCAAAATCTTGGATGACATAAATTAACAATGAAACTGTTGTGCCTTAGAGTTCTACTTTTCTTAGATTTTATAAAAATACACTAGTTTTTAGTGACAGTCAACAGTCTTTCCTTATGTCAGTACATGGGAACAATTCATTACTGATGTTTATTTTGCCTTGGGTTGGGCTGTAAAAGTACTCTATAATAACATAACTTGGGAGGTTGTTATTTTATTATATCTTATACTGGTTGTGGTCAAGAAAAAGACAGACTGGAAAACAGGAAGCACTATATCTTTACAACATTTACCATTGCCATTTAACAAAAGATTTAGTTTCACTTCAGTTAGAATTTCACTAATGGTCCACTTCATATTTTTTTTTACTCATTTTTCTTTTATCCCAAATTTTGAATGTAAACATTAAATGTTAAGATTGATAGCCATGGAATTAACCAGCTTAATTTTGGTTAGAAGATGAATGATTCACTGCTTTCTTGTCTGAAGAGTAGGAAGAGCACTGTATTTAAAATGGCTCTGTCCCAGAGGGCAAATCTTATGGGTTTCACTGCCCAGCCCACTCAGAAAAATAAAACTTGGGGAAGTTACGACAGAATATAAACTGAGCATGGAATTGTAAGGACATCTTAGAACCTGTTTTCTTGCCAGTGCTATGAAAATGGTTCTCATTTTTCACATTATTAAATTTAAAATTTTAAGGATTTTAAGATTCTAGGAGATATTTTCCAAGTTATCATTTGGTTTAGTTACCCTTTTTCATCTAAGACTTGAAAGGGCTCCATGAATAAATAAACATATTTTTCTTTGCTCAGCATTTAATTCTTTTTGCAATCACAGCTCTGTATTGTGTGAAACAAAAATATTTCTCTTTTCTCTGGTATTTGTTTTATGTATTATTTCTTTTAGTTGACAGAAATAACTGTTTTCTCCCCAGTGAGTGAATCAGCAATTAGTTTGCAGGTTCCTCTGCCTCAAGATGGTCTAAAAACATTTCTCTATTTGTGCTAAATATTACATAAAGGTAATTTTTTTATTCCTTTAGGTGCACGTGTGTTATATTTTCATATGTGAAACAATAAATGAGTGAGGCTTATTATGATATCTAGAATTTTGTAAAAAAAATAAAAATAAAGCATTTCATTTAATGAAATTCAACAAAGATGTATTTTATTCGGAGAGATGTACTCCTTCCCAGGTAAAACATTCTGAATACATCTTTGTACTCAGGAAACTTGATTTACTAGGGTACCTGATATAGATAACTCATATTTTCTCAAATTGCATCAACCTATAGATATAGAACAGGTTCTATTAAATTAAAAACATATATTATATTACTAGCATGACTTGTTCTCATCCTTCTTCAGGAATTGTTTATTGCCCCTCATTTCCCACCTATTTCTGAAACGGCACAGAAGGTGTTTGGTCAGTTTGATTAAATGACCAGCTAAAATACAATGGACTGTAAAATGTTATGACTCAAACCATTGAAATTCATACTCTAAATAGATTATAATCTTAACAGCTAAAAGTCATTCCTGAGGATCTTCAAATTAAACCACTTTATTAATGAGCTTCCTGATGTTAGAAGGAATGGTGTGGATGGTAATATATTTAAATCTAATCAAATGGTCACATTCTTTATTTTCCTGACTCTGAGGGATGCAAGAACAAATCATAGGTGCTCCTCAACCTTAATTTAGCTAATTGTTTCAATATTCTCCTTTACCCAATTTCTTAAACTTTTAATAAGGAGCAAATTTAAAGTTGTTTTCTTTCCTATGCTATAGTTCATCATATTTACTTAAACAACCAAAATGAAGGTAATCAAGGAAAGAAAGATTCAAATAATAAAATGTGTATACTATACAATATACAAAACATGCAGAATACCAGCATTTGGTTGCTCAAGAATTTATTTCAGGCTAAAGCATCCAATGAATCTTGACTTGATATAAGAAATTAAGTTATTCAGCCAATAAGCATTTATTCAGCCATATTCAAGACATTCTGCTAGGCACCCCAAATAGAAAAAACCTATGATCCCTACTTCTCTTTTTTTCAAGACAGAGTCTCTGTCACCCAGGCTGGAGTGCAATGGTGCGAACTTGGCTCACTGCAACCTCCGCCTCCTGGGTTCAAGCGATTCTCCTGCCTCACCCTCCAGAGTAGCTGGGACTACAGGTGCGCACCACCACACCCGGCTAATTTTTGTGTTTTTAGTAGAGACAGGGTTTTACCATATTGGTCAGGCTGGTCTTGAGCTCCTGACCTCGTGATTCACCCACCTGGGCCTCCCAAAGTGCTGGGATTACAGGCATGAGCCACCGTGCCCGGCAGATCCCTACTTTTAAGGAACTTAGTTCAATGGAAAAGGCAAACACATGAATAAACAAATTAAATACACAGAAATAAGTGCTATTGTCAAGTCTAGGAAAATTAGGGATGGCTTGTCAGAGAAGATGAACTTTGGATAGTCTTGAAGACAGAATGAGAATTTGTTATATACAGAAGAGGAAGAAAGGGCATCTGAAGAAAAGAAGACAAAATGTGCAAAGGCATAGAGTTTTGAAACGATATGTGAGAAGTTCATTGTGGTTTGGAGCTTAGGGCTGTGGTGGGGAGTGGAAGGAAATGAAATTGGAACACTAAATTGGGGTTACATCATGAAGGGCATTTTACCCATACAAAAGAGCTTGGCTTTTATAGGGCAGCTAGTGGAAAATCAGGGGAAATTGTTAAATAAAGGGGAGGGTGTAATCATATTTGCTTGGTAAGAAAATAATGATGTTAGGAATGTAAAAGATGGATTACAGGAGAGATTGATGGGGGAGGGACCAGATAGGACAATGTGGCAATAATTTAGGACAGAAATCGTAGGAGCCTGAACTGAATTAGTGGCTGAGGAAATAGGGAAGAATGGTCAGATTTTTCATACATTTCTGAAATAAAATTGACACAATTTGGGTGTGGGTGGTAAGAGGGACTCCAGATGAATTTTTTACTTGGGAAACTTGAGGACGTTGATTCCATTAACCTTGATGGGAAAGTTCGGAATAATTAGGAGTATAATTACTTCAGTCTTCTTTTTTAAAAAATGTATTAGGTTCAAGTGCCCTTGTGATAGACAAATTAACTAGCATTTGAAAAAGCTGGTCTGGAACTTGAAGATAGTTTAGAATTGGAGATACAGTCTTGGGAACTATAAGCAATAGCTTCTAGAATGTGAATGAAACAATATATCTAAAAATGTGTAACGAACCACCAAGGATGAAACCCTGGAAGAATCAGCATTTAAGAGAGTGTCCCTTATTTATTTTCAACCCATGTCTCATTTTGAAAATATAAAAATCTCAGCCCACCTCTAATCATGTCAGTTCAAATCTTTCCCTTTAAAGGCCCATGACTACTCCCACTTCCTGCTTTCTCCTCCCCTTTCTTTCTTTTAAGAATTTCTGTCACTGGACATGGTGGAATGTGCCTGTAATCCTAGGTACTTGGGAGGCTGAGGTAAGAGAATCTCTTGAGCCTAAGAGTTTGAAGCCGGCCTGGGCAACATAATAAGACTCTGTCTCTTAATTTAAAAAAAAAAATAATAATTGTAATTTAAGAAGTGGTCTGAAGAGATGGAACCATTAAAGAAAACTGAGGGGCACTTAGAGAAGTAGAAGGAAAATAAGGGGTGGATGACATCCTGGAAAACAAGGTCATGTTAACATCACATCGCTACTCCAAACCCTGACCAAATCCTACAAATTGAATGTAAGCACTTCCTCTCCTCACATAACTGGGTAGAATGGGTGACTTGGATGTCTGTATTCAACAGAGCATCTAAGTTTGAGTCCTTCACCTCCCTTAAGTTCTCCCAGCACACCTGGAAGTGCACACGTAGCTTTTGTTCCCCCTTGGGGACAGGGAGACCCTGACGCCACCTTCCTCTTTTAAGCAGCTGAGATCAGGGTAAAAGCAATGGTGGGAGGAATCTGGGGCTGTGTAAGGAGAGAGTGGCTTCATGTCAGTAAGCAAAGCATATTTTCTTTCCACTATGAGTGACCCAGAGGCGGTTATTGGTACAACCAAAACTAATTTTCAAAGTTTTCAGATTATCCAAGCCCTCTCTCAGTTTTGGGCGCCCTTGATCCTTTCTCCTCCCTTCCAGAGGAGAGTGAACAACAACTAAAACACCATTTAGATGATTTATTTCAATCTTATCTTTTGCTGCTCAGACTCTAGACATTCAAGAACAGGTAGAACAGTGGGAGACCCTCACTCTTCCTAACTGCCCTTGCCTACCACTACTAGGTATTCACTACTGGGTAAATACCTCCGTGGGGAGTTGTCTCATAAATTCTAACTCAGTCCTTATTCTTTCTCTTTCAAACAGCCATGTCTGTCAGCATCCTATTTTTGTTGCCAAAAGCTTTCAAGTAAGCTGCCACAGTTTTATGGATGCCGGCAGAAGACATGAAGACTCCTGGGTCAGGAGGACTTAATTACTCACATGACAACAGGCAGCATGAACTTCATGTTCATACCGTTCATGCCCCCACAAGTCTCATGGATGTGATGTGTGGAAGCCCCGGTGAAAGCTGCACATGCAGTGGGTTAGTATCACTGCTGAGGGACCCTGAGCATAGGAAACCTTAATAAATCATCAGGGAGCTGCAAGCAAACCTATCTAAACTTTGCCTTGGAGGGAAACATTATCTTAATTATACTGGGCAGCAAACAAACCTGCCCTCTGCTCTAAAGAGAAACACTCTCTTCTTCCAAAATTGTTCTCTATAAAAATATCCTTGAAAAAATAATCCAGAAAAAAAGCTAATACTTCTTTTCACACAATGTGCAGAAATGCAAGAGACCCATAGAGGATTGTCTCCCCACAAGTAGGTTCTGCATATTCTTTCCTATTTTTTTTTCTTTTCTCCTTCCTTCCTTCCTCCCTCCCTCCCTCCCTCCCTCCCTCCCTCCCTCCCTTCCTTCCTTCCTTCCTTCCTTCCTTCCTTCCTTCCTTCCTTCCTTCCTTCCTTCCTTCCTTTGTCCCTCCCTCCCTCCCTCCCTTCCTTTTTCTCTTTGAGACAGGGTCTTGCTCTGTTCCGGGGCTGGAGTACAGTGGTGCAATCTTGGCTCACTGCAGCCTGCACCTCGTAGGCTCAAGCAATCCTCCCACCTTAGCCTCCTGAGTAGCTCAGACTACAGGGATGCACCTCCACGCCTGACTAATTTTTTTTTATTTTTTGTAAAGATGAGGTCTTTCTATGTTGCCCAGGCTGTTCTTGAATTCCTAAGCTCAAGAGATCCTCCTGCCTTAAGTGCTGAGATTACAGGCAAGAGTTACCTCTTTCTCCCTCTCTTAACTGGCCCCCTTTTATATTTTTCATTTTCTTATCTTTGTTTCTTTTTAAAATATAATTTAATCCATTCAAATTATTTTTAATAATAGGCATTCTCTAATGAAAAATATCAGAAATAAATATCTACCTTTAATCCTATGAAAACAAAATTCGGGTTCAGACTGTTATGGCAACAAATAGTTGCAAGAAAATATTTACAAAAAAGAAAACTCATGACTGGGTGCAGTGGCTTACGTCTGTAATCCCAGCGCTTTGGGAGGCTGAGGCAGGTGGATCACTTGAGTCAGGTGTTTGAGACCAGCCTGGCCAACATGGGGAAGCCTTGTCTCTACTAAAAATACAAAAATTAGCCAGGTGTGATGGTGCACTCCTGTGATCCCAGCTACTGGAGAGGTTGAGGCAGGAGAATCACTTGAACCTGGGAGGAGGAGGTTGCATGACCCAAGATCTCAGTACTGCACTCCAATCTGGGCAATAGAGCAAGACTCCATCTCGAAAAGAAAGAAAGAGAAAGAGAAAGAGAACAAGAGAGCAAGAAAGCAAGCAAGGAAAGAAACTCATGTTATTCTTTGAAGAGTATAGTTTATCAGCTTTAATGAAAATTCAAAATCAGGAATGATCCTGACAAAATTTTACTCACTAGTTATGATTAGTTAAAATTATGCATCGAGTAAAAGCAGTTTCTAAAATCACAGCCAAAATTCTTTCATCTCATTTTGCCTAGTTAGAAAATTCATAGGCAAAAAGCAAAACAAAATTTAAAAACTTGACATTACTGCATTCAGCATATATGATGTGATCATTAAATAGTAGAAAACACACATTTCTTTAAAGTAATGTAAATGAAGTAGTTTCATTTAAGGGGCTAACACATATACATATGCAGTTTGGTTTAACTACCCATCCTTTTTACTATAAATATTAGAAGAGTGAGGTCAGACTATACAAATTGCCACAAATCTGGATGTCTGTAATGCACTATGGGTGGCATTATTGTGTTCATAGGGTTCTTCTCTATTTTCAGGCAAACAAGAGGATTTTACTTATCTGTCTCCTTGAAGTTAGACTAGCTTTAGCTCATGAAATGTGTGCCCAAGTGATGTATATCACTTTCAGAAGAATGCATTTATTACCAATGTTTACTTGCCCAGCCTATTCTTCCCCTGCCAGGGTTCTTGTGGAAACATGTGCTGATGAGGAGGTGCCATAATACCAAAGTAGCCTAGAAGGTGGACCAATGCACAGAGGAATATGAGCCTCAAGGGACTTTATGTGAACAAGAATTAAATTTTGGTTAAGCCCATGACATTTGGAGGTTTTTTTGTGTGTGTATTTTGTATTTACTTTTTATTTGTTTTGAGACAGAGTCTTGTTGTGTTGCCCAGGCTGAGGTGCAATGGCATGATCTTGGCTTACTGCAACTCTGCCTCCCAGGTTCAAGTGATTCTCGTGCCTCAGCCTCCTGAGTAGCTGGGATTTCAGGCATGCACCACCACACCTGACTAATTTTTGTATTTTTAGTAGAGACGGCGTTTCAACATGTTGCCCAGGCTGGTCTTGAACTCTTAACCTCAAGTGATCTGCCCTCCTCAACCTCCCAAAGTGCTAGGATTACAGGCATGAGCCACTGTGCTTGGCCTGGAGTTTTTTTTTTTTTTTTTTTCTGAAGCTCTGCTTAGCCTATCCTGATTAATATAATGGTGCTGCTGCAGCTTTTTAATTCTGTTGCAAACTGAATGCCAAATTAGCCCTGTGGATCTAGTACACCAACAAAATACAACTGTTCATTGTCATACTTTAAGGCCATTGAATCTCCCTGTGAGATCCAGAGTTCTCAGGGAGTATGGCTAGTAGTTCTATATGTATGTGTTTCCATGTCCTGAATGAAGTAGTTCACTTTTGGGTATAGGCCCTGAAGGTCTGAGAGTAAGACGTCTCTTAATATAAATTTGCATGGAGAAGTTTCTTGTCTTTGAAGCAGATGGTAAATCTATACACCTGGAAGTCATGGTTACTTGAAAGCTATCCTTAAAAGGTATCGATACATAACAACTTATAAATCACTTGTAAGACTTATTTTCTGCCCTGAAAAATTCCTAGAAACCTGACTTTTAAGGTATAATGTGACTTATGTTGTCTTTCTCCTTTCCTTTCATCCCTTATTTTTTTGTTGTTGTTTATTCTTAGAAACAGGGCCTTGAGCTGTCACCCAGGCTGGAGTACAATGGCACAATCATAGCTCACTATAACCTCAAACTTCTGAACTCAAGTGAGCCTCACACCTTGGCCTCCTAAAGTGTTGGGATTAAAGGCGTGAGCCACCGTGCCTGGCCTAACATGCTCTTCATTAATGGGAAAGTATGTTTAGGGAAATTATTTTGTTTCAATAAACAGCCTAAGTGTTTATAAAGTCTACAGTAGTGTACAGTAATGCCCTAGGCCTTCACATTTACTCACCACTCACTTACTGACTCACTCAGAGCAACTTCCAGTCCTATAAGCTCCATTCATGGTAAGTGCCCAATACAGGTATACCCTTTCTTATCTTTTTATATGGTGTTTTTACCGTATCTTTTCTATGTTTAGATACACAACTACTTACCATTGTGTAACAATTCCGTACCATATTCAGTTAACATACTGTACAGGTTTGTAGTGTAGGAGCAATGGACTATACCATACAGCCTAGGTGTATAGTGGGTTACACCATTTGGATTTGTGTAAGTACTCTATGATGTTCAGACAAGGACAAATTGTTTAACAATGCATTTGGAAGGATATATCCCTGTCATTAAGTGATGCCGGATTGTATTTTGAATACTTTATTTTTAATAATTGAAACTTTGGATAATTTCTATCACAATGGTAAGATATGGTTAAAATTACAGTTTTTATTTTTATTTGATGTTTAATAATATATTTATAAGCTTTTATATTTTACATATATTAAATATTTTTACTGGCCTTTTAAAATTAAAATACTGCATTAATATTGGTATTTTAGTATTCCATGAAATAAACAGTGAATTATCAGTAATATTTTCATTTTGCTCTAGAATGGAAATCACTGAATCATAACAGTGAAAACATATATTTAGTTGGGCCTCACAGTGTTACAAAAATGTAAAGGCATTTTAAAGGAACCAAATCTATTCAGAATGTGTTTTTTAGCCTTTCCATATCAGAGAACTATATGAGATGTCCTTCTAAGCTGTCTCATTGTTCATAGTCTGCAAGTTGTGGTCTAGTGGACTCTCAAAATCATTAGGGTCAGAGTGGTACTGAGAGTACCTGTATTAGTCTGTTCTCACACTGCTATGAGGAAGCACCTGAGACAGGGTAATTTATAAAGAAAAGAGGTTTAATTAGCTCATGGTTCCATGGGCTATACAGGAAGCATGATGGCTTCTAGGGAGGCCTCAGGAAACTTCCAATCATGGTGGAAGGCAAAGGGGAAGCAAGCATGTCTTACATGGCTGGAGCAGTTGGAAGAGAAAGAGAGAGAGAGAGGACGTGCTACACACTTTTAAACAACCAGATCTTGTGAGAACTCTATCACAAGAATAGCACTAGGAGGATGGTGATAAACCATTAGAAACCACCCCAATGATCCAGTCACCTCCCACCAGACCCCACCTCCAGCCCTGGAGATTACAATTCAACATGAAATTTAGTGGGGACAGAGATGCAAACCATATCAGTATCTACTAGCGCTACTAGAAAAGTAGAGGATAACTAGTCTTCTGACTTCAATAATCAGCCTCTCTCTTTTGAACTTTTTAAATTTAAATTTAAATTTTATTTTTATTTTTTTTTTGAGATGGAGTCTCGCTCTGTTGCCCAGGCTGGAGTGCAGCGGCATGATCTCGGCTTATTGCAAGCTCTGCCTCCTGGGTTCACGCCATTCTCCTGCCTCAGCCTCCCGAGTAGCTGGGACTACAGGCGCCCGCCACCACGCCCAGCTAATTGTTTGTATTTTTAGTAGAGACGGGGTTTCACCGTGTTAGCCAGGATGGTCTTGATCTCCTGATCTCGTGATCCGCCCTCCCCGGCCTCCGAAAGTGTTGGGATTACAGGTGTGAGCCACCGCGCCCAACCGCTTTTGAACTTTCACAGTGAGAGTTTACATCTGGGATTTCCCCCTCCGAACACTGCGTGAAACCCTTTCAAATCTGATCTTAATTTTAAAGTAGGGCTAGCTTCATGGGCATATGACTTGTGCAGTCTCATAGGACCTATACTCAGAAGGGCCCCTTGCTTGGTTTAATGTCATTTTTGCCACCTTGAAATTCTTCGTTCTCCTTCCCCTTCCCCTTCCCCCTCTCCTCCTTTTTTTTGGAGTTTCGCTCTTGTACCCCAGGCTGGAATGTAATGGCGCGATCTCGGCGCACTGCAACCTCCGCTTCCCGGGTTCAAGCGATTCTCCTGCCTCAGCTTCCTAAGTAGCTGGGATTACAGGCACACGCCACTATGACCTGCTAATTTTTTTTTTTTTTTTTTTTTTTGGTATTTTTGGTGGAGATGGGGTTTCGCCATGTTCTCCAGTCTTGTCTCGAGCTCCTAACCTCAGGTGATGTGCCCGTCTTAGCCTCCCAAAGTGCTGGGATTACAGGCATGAGCCCCCGCGCCCAGCCGCCACCCTGAAATTCTCAGTAATTTTTTATTTTTATTTTTTATTTTTGGAGACAGAGTCTTGCTCTGTCTGTTGCCCAAGCTGGAGTGCAATGGCGCCATCTCGGCTTACTGCAGCCTCCGCCTCCCAGGTTCAAACGATTCTCCTGCCTCAGCCTCCCGAGTAGCTGGGACTATAGGCACCCTCCACCGTGCCCGGCTAAACTTTTTGTTGTCCAGGCTGGTCTTGAACTCCTGAGCTCAGGCAATCCGCCTGCCTCGGCCTCCCAAAGTGCTGGGATTACAGGCGTGAGCCACTGCACCTGGCCCGTAGTAATTTTTGAACAAGGAGCCCTGCATTTTTATTTTGGAGTGAGCCCTGAAAATTATGTAGCCACTGTTGTTCCGTGGTTTGCTTTAACAATATCAGGAAGAATGATAGGTATGTCTAATGCATGGCTAATTTTTTAAAATGTGAGATTCGTGCTTATTCTACTTGGATATACTTAGGCACTAAGACAAAATGTCCCTGGGCAAAGTTGAAGTCACACAAGTATTTAAAGTGCTAAAATGTATTCCTTCTTCCCGTTAACACCTCTCTTCTCCTTCCTGTCCATTAAGATCTTTATGCTGCTTCCGGACTTCTCTCAGTCCTTCTCCCTGAAGTCCCACTATTTGCCCACCATGAAAAATACAATACGCATGTATACTGTTCATTTAAAGACAATGCTATCAATACATGCCCCTTTTCTTTTCCATTTCCTGCATCGTGCCATTGGAAAGCAACCTCAGAAGCTATTTTAGTAATTCTTCTGAGGTCTTTTTGTCACCGCCTTCACCACCATGGAAACGGTGTGGGTTTTTGAGAAAGTTCTCAGAAGAGAGCACACCTGCCTCAGGCTTCTCCCATCCTCACTAAAATGCCCTCTTAATTCTGTCTTACCAAAGGTCCTCTCCTCGCCACGGATGAGGGGAAAGAAAGGAATGACAAAAAAGATAAAGTATCACATTTTTTCATGCACTCATTCTTCAGACTCAACCCTTTAACCTGATACATTGATTCTACCTTTGAACATTTTCATGTAAACAAGTCCTTGCACTCATTTCAAAACCCTGACTCCTTGGCCATCCATGCCTTGTCATGTGTTCTTAGCCTTATGTTGATACACACATGGGCCTTGTTGATACACACATGAGCCATGTGACACTATTTGGCTCCTTTATTATCCAATATCTTAAAATTTTGTAGTAGAAAAAAACCCACAGAAATATGGCCATGCCATTGTTTTCTTCCTTCCTCTCTTCTTTCCTTCTTGCCTTCCCTCCCTTCTTCTCTTTCTCCCTTCCATTTCAAACTTCTCCTTTGGAAGCAAGTCTGAAGATTTTGTTTCCTGTTGAAATAGTGAAAAAAAAAAAAAAAAAGAGGGATATTACGGGTTGTGTGTGCAACCATGAAGCTGCTATGTCAGCAAAAACCCTTTGTTCACCACAGGAAGCAATCTGATCATAACAACTTCCTTTCAATATTCAATACAACTATTGTCCCTGAAGCTTATCAGATAGACATACTAACAGAAGTCTGCATTGGCGACAAAATATAAATGATATTTTCTGTAATCAATAAATGATACTTCTCTCAAAGTGACTCTATTTAGTTTTTTTAAATTTTCTCTGTTTATTAAATTAGCATGTATTGCTCACTAATTTTGGTGAAAGATTTGAAAGTGGAGATTGTGAACAGGTGACACTTTGATTTGTTGAATTGAAACTGCATTTGTGACTTGAAGCAACTGACAAGAAAGAGAGAGAAATGACTATTTAGATGTTTGTGGCTTCCTACACTGCTGCATTTCCAGTAAGAATAGTATGTAGGCAGTAACTATAATGTATCTGTAATGTCAGCTTCATCTGCAGAGTCAGCATTGTTTTATTCCCCCAAAAAAGTTTTTCTGAAACCACAAATCATGTCGATGCCCTTTTTGTTTTTAATTTGAGGGATTTTTATCCTTTCTATGTTATCTCCTGCTCCCCTACTTCACATTAGAAAATTATTTTCTGCGTAGGGATTATACTAGTAAGCACCAGAAAGACAATCCATCACCTCTTGGGTTAAGAATAATGACTTAATCTCTTGTGGAATAAAAACCTGTCTCTGGCATTCTTTGTGGGTGATAACCTTCTTATTGGAATTCCTCAACCCTTCCCACATTCCCCATTCTCTCCCTCCACATGAGCAACACTATATTGGACAAAGAGACAAACCACTGTTTCTCCTTTTTTGCTTTTCTTCAGTCTTAGTTTAAATGACATTTCTACTGAAGGGATCCAGAATATACCCAGTATGCAGTCATTAAACTTCCTCACTGCTAGTTACGGTGAGGTTTTGTTGTTGTTGTTTTTTAGTGGAATGACTTTTTCTTCCAGTGTTTTCTGTTCTCCTTTCCGGTCTTCACTTTGTGACTCACTGTATCTCTTCAGATCCCATCTTGAAACATTCCCGTTCCTGTTTTCTTTGGACCCAGCTTGACTCCCACACAGTTGAATTCCCTTTACACTCCTCTTCATGTACTTGCCAAGATTGCAAATGTGTTTAATTGTATCTTTTCTGCATTCAAATTTCAGTTCTTCTCTTTTTTGTGTTTAAAACATTCAAGCTTTTCTTAGAATAGATTACCCAGTCTGTTCCATTCTACTTTTTTCTCTTAGGTTAGAAATAAAGGTAAACAGAATAAAGGACAGTAGATTTTTACGACACAGAGCGAAAAGGTTTAGGGCTCACATTTTCCTTAGAGTCCTGTGAGTTAGGTGCCTCTTCAGCCATCGTGTAGAGTCTCAGGGTATGTGTCACTCTGGTGTATGGAAAATTTTGTTCCCAACAAGCCAGGGAGGATTTTTAGACATCATATACTACAGGGAGAGGAAGAAGATCCCAGAGGAAGTTGCACGACATGGATACAAGAATGGAAGAAGAAAAAAAAAATAGCTGAGAAATTAGTTTGATAAGGTCATAGTTAGTTTGGAACATATGCAAAATTGCTAGTTTGGTCTCTGTTATTCCTATAGCTCAATTCCTGGTGTACTCTTCTCAATGCACCTACTTCTTTGGGTATCTAGGTCCCCCCACCTGGACGGATCAAGTATCTGGTGTAAAATATTGCACCACATCCCTTTGGCTTCCTTGGCTTTGCAGTTTCACAGATTGAAGCAGCAGTAATAAATTTGCCTTTCACTGGTTCACTCTATACGTGAACCTTCTTTGCCCTCTGAGGCTCTGATGACCAACTGCATGATGAGGTGTGCTCAAGGTGCCTCCCAGCATGATGGTATTTGGGTTCTTAGGCTGGATCTGGGGCTGATGCCAGCGATAAGCACTAGCTGCACTTTCATGCTGGTGACAGGCAATGCTAGTTTGTGAAGTGTCCCTTCAGACAGAGATTGCATGAAAACAAGATGAAAAACATTAGTGATATTGCTAAGTTTCAGTCTCAAAAGCAAAGCAGTGTCTGTAGTGTTCCCCTGACAGTTCTCTAAGACTTTGGCTAGCATACTGGGAAATTTTGTCTTGTCGTGCATATGTCTGAGAAATGTTGAGAGCTGGAACCTGAGCTAGGATATGGTTGACAGGTCAGTGACCTCTGTGATATCATAGGGAGTTTCTTTTTTTTAGAGAGAAAGTCTGGCGTTGCCCAGGCTAGAGTGCAGTGGCTATTCACAGGTGCGATCATGGATCACTTGAGGCCAAGAGCTCAAGGCTGTAGCGTACACAGCCTTGAATTCTGTCAAGAATGGGACAAGTGATCCCTGTCCCAGCCTCCTGAGTAGCTGGGACTACAGGTACACACCACTGTGTCCAGCTAGGGAGTTGAAGCCTTCATTTTACAGATAAAGAAATTTGGGGCTCTAGGAAGTTGAAAGACTTATTAAACATCACACAACTTGTTAGTGGCAGAGCCAGAGCTAAAACTCTGGTCTCTGGGCTCCTGGCCTAGTATTCTTTGCATTAGAACACACTGCCCTACAGTGCTTGTGCTTGCCTCTGCTGGCTGGCCCAGGGTGCCAAGAGACAAAGGTCTATGACATGATATGCCTTTTTAATGTAATTGGACTTGTTAATGTTGTTTTTCTGGACATTATGGATAATACTTCTCTCTCTCTCAATATTCTGAATAAAATTACAATGCATACTCATTATGGAGAATAGAAAATTTGGAAACATAGAAGAAAATAACGATATTTTATAACTTGATTATTGAGATAGGATCACTATTAATATTTTATTTCTTTCTACTTTTTCCTCACGTGGGGTGTGTGTGTGTGTGTGTGTGTGTGTGTGCTGGTGTATTCATGTGCGTTTACAAAATTGGGATTATATATTTTGTATCAGCTGGGCTTCTTTCTTTAGTGCAAATAACAGAAACTGACCCAGTTACAAACTTAAGGAAGGAAAGGAATTTCTTGGCGGTCTACAGAATAAAAAAACACCCAGGCTTTGGAAGAATGGGACCCAGGAAGCTTCAGGGAGCTCTGTAGCAGAAACTCAGAGCTGTTTTTCTCAGAATAGAGAATAATTACTGGGTAGGCCAAAATAGCACTGTAGATAGATGTCCCAGCTTTGAAATTCACAATCATATCTTGGATGAGTATAGAGTTTCTTAAAATTTCTCAGTAACTGAATTTATTTTGTCACTAGTTCAGTGCAACTCTGTCTCTTCGTGGTTATTATCACATTTGAAGTTCAGCCTTCCTCTCGGGGCTGTTTTTCCCTCTCAAGATTTTTCCTTTCCACCCCTTTTTCTCCCCTCCCTGGTGGAGGTCTTTGGGAATAGAGAAAGCTCACACTAGCACCCTGCTGCTAGGAAGGCATATCTGGTCTTTGTGTGACTCTCCATTCCTTCCTGGCTGTGAAGTCTTGTTTACATGGATTTTGCCTGTGGGTTTGTTCTGGACACTGGGCAGTGCAGTGCAGAGCAATTACTCCCAGGAGTTTGGTTATCTTCTCCTGCTGCTGCTGAGAACCAACTGCCCCTGGCGTTAGTGTGGGGCCTCCCAATTCTCTGCTGTGTTCCTCCCCTTACTCCCCGCTTTCCCCATAAGCCAGCTGCTGCATTGTTCCCAGATCTCTCCCATGACCCTTTCAAGAAACCATGGGGGTTGTGGGGGTTGATAGGGTAGGAACCTCTCTCAGCCCCCACCCCACCCCAGTCCTGACTTAGTGCCATTCATAATCTTTGCAGCCACCCTGCATTATCAGTGGGCATTCTGAAAGTGGCTCCTCCCTGATTTCATGTAAGAAATCTAACAAAAGTACCTCTGCTTTTGTTGTTCAAGATAGGGTCTTGCCATGTTGCCCAGGCTGGTCTCAAACTTCTGGGCTCAAGTGATCCTCCCACCTCGTCCTCCCAAAGTGCTAGGATTATAGGAGTGAGCCACCACACTCAGCCAAAAGTACCTTCTTTTCTCATGTCAAGAAACCTATTTGGAAAGAGGCCAGTCCCCTCAGGGACTTTTCCTACATCTGACTTTCTTCTCTTTTTTCCCCTCTTTCTCCATGCTCTTCCCTGCAGCCCAGGAGGGGAATTTTTCTTCTTTCTTGCTATCAGGCAAGAATATATTGAGTACTGCATTATTTTTATTCTGTGGTTAACTTTTGTAATCTCTGTGCTCTAGTCTTCTAGATTCTGCATCAGTTTTCCAATCATGTTCATTTTTATTAATTCAAAAGAAAACCCTTCTCTTTCAATGACCCAGTTTGTTTGTTTGTTTGTTTATTTGTTTGAGACAGGGTCTCACTCTGTTGCCTAGGCTGGAGTGTGGTGATGTGATCCCGGGTCACTGCAACCTCCGCCTCCTGGGCTCAAGCGATCCTCCCACCTCAGCCCCCTGAGTAGTTGGGACCACAGGTGTGCGACACCATGCCCAGCTAATTTGTTGTATTTTTCATACAGACAGAGTTTTGCTATGTTGCCCAAGCTGGTCTAACTCTTGAGCTCAAGGGATCTGCCCAACTTGGCCTTCCAAAGTGCTAGGATTACAGGTGTGAGGCAACACACTGTGCATGGCCCAGTTCTTACATATCAAAGATGCTTTGCTTCAGGGTGATAACCGTGCTATGAGTTAAAACACATTTAAGCATGCAATGAATTTCTCCTCTCCTGAAGACAATGGCTCTGATTGACCCAATGGATGGATTCAATATTAATCTGTTACAGGGCAACAGAAATAATTTGTGGAAAGGAGAAAACCCTTTAGTTAAAATTTTCCAATGACAGCTCCACATTCAATTTGATACCCTATGTTTTCTACTATCAAGAGAATTTTTTAATCCAGGGCTGCATCGGATTTGCTTAGTCATCCTACAACTCATTTAACCTTCCTCTGATGATTGAATATTTAAAACATTTTGAGATTTTGTTATTATAATTAAGATTGTAACTAACATCCTTGGACACACATTTCTATATGCCTCTTATTCTATTTGACAAGCATTTAAGTGGGACAATTATTGGATCAGAAAGTTAAAATTTGAAAATATTCTTCATATATGTTGCAAAATGGTTCCCAAAAAGCTTGTTCTCACATGTGCCCCAGCCAACAGTATAGGAGGGTGTGAGACTTGTTACACACTTGCTGACATTGAATAATGATTTAATCTTAGCCTCTTGCAGCCCTCATTAGTTTATGGGAACAGAAAGGGCATATATTAAAGACTAGTAACTTCAATATTGCCATTTCCCCCTCTTGCTAGCGGATGTAAGACCTCTAATGCTTTTGGAAATTCTAATTCCTGCGACCAAGGGTTTCTAAAAGCACCAGGGCTTTCATGCTTGTGCTTACACTCCAACCTCCCTCTGATTGGCTTTGCCTCATCTAGTAGCTGAGGTTTGGGGCTTCAGAGAGTTTTGTGAAAAGTGTAGGACGATGTCTTTTCTCCCAGTGTGTGACTCTAATAGGTCCAAAGCTGTGCTGGTGAGAGGTAAAGCTGGCTGGGCTTCTGGGTGGGGTGGGGACTTGGAGAACTTTTCTGTCTAGCTAAAGGATTGTAAACGCACCAAACAGCACTCTGTGTCTAGCTAAAGGTTTGTAAAGGCACCAGCCAGGGCTCTGTGTCTAGCTAATCAGGTAGGGGACTTGGGAGAACTTTTCTGTCTAGCTAAAGGATTGTAAATGCACCAGTCAGCACTCTGTGTCTAGCTAATTGGGTAGGGGACTTGGAGAACTTTTCTGTCTAGCTAAAAGATTGTAAATGCACCAATCAGCACTCTGTGTCTAGCTAAAGGTTTGTAAATGCACCAGTCAGCACTCTGTTGAAACGGACCAATCAGCACTCTGTAAAACAGACCAATCAGCACTCTGTAAAGTGGACCAATCAGCTCTCTGTAAAGACCAATCAGCTCTGGTAAAATGGACCAATCAGCAGGATGTGAGTGGGGCCAGAAAAGGGAATAAAAGCAGGCCACCAGCACCAGCAACGGGAAACCTGGTCTGTTTGTTTTCAGACCCTGGAAGCTTTGCTCTTTTCCTTCACGGTAAACCTTGTTGCTGCTGATAGTTTGGGTCCACACTGTCTTTATGAGCTGTAAAACTCATCGCAAAGGTTTATAGCTTCACTCCTGAAGCCAGCAAGACCATGAGCCTACCAGGAGGAACAAACAATTTTGGAGACCCCTCCTTTATGAGCTGTAATGCTCACTGCGAAGTTGTGGACGGGCTGCCTTTATGAGGTGTAGCACACACTGCCAAGGTCTGCAGCTTCACTCCTGAAGTCATGAGACCGGGAACCCACCAGAAGGAACAAACTCTGGACACACCACCTTTAAGAACAGTAACACTCACTGCGAGGTTCTGCGGCTTCATTCTTGAAGTCAGCAAGACCAAGAACCCACCAATTCCAGACACAGTAGTATGTTCTAGTGCTTTAAAGTTGTTGAAATAGCTGTTTCAGGTTTTTTTCTTTACCTTTTTTTTTTTTTTTCTGGTTGCCCTCTCTTCTTTCCTCTGCAGGAGTTCAGTGAGGGAACTGGGCTAGAGAACAAATCTGAATGACACATCAGACTGCTAGAAGAACTCCTGTTTTCCTGGGCTAAGCTCATTATTTCTGATTTGTTCTTCAGAATATGTTCTTTTGCAAGAAGCTCTTCAGTTTGCATACAAATCGGTTTTTTGCAAGCCTACCTCGTAACTATAACTGATGGGGATTGATTTTCGCTTAGACTCTGGCAGATGTGCCTATTAACAGCATTTTTTAAAAAAGATTTTTAATTTGGTAAGTGAAAATATCTTGTAGGTTTTTAAATTTACCTTCCTGTACTATGAAGGAGACCAGGCATTTTTCTGTATATTTTAATTTGTTTATAAATTGTGTGGTTCAAAGTCCTTTGTCGTCATCTCAAGATGTTTTAGCATGAGATTTAACAATATTAAATATATAAGCCCTTGAGCTATCATATTAGTTAGAAGTAGTTCCCCCTTTTTTGGTCATTTCATTTTTTTTTTTTTTACATGTACGGAAGTTTAACATGGAGTACCTTGTTCATGGATAGGAACCGTGGATATTTTAAAGACAGCTCTACTCTCCAATTGGCTTATAGATGCAATGCAATTCTAATCAAAGTCTAAAAAGGTTCTATGTAAAACCTTACAAGTTTATTCTAAAATTTATATGGAAGAGGGAAAGGCTAAAAGCATCCAAAATGCACTTAAAGAAAAAGCAAAACAGGGAGGTTTGTCTCCCAGAAATTAAGGTTTACTGGGCCGGGTGCAGTGGCTCACGCCTGTAATCCCAGCATTTTGGGAGACCAAGGCGGGTGGATCACCTGAGGTCGGAAGTTCAAAACCAGCCTGACCAACATGGAGAAACTCCATCTCTGCTAAAAACACAAAAGTTAGTTAGGCAATGGTGGCGCATTCCTGTAATCCCAGCTGCGCGAGAGGCTGACCCAGGAGAATTGCTTGAACCTGGGAGACAGAGCCTGTGATGAGCCAAGGTTGTGACACTGCACTCCAGCCTGGGCAGCAATAGTGAAACTGTCTTTAAAACAAAAAAAAATTTATTATAATGCTGTAGTAATTAACACAATGTGGGATTTGCATTGGGAT
This sequence comes from Macaca mulatta, assembly GCF_049350105.2. Classification (NCBI taxonomy): domain Eukaryota; kingdom Metazoa; phylum Chordata; class Mammalia; order Primates; family Cercopithecidae; genus Macaca; species Macaca mulatta. The sequence goes on along the minus strand of NC_133410.1, from coordinate 95,867,883 downwards.
AAAATACTCAGGTGGGAAAGGAGTGACTATTCAGTAAATGGTGCTAGATTAATTGATTACCTATATATACAAAAAAACAAAAAGGAATTATATTGTTGTACCAGTCCATACATGAACATAGATTCTGTGTGGATTAAAGACTAAACTGTGAAAGATAAAACTTTGAAACTTTTAGAACACAGGACACCATCTTTATGAATGAGGGGTGGGAAAAGATTTATAAAACAAGGCTCAGAAAACACAAACCATAAAGAGAGAGATTAATTCAATCATATTAAAACTAATAATGGTCATTTATCAAAAGATACTGTAAAATAGTGGCCAGATAAGCCACAAAGTAGGAGATGACATTTTCCACACATATAACCTAGAAAGGAGTGGCTTGCAAAATAGGTGAAGAATCTCAAAAAGCAATATGATATAAACACAAACAACCTAACAAAATAATAGGCAAGAGATAGAACCATGAATATTTCTCAGGGAGGTACCTTGAGACTTGAATCCCTATAAACTGGCTTCTCCATCCTTTTGACATGCCACAATCAGATTTTTCATGCTCATTTTGCACATTTTCTGCCCCAGCTCTTGAATCAGCTGTTTCTGCAAGGAACCCTGGTTCCTTTGGAGAAGAATGGTATTTTGAAACCATGATTTGCGTGCTGGGTGCAATTATTACTATTGGGATATCACCGTTCTTTCTCTGTGAATAGAGCTAGGGGATATTTGCATACTAACACTGAAAATCACTGCATTTGCACTGATACCTGTAGTTGCAATCTATCACCACAAAGTTCAGTCTCATTTTATTCCTGGATCTCATTATCCTTAGTACTTTTACATACTTGATCAATTCTCTCATATGCACCACTCTGCCTTTGCCACCAGCATCACCTCTCACAACAAAGACTTCTGTATCTCACTTGGGCTGCAACATCCCCTGCAGGGCTACGATTGCTGGACGCCGCTGTGTGGATTCCCTCTTCGTCCTGCTCAGGCTCCAACAACCTGAGTCAGGTCACCCTAATGCCTGCCTACCCTCCTCACCCTGCTCAGCTTCCAACATCTATGCTAGGCCTTTTCCTACGCAGATGCTCATCTTACCCTCGTCTTACCACCATGGGTTTCCCTAACCTGCTGCAAATGCCATCCTATCCTACTTGTCTCTGTTGAAAGGCTTTATGACCAAATTGTTCTGGAAAAGAAGGAAAGAAAGAAGAAAGGCAAGAGCTACCTCTAGATCTTTATGGTTTCATTTTTACTGTTGTGTTTTTAATCTATGGGAATGTGGTATGATTTAAAGATAATTTTACTTATATCAAATCATTTCCTAAATAATTCTTTATATTTCCATGTAAATATCTTTTTGATTAGTATAATGCACAATGTTGAAGAAATGACTATTTTTATTTTTGAAGATACTAGTAGAAAGACAACCAGAGGAAAAAGAAAGCAAATTGAGATTATATCTACAACTAATAGAAGAAAAATAAAGCTGAATTTTCACAAGACCAAATTTTTCTTTTAAGACAGTAATATAATGTCCCATTTGGAAAGTTTCAAAATTAAATAATGAAAGCTATTCATTAAAATGTGAAGCCTCAGGATGAATAAATGTAATCGTGTCTGGGCTCTGTGACTGAATACATTAGTTGCACGTAGAGGATTGTTCTCTTATACACATCTGTTTTCATCTAGAAAAATAAATAAAGAAGCCCTTTCTTACCCTTGGCTCCACTTCTTTGACTTATGTCAAGTAAAATTAAACTTTGAAAAGCAAAACTGTCCAAAGAAAGCATGAATTTATATGAGGATATTTACTGTTACAAGTATTATGAAAGAAACTGCTTGCTGAGTGTTCCAGAGGTTTTTTGGTGTAGACTATGCTTTTCTATGCAACACTAAATTATTTATTAGATAGTTGTTGCCTTGAGCCAGACTATCTCCCCATTTTTCCTACATCAATTGACTAGAAAACCTCATAGTTGTCAATCTCTGAAGACAAGGGGAAATAAAATGTCCTATTACATTTCTTCCTTATTGCATTACTGTAAGCTCACTATGAACTTCTTCTGGGTTACATCTTATGATTCTCTTGAGTCTACTTTATTCCCTAAGAGCACAGTGGCCATAGACTTGATAGGAATCTTCTGGGATTATCTATCGTATTTGATAAAATGTTTTGAGGTGTCTTGTACCAGATTATAATAGACAAGCAAAACATTTTGAAATTTCAGCCCTGGGAATTTGGTAGATCAAATTCTTTTGGCTCAGCTTGGTTTTCATTTCTCCCCTTGAGGATTGTTTTACTACCAAAGTAAACTAAAGAGTATTTGGAGACATAGATATCTCAATTCATAAAAAGTACACTGGGCTGTTAGTCTATATATAAAGGGGGAAAAAACAAAACACAAAAAAAGTGCACTCATTTAAATGTAGTCTTGGGCAGGGTGTGGTGTTTATGCCTGTAATCCCAGCACTTGGGGAGGCTGGGGCAGCATAGCAAGACACTGTTTCTAAAAAAAAAAAAAAAATTAGTGAGATGATTGCTTAAGCCCAAGAGTTCAAGGCTTCAGTGAGCTATGATGGCGACACCGCACTCCAGCTGGGATGAGAGAGTGATACCTTGTCTCAAAAAATATATATGTTCTTGGATTAATTTATATTGTTAATGTGATAGAAGATAGTTAACTTAGGCTGTATCTTCATGTGATGCTTGAGTTGCCCATTTTGAATGAATTGTTAAAACTGTTCAGGCAGTAATTAGCTTGTATTGTTTTCTGTAAATTTTGAAATTTTGTAAAGTCTTTCTGGAACTTTCTGGCTTTGTAGGAGAATCTCAAGTGATCACTTCTCAGAAACAAATTTCAAGGGGCCATTTCCATTCTCTTACCAACAAAACTCAAAATGGAAAAAGGACCTAAAAATCTGGATAGGAAAAGAATATTAAGCAATGTATATAGATGGACATGAATCTGTGGTATTGGTTTTATAAGTCCCAGGGTAGAAAAGTGACCTCTTCCCTGAGCAGGGTCAGACATTTTATTCTTTGCTTCTAAAGATGACTGGAGAAGGTATTAACTGGTCTATTAAAAATCAGCTATTTATTTTCTTCTTGTTTTTGTTTTTGTTTTTGAGACAGAGTCTCGCTCTGTCACCTAGGCTGGAGTGCATTGGCACAATCTCAGCTCACTGCAACCTCTGCCTCCTGGGTTCAAGCAATTCTCCTGTCTCAGCCTCCTGAGTAGCTGGGATTATAGGCATGTGCCACTATGCCAGGCTAATTTTTGTATTTTTAGTAGAGACGGGTTTTCACCATGTTGGCCAGGCTGGTCTCGAACTCCTGACCTCAGGTGATAGGCCTGCCTCAGTCTCCCAAGGTGCTGGGATTACAGGCGTGAGTAGTGACTCATGGCCTGATTTTTGACTAATTTTAGATTTACAGAGAGATTGTAATGATAGGGCATAGTTTCCATATACCACTCACTCTGTTTTTCTTAATGATAATATCTCATAATACCATTGTGCATTTGTGAAAACTAAAAGGCAACATTGGTACATCACTATTAATTAAACTTCAGACTTTATTCAGACTTCACTAATTTTTCTCTAATGTTTCTTTTGTCTTCAAAGATCAACCTGTGATAACACATTGCATCTAGTTGTTATGTAACAGCTTGCATGAAATGTTGGGAACTTAGGCAAACAGAAGAAAAATATGAAAAAATACATTTATACTTAAAGAAATTCTGTGGTTAATTTTATAACTAAGTCTTTTCTGCATTGATGTTATGATGATTCCTGAAAATGTCTAAGTGACGTACTAGTTATATTTCAAAAAATGTGGCATGTGTAGTCAAAGACACTGCAAAGAGTATGAAGTCATATAAGACAGTGCCTCTGCCTTCTAGAGAGGTAAATAATATAAGAAAACATTATGTGGTGGGGAAGACAAGTATTAATGAGGAGCCTTGGGAGCTGTAAGGGAAATAAATTTAGTGGTTATGGCAACAGGATCCCTGGGGAGGTAGAAGAGGGCTGTGTCTTTAGCGGCACCAAGGGCTTATGATTCTAGGGAGAGTAATGGTGCTTCTGTGAGATGAGCAGGAAAATGGGGATATTGGAGGGGATTGGTTCTTCTCTTGTGAAAGAAACATGCTCACAATTCAGGAAGCAAATAAGGTTGAGTCCATGGGGCATGAAGTCCGCGGAGGTGGGAAGCCCAACAGTGGGATAGTGAGTAGGAAGCAATATTTTAAGGAAATATGTTTGTTCAGTAACTGTTGGCTCCAAACCACTAATACACTTGATTTTAAGGTAATACTATTCAGAGTCAGGCCACAAAGTGGCACACACTTGTGGTCCCAGATACTTGGAAGACTAAAGTTGGAGAATCACTTGATCCTGGGAGGTCAAGACTGTAGTGAGAAAGACCAAAGGTACTTGCAGAGCAAATATTGTCTTAGGCTATCATAGTGGGGGAGATATTTAGCCCACTAGTTAGGAATATCAAAAGGATTGGTGCTGGTGGAGATCTCCATTTTGGTTTTCTACTGAACCCTCAGTACTGTACTTTTCTGAGCAATTCATTTAACATTTTTATTTCTTTATTTTATTGTGGTATATACATAACAAAACTTACCATTTTAATCTTTTTTTAAGTACACAATTCATTGGCACTTAGTACATTCACATTGTTGTGTAATTATCACTGCTATCCATCTGCAGAACTTTTTCTTCATCCCATACTGAAACTCTGTACCCATTAAACAATAACTCCTAATTTCACCCCATTTTACCCCTAGTGTTTTACTTTCTTTCTCTGTGTATCTGGTTACTCTAGGCACATTGTGTAAATGAAATCATACAATATCTTTCCTTTTGTGTATGACCTATTTCACTTACCATAATGTCTTTAAGGTTCATCCATATTGTGGTGCTCTACTTATATTACTTAAAGTAGTCACAGTCAAAATATGCTGAGTTTTTTTTTTTTTTTTTTTTTCCTGAGGCGGTTCATAGGCTAAGATAAACAGCAGGACACACAAAACACACATTGGAGGGGAAGAGTATGCAAAGTCATTAGTAGAGGTAGGATACTGAGGTAACAAACACAAAGGCCCCAATCCCTTAGCTGCTGGAGGTAGAGCTGGAGATTGTGGACCAGGAAGGAAGGACCAAGTCACAAGACAGAGGCCACTGGTTTGAGGCTGGGATACTGGACTGGGATGGAGATGTCAGGCAGGAAGAACCTGGTAAACCTCTGGGCCCAAGAGTAGTAGTGCTTATGGAGGTTATTGCAGATTCAGAAAAGTGGAGGGGAAGACTCTCCAGTGAGTGACTCAGACAGGAGGGAGAGGCCACTTGGCTCAGGTGCCAAGGAGGGAAAAGATAAGAGTTTGGAGGATCCAAGAAAGTTTTCAAGGAAAAGGTGGCATATAAGTGAGTAGCATTTGGATAGGAAGAGAGGACTGGAACAGTGATTTACTCCAGAGGAGGTGGCATTAGGACAAATAGAAAGGTGGAAACCACAACATGCTTTTGGACCTAAGTAGACCAGTTTGGTTGGGGCGTTATGGAATGCAGAAGGAGATAGGGGTAGGAGCCAGTTATTGACAAATAGTTATCCAGATTATTTGGAAAGCAATAGACATAAGTAGAAAATGTTTATCTTTTCCTTTGCCTCAACTGTCATTAAGCTTGATTAGAATAGTTAGCACTCCTTGCCTCATAGTAGCTTGGGAAATGCCTCCATCTCCTAGGAGAATATAAACTACCCGAAGGTGGCACCATTTTAAAGATAGTGTCCCTTGTAGTGTGAAGCACAAGGTCTTAAGTTCTTTATTCCTCATCAAATATTCTTTGAAATGAATGGTAATTAGATTAAGATATTTTTATGGGAGCTTTTTTGCCATGGAGCTTTTAAAATTTTATATATATATATATACACACACACACACACACATATATATATGTAATTTAAAAACTTTAGAGACAGAGGTCTCACTATGTTGTCCAGGCTGTCTTTGAACTCCTGGTCTCAAGCAATCCTTCTACCTCAGCTCCCTGAGTAGCTGGGATTACAGGTGGAAACCACTGTGCCCAGTGCCTGCCCTGGAGCTTCTTGTCTAAGACAATGGGACCCAGTTTGGAGATGAGTGACTTCTCTCACCATTTCCTACTGGTAAGTGGGCTCTTTGGCTGAGGCTCCCTGGCCTAATGTCCAGCCTTCTTCTCTTGCCATGCAGCTCTACCCTCCCCCAATCCTGGATGCTTTGTGTCAGGAGAAACCGTGGCTTGCCATCTGTGATAACTCCAAATCCTGTCCCCATTTCACATTGGACATGCTTCCCCTGGTGATAACTTCCACCATCCCTTTCTACACTACATCTGCCAGGGGATTAGATTAATCCCCTCCAATCTACCTCACGTTTAAAAGCTGTTTAGTTACTGCCCTCTTGGTGAGGGAATCAGGGAGCTCACCCTTCAGAAACCAGTGCTGCTTCTTTCCTGCAGTGGGGCAAGGAAGAGATTCTTTATTCTTCATTGACAAGTTTATAGCAATAATAGTAGTATCAACAACTATAGCAAAATAACCCATAACAATGACAACCACCACCTCAAAACAACTCCAAGGCATCACCTTTTTCCTTATTAATTCATCTGGTTGTAGACCATGTATCCTCATTGAGGGGATGTGAGAGCACCCTCAGCGTGAGGGATCTTAAACATGATTGTAATGTAATAGGCTCAGATAGCATCAATTACTTTATGACTTGCTTAGGCAAAGACTGATTAACCTTAGGGTTTGATAAACAGAGTGGAATCTGGAGGAAAAGCAGCCAGTGAAGGAGAATTTTTTAGTAAATCCCCAGTGTTCTTCAATTTAAATGGTCTAGTCATGTTGACAGTTGTTATGATGAAAAGGGATGTGCCAAGTGTTAGTTAGCTTGGTGACCATGGAGCTCATCCGGCTCCCCACATTTGTTACTATTTCTTCTGTGCTGGTCAGTTCCAGGTTTTGCATGGTCCAGATCTCATCATGGTGGCTAGGCAGCCCTGAGAAGTCCTACTGAAGTGGCCAGTCAGCCTCTCTAAGTAGTCTTCTCATCTCATTTACACCCAAGTTCAAAAAAGACATTTCTGTTTATATGAAGATGACCAAAAGAAAAATATGCCTTTTCTTTTGGTAGATGCTTTGATCTGAATGTTTGTGTCTCCCCTAAATTCATTTGTTGAAACCCAGTCACCAATGTAGTGGAATTGGGAGGTTGGGCCTTTAAGAGGTGATTAGTTCATAAGGGCAGAGCCTTCAGGAATGGGATTAGTGTCCTTATAAAAAGAGGCCCCAGAGAGCTTTCACCATGTGAGGATGCAGCCAGGAGGTATTTTTCGCGAACCAAGAAATGGGCCCTCATGAGACACCAAATCTACCAGTGCCTTGATCTTGGACTCTCCAGCCTCCAGATCTGTGAGAAATAAATTTCTGTTGTTTTTAAGCTACCCAGTTTATGGTAAATTGTTATAGCAGCCTGAACAGACTAGGACAGTAGACTCTTGTTTTCCCATGGTGTGCTGTGGTACATATTGGTGACGTGGGTAATTGTTTTACCTATGAAATGGAAATGTTTCACTCATCCATTAATTCGGCAGTAGATACTTATTGAAAGTCTGCTATGTGCTAGGCCCTATTCTAAGTGTTGGAACTAGAAAAATGAATCAGATAGGCGTGATTTCTGTCCATGGGGCTTATATATTAACCCAAATCAGAAAATCCTAACCTTTCATTTAAATCTTTCTCTTTTATTGAGTTCTCACCCAAGGTTCTTAAATGTCAGGCTGCTTGTATTTGAATCTATTGTAGATTGCCTGGACATAGCCCTGAAGATTCTGATCAAGTGGATCTGGGATAGAGCCAGGAAGTCTGTACTTACAAAAAAAAAAAAAAAAAAAAAATGGAAAAACAAAACCGAAAGCCTTGAGTAGTTTAATATGCAGCTAGGTTTGGGAGCCAATATTAAAAAAAATTCTAATTATTTAAAACTAAACTTGTGAATGTGTCTGAATCATATATGGATGATGGGAACTAAGCACGTAGACAAACATTATAGGATGTCAAGTGGGAATTTTCCTTATGACATGTAACTACTGCTAAGACCCAAATTGAGGACAAAAGATACAATTTGTTCCATATTCTAAATTTGTAGAGTCATCAGAAGTTGGAATCAGCCATCCTTCTGCAGGGCTTTCTGAGATGCCCCTAGTTAGGGAACTTGCCCAACCACCCATCGCTGTTCCTGTCTCCCAGGGGAGGTTGGGGGAGAGGAAGTCAACCTCTTGGGGAGTATGTGGACAGACTCTATTCATTCTCTCAAGTCAAGTATGTGAGAGAGGGGAACTCGAGCAAATAATTTGAAAAGAAGCAAATAACTTGAAAAGAAAAATAAACAGACATTTTGTTCCCTGGCTGTATGACCTTCTGAAGTAGTAGACTTGCTGATATGCTTTATTTGCTACTGACATGTGAGAAAATAGAATGCAGTGGAGATGGCATGAGTGGGGCCTTTCTAGGTGGAGGTGGGGGCCAGTAATGATGGCCTCCTCCTTCAAAATAGGGGTAAAGTCCTCACATGCCTGCAGACTTGAGAGTTGGTGCAGAGAATATGAGATTGGAAACCACAAATGTCCCAGGATTGATGCAGTGTCGGGGGCAATGAGGGGCTCACCTGTGGAGAATGCCGCCAAGCCTGCATCTGCCAAAGAAGGCAAACAGATCTTTCATGTAAAGGAAAGCTTAGAGCCACCTCTGGTCCTCATCAAGCCCAGAGACAATAGGCTAAACTAGTGGTTACCATCATCTGCTGAGAGCATAGCAACAGTTATGCAGAGATGCTCATGCTTCCTTTTTCTTTTCTCCTTCCCCAGTCCCGAAGGAGCTCACATCCAGAAGAAAGAGTTTGGTGGTGGTGACAGAGAGTCAGAACTCTTCCCTTCACCCAACCCCACTTCCCTCACCCCACCAAACTCCTCAAAACTTTTAGTCTAAAACTGAAGGTCTAACCTCTTCTAGGTAATGGGACACATAGAGTTATGATTGAATATAAGATCGAAGTGTTTAAATGAATAGGACTAAGTCTGAAATATCTGAATGAGAGTGTCCTAATAACCAAATTTGACTGAAAAGCACAAAATTAGGCAAGATATATTTGGGAGGTTACAATTCACCAGGAAAGTTTGGGGCATTTACTGGAAAAATAAAACCACTGTGTGTCTAAGTTGGGTGTGGTGGTGCACGCCTCTAGGCCCAGCTACTTGAGAGGCTGAAGCAGAAGGATCACCTGAGGCCAGGAGTTTGAGATTTCAGTGTGCTATGATCACTCCTGTGAATAGCTATAGATAGTTATAGCACTTGAGCCTGGGCAGCATAGTAAGACCAATAAACAAACAAAGAACCCCCTCAAAATATTGTGTGTTCATTATGAGTTGAGATGCCTTAGTAGACTTAAAATATTTTATTTAAAGGTTTAAAAATAATTATAGGCTGGGCATGGTGGCTCACGCCTGTAATCCCAACACTTTGGGAGGCTGGAGTGGGAGAATCACGAGGTCAGGAGATCGAGACCATCCTGGCTAACACAGTGAAACCCCATCTCTACCGAAAATACAAAAAATTAGCCGTGCGTGGTGGTGGGCGCCTGTAGTCCCAGCTACTGGGGAGACTGAGGCAGGAGAATGGCGTGAACCCGGAAGGCAGAGCTTGCAGTGAGCTGAGATTGTGCCACTGCACTCCAGCCTGGGCAACAGAGCAAGACTCCGTCTCAAAAAAAAAAAAATTATATGTGTACATATCACAGAATTCAAAATACATAGAAGGATAAAAATAAAAGATAAGTTTTCTTTTCTGGTCCTTTCCCTCAACCATGCAATTTTTAGGTATTTTTTTTTTCCTGAAAATATCACAGAATTGCTTTATATTAAAGCTTCCAAGAATCATCTAGTTCTATATCAGTTCTATAGCATTGATAATCATGTGCAAGAAATATATGGGTTAGATATATTTCCACATTCTGTGGTTACATTTCTTTTCCAAAGTTTCCTTTTCTCTCTGTGTGTTTTTAAAATACTATCAACTTTTATTTTATTACAGATTCAGAGGGCACATGCACAGTTTTGTTACATGAGCATATTGTGCGGCACTAAGGTTTGGGGTATGAATGCTCCCATCACCCAGGAAGCGAGCATAATACCTAATAGGTAGTATTGCAGTCCTTTTCCCCTCCCTCGCTCTCCCTTCTAATAGACCCCAGAGTCTATTGTTCCCATCTTTATGTCCTTGTGTCCCAGATGCTTAGCACCCATTTATAAGTGAAAACATATGGTATTTGATTTTCTGTTCCTGTGTTAATTTGCTTAGGATAATGGCCTCCAGCTGCGTCCATGTTGCCGCAAAGGACATGATTTCATTCTTTTTAATGCTGCATAGTATTTCATGGTGTATATGTACATTTTCTTTATCCAGTCCACCGTTGATGGGCACCTAGGTTAATTCCATGTCTTTGCTATTGTGAATAGTGCTGTGATGAATACACAAGTGCATGTGTCTTTTTGGTAGAATGATTTATTTTCCCTTGGCTGTATACCTAGTAATGGGATTGCCAGGTTGAACAGTAGTTCTAAGTTCTTTGAGAAATCTCCAAACTGCTTTCCATAGTGGCTGAACTAATTTGCATTCCCACCAACAGTGTATAAGCATTCCTTTTTCTCCACAGCCTCACCAGCATCTGTTGTTTTTTGACTTTTTTTTTGTTGTTGTTTGTTTTGTTTTTTGAGACGGAGTCTCGCTCTGTCGCCCAGGCTGGAGTGCAGTGGCGCGATCTCGGCTCACTGCAAGCTCCGCCTCCTGGGTTTATGCCATTCTCCTGCCTCAGCCTCCTGAGTAGCTGGGACTACAGGCGCCCGCCACCGCGCCCGGCTAATTTTTTGTATTTTTAGTAGAGACGGAGTTTCACCATGGTCTCGATCTCCTGACCTTGTGATCCGCCCGCCTCGGCCTCCCAAAGTGCTGGGATTACAGGCGTGAGCCACCGCGATTGGCCTGCTGACTGGTGTAAGATGGTATCTCATTGTAGTTTTGATTTGCATTTCTCTAATGATTAATTGTGTGGAGCATTTTTTCATGTTTCTTGGCCATTTATATGTGTTCTTTTGAAAAGTGTCTGTTCATGTCCTTTGCCTACTTTTTATTTTTTTGCGACAGGGTCTCACTTTGTTGCTCAGGCTGGAGTACAGTGGGACGATCACAGCTCACCGCGGGCTTGACCTCCCAGACTCAAGTGATCCTCCCATCTCAGCCTCTTGAGTAGCTGAGACCACAGGTGTGCCACAATGCCTGGCTAACTTTTTAATTTTTAATTTTTAGTAGGGACAAGGTCTTGCTAGGTTACCCGGACTGGTCTCAAATGCCTGAGCTCAAGCTATCCTCTTGCCTCGGCCTCCAAAAATGCTGGGACTATAGGCATGAGCTACTATGCCTAGCCACTTTTGCCTGCTTTTTAATGGGGAAGATACTCCAAGATTGACCACATGCTTGGCCATAAAGCAAGTCTTAATAAATTCAAGAAAGTTGAAATCATACTAACCGTCTCTTGGCCCAGAGTGGAATAAAAATATAATTCAATACCAAAAATATTTTTCAAAAGCACACAATTGTATGGAAATTAAACAATTTGCTTCTGAATGACTTTTGGGTAAACAAACAAATCAAGGCAGAAATCAAAAAATTATTTGAAAATAGAGGTACAACATACTAAAATCTCTGGGATGCAGCAAAAGCAGCATTAAGCAGAAAGTTTATCACACTAAATGTCTACATTAAGAAGTTAGAAAGATCTCAGATTAATGATCTAACATCACATGTGAAGGAACTAGAAAAAAAACTAACCTCAAAGCTAGCAGAAGAAAGGAAATAACTAAAATCGGAACCAAAGTCCAGGAAATTGAGATCCTAAAATCTATATAAAGTATCACCAAAACCAACCAAAAATTGCCTCTTTGAAAGGATGAACAAGATCAATAGACCACTAACTAGATTAACAAAGAAAAAAGAAGGTTCAGATAAGCATGATCAGAAATGACAAATGTGACATCATAACTGATCCCACAGAAGTTCAAAAGATCGTCAGAGACTATTATGAACACCTCTAGGCCCACAAACTAGAAAATCTAGAGGAAATGAATACACTCCTGGAAACAAAACACATGACCTCTCAGGATTGAATCAGGAAGAAATTGAACCCTGAAGAGACCAATATCAAGTTCTAAAATTAGTAATAAAAAAACCTACCATCCCCCCAAAATCCCTGGATAAGATGGATTCACAGCTGAAATCTACCAGATGTATGAAGAATAGCTGATACCAATTCTACTGAAACTATTCCAAAAACATTGAGAAGGAGGGACTTTTCCTGTCTTATTCTGTGAAGCCAGCATCACCCTAATACCAAAATCTGGGAAAGACACATGAAAAAAGAAAGCTGCAGGGCAATATCTATAATGAACAAAGATGCAAAAATCCTCAATGGAATACAGGGTTACCCTTTGAAAGCTATTGCCAGACAGTATCATTTAGACCTCATTATTTCTCTGACCCAGTGTATCTAATTTTAGTGTTTGAAATTCCCCAGAAGCAGATGTTCAGAAAAATCTTCAGATTTTTGCTTTTTAATTTTGAAACTTTGAAATAGCTATTCCTGTATTGTCTTATGTTTTGCTTATTCCCTATATTTTGTTTATTCACATAAAATTTGTTTATTCATTGCAGATTAGGTGCTTGTTCAGAGACCAACTTACTTCAGAAAGAATACTCAAAAGTGTTGAGCTCCATTCCTGGCTCCTCTAGTGATTTAAGATTCTGTGTATGTTGTACAACCTTTATACTCACTTTTCTCTGTTATGAAACTGAATAAAGACACCTTACTGTGTTCTACTTTGTACAGTGAGGGAGAAGCTTTGTTAGCCAGGAATAACTTTGTTCCAGGTCAAGGATAGAGGTGGAGAAGTTCACTTGTTTTAGTGACTGCTTTTTAAGACTAGGGTGTGGATGGGGTTAAAAAAAGTTTTCACTGGCCTTAGGCCAAATTTAAATCTAGGTGATGTGAATACAAACCTGGGAACCTCCTCACTCTCATCCCTCTACTCTAAATTGAATTTTAGCACTCTATATTTGCTTGCGTTTCTTTTTCTTTTTTTCTTTTTTCTTTTTTAATTGAGATGGGGTCTTACTCTGTCACCCAGGCTGGAGTCAGTGGCATGATCTTGGCTCACTGCAGCCTCTGCCTCCAGGGCTTCAGCCATCCTCCCACCTCAGCCTCCCAAGTAGTTGAGACAACAGGAGTGCACCACCACTCCTGGCTAATATCTTATAGTTTTGGTGGAGACGGGGTTTTGCCATGTTGCCCAGGCTGGTCTCAAACTCCTGAGATCAAGCGATCTGCCTGTGTCAGCCTCCCAAAGTTCTGGGTTTACAGGCCTGAGCCATCATGCCTGGCCTGCTTGTGTTTCTTTATGTCAATGATAATTATTTAGCTTGCTGACTCCTGAAGAATAGAGACTATAAATTATTTTTGCATACTCCACAACACAAACCTGAGTGTTTCATATATGGCAGGTACCAGATATTAGGTTGGTGTAAAAGTAATTGTAGGTTTTCCTTTTTTTTTTTTTGCACCAACCTAATTAAAATATTTGTTGCGTGATAGGCTAATGTAGGGTTAATTATCTAATGGATAGGAAACTAAAACAACAGCAGAAGCAACAACAACAACAACTTAAAAAAAAACCAATTCAGTAATAGAAAGGGAAGAGAGTGTAAATGGCAGTGTTACATGACTGGAAACATGTTTAGAAAGATGAATATGTGCAAAGCTGCCAGATTTAACAAACAAATATACAGGAAGCCCTGTATCTTACCTGGCAACCCTAGTATGATGTTAATATAGACTCTTTAGAAGACTTGAGGAGGAAGACAATGGAGACAACTAGACTACTGAAATTATTGTGGGAGAAGAGACTTTCTGACATACATGTGCAAGAACTGAATTGAGGGCACAGTGTGGAGGTAGAATGTGCAGGACTTGCTGACTGGATGTGGGAGGTGAGGTAGAAGTGAAATCAAGTGATTCCTTCAAGATTTTTAATTTAGATTACTAAGTAGGTGATTGCATAAAAATGATATCCAGAAAGCTAGGAGGATAGTTAGAGAGTAAAGGGATTATCTTGGTCAATTTTGTGTTACCATAACAGAATATCTGACACTGGGTAATTTATAGAGAAAAAGGTTTATTTTTCTTATGATTCTGATGGCTGTAAAGTTCAAGATTGGGCATCTGCATCTGATGAGAGCCTCAGGGTCCTTCTACTTCATGGTGGAACGTGAAGGGGAGCTTGTATGTGCAAAGATCACATGGTAAAAGAGGAAGCAAGAGAAAGGGTGGGAAAAGTGACAGGCTCTTTTTAATAGCCAGCTCTCTTGGGAACTAATGGAATGAGCACTCACTCACTCTTGAAGGAGGACATTAATCTGTTCATGTAGGATCCACCCCCATGACCCAAACACCTCCCATTAGGCCCCACCTCCAACATTGGTGATCAAATTCCAACATGAGGTTTGGAGGGGACAAACATCTAAGCCAAGCACAGAGAAAGAAAGTAAGTTCAATGTAAACATTTTTTAATTTGCCAGATGAAATAACCATCAGATATTTAGAGAGATAGATTTAGAGCCTTTGAGAGATTTGGTAAATACAGACATATGATAGCCTTTGAAGGACTCTAAGAGGTAGGGGTAGATTTTGCTGGAATGCCAGATGGTTGATCCAGGGTAAAGACATGTATCTCCTGAAGTTGAATTTGGATCAAGAAACAGAAGAGACAAATGTATATAAATGTTCCCTTGAACAGTGTGTATATATCATTAGTGTAATTTCACAATGATGATGTAAATCTGAGTATAACAGAGAAATGATGAAGCAAGAAAATTTCCCCTTAACTCTTTTTTTTTTTTTTTTTTTTTTTTTGAGATGGAGTCTTGCTCTGTCGCCCGGGCTGGAGTGCAGTGGCCGGATCTCAGCTCACTGCAAGCTCTGCCTCCCGGGTTTAGGCCATTCTCCTGCCTCAGCCTCCCAAGTAGCTGGGACTACAGGCGCCTGCCACCTCGCCCGGCTAGTTTTTTGTGTTTTTTAGTAGAGACGGGGTTTCACCGTGTTAGCCAGGATGGTCTCGATCTCCTGACCTCGTGATCCGCCCGTCTCGGCCTCCCAAAGGGCTGGGATTACAGGCCCCTTAACTCTTGCAGAACTTTACCAGAGTAGAACCTTACCAGAATCTCTGATGACTTTGCCTTTGGTATAGGGAATAAAGGGCAAGAGATAAATTTGAACAGGCAGTGCTGCTCCTGCTTAAATCACTCCTGGAACTTTTAGCCAGGTATTTGTAGCCAGGTGTATTCTTGGATAGATCTATTAAAGACTTATAGTAGGAGGATATGTGTGTGGCAGAGATTGGGGATGGGGGTCAGTGTGTTTCACCAATCCATAACCCTCCTGTAATGCTGCTGTGCTGCTCAATATTTATTGAAAAAAAAGTGAATGAATGAGTGAATATTGAATAAATAGCTAGAGATATAGCTATTAATAAACATAAAGGTATTAATAATATCAATATAAGTGTAGTAGAATGAATGATATGAAAAATTAGAAATTAATTATTTCCCATGAGTCTGTAGATGTCTCAAGGAAGAATTTTGTAGACAAGGAACTTATGTTGGAAAAGCACACAAACTGGAGAAAAGTCCAAAAAAAATATATTTCTAGCCCTGTCACATGCTTTTTCCTGCATATAGCAGCAAATTCTGTGTGTGGTAGTGCTGGCATTTTTCCTCCCATGAGGGTGCATAGAATGTCAGCACCTGTTTACAGTTGCTGTAACAACTGTAAGTCACAATGGCTTTTCCATTGTGAAGAGGGAGGAACAAAGTGGGGAGAGTTAGATAAAAATATGTATGACATGGGTGCATGAATCAAATAAGTCCCCAGAGGTAGAAAAATAAGGATCTATGTGTAGCTTCTCACACAGATCACTCCTCCTATCTGTAGTTAGCAACTGGATTTTGATAATCTGAGAACAAAAAGAGAATGGAAGGATTTAGATGGGGAACAAAAAGAACTAGAACTAAAGAAATAAGAGCACAGCCTCTACTAAGAATACAACAAAACAGGAATTTTTTTTTTTTTTTTTTAAAGAGTTTAAATGTTTGGAGCTCCATCTTCTGGTCATGAAGCAGGATAGAACTGAAATGTAATATTAATCATGAAAGCTAAAATGTATCAATAGGAACTGTGTTAAATGTATTATCTCATTTAATTTATCTGCCCTGCCAAATAAACTACCAACTCTTGAACTTGAAAGTTAAGGTAGTTCATATTCTAGCTCCAACTTCTTGTTTCATCATCATTCATTTAACAAGCATATACTAGAGCCTAGCAGGCAAACAGTATTATGTTTTACACAGCTGGGCTTTCTGGGAAGTACAAACCCTTCATTCTTGGCACCTACTTTCAAGGAGTGACTCTTTAATTGCCATCGAAACACACAATGAGAAAAATGCCACAAGACAGCCAAAAAACTGAGTTTCCAAAGTGTGAGAGAGGGAAAAGTCAACCTCTGAACACACACCCCACTGGGGAACCTGAAAATCTAGATCATGGGAAAAGGATTTAACCTTACCTAGAGCTGAAATGGATTTAGGGACCCAGGTGAAATATAAAAGTAGAAGAAGCAGTGTGAAGAGCCCTGTAGGCACTCCCGGTCCCCAGCTCAAACGGTGGGAAGCCATTCCTGGCCTAATCTCACAGAGGTCCTTGGGGAAGGGAAGGCAGCCAGCAGAACTGGGGAGGAACTGCAGGGTAACGGAAGCTCCCAGCTGAAATTTGTAATAATTTCAACTGAGCACGAGTTTTTCTGAGCACAATTGGTGGTGGTAGGGGGATGGTGAATGGGAAGTGTAGATACAAGTATACAAGCCACAGCTGATGGCATGGGCAGGCAGGAAGCAGCAAGGCCTGAGAGCCCTGTGTGATTTCTCAGTGGCAAGGATTATAACCTGGGGCAAGATCTCAACCCTGTTCACCAGCTGCCTATATATAAACTCAGTGTGGTTGGGGGGCACAGTGGCAGTGAGACTGGCCTTAGTGGCTACATAGGAGCTGGGTGATGTCTGTCACTGCTAGCTTTCCCCTACCTCCCTGGTGGCCTGTATGATGCAGCAGAGGCAGCCATAATCTTCCTGGGAACATAACCCCATTGGTCTGAGAACCACCCCCAATTGCCCACAGTCGCCACGACAAGCTTCGCCCAAAAAGAATCTGAGCTCAGATCTGCCTAACCCTGCCCTGACCTGATGGCTTTTCTCTACCTGCCCTGATAGCTGAAGTCAAAAGACAAAAACTCTTGGGAACTCTATGACCCTACCCATTGCCTGAGAAACCCAAGTACTCATTCTGGCCAACATAGGGCAAGATTATATTGCCCTTCTACTACTGCAGCTGATGCTGTCTTGAAAGCACCATCTCCTGGCTGGAGGCCAACTAACTCAATACATTACAACAAGTCAGAATAACCCTGCTTGAAAGAAGGAGAAAATAACAGCTAATTCTACTGCCTGCAACAACCTGGCTAACCAGAGGTCCTGAGCCTATCCACATGAAACCTTCACTGCTAGCATAACCAGCATTTGAGAAAACCAGTACACTAAACAAAATTACAACAAAGGACTCTCACAGAGTCCACTTCATTCCCTTGCCACCTCCACCAGACCAGCTGCTGGTATAAATTTAACAAAGCCTCCAGAAAATTTGGGATTATGTTAAACAACCAAACCTAAGAATAATTGATGTTCCAAGGAAGAAGATAAATCTAAAAGTTTGGAAAACTTATTTGAGGGAATAATTGAGGAAAACTTCCCTGGTTTTGCTAGAGATCTAGACATCCAAATATAAGGGAGAGCTGAAGATGTATCACATCACAGGACTCTTTGCAGACATTTTCCAGCATGAGCCAGGAATCCAGTAGCCCCATTGGGTGGCCAGACCCAGAAGGGCGATAACAATCACTGCAATCTGGCTGTCAGGAAACCTCATCCCTAGGGGAAGGGGGAGAGCACCACATCAAGAGATCACCATATGGGATGAAAGAATCTGAACAGCAGCTCTTGAGTTCCAGAATCTTCCACTAAAAAAGTCTATTCAAAGAAGGAGGAGCCAAAAAGTAGTGTTAATATGACAAAAGGAGATTCTATCACACCCCCAAAAGATCACATTAGCTCTCCAGCTATGGCTTCAAACCAAGAAGAAATCTCTGAATTGCCAGACAAAAAGTTCAGAAGACTGATTATTAAGCTACCCAAGGAGGCACTAGAGAAAGCTGAAAACCAACTTAAAGAAATTCAAGGCCAGGTGCAGTGGCTCACGCCTGTAATACCAGCACTTTGGGAGGCTGGGGCGGGCAGATCATGAGGTCAGGAGATTGAGACCATTCTGGCTAACACAGTGAAACCACATCTCCACTAAAAAATACAAAAAAATTAGCCAGGCGTGGTGGCGGGCACCTGTAGTCCCAGCTACTCGGGAGGCTGAGGCAGGAGAATGGCATGAACCTGGGAGGTGGAGCTTGCAGTGAGCCGAGATCACATCACTGCACTCCAGCCTGGGTGACAGAGCAAGACTCTGTCTCAAAAAAAAAAAAGAAATTAAAAAACAAAAAACAAAAAACAATACAGGATATGGATGAAAAAGCCTCCAGTGAAACAGATATCATAAAGGAAAGACAATCACAACTTCTGGAAATGAAAGACACCCTTAGAGAAATGCAAAATACACTGGAAAATTTCAACAATAGAATCAAACAAGTAGAAGAAAGAACTTCAGAACTTGAATACAAGGTTTTCAAGTTAACTCAATTCAACAAAGACAAGGAAAAAGCAATAAAAAATTGAAAAAAGCCTTCAAAAAATTTGGGATTATGTTAAATACCAAACTAAGAATAATTGGTGTTCCAAAGAAGAAGATAAATCTAAAAGTTTGGAAAACTTATTTGAGGGAATAATCGAGGAAAACTTCCCTGGTTTTGCTAGAGATCTAGACATCCAAATATAAGAAAATTGAAGAACACCTGGGAAATTCATTGCAAAAAGATTTATCACCTAGGCACATAGTCATCAGATTATCTAAAGTCAGAACAAAGAAAATAATCTTAAGAGCTGTGAGGCAAAAGCATCAGGTAACCTATAAAGGAAAACCTGACAGATTAACAACAGATTTCTCATCAGAAACCCTGCAAGCTAGAAGAGATTGGGGTCCTATCTTTAGCCTCCTTATACAAAATAATTATTAGCCAGGAATTTTGTATCCAGCTAAACTAAGCTTCATAAATGAAGGAAAGATACAGTCTTTTTCAGACAAACAAATCCTGAGAGAATTTGCCTCTATCAAGCCAGTACTACAAGAAATGCTAAAAGGAGTTCTAAATCTTGAGATGAAACCTCAAAATACCCCAAAATGGAACTTCCTTAAAGCAAAAATCTCACAGGACATATAAAACAGTAACACAATAAAAAAAAATGTGGTATTCAGGCAACAACTAGCATGATGAGTGAACATTACCTCACATTTCAATACGAACAATGACCTAAACGCTCCACTTAAAAGATACAGATGGCAGAATGGATAAGAATTCACCAACCAAATATCTGCTGTCTTCAAGAGACTCACCTAACACGTAAGGACTCATATAAACTTAAGGTAAAGGGGTGGAAAAAGATATTCCATGCAAATGGAAACCACAAGTCAGCAGAAGTAGCTATTATTAGACAAAACAGACTTAAAATCTGTTAAAAGCAACAACAGTTTAAAAAGACACAGAGGGACATTATACAATGATAAAAGGATTAGTTCAACAGGAAAGTATCACAGTCCTTAATATATATGCACATAACACTGGAGCTTCCAAATTCATAAAATAATTACTACTAGATGTGAGAAATAAGATAGATGGCAACACAATAATAGTGGAGGACTTCAATACTCCACTGACAGCACTAGACAAATAAGACAGAAAGTCAACAAAGAAACAATGGACTTAAACTATACCCTAGAACAAATGGACTTGACAGATATTTATAGAGCATTCTACCCAACAACTGCAGAATATACATTCTTTTCTTCAGCACATGGAACATTCTCCAAGAGAGGCCATATGATAGGCTGCAAAACAAGTTTCAGTAAATTAAGAAAATCGAAATTATATCAAGTACAATCTCAGACCACAGTGGAATAAAACTGGAAACTAACTCCAAAAGGAGCCCTCAAGACTATCCAAATACATGGAAATGAAATAATCTGCTCCTGAATGATCTTTGGGTCAACAATGAAATCAAGATGTAAATTAAAAAATTATTTGAACTGAACAATAATAGTGACACAGCCTATCAAAACCTCTTAGATACAGAAAAAGTGACACTAAGAGGAGAGTTCATAGCATTAAATGCCTACATCAAAAAGTCTAAAAGAGCACAAATAGACAATCTAAGCTCACATCTCAAAGAACTGGATAAATAAGAACAAACCAAACCCAAGCCTAGCAGAAGAAAAGAAATAACAAAGATCAGAGCAGAACTAAATGAAATTGAAACCAAAAAATTACAAAAGGTAAATGAAACAAAAAGCTGGTTTTTGAAAAGATATACAAAATCAATAGACCATTAGTGAGATTAACCAAGAAAAGAAGAGGGAAGATCCAAACAAATGGAATTAGAAATGAAATGGGAGATATTAAAACTGATACCACAGAATTACAAAAGATCATTCAAAGCTACTACAAACACCTTTAGTGCACAAATTGGAAAACCTAGAGGAGATGAATAAATTCCTGGAAATATACAACCCTCCTAGATTAAATCAGAAAGAGGCCAGGTGTGGTGGCTTATGCCTGTAATCTCAGCACTTTGAGAGGCCAAGGCGGGCAGATCACTTGAGGCCAGGATTTTGAGACAAGCCTGGCCAACATGGCAAAATCCTGTCTCTACTAAAAATACAAAGGTTAGCCGGGTGTAGTGGAGCGTGCCTGTAATCCCAGCTGTTTGGGTGGCTGAGGCAGGAGAATCACTTTAACCTGGGAGGTGAAGGTTGCAGTGAGCCAAGACTGCACCACTGTACTCCAGTCTGGGTGACAGAGCAAGACTCTGTCCAAAAAACAAAACAAAACAAAACAAAAAAACCCCAAACCAAAAAGCAAACAAAAACCAGCAAGAAATAGGAACTCTGAACAGAGCAATAAGTAATGAGATTGAAACAGTAATAAAAAAAAATGCCAACAAAAAAAGTTCAGGACCAGATGGATTCACAGCTGAATTCTGTCAGACATTCAAAGAAGAACTGGTACCAATCCTACTGAAACTATTCCAAAAGATAAAGTTCTAAATCTTGAAATAAAACCTCAAAATACACCAAAATGGAACTTCCTTAAAGCATAAATAGAGATAGAGGTAATCCTCCCCAAATCATTCTATGAACCCAGTATTACCCTAATAGTAAAACTAGGAAAGGAACTAAGTAAATAAGAAAACTACAGACCAATATCCTTGATGGACAGAGATGCAAAAATCCTCAACAAAATACTAGCTAACCGAATCCAACAGCATATGAAAAAGATAATACACCATGTTCAAGTGGGTTTCATACCAGGTACTCAGGGTTGGTTTAACATCCACAAGTCAATAAATATGATACACCACATAAATAGAAGTAAAAACAAAAATCATATGATTATCTTAATAGATGCAGAAAAAGCATTTGACAAAATCCAGCATCCCTTTATGATTAAAACTCTCAGCAAAATCAGCAAAGAAGGGACATACCTTAAGGTAATAAAAGCCATTTATGACATCCTCATAGACAACTTTATGCTGAATGGGGAAAAGTTGACAGTATTTCCCCCTGAGAACTGGAAAAAAACATGGATACTCACTTTCACCACTTCTATTTAGCATAGTACGGGAAGTCCTAGCCAGAGCAATTGGACAAAAGAAAGAAATAAAGGCATCCTAATTGGTAAAGAGAAAGTCAAACTGTCACTGTTTGCTAGTGATATGATTGCATACCTAGAAAACCCCAAAGACTCATCCAAAAAGCTCCTAGATCTGGTAAATGAATTCAGTAAAATTTCAGGATAAAAAAATCAATGTACACAAATCAGTAGTACTGCTCTACACCAACAGTGGTCAATCTGAAAATCAAATCAAGAATGCAACCCCTTTTACAGTAGCTGCAAAAAACAAACAAACAAACATACAAAAGCACTTAGGAATATACCTAACCAAAGAGATGAAAGATCTTTACAAAGAAAACTATAAAACATTGCTGAAAGAATTCACAGATGACACAAACAAATGGAAATACGTTCCATGCTCATTGATGGGTAGAATCAATATGGTGAAAATGACCGTACTGCCAAAAACAATCTATAAATTCAATGCAATTGGCATCAAATACCATCATCATTCTTTAAAGAACCAGAGAAAACAATCTTAAAATTCATATGGAACCAAAAAAGAGCCCACATATCCAAAGCAAGACTAAATAAAAAGAACAAATCTGGAGACATCACATTACCCGACTTCAAACTATGCTACAAGGTTACAGTCACCAAAATAGCAGGTACTGTTATAAAAACAGGCATGTAGACCAATGGAACAGCATAGAGAACCCAGAAATAAAGCCAAATACTTACAGCCAACTGATCTTTAGCAAAGTAAACAAACACATAAAATGGGCAGAGGACACATTGCTCAACAAATAGTGCTGGGATAATTGGCAAGCCACATGTAGAAGAATGAAACTGGATCCTCATCTCTCACCTTATACAAAAATAAACTTAAGATGGATCAAAGACTTAAATCTAAGACCTGAAACCATAAAAATTCTGGAAGATAACATTGGAAAAATTATTCTAGACATTGGCTTAGGCAGAGTTCATGACCAAGAACCCACAAGCAAATGCAAAAACAAAAACAAACAAACAAACAAAAAAAACCCAAAAAACAAACCCAAGATAAATAGATGTGTCTTAATTAAACTAAAAACCTTCTGCACAAGGAAAGAAATAATCAGTAGAGTAAACAGACAACCCACAGAGTAGGAGAAAATATTTGCAAACTATGCATCCAACAAAGGACTAATACCCAGACTCTACAAGGAACTCAAATCAGCAAAAAGCAACAACAACAAAAAACAAATAATCCCATCAAAAAGTGGGCAAAGAACATGAATGGACAATTCTCAAAAGAAGATATACAAATGGCCAACAAACATATGGAAAAATGCTCAATATCACTAATAATCAGGGAAATGCAAATCAAAACCACAGTGTGATACCACTTTAGTCTCACAAGAATGGCCATAATTAAAAAATAAAAATAAATAGACGTTGGCATGGATATGGTGGAAAGGGAACAGTTTTACACTGATGGTGGGAATGTAAACTAGTACAACCACTATAAAAAAACAGTATGGAGATTACTTAAGGAACTAAAAGTAGAACTACCATTTGATCCAGCAATACCACTACTGGATATCTAACCAGAGGAAAACAAGTCACTATATGAAAAAGTCACTTGCCCATGCATGTTTATAACAGCACAATTTGCAATGCAAAAACATGGAAGCAACCTAAATGCCTATTAACCAAAGAGTTCTGCCATATATATATACCAGAAAATGTGATATATATATATATATATATGTACTCACACACACACACACACACACTGTGGAATGCTACTCAGCTATTTTAAAAAGGAATGAAATAATGGTATTTGCAGCAACCTAGTTGGAATTGGAGACCATTATTATAAGTGAAGTAACTCAGGAATGGAAACCCAAACAACAAATGTTCTCACGGTATAAGTGGGAGATAAGTTATGAGGACGCAATGGCATAAGTATGATATAATGAACTCTGGGGGCCCTGGGAAAATTGTGTGAGGTGGGGGTGAGGAATAAAAGACTACACATTGGGCACAGTGCACACTGCTCAGGTGATGGGTGCACCAAAATCTCAGAAATCACACCTAAAGAACTTATCCAGCTAACTAAGCACTACCTGTTCCCCCACAACTATTGAAATAAGAATCACTTTCAAAAATAGAAGTAAACCACACACACACTGATTATTTTACACTTAGTATGAATTACACAAGTAATACATGAACAATGCTGCTTTCCCGAGATTGAAACTTCACAGAAATGATGAAACTTTTCTTTGACTAGCACCACAGTCATAATCTTTCCTTCCTCCTAGCAGTAATCATAGTTGTGGGTTTGTGGATGCTTCTGAATATTATTTAAGCTATAATCAACATGTAAATGTACACATAGAAAATTGATTGTTACTTCTTGTAAACTTGAGTAGAGTTGTATTATGTATGACAGTGTTTTAAGTTCACTATTATCTACTTAAAAAACAAACAGAGGGGACTCTCTAAAAGAAAACATTTATTTAGGAATGGGGCTTTGCAATAGAAATATACATGCCATAGTAAACTATGTACATATTCAGAGAGGTAAAGGAAGACAAATATTTTTAAAGGAAAAATGATAATTGTATAATTGTTTTGTGATAATTAATTTTGGCTACAAGGATCAATACCAAGGGTGATGCCAGTCTGAGGCTGGAAGGGCAGTTGCTGGGCAGATGTCCTTACAGAAGTATTTTTTGTGTGTAAGGTTGTGATAACCTTTCTGCAAATTTGTGGGGTAGTTTTCAGAGCCTTTTGTGATAGTTCTTGTTATGAGGGCTTAGTGCGTGAGAACTCTGTCTTCATGTCCCCCTTTGGATCAAGATCTTTCTCCAAAGCATCACTGATGAATCATCCTATAGTTAGGGTTTGATTGTCCTTCAGTACTGGCATAGGCCTATCCTGGTTTGGTCTGGTCTTCCCATGTTTGAGGGAAGTGGTTGGCAAGTAGGAGTCAGTATCAGAACATTTTTAGCCACATTTGAGCAATATGGGAACTTAGGAGGGAGTGGCTTTCAGGCTAAGGCTATCTGGAATCCATTGTTAAGTTAATTTTGTCAGTTCCATAGGTCTTTGTTATCATCTCAAAGTGCCTGGCCAGTATTATTCTATCAGAAGTCATACTTCTCTGAAAACTTAACAAGCAATAGGTATAAGGTTTAAAAGGGGAAAATACAAAGTAAATTGACAATTTTAGTTTGTATAAAAGTTTTGAGTCATGAACTAGGCTTAAAGACTACTACTTGAATAAATCAAATGACTGTGGGAAATTAAGTAAGACTTGTAACCATGTGGCCTGTTTTCTCATTTTGCATTTATGGATCTCAACTTTCCCAGAGAAATATACCCAGGTACAGCATATAGCATTAGCAATAGCTACAGACATCTCCTATAGGTAATAGCCAATAGGTAATATTGAGCAATTTTGTCATCTAATATCTTGTGACTGGACTGAATGAAAGCAGAGAGTGATCAACCATTGTACTGGGGATGATGCCAAAGTCACCTACTAGGTGGACTAAAGGATCTCCTTGCCTGGGTGTGGTGGTTCATGCCTACAATCCTAACACTTTGGGGGCCCAAGGCAGGAGGATCACTTGAGGTCAGGAGTTCAAGACCAGCCTGGGCAATATAGTGAGATCCTGTCTCTACAAAAAATAAAAAAATAAATTGAGTGTAGTGGTATGTGCCTGTAGTCCTAGCTACTTGGGAGGCTGAGACAGGAGGACTACTTGAGCCCAGGAATTTGAGACTGAAGGGAACTATGATTACATCACAGATTAGGACCCATCTCTTAAAAAAAAAAAAAAAAAAAAAAGAACAGAAAAAAGGATGTTCTAGGATAGGTTCTGTCAAGTTACCAGCAGAAGGTTCTGATTGTTAACTTTTAATGTCACCATTATCTTGCCAAGTGAAAAAGGTAGGCATTAAGAGAGGTAAGAGTCTCGTTATGATATGGAGGGTTATTCTGATGTCTTGGGGAAAGCTGTCTGAGGCATGAAGACATCAACTTCTTATCCTGATTTGCAGTTTGAACGTCTCTATTTATGGCATCAGGTGGTTTGTTGAACTTTCTATGTGACACATCCATCAGTCATGAAACTTACCCCTTAAAATTCATCTAGTTTTAGTTTTTAGGGCTTCAGAACAAAAGAGTTCCCATTTTTAGTAATTCCATGGGAGAAAGTTGTATTGGAGAACTCTAGAAGAATTCAGGATATAGTCTAGACTGTAGGTAGATAGCAAGGACTCAAAAACAATGCACAAGGCTACAGTCTAATAACACATATATTATAGCTTTTCTTTAGAAACATAAGTTTTTATCTCCATATCGATCACATGAAAGTCTCAGGTTTAAAACCTTTTGAGGCTAGGTAGGTTTTACCTACCATCTTAAAGTTTTTGGGGCCTGCCAGGAAGTGACAATGTTTACTCACTCACTATAAGGCTGGAAATCCTTGAAATCAGGCATTCTATGCACGTTCTCAAATATGATATTCCAGTCAATGCCTTGGTAATATAGCCAATGATTTCAATTGTATTCTGTTATAAAAAGAAAGTAGATTTTTACTGAACTTATCCAAATAACCATACAGCCATAAGAATACTCATGAAGAGTTTCCAAATTTTGGAGGGATCAAGTAAGAAGAAAAAGTAAATGTTTCTACCTTTGTTCTCAAAAGTATGCTTTACCATATTGCTTTAAACTGTAGATAGCTTAAGAAAAAAGTTACCTTAAATTTGGAAAACAAAACATTTAAGAGTCAAAAATGTTGCAAATTAAAGTCATAAAAACATTATCTTCAGCAGTTACTTAATGTCATGTAAGTAATTTTGGTTCTGCTTGATCTTGATGAGTAGTTTCATGAATTCAGCAGTTTCTTCATTAGAATTCTAAAAAAATTTAATTAGTTCGTCAATCTTAGTTATTAAAACCTATATTTTAATTCTTCTTCTTCCTTCTTCCTTCTCATTCTTCTCCTTCCTTCCTTCTTTCCTTCCTTGTTCCTTCCCTCCCTTCCTTCATTCCCCTCCCTTCCCTCCCTTCCTTCCTTCCTTCTTTCCTTCCTTCCTTCCTTTTCTTCTTCTCCTTCCTCCTTTTCCTCTTCCTCTTCCCCTCCCCCTCCCCTCCCTCCTCCCTCCCTCCCTCCCTCCCTCCCTCCCTCCTCCTCCTCCTCCTCCTCCTTCTCCTCTATTCTTCTTCCTTCTTCTTTTCTCCTCATTTTTTTCTTTTCTGGAGACAAGGTCTGGTTCTATCGCCCAGGCTGGAGTGCAGAGTGGCACGATCATGGCTCACTGTAACCTCACCTCCTGTGATCAAGCCATCCTCCCACCTCTGCCTCCTGAGTAGCTGGGATTACAGGCATGTGCCACCACACCCAGCTGGGTTTTTTTTTTTTAATTTCGTTTTTAGTAGAGACAAGGTCTCCCTGCATTACCCAGGCTGCTCTCGAACTCCTGAGCTCATGCAATCCACTCACCTTGGCCTCCCAAAATGTTGGGATTACAGGCATGAGCCACCACACCCAGCCAAAATCTGTATTAAAAAAAAATGATATATAATAGTTGTCACATTTTTGGGGTACATGTGGTATTTTGATACCTGTATACAATGTGTAATGATCAAATCAGGGCACCTGGGATATCCATCACCTCAAACATTCATCTTTTGTTTGTGTTGGAAATAGTACAAATTTTCTTTTCTAGCTATTTTGAAATACAGAATAAATTATTGTTAACTATAATTTCCCTTCTGTACTACTGAATACTAGAACTTATTCCTTCTATCTTAACTGTATTTTGTACCCTTAACCAACCTCTCTTCATGCCTCCCTCCCCACTTTTCTTCCTAGCCTCTGGTAACCATTTTACTCTCTACCTCCATGAGAGCCACTTTTTTTTTGCTTTCATACATGAATGAGAACGTGCTATATTTGTTTTTCTGTGCCTGGCTTATTTCACTTAACACAATGACCTGCAGTTCCACCCATGTTGCTGCAAATGACACGATTTTGCTCTTTTTTAATGGCTGAATAATATTCCATTGAGTATATTTATATACATGATATTTTCTTTATTCACTCATCCATTGATGGACAATTCAAAACAAATTTCTATTTTTATTTTATCAACAAATTCAAGGCCAGTTTATTGGGCCAGGGGTGGTGGCTCATCCCTATAATTTCAACATTTTCAGAGGCTGAGGTAGGATAATTGCTTGAGGCCAGGAGTTCGAGACCAGCCTGAGCAACACGGTAAAACTCTGCCTCTACAAAAAATACAAAAATTAGCCAGGCATGGGGGCACATACCTGTAGTCTCAGCTACTTGGGAGGCTGAGGTGGGAGGATTGATTGAGCACAAGTGTTTGAGGCTGCAATGAGCGCCACTGCACTCCAGCCTAGGAACAAAGCAAGACGCCACCTCAAAACAAACTACCCCCACACCAGTAAAACACCAACAGCTTATTTATCAAAGATTTACTTAAGTTGTTTAACTAAAACACGTTTGGATTAATTACTATATATTTTATGATTGCCTATTTATCTAAGCTAATCCGAATAGGATTTCTTAAGGAATTTCTAGCCAAGTACACCAGATTTTACTATTTAGACACAGCATACAACACCACACATAAACACATATAGATACACACAATAAAGATCTTATAGCTTTAATTTTAGAATTTTAGTCACTAGATAAGTAAGGCATAGTAATGCAAACTCACAAGTTTATAAAAGAATAGTTGAATCCAAATTGTATTTTTGATAAAACGGGACCTGTTCATGTGGAGAAGTGTTATTTTCCCTAATAAGTAATCTAAGAAAAGCTGTGTACCAAAATTTTTAGGTAAACCATCTTGGTTTTAAATAAATCTTGTGTCCTTTTTTCCCAGTTTTAAATGAGTTTAGGGTTAAATTTTCAATTATTTACATTTTAGCTGGGACTGGCTGACTTCTATAAGAAAATCAAAATCTCCAAGTTGCCTTAAATTTTTTAGTAGCAAATCTTTCTTTTGTTTGCTGATCTGGTTTGCTTGACTAGTCAATGCAGACAGGGAAGCATTTTGGCATTTTTTAAAAAAAATTTTTTGGTCAGCTTCTCTGGCCCCTGTGTAACAGACAGACAAAGCAATTTTTATGCCAGAGATACCTTATATCATTGCTCTAAGTTCAAGATTTTGACCTATCTGATCTGAGACCATAACTTGTATAAACACATATCTCTTTATGCCCTTTTAGAATATCAATCTTTCAATTAACTGTTTCATCACCCTAAGCAATTAATAGTTAGGGAAACCTCAATTTACATTTCCAAAAGGTGTGTAGGTTGTTGACTGCCATGGAGCAGTTGTAATTTGTAAGGCCATTAATTTGAAAGCCCTTTAAGATTTTTATCCTTATCCTGGTTAAAATGCTCTAAAAAAAGGTCTAAGCAGCTTTTGAAATTAGCAACAGTGTGTTATCTTAACACAAATGAAAAAGTTAACAGGTTTAGAGTAGTCAGAAAAAAAAAATAGAGAACTAAAAAGACTACATGTTAACTCTATAGTTGGTTGCAGTTTCTAATTGAATTCTAAGAAAAAAACAAGGTTGGGGACTTCAAATGATATTCATGATGGCCATTAATTTAAAAACATGCATGAGGAAAAGCCATGTGGCCAGCTGGAGTCCCAGAAAGCTTGACATGCCTGAATGTTTGAGAATCTCATTCTGTTTCTGACTAATTTCTCCAGAGCAAAGAAAATTCTATAAATCCTGTCAGGAAGTTTACACTGGTAGTTTAGATCATGGTGACCAACCCAGTGGCTTTTAATTGGCCATATCATGCCTACTATTTAGAATGTTTATTTTTGCTCTTGGAAGATGTTCAGAAACAAGCAAGGGAAAAAGAGCCAAATCATTTACAGATACACACAACCTAACCAAAATGAAACCAAAATCAGAGTGCTCACAAAATTTTTAACCCAGCCATGCAGTTCAAACAAAATACTAAGCCAGATGCACCAAATCAAAAGTGAATTCACCAGAAAAGAATGCCTCACAGACAGAATGTAACTGTAGAAACCAGAATGTAAACTCTGTAGAAACCAGGTAATTCAAACCAGAAGGACACTTGTCTTTTACCAGAAAGGGCTTGCCAGAAATAACTTTTATAGTCCCAGGAGGGATGCAAGGTCTTTTATTTAAGATGGCCTTATAACCAAATCAGATCCCAAATAAAGTAAAAAAGAACTCACCAAAGGGAGGGAGTCCAAGAGTCCTAGAGGCGATTCACTATGGGAGAAAAGGCAACACTGAAGTCAGTCAGTACTGCACTCAATTCCACAGGCCACCGATTCATCAAAGGGGAGTTGACTTTGGCCGCACCGCTGACACCATTAATGTGAAACTAAATAACAGAGAGGGAGATTCTCTAAAAGAAAATGATATTTATTTGGGAATAGGAATTACAATGGGAATACACATGCCATAGTAAACTATGTATGTGTTCAGGAGGGTAAAAGAAGACAGTATATTTTTTTAAAATGAGAAGAATTACATAATTGGTTTGAGATAATTATTTTTGGTGACAGAGGTCAATAGCAAGGGTGATGACAGTCCAAGGTTGACAGACAATTGCTGGGTAGATGTCTACAGGAGTATTTTTTTTTCTTTTTGGTATAAGGTTGCAATGGACTTTGTGCAAGTTTGTGGTTTTTCAGAGTCTTTGGTGATAGTTCTTGTTATCAGGCATTGAGCATGAGAACCCTCTCTTCATGACCTTCTGAAGGTCTGTCTTTTAGGATTTTTAACACAAGTGGCTCCATTTTGATTCTGACAACTTTCACAGTATAATTCTATACCACTGTATGTAACTGCTCTTTACCCTTAGCAATACATCTTGGGAATTTACCCATGATTATATATCTATCTATCCAGTTTATTCTTTTTAATAGTAACATGGTGTTACATAATATTTAGTCTGTCTCCTTTGTAGGCTTGTTTGCAGAATTATAGGCAATGCTTCAAGAAATATTATTGTGCACATGGGTATTTCTCTCGGCGAGATACTGAGAAGCAGAATCACCGGACCAAAGGGTAAGCTTAGTTTTGTTTTTGGTGGATAATGATTATTGCCCTTCAAAGTGGCAGTTGCAATGAAAGGGGTTTTTTCTCTGCACTACTCTGTCTACATATCTGCTGACACTTGATATAGCCAGATTTTCTTTGCTCAATCTGATAGCTTAGAACTGGTATTTTATTATTGTTTTTACTTTTATTTCCCTGGTTGTTTAGTCTTTTAAATTTAATGACCATTTCATCTATTGTTCTGGGGCTTGCCTCTTCTTCTTTACATTTTCATATCTTTTAATCTATTTTTATTGGATTGTTCTTATGTTTGATATGTAGTAATTCTTTTTTATATCCAGTATGATAATTTGCTATACATATGTAAAATTTTTTTCTGGAGTATTGCTTCTTTTAAAAACTTTGCCTAGGGTATTGTTTATCATATATAAGTTTTATTTTTATCTAATACATCAATTAGATAAATTTCTGATACATATTCCTTGCATATATATATATTCATATTTTATGTATATTGTACTAGTGTGGGCAGAGCCTCACCCAAATCCCCTTGAGGCTTACCACTTAGCACAGCTGCCTTACCTGTGAGTATCTGTGTCTCTCCCTGACAGCTTTCTCCTCTGCTGCAGAAGAGGAATTTCTGCTCCTCATTCTGGGAGCAGTTCTGACCTTGATTGTTGTGGTTGGTCTTTAATTCTCTGCTCCTCTTGACCTTTGAGTGGACACTGGCTCCTGGAGTTTCCAGCTAGATTAGGCTCCAGTAGTGGTAATTTACTTAATAATACACGCTTTGTGTGCTGCCTTCCCTTCCTCCCCTTCCTACCAGTGATTCCTGTGGTCCTCTTTCAAATAAACTCTTTGTAGTTGGATCTTTGAGTCATGGTCTTCTTCTGGGGGAACACAAACTAAGTGCTATCTTTGAGTCAGCACTTACTCTGTGCCAGGCAGTAGCTAAGAGTCTGTTTTTATGCAATGTGTAATCACATTATCTCCATTTTGTAAATGAAGAAACCAAAGTTTAAGTTAAATAAGCTACTTGGGGATGTTCATCAAGTAAGTGACAAAAATATAATTTGAACCAAGGCCCTCTGACTTTCAAAACCCATATTTTTGACCATTAGATTCAGAAACAACTGCCTTTCTAGCATATCCCTCACTCATTTTCTCATGAAAATTCTGCTCCTTAATGGTCCTATTCAAAGGACAGTTCCTCAATAAAAGATTCCTTGGTATTATGTTCCAGTTTAGAATTAATTTTTCCCTTCCTGGATTTTCATATGACCGACTGCCTTTCTTTTGGAATGCAATACGTTGTCTTTTGTTTATTGGTGTGAATATCTCATTTTCTGTAC
Organism: Macaca mulatta; assembly: GCF_049350105.2. NCBI lineage: Eukaryota > Metazoa > Chordata > Mammalia > Primates > Cercopithecidae > Macaca > Macaca mulatta. The sequence continues at coordinate 95,835,339 of NC_133410.1, read as the reverse complement.
TGTGTAGAATAGTTCTTGGGAGCCTAACACATACCAGGGGCTTTAAATTTTTTTTTTTTTTTTTTAAGGAATGATTATAAATTCCTTTAGGGCAAGGAGTATGTCTCTATATTGCCTAGCTCATGTTTTACATTAAGCAGTTCAATGAGAGCTCATTGGATTGAAGTTCAGGAACAAGATCATCTGCTAGAGGACATAGCATATACACTTTAGAAAGGACAGAATTGGGGAAGTAATTTATAGATATTGACACAATAAATAGGCTAGTTCATGACCTAAAGAAATTTGAAAATGAGTACAGTTTAAATTGGCCTATACGTTTGTGAATCCAGCTAAAGGCTAATCCAGTGTGTTCATAGGATATCTTTCCATACCTCTTCTGTTCCTAGTCTAGTACTAGGCATTATTGTATAATGGAAAGACACCCATAAAAGAAAAGAAATATCTGAGGCTCTCATGTCTTCGGCAGGAGTTCAGATTTAAGAGAATAAATTAAAAAAGGAAACTTTTTTTTTAAAACAGGATCTCACTTTGTTGCGGAGGCTGAAGTGCGGTGGTGTGATCATAGCTCACTATAGCCTTGAACTAGGCTCAAACAATCTTCCCACCTCAGCCTCCTGATAAACTGGGATTACAGATGCATGCCACCACACTCAGATAATTTTTAAATTTTTGGTAGAGATGAGGTCTCTCTATGTTGCCCAGGTTGGTCTTGAGCTCCTGGGCTCAAGCAATCCTCCTGCCTTGGCTTCCCAAAATGTTGGGATTATAGATGTGAGCCACCTTGCCTTGCCCATTTTAAAAAAATAATTTAAACTTTTATTTTAGATTCAGGGGGTACATGGGCAGGTTATATGGGCATATTGTATGATGCTGAAAGGAAACTTTAAAATAAATTATCAAAGAGTAGACGATTCGTTTGAAAAAATGTGTATTAAATTGCTGAAGCACTATAGAGGAATGATAAGAATGTGCTGTTGGCTAGCCAGGGAAGACTTCCAGAAATAGGTGAAGGTTGAACCAAAACAATTATGTGATGGTTGCTATTTGGTAGAAAGCAGTGAGCAAAGCACTTTGGTTAGCATGAAAAAATAGTGCAGGGTCTAGATTTAGTGTGTTGTATTTATGGAGGATGCAGAGTGGATGGGCTTTGCTGGTGGAAGGACTTTGCTGTGTGTGCTTAATACCCCCCAAAGGGGGACTCTAGGCAAACTCGGAGGCAGGTGAAATTGGACTTGAGAGTTCTAGCACATGAATCTTTCAGTACTTCTTTTCCTCTTCTGGCTTTTCTTCCTTTCCATCCCTCACCCCAGCCAGTCATCGTGTGTCTTATTGCCAGCTCTCACTTAGGCATATGCTCACTTAGGTGTAGATAATGATGGTTTACAATTTGAAACAGTAAATCAATTGGAGGGTGGGGTGGAAAGAGGAGGACAGGGAAAAAGTTTTGCTAGTTAAGATATACATATTAGCAAAGGAATAGGTGTGAATATTTACAGACAACTTGATGAAAAGGCAGTGGTTTCGTTTGGCTAGGGTAGTGAGCTTCCTAATGTTATTGAGTAAGAGCACCCCTTGTTAATAAGAAAAAATTGGTAGGTTCCTACATAATAGTAACTGTACTACTAGTATCCTTGGGAAAAATACATGTTGATAAGATTACTTTGAATTAATACATTTTAAAGTAATAGTATATATGGTGGTTAATTTAGTTTATAGACAGCAGTCGGAAGGATGTGGATTCACAGACCCCTTTACATTACTTGACTACTTCCCAGATCTTTCCCACAGGTTGGATTTCACTGGGCTAGCATAGGATTTCTGTAGGGAGGTTCATTCTGTGAGACTCATTTATTCATTCACTCAAGAAATATTTATTGAACTAAGTGCAGTATGCTCTTTTAGGCTCTGGGAAAATAGTTGGAAAAGAAAGTAAGACCCTCCTTCAGGGTGCTTATATTTTAGTGAGAAGAGACAGTAAAAAATATTATACAAATAACTATGATATTTCTAATGGTGTTAAGTGTTACAGATAATAGGGATTATCTGGGTAGGCTGGGAGGAATGTTACTTAGATAGACTGGAGAGAGAACTCTCTAGTATGGTGACATTTGAATAGACATTTGAATGAATTAGGGAGGGCCCTGTAGGTCTCAGGAAGAAGAGTGGAATGCATACAAAGCCCAAGAGGTGGGAGCATGTTTGCTGTCCTTGGATAACAGCAAAAAGACTGGTGTGGCTAGAGTAGGATTAGGGAGATGAATAATTAATTGTGGTAGATGATGGAGTCTGGTAGTGCATAGCCGTATTATATAGGATCTTGCAGGCCATTGTAAGCACTTTGAATTTTACCCTAAATGAGATTTTTAAAAAGCCACTGGAGGATTTAAATCAGAATAGTGACATAATCTGAAATGTTTTAAAAGAATCACCATGGCTGTTTGTTAAATAGATGATTAGGTAAGCTTTGAAGCAAGAGACCAACTATAGAAATCCAGGCTACAGATTAATTCTCAAATGCTTCTGATTGGTTGAATAAGATGAGGATAGAGAACTGACCCTTGGATTTGCAATGGAGAGGTTACTAAATTTATCAGTTGGTACCCATAGATGGGAAGAATTCTTTTTTATAATTTTATAAATTATAAAAAATTATGTATAAATTATTATAGATAAAAAGTCTGATAAATTTTAGGTACTCATTTCAACAATGTAATTGGAAAAGTATGGAGGCTGGAAGTAAAGTAGCAAAGGTGAGAATGGAAATGACATTTCAGAGTGTGAACTGGAAGAACTAGGCAATTGAAGGAATACAGAGCCAGAGACAAAAGAGTCTAAGTTAAAATTTTGAAATTGTGTGATGAGAAAAATGGTGGTTCCATCAACAGAATTCAGAATGTCAGGAACAGAATGAGGTTGTTTGGGAAAGATGATACCCTTAACTTTGGATGTCATGGTTTTGAAATTTTAGACATCTAGGTTGATCTCATAGCTCACCTTTAAATTATTATTCTTCAATCCTCTTCCAGCAGTCCCTCTTTTAGAAGGCATTATAGCATTGGAAACTATAATCTCTTGAACTGAAGGATCCCATCCTTCTTCCTAGAATAAACCTTTGTTACTTGACTCTGTAGTCTGTATTGATGATTCACACAGAACAAACCTCACGAAAAAGTCTGTTATTTTTATTTATTTATGTGCTAGGTTTGAGGTGTTGGTGGTGAATTTTGGCAAAAATGTCTTTTAGAATGGAAATGTAAGTCCAGAATAAAGAAGAGAGATAAACGTTGACTGAAATGTGGGAGTCATTTTCTATCAAACTAAATAAAAACTCTTTAAAGGAAAGAATGTACCAAAGAGAATATTAACTATAGGTGCCAGAATAATCCTCTGTAGTAGGAAAGTTAATTTGACATGTGGAGGAGAGGCAATGTACATTTAAAACTATCAAGAACATACCTTGAAAACTTTGCATTTGGCCAATCACCTTGATGGGCCATATTACAGTGTAAAATAAAACTCAGAGCATGCTGAGGTATAGGAGTGATATAAAGAGAAACAAGAAGTTTTACGAGTTTCAAAGGAACGGTCAAGAGAAATGTACTTCATATTAAGTCAATGCAAAGTAAAGCTAAGGAAATATGCACCAGAGAATTCAGCAGAAGCAAGAAATCCAAGGAAGAAGTGACTGAGAGTGATGTTAAGCTTCTTTAGAATTCATGAAGATATTTCAGGAGTGAGTTGAGAAATGCTGTTTTCCATTATATTCTGAATGGGTATTCTTCCCATTTTAATTTATAACATAAAAATATATGGCAATGGAATGGGGGTGGTTACTATTTTGGGGACATCCAAGTTGTAAATGTATGAGTCACAGCACATTTAGAGGAGAAAAAAAAAATGGAGATCAAAAAGTAGCCATTAAAGAGGCAGAAGAAAATGGTTTCAGAATATTTCTAAAACTTGGATGACTTTATACTTGAACGGTTAAAATGGCATGAAATCCATTTACCTTTAAAAGACCCTCCAGTGCTGCCATGCAATGCCCTGCCATTTTGTTGTGGTTGTTGTTAAGGGATTAATTAATTTCCATAATAGTCTTTACTTTCAACTCAGGAGAATGTTAACTTTGTGCTTTTTTGGGACAATTATGGATATGAGTCTCCTTTATCTTCCATGTAAACCTGACTAAACCACAGGTTCTCAAATTGACCGAATTAGAAGTTGGAGGAAAAATTCAACTATGCATTTTTTGAGTGAAGGATACTCATCACTTCATTCTCTGACACAATGTAATGTTGAACCCAGTTGGTATGTCTTTCAAAACTGACATGGAGTCTGTTCTTGACTGCGCAGTTGTGTGTGTGTGTGTGTGTGTGCACGTGCACACAAATGCATGTTTTCTCTTTTAAGGCTATTACTTCTCTTTGAAACAGAATACCCTGGGTAAGTTATAGATGGATATTATGGATTTAACCCAACTAATTGTAAAAGAGTGAATCCTTCTTACCAGCAGGGCTCTTCCTATTTCCTAATTCTCATTCTGCTACACACAAGGAAACACTAGGATACAGAACTGTTTGAACTTGAAAAAGAGCTCCATGTCACACAGTAAAATGATATTTTAGTTTTACACTGTAGACTAGAATGTATAGTGTAAATGATTCCTTGGTTCAGAAAAAATATATAATGCTAATATATGCTTATTAAATAAAGATAGTTGTATACTACTTGGTTGAAAGCTGTTGAAGACGATTTATAAAATAGCATGCACCTGAATATAGGGCCCAGAGAAACTTAAGAACTATTACCTGAAATAACTTTCAAGGTTTTTAATCTATTGTTTTAATTTCCTGTGGAATTCAGGTCATTGTTGCTAATTTCAATTGAAAGAGACTCAACTAAAAGTTTTTTTTTTTTGTTTTGTTTTTGGTTTGTTTGTTTGTTTTTCAGGTCGTAGAGTTTCACATCACTGACATGAAATCTTCATCCACATAAGAAAGTGTAAAGAATTTCATATGTTTACCAAAGTATCATGTTTTTACCATTACCCTAACCTTCTAATCTGTTTATATTTTTAAGTGTTAACAGATTTCAAATACTTATTAGAGAAAAAACAATGTTCTATTAAGGAGCTTCAGGTGTTTGCTTTGTAGATGTGGTATACAGATTTAAATTGTGCTGGGATTTATATTTTTTACCTAATGTGTATCCATAGCTATTTTGGCTGTAGCAACACGGCTTTCATTTTGCATAACTAATAAAAGTAGCTGATGAGTCAGTCTAATGATATTGCTTTGTGCTTCTTTAGAATCTTTCATCTGCAGCTCACTAAATGCTTTGTAAACATTAATTAAACATCACAACACACATTGGAGGAAAGGTTAGTATTATTATCCTTTTATGGAGAAACATATATAGAGGGCCTAGGTAAGGCAAATATTAAATATATAGAACTGAGTTCTACAGGATACAGGTGCCAATAATGCTTCTTCCTGGGCACAGAGAAAGGAGCACAGGTGTAATTACAACAAAACCCCCAAAGTTTATGGGGAACTTGAGTTTCAGGAAACTCAGAAAGCTTTGTGAAATAAATTTCAGAGATTATGTATTAAACTGAAGTTTCTAGTTAGAAGAGTGTGTACTACACAGCACCCAAACTTATCTTTTTCCTGATGGAGTGGAAAATCAGGTCAGGATTACTGCAACGTGCTTGAACTTAATAACTGAAAATAGAATCATATGATCTGGGTGTTCTAGCACAGCCCGATTTCAAATAAGCTGATCTGCTTCTCCCATAAGTGGATTCAAACTATTCTTATTGTCTGACCTAATTTTTAGTTTTGAGGATAAAATCACCATAGCTATTATGGCCAGTTTTGAAGCTTTATTTCTATATCCTAAAATAAAGTGGGTATTGACCAATTATCACACAATTTGGGCAATTCAGATGGCTGGCAAATCAGTTGTTCAATTGCTAGTAACACAGATAGGAATTCAGTAAGATGGAATTTTATATTTCTTTCATAAAAGGAAGTCTGAAGAGAGGCTTATATGGTAGCTCTAAAGTGGTGTCAGTCACTCAGGCGCTTTTAGTTTTCTTCCATTCCCAAGGTTTTCACATGGTCCAAGATGGTTGCTGGGATCCCAGACAGACATCACATATGTCTTCTAATCAGGGAGGAAGCAGAAAGGACAAAAAGACATACTTCAGCTGTTTGTCTTAAGGAACTTTCTCTAAAGGCCCACTTACTCTTTACCAACCATCCCTGTCTGCAGGAGAGATTGGCAAATGCAGTCATTTAGCTGGATACATCACTACTTGGAATAAAATTAAAGTTCTTAAAGTTCTATCATTAAGGAAAAAGAAGAGAATAGATGTTGTGTAGGTGACTAGTTGTTTTAGCTATAGCAAGCAAGAAAAATCAATGATTAAAGCAAAAAACAAATCCTCTTTGGATAGTGAATTATATGGTTTGACTCTTTGTCTAACTGATATTGACTGAACAATATATACATTTCCAGTGTGTTTCGTGACCTGGAGGCACGCCTATGGGCGTGTATGTGTGGCCCTGGCAAGAAAATAACCTAACCAACAAGTGCATCAGCAGAATTGTCTGGAAATGTTCTTGCTGTGTTCCTCCCCACCCTGTTTTTGGTCATGCACTGAAGTCAAGGTTCCTGGTGTGCTTGCAACTTAGCTGCTGGTAAAGTTAGGCAGGTCCAGGGCAGTGTAAATCTCCTCTGAACTGTTTGATTGTGATAAGCTGGAATATAAAGCTACTTTTCCTTTTGTACAACTTTTTATTCTGTGTTCTATATGAGTGTGCATCTCTGTGTGTGTTATCCTGAGGTTTGCCTACTCCTTACTCCCCAGACACTGATTTTGGGAGGAGTTTGAAAGCATAGTAATGGCTTACTTGCTTGAAAGAAATATTTCGTTTAACACAATTGTAATCGCAAAAGGTTGTGAATATTAACTTACACTTCTTTATAGTTGGATGTGGCAACTATAGTTGGATGTGGCAAATGATCCATTACACATTTGAATTAAACCTATGGTCAAGTGAGCTTTAAGAAGAGGTTAATTTGGAGACACGGTCTGAAACAGTGCATGTTTTAGTTCTTCACAAATATTAAGAACTTTGTTATTTCACTTTCTTTGAGTGCCACTTTGGTGTTCCACAACTTCATCTATACAGATAAACAGATAAGGGTCTGAAGAAATGAAAAGGGCTGTTAAGGTTAGCTATAAATGATGTTTGGCGATCAGAGAGTCCCTCTAGTGGTAGCTAGCATAAATACGCTTAGGCAACAACAAATAGTGTGCTGTACCCTACATATTTGTGGTGGTGACCTACGGTTTATAAAGCCACCTCAATTTAATTCTAAATTCTTATTATAGCAGGGCTGTTTTTGAGTCAACTCTCAGTAAACATTTTTAGTATTTTGTTTTCTTAACGTAGATTTGGGAGCTTGTGGATCATCGTCTTAATGAACCTAGTCTCCTTTGTTTCTGTGTGTATGGACTTCCACTTTCTTCTTATCTAAAAGCCACAACCAGTCATTTTTCAGGGCACTCAGTTTGGCGAAGTTTTAAGAGTCTCCAAAATGATGCCTCTGTTGTTAGTCCTTGTATTTGGCATATAACTAGGGTGAGATAAAATAATCAAACCGATGAAGATCAAAATGTCAGGTTTATTATCAATAAAAGTGATATTGAAGAATGTGGCTCAGTTGTGTGGTAACAGTAGGTTTCCTAGGACTGCACCAGAAATAGCCATTTTTCTGGTTGCCTGCCAGGCCTTGCTCTGCAGGGCTAGTCCCTTTTACATAAAGTGACACATAATTTGTTGTGCAAACCAAGACACTTTTGAGAGTTGAAGGGGGCACCGATAGGATGAAATGCCAGGACTGTCCTGAAAACTGTGGCATAAAGCCACTGACTTTAATCTCATGACAGTAGCCAAAAGAGAAAGCAAATTGTCTTCAGGCAGACAGATCCCTGAGAGAAAGAGGAGAAAGGAGCTTAGCTCAGCATACTCAGTTGCTTCTCCCTAACACACCAATTAGATAAATCAATTCTTTACCCTTGAAGAGAAGTAAGGGATGGTCCAAGAAGCCAGCTGTGCTCGTGGAAAATCCATCCATAGATTCCACAGGGGTATGGAATGGGGGTTTTTCTCATCAGCCCTGCTCCTAATATTTGCACAGCCAGAGTGGGGTGCTCTAGGCATAGGACTGAGGAGTGCAGTGCAAGTGCTGATTGTTAGCATATCTTCTCAACTTCATATTTAATGGTATGATGCTTGGTACATTCGAAATTGGCCATGGTAGGAGTTCTGGCAAATTACAAACCAGGGCTTTCTTTCCCCCTTTCCAGAAGAGCTGGTTGTTAAAAAATCATCAGCACACCACTTAGCCCTGGACTAGAATTTTATTTCCACTGGGTTTTATGGCTTAGACTTCCCACTGCCCCCACCAGCTGGGAAAGATGTCTGTGATCAGTGATCATAGGCACATTTGTTATTGCCATGAAAAACTCCAACCTCTGCACCTTCTATATGCCTCATAGGGATGCACTCCATCGGTCCTGCTTCACATGGCCTTGACAGCCGCAGTGTAGTGTGTGCTCCAAGTCTTCTGACCTGGCAGAGCCAAGGAGCCTGAGGATAGGTTTTCAATTTGGCACAGAGATTGGCCATTCAGTGCATGCCTGCATAGTTCCTTGCCAAGTCTACGGAAATGGAAAGTGTGACTTTGATGCTTTTAGAATCTTCCAGGCATTGATGATGAGAAACGGGATTCTTCATAGGGGAAGTGAAATTCCTGACAATAGCATTATCAGTAGAGCCGTAAAGTAGCTGAGTTTTAGAAGTTAGAAGCTCTGAATTTGAGTCCTGTTTATGTGAAATATAACTAAACTTTGTAAACAAATTTTTACTGCTTGGAGTGTTGGTTTTTTATGAAGCGGGAACAATATTCTCCCATAAAAATAAGATTTTGAGGATAAAACGAAATAGCATGTGAAAATGAGTTATAAATCTTAAAGAGCTAGGTTAATGTAAAGCATAAGCATTATAAGGAAAGTGTGTATTTGGTGGCAAAAGGAGAGATTAGTTAGTGCTGACATTTTAGCTAATTATTTGCAGGATGAGAGGCAGAACTGGATTATCTGGATTATCTATAAGGCTGACTAAGCGTGTGCTTAGCCCTCCAGCAAACGAGTATTGAGTAATGTTTTTTGTTGGGGGGTGGGGATTAAATATTTCTCCTCTAACTCCCCTGAACAAATTAATTATCATTGGAAATATAAATTTGTTGGATTTCTTTATGCTTATTTTATGGTTTATTGTTTTAAAATTGTAATTTGTAAGGGAGTTGGGGTATTGGGGGTATTGCATTCTTAAAAAGCACTTAGAATCTCTTAAAAAACTTAACCTAGTCATAGTTTCCACTTGTATTCTTGTGCCTTTCAATGCCTTGAAAAGATCTGGGGTGAAGGAAGACTTCAGGGGTATATGCTGTATTATGTACTTTGTATAGGTCACACAAGGGCTGTATTTTTCCTTCACATTATAGGCAGATTCCAAATATAAAATTAATTTACTATGAAGTTTCCTAGTAAAACACAAAATAAATAATATATAACATTGAATAAGAACTATGTTTGATATTTTAAAAAGAACTTAAAAATGGAAATCTTCCAGGTTCAAGGCCAGTTTTTTAGGTTCGGGTTTTTCAAATGCATATTGGCTTCCCTCTAGTGGTAGCTGAGGCAAACTGAACCAAAACCCGGGGCACAAAGCTGGTCTCTGCATCAAAAATAGAGTGTTCAACATCTAAGTCTCTATTTTAATGGCTGGAAAGGATGTAGCTAATCTCAAGTTTTGCATTATTTAGATCCTTGGGTTAATTTGAAGTTGTTGTCCCTATAGTGTTTGGGCTTTTTTGAATTTTTCTTGTGTTTATTTTTGGTTAATGGAGTGTGTATGTGTGTTCTTTTCCACAAAAATGAAGCCCTTTGTTTACTTTTACATTTCAAGTTTTTGATGCTTTATGTAATATCTTCTGGCATGAATTATAGAAAACAATGTGTCAATAAGTATTTGGTAAAACTTGAGATTATTCTTATAGGTTTTTTTTTTGGTAAAAATCAGTATATGCAAAAAATTCAACCTGGATCCGATGATGCCTCTAGATCTAACTAGCAATTTTCAGAAAAGCCAGAAGATGGACAAACATGTTAAAATACCAAGATGTAATCAGCCAGTCGAACTCAGACTGAGAAAGTTCGTAGGACATAAAAGCACATTTTTTCAACAAATACGTTGCAAGACGGGGAAAAAGGGAGACAAAAATGGAACACGAAAATTAAAAGATATTTAAAATACAATAATTTACCATATCTCATCCTTGTTTGGATCCTGATTAAATAAACACCATGAAAAACCCCTATTTGTAAGATATATGAGACAATTAAAATGTTGACACTACATGTTTGATATTATTAAGGAATTATTTTTAGATGTAATAATGGTATTTTAGTTGTGTTAGTTTTGTTATAAAGACAAGCTATTGCATTTTAGAGATTCATCCTGAAATATTTATAAGTGAAATTATATGATATCTGGGATTTCCTTCAAAATAGTCTCAAGGGAATGGATAGATGGGGATGTGGATAGGGTAGATTGGCCATGGGCCTGGTACTGGATGGTTATCTGGGAATTCATGAAACTATTTTATCTACTTTTGAGTATGTTTAAAATTCTCCATAATAAAACATTTTAAAATACCAATAAATTGGTTATAGTACCTTTAATAACAGCAATGCAAATAAATGCCTCCCATCTTACCATATCATTAAACATCATTGTTTTATGGACTACATCCTCAACCCAAGCCAACCTTGCTTTAGGCCTCATGTTGGAGATATACCCTAAACTTGTTGGAGCAGCCCTGAGGAGTCTGACTCTGTCTAAAGTGATATGTTGGACCTCTAAGAAATTGTGTTAGTTTTTCTGGACCTTAATTCTAATATGAACCAAAAGGCCAAGGTTTCTTAGGGAAGACACCATGAAATAAGCTCAAGTTATCCAACTCCTTAAGATTGAATCAACATCAACTTAAGGAAAAGTGAGCAAATATGTAGTTATTGATGCATAAAATATGTGAAGTTTTTTTTTGTTTTGTTTTGCTTTTTGTTTGTTTGTTTGTTTTTGAGACAGAGTCTCGCTCTGTCGCCCAGGCTGCAGTGCAGTGATGAGATCTCGGCTCACTGCAACCTCCGCTTCCCAGGTTCACGCCATTCTCTTGCCTCAGCCTCCTGAATAGCTGGGACAACAGGCGCCCGCCACCACGGCCAACTAGTTTTTTGTATTTTTAGTAGAGATGGGGTTTTACCATGTTGGCCAGGATGGTCTCAATCTCTTGACCTCGTGATCCACTCGCCTCAGCCTCCCAAAGTGCTGAGATTACAGGCGTGAGCCACCGTGCCTGACCATGAAGCATTTTGAAGTTAGAGAAATGGTGACAAAGAACAGGCCATTCACGGACCCCAGTATTCACATTCCCTTAGCTCCAGGTGTTCAGTCTTCTCATACAGATATCCCCTCCAGCTCTTTTCCCTTTTCCACCCAACTGACCATGGCCTTCTGCCTTATCTCAGCCCATGTGGAAGGCCAGTCCCCTACCTGTTCCAAGGAGGCTGAGTACTGCATTCTTTACCTAGAGTTTCCTGGATCCTTGCTCTGAACATACTGTCCATGTGGACCCAGAGTACTGCTGTCCTGCCAGACTTCCACTGCCCCCTTCTGGTGTAATACTCCTTCTCCCTACTCACAAACAGGGAAGATTGGACCCACTGCATCCTGTTGTTGATCTGAAATAAGGATTTAAAACCTAGTGAATAGCTGGTGTAGGCTGCATGTCCATTACTAAGCTGCATGGAGAAAGAAGCCAGAGAACTTGGAAAGAGAAATTGCAAGTTCTATCTACTGACAGTTGATTTCCCAATGCCTAAACTTTTAAGGTCTACATTCATCTTACATAGAAGCTGAGGGTTCTATAGGGAAAACCATAGGGAAAACCTCCCTGCTCTGAAATTTCTCTCCTTCCTAGATGTTATGGTGCCTTTAATATTCCCAGTGGAAATCATGTGGGGTAGGAGATGGCTGGGCTGTCTGTCAGGAAAGGCAGGCTTAAGACTTTACCTTCTCTTGGGTATTGGGAAAAGAAAGGTAGAAGGGACTACAAACACTTATACGTGCTCTTTTTAAAAACAATTAACAATTTAAAAACCTCCAGCCAAGCAGGGAAGCTGATAAAACTATCTGTGTCTTCATCAACCGTAGCAACCATTCACAGGGATATTCTTATAACTAAAGAGAAAAGCATGAGGAAGTGGGGTTTCCTAACCATAGGGCTTCCTTCCAGGCAGGGTACGAGTGAAGAGGGAGAGTGAGCTAAATGTGCTAAGGCCCCAAATGACAGAAAGGCTGTCCTGAAGGTTATCACATCTGAAGCAGCCAGAAGCCAATTTCAAAGTGGAGTAGATTCTAGGATCCAGGACAAAGTAAAGACAGCCCAAATTAAATCTGAAATCAAATGGAGAAAGGGAAATGCAATAAAGAAGAGGATCTCGAGTAACAATCTAGAATATATGAGAGACCTTTTAAAATTTGCTTTTTTGTGTGTGCAGATAAATTAATCTAGCATAAGGAGTTAAGATCAATTGAACAAATAATGACTTACTAGGACACCCCTGATAAAAGAAAAACTTCAGCCAAATTAAATTTAAAGGAGTTTAATTGAGCAACGAACGATTCACAAATCAGGCAGCCCTCAGAATCACAGCAGATTCACAGACTCCAGGGGTGCCTCATGGTCAGAACAAATTTATAGACAAAAAAAAAAAAAAAAACCGTACAGGAAACGGAAGTGAGGTCAGAAACAGTGAGATTGGTTACAACTCAGCATTTGCCTTATTTGAACACAGCTTGAACATTCAGCAGTCTATGAATGGTTGAAGTATGGCCCCTGGGATTGGCTAACACTCAGCTATTGTCACAGGTGCATACTACTAAGTTAGGTTTTCAACTTTGTCTGACTATTAAGCTAGATTACAGTTCATCCACAAGGACTCAAATATAGAAGTATGGAGTCCTTCTCAGGTCATATTTAGTTTGCTTTAACACCTTTCATACTTAACATTCATTTTAAAATTATAGTTTTTGGGTGCCTTCATTTCTAGAAGTAATAGGTATTTGTCAGCATATTTCCCAAACCTAAAAGCAAAACATACAATCCTATAGTGGGTCCAGATTTTTTAAAAATCAAGGTCAGTTTGGGAAATTTCATCCACCGTAGTAATTTGAGATCAAGAGAACATATACCGTTATTGAGCACCTGCTCTTCTCCCAGGCCTTTGTTAAGCATTTTACATTAATTATCTCATTTAATTTCCACCTTGGGAAATAAGCAAAAATTACTCTCACTTTACTGATATGAAAACTAGCGCCTACTGAAATCCAGTGACTTGCCAAGGTCATATAGCTCACAAGTATGATGGTGCAAGAATTTGAACTCATGGAGTCTAGCTCCAAAGCCTAGACACTGAAACCATTTTGCTGCAGAACTAACAAGGATAGATGAATATTTTTATTTGGCAAGAAGAATAGGGAATGTGTATTCTATTCATACAGGATGCCCAAGAATCAGATGTTTACTTAGGGAAGGGAAAAGGAGAATGGAAACAATTGTCCACAGCTCCGGAGTTAAATGCTTCCTAAAACACTGCTTTTCCTATACTGAACTGTCTGCAGGTGTTACAGGATCCTAACTCTTATCATTCTTTCTCAAGACCTACCTTCTGGGTAACTGCTATTTTAGCAATTGCACCTTGAATCTGAAGACAGTATTCCTACTTCTCTTACCCTTAGAAAAAACCTCATATACTGCAATTTTGAGAACCAATTTAGTCATTTCACATCTGAATGTGTAAATCAAACTTCTCTACTGTTATTAAGAAAAAGCAGAGGTGATAGTTATTAACAAACTGCTGTCTGCAGAAAAATGGAATGAAGTAACCTATTCATTGGGACTACATTAATTTTTTCTTTTTGTTGTTAAGAATACTTGCCAGGAAGGAAGAGACCTGAGTTAGAAACTGGAGAGGAAATTCATACCTAGTCACAGTCTCTAGCCTTTATGTAAGCTTAAAAAAAAAAAAAATCACACACACACACACACACACACAAACACAAAACAAAACAAAACAAAACAAAAAACCAAAAACCCGTTTTCTTTTGCTGTTAGGAAAAATAAAAAGACTTGTATATGCTTGAAAAACTATAGAATAAAATAATAATAAATCATAAACAACAACCAAAAAACACTTGTTTTAAAGTTTAAGCATTAAAGTGATAACATTTTCCTACTGAGAAATAAAAATGGATTATTAACTGATATCCCAAATGGACATATATGCTTCAGTTTAGAGACTTTCTTACCAGGTGATAAGGCCTGAGGGGAAAATAATCCCTATATCAAAGCGCTGGAGCCAGAGCTGCTGGGAGATAATATCCTGTGAAACCACATATTTTGATTCACTCACAGCCTGGCAGTAAAGAGGAGTGTCTGGAATTTTTAACTCTGGTGAGCATGTAGGTTCATAGTCACAATCTTCAGAACTGGGGTTAGGATCATGAGGGTATAACAAAGCTCCACTGCAATGGCAAAGGGAGCTGCTTGAGAGACACAGCAGGATCTAATCCTGAGCAGGTACTCTGGCACCATCAACCATGTGATGCCCTTGTTGGACAGGTACGCTTGCCCCTCACTCTGGGAGTGCCACTGTCCTTCCTGCCCTGCGGAGCTGTCTGTGTGCAAAGTCAATTTTGTTGCACTTACGTTTGAGGAACTTGTATCCTTTGCCTGTGTCTGTGGAATGCTTTCATCTATCACAGCACTACTACTCTGACTGCCATACTTTGCTCTCGCCTCTCATCCACACAACTCAACCCATGCCCCCCATGCCTGGGATAGCCAAGAATCCAGACTTTTGCAGGCAGTAGATTACATCTTTATATAAAAACAAACAAGCTAACTAGCTGATTTTGAGGGCTGAGGGAATTTAGCTAGACAGCACATTGTAAAATCAGGGACTCTGTCTTACTCATCCTTTTTTCCCCAGTACCTAACAGAGTATCTGGTACCTGGTAGTATGTAAAGTTTAGGAGCTAAATAAATCATTCTTGCTTTCCTTCTTAAGTTGGAACTGACTAGTAGATAGACACAGGAATCAGATAGCTGGCAATCAACAGGCTGCTGTTAGCACATAAGTTACCTTTATTCAGATTAGAAAAACCTCCTTTTTTTCCCTTTGAGCATGTGAATTAGAAGAAAACACCCACTCCTGGAAGATGATTTTAAAGAACTGTCTCTGCGTGGGTGAATTAGAAGGACGGTACCAGGAAACTGGCTTGGTGCGCAGAAGCTGGGCTGGACTTTAGTCCGTACTTATCTCCCAGGCCAGTGCCATTTTGTGGGGTAACTCTGGAGATCAAAGTAGAAGGGAGTTTTTGTTTTTGTTTCTTTAAATTTTGTAAAAGTTGAATTAGAGTATATTGCATGGAGGGCCATCTGATCTTGCATTAATTGAATTTACTTTTCAAAGTAGTAGGATTCTCCTTATAGGGCTAGAACTTGGCCCGTACACTTACCACATAGTACGGAGTCAACCAGGATGCCCTCCCTGGACCAACAGTTGTGAAGAAGTGAGGCCCAGAAAAGCCTCTGTCAAGCTTGCTCAGTTCTTTCTCCTCAAGTCTGCAATAATAGACTTCATTTCTTTCCCTTAGGAGGAATGAAGGAATGTGGGGAGGGAGACCAAAGATATTACAGTAGTTCTTACTCTTGGAATCACAGGAATAGGAGAAAGGAGCTTCTTAGTGGCATAAGTACTCAATTAATGTTTCCTGAATGAGTGGATAAATTTAAGACTAAGCAGGTATGCTATTTATTGTATAAATTTAACTAGGAAAAAACAGTGGTAGAATAGCCAGGAGGAAAGTTTTGTGGGCAAAATGAATATTTTGTGTTTTGCTAATGTGTTGGGAGTATGTGAACCATACTTGGCTTGTTATTTGGAGGGCTTGGTTAGACCATGATGCTGGAGATCGGGGGACTGACTACTGAGAGTGGAACAGAAAAGAGCCTTTGAAGAGCTTGAGTGTTCAGAGAATGAGTTGGAAGAGACTCAGGATGTGTGGATTTTGGTGGAGAAAGATTAATTTTGATTGGGAAAGATTAATCAACTTGTTCAGAAACCATTTAGAATTGACTAGAGGAGAGGAGATGAGAAGGAGTTAGATCAGTGACTTCTTAGCCTGGGTACCTTTGAGCAGACTCTAGCTCTAGGGGATATAATGATGGGTGCTTTTGTTCCTTGAGAGGAGGAAAAAAAGGGACAAACCCATGAATTCTCCAAATGCTGCTTCAGGAAAAATCTTTTCCCTTTTTGGTGTTGGTTACAATGCTGCATACAGGAAAGAATAAGGAGGTGAGGAGGCTTATTTTGGGGCCTGTTTTTGGAGACTGTGTGTGCTATCTTATTTATTACACTTCAATTACATCACTAATTCATATTAGTTTATCAGTTTAGTCAAGGATTTTGAGGTCCCAAAACATACGAAACAAATGAGTTTCGATGGCGGAGAAAAGATCAGCCTTTGAATGGGGAGTGGATGACACTGGGATGAAGACGGACAGCCAGGAGGTAGGAGGAGAGCAGCGCCTACTTTGAGGTACTTGAGTCTATAATTAGTTATCTATTACTGCATAAATAATTATCCCAAGACTTACTGGCTTAAAATGGCAGTCATTATTTAGCTCACAATTAAGGTATGGGATCAGCGTGGTGGTTGTCCTGGCTTAGCTGGGTTTACTCACGAGTCTGTAGTCATCTGCCACTTCCGGATAAGTTGCTGGGTCAGCTAGGGGTTGGCTGGTCCTGTATGGCTTCCCTCAGATGTCAGGTGGCTGTTGGCTAGAGTATCTTGGTTCTCCTCCAGTGGCCTCCGCATAACACTGGACTGAAAATTGCTGGTTTCAAGTTTCCAGGTGCAGCAAGAGAACAAGCCCAAATGCGCAAACACTTTTCAAGCCTCTGCTTCATCTTTGCTAATGTCACATTTGGCAGGTCCTGTGGCCAAACCCAGATTCAAAAGGTATCTCTTGATGGGAGGAGCTACACTGCCACAGGGAAGGAAAGAATCTGAGGTTATTTTTACCACTTACTCTAGGATCCTAGGCTGAGGTGAGGACTGCAGTTGGAAGCTGATGGAAGAGAAAGGTGCAGAAATGGGGAAGGGTGGGCGGTACCGACCATCTTTGTCTATTTCACAGCCTTTCTGGGGCTGTCCTAACGTGGTCTACGTGCCATTGTGTAGTGCAAAGAACTCTGGAGGTATCCACAGGCAGATTCAGAAACCAGTTAGAATAAAAAATCACCGGGGAAAGGAAAAACTAATAGAAGAAAGGAGTGTGGGTGATTAGAGGATACATATCATAAGATAATTTTAAAATGTTGCCCAAGACAGCCTTAACTATTATTCCAACTCAATCCAGTAACCTAGTTCTGATATTACCCTCCCGATATCTGGATGGGAAAACTGGGTAAGGGGATATGATCCAACTCATAAAATTTTGCACAAGGGGCTTGAGGAAACCAGGAACAATGCTTATTGAAGCTGGAACTATACACTGATGAAAAGGTATCATTTCCCTTACTGTTGGAAAAAACCAGGCACATCTTACAATAGGTTCTTTTTCATCAGCTGTGTTGAGAGAATAAAAGGATAATGTCTGTGGCCAATATTACTGAATTGTGCTTGCTAGAGCCTTAATGAGATGATTAATGATCTGAGCAGAGCATCATTCAGATACGGGAGGAGGTAGGGGAATGGGGTGAGGGAGCTGCTTTTTCTTCAATGAGCTCATCTGTCAAGGGACTGAATTAAGACGGCAAGTGGAGCCAAGGGAGAAACTTGCCTCATTCTCTCCCCATCTGGGCCTCCTCTCCTCTCTTCTGCCCTGCTGTCTTCTAGGTAGTATCAGACCTTGAGGCCTCTGAGTCCCAATTTCTCCTCAGTAAAATGAGGACAATAATCTCTCTCTCTCTCTCTCATACTATTGTGCAGTCTACCTTAACATCAAGGCCTAAACTTTACACCACTCAGAACTCCTTCACCTCTCATCTTTTTTATTTGTTCTTTTGATTTTATTTTAAGTTGTATTTTGAAATAATTTTAAACTTATAGAAAGGTTGAAAGATAGTGACTCTCATATACTCTTTATTCAGATTTAACAATTTTTGACACTTTGTCACCTTTGCTTTATTATACTCCCTCTCTCTCTCCACACACACACACACACACACACACACACACACACGCTTTTATGAACTATTTGATAGCTTGCAACCATTCCCTCTTACCTCTTAGTCCTTTATTGTGTATTTCCTAAGGAAAAAAGGTATCCTCTTACATTACCATAGTACAGTTGTCAAATTTATAAAATTTAACATTGAAACAATACTTTTTCCACTCCATACTCCATAATCTATTTTGTAAATTGCCCTAATGATGTCTGTTATGGCATTTTCCCCTGCCAGTACAGAATCCATCATAGGATCCTGCATTGCAGTTGACTGTTGTATGTCTTCAGTACCCAAATCTGGAAGATTTCCTTAGCTTTTCCTTATCTTTCATGACATTGATATTTTCAAAGAATACAAGTGATAGAATGTTCATCACTTTGGGTTTGTCTGATGTTTCCTGATGATTAGGCGCAGATCGTGCCTTTCTCGCTGCATAAGACATCAGTGATTTGTCCTTCTCAGAGTACTGCGTTTCAGGCACATAGTGTCTGTCTGCTCCTCACTAGTGATGTTAATTCAATCACCTCATCAAGGTGTTGTTTGGTTTCTCCACCATATAGTTACTATTTCCCTCTTTCCACCACTAAACAATCTGTGGGGAGACACTTTGGGACTGTGCACATATCCTGCTCCTCATCTAACTTTCCCCCTGGACTTTACATCCACAGATAATTCTTTTCTGAATGAATCTTTATTATGGTAGTTGCAGAGTTTTCTTTGCCTAACCTCATGCCATATTTTTACCTTTCTTTTTCCACAGTTAGTTAGAACCTGGCACCCGAGAACATAATCACATTATTCATTTTCTCAATATTATGATACCATAAAGTAGTTTCACAATTGCTATACCCATATCTCAATGAAAAATAAACTTACTAGAAAAAGTTCAAGATTTGTTTGCAGTTCTTTTGTTGGCCCTAGGTTGTAGGTATATTGTCAAAATCATGTGATCAAAAGTTACTTGCATTCCTTCTCTTTTCCTCTTTCTTCTGTATGGTAGTTAGCCTTCTCCCCAGTGTGGTTATGTATGTGTGTGTGTATGTATGTATGTTTGTATGTATGTATGTATGTATGTGTTTTAGAGATTGG
Organism: Macaca mulatta; assembly: GCF_049350105.2. Taxonomy (NCBI): domain Eukaryota; kingdom Metazoa; phylum Chordata; class Mammalia; order Primates; family Cercopithecidae; genus Macaca; species Macaca mulatta. The sequence continues at coordinate 95,815,811 of NC_133410.1, read as the reverse complement.
TTCTTGCTGTGTTGCCCCGACTGGAGAGCAGTGGCTATTCACAAGTGTGATAATTGCCCAGTACAGTCCAAACTTCTGGCCTTAAGTGATCCTCCTGCCTCAGCCTCCCAAGTGGCTGGGACTACAGGTGGGTACCACAACACCCAAGTTTCCATGAGATTATTTAATAAAATACAGTTAATTTGTTACTGTGGTCTATTCAGTTTTAGGGTTCTCCTCTCCCCCACATCATCTTACCAAATCTAAAATTTCTGGCCTACCATATTAGTTAGCCTAGGCTGCCACGACAGAATACCACAGACTGGGGGGCTTAAATAACACAATTTTGTTTTTCACTTCTCAGGTGGCTGGAAGTTCACAATAAAGGTGCCAGGAGGGTTGGTTTCTGGTTAGGCCTCTTTACTGGCTTGCAAATGGCTGCCTTTCACTATGTCCTCACATGGTCTTTTCTCTATGCATGAACTCTGTTGTCTTTTTCTCAGCTCATAAGCACAATAGTCCTATTGAATTAAGGCCCTTATGGCCCATGTAACTGTAATTACCTCTTTACAGACCTTATCTCCAAATATAGTCAATGGAGTTGAGGGGTTCAACAAATGAATTTTGCAATGGCGTAGTTCAGTCCATACCATCTACTGTCTTTCCAGCTTTCTCATTCTTTCTCCAATGAAGCTCTTGGAACTTCTTTCAAAACTCATTGAGACTCTTGATTCCTTTTGATTTATTTCCTTCCTTGTTTAACTATTTGCATATTCATTCTTTCACAATTCATCTCATCATTCATTAATTTACTTATCCAAATATTATTTATTAAATGCCTATTAAGGATAATGCACTTTGCCAGACATAGGAGATACGGTGTTGAAGAGGAAAACTGAAAAAGGATATGTTCCTAGGGTTTAGAGTCAACTGAGAGAGTCTGACATTAATCAAAAAGTCAGTCAAAAATTATATTTAAAAAATTTTAAACATGTACAGTTACACTGCAATTGTGCTTCAAAGAATATACATATAAGAAAGTGTAAGAGGAGGGAACTGATCAATCTTGTGTGGTTGGGGAAGGCATCTCCATAAGATGGTCTTCATGCTGGGATCTAATGGAAGGCTAAGGGCTAAGTGGGGGAAGAAGAAAAAAGTCAAAGGGAGGTGGCAGTAATAGGGAAATTACGGTGACCCAAACCAAGAACCAGAAAGTCCTCCTGAGCTCTCTTCCTTGCTTCCCAGCATCTAATCTGCCACCTAGTCCTATTCATCCAACCTTGTCAACATCTCTTATCTGGCATATCTTACTCCACATAACCACTTATTTAATGCAGACTCCGACTGCTCTTAGATTTTTACAGAAGCCTCTTAAATATACTCCCCCTGCTTTCGGTCTTACTGCCTTTAAATTTATTCTCTGTAGTACACAGAGACCGGTGCACTATATTCTGTGTTATAAGAAACAGTGAGGGCTTTGGAGCAGAAGCAGCTCTGTCACTTAGTTATATGTCTTTCTGCAAGTAACTTAATTTCTCTAAGTTTCAGGTTTTTTTAAAATCTGTAAAATAAAGATAATAGGCCGGGCGCGGTGGCTCAAGCCTGTAATCCCAGCACTTTGGGAGGCCGAGACGGGCGGATCACGAGGTCAGGAGATCGAGACCATCTTGGCTAACACGGTGAAACCCCGTCTCTCCTAAAAAATATAAAAAACTAGCCGGGCGAGGTGGCGGGCGCCTGTAGTCCCAGCTACTCGGGAGGCTGAGGCAGGAGAATGGTGTAAACCCGGGAGGCGGAGCTTGCAGTGAGCTGAGATCGCGCCACTGCACTCCAGCCTGGGCGACAGAGCGAGACTCCGTCTCAGAAAAAAAAAAGAAAAAAAAGATAATAATACCCACATTTTGTCTGGTTCACATAAAGATTAGATGGATGTCAAAAATGTGCTCGTGCATAGTGCCTGGTCTAGCATCATAATGGGTAGCATTAAATTATGTGCTGGGTGTTGTGCTAACTGCTTAATGTGTATTACCTCATTTATCTTTGGGTAGATTTTATTATCCCCATTTTCCAGATGATAAAATGATGTACAACTTGCACAGAGTCACAAAGCTAGTAAAGACTCAAAGAATTCAAGCCCAGTCAGTTGGCTTCCATAACACCTGCTGTTAACCACACAATCACAGCTACTAGGAAAGACAGGGTAAGAAAGTGAGAACATTATGAAAGCTTGCCTCCATTCTTAGCTGCTAGATGAACTTCTACAAGTTATTTAAAGTTTTGAGCATCAGTTATCTGCAAAATGAGGATAACAATACTTGCTTGTAGTGTGATAATGGGAGTTAAATACGAATGAATTGTATAAAGTGAATGGCACCCATTAGCACTCAATAAAGGATATCTATTATTCTTGTTATTTCTAGGTTAAAAATATAATCCTTTAGCCACTCCTTTTAAACATCCTGTTATATTCCCTCGGCTTCAAGGAGAATGCCCATACTCCTTATCATGGAATACCAAGCCTCCATTACTTGCCTTCTCCCCTCATCTTCCAGCTTGAGCTTTAACAATACAACTGCTGTGGTTCCCCCAAAGTGCACTACTCTCCCATAAATCTCTACCTTTGGAAGCCTGCTCTCTTGGCCTGGAAAACTGTCCTTCCTTCTCCTGCTCCTATTCCAACATTAGTCTTCTGGCTAACTCTCATTCTTTAATCCTTGGATCTTCCCCTCCCGCTTTTTTTTTTTATAAAGCCCTCAATCTTAGAAAGGATGTCCTTTCTCACATGCTGTTGTAAGTGTGCAAATCATTTCACGATTGTTTACTCATCTTTTTTCCCTGCTAGACCGTGAGTTGTTAGAGGGTAGAGACTTTAATTTTGATATTCCAAGACTTAGCAGGGTAGGCAGGCAATGAATGCTTGAGGTGTGAGGACTAAACGCAATAATTAGAGGTATAGAATCTGGTTCTTAGCAGGTGTTCAATAAATATTATCCAATGTTTTAATAATTTTTGTATAAAATAATATTTATTATATGTTCTATTTTAATATTTATTATTTATGAATTATTTATATTAGTATGACGTTTGTGGCTTAGCATTCTGTTACCCTTTGTTTCCTTGAATGTATTTCAGAATTTGCACGTTTCATGAAGTCTCTCTAGTTTGTTCTATATTCTTACTTATTATCAGTAGAAGTCATTATAAAGTGATTCTGCATTCTGCTTGCTTTCATTATTATCCAAAGTGGAAGTCTCCAGTTTTTGGATTTTTTTTAAGCACACTCATAATCAAATGCAGTGTCTTTTGTTAAGTTGTTAACTGACCTAAAATATGGGCATTTCCACTAACTCAAGCTGAGAAGAATCCGTGAGGATTCTGTAGAAAAGACATAAAGAAATAAACATGACAATCAACACAAAGAAAGTTGGAAATCCTTTTAGAGGGGTACCGTTTGCCAATGTGACAACATCTTCTCTTTTGACAAAGATTCAGTGCTGGCAGCCCCTGCTGGGGAGAGGGTATGAGAGGAAGAGAGGAACTACAGGGACACAATTTAAATGTTTTGACAGCTTAGTCAAAGAAGTGAATTGCCGCAGGCATTTGCACATTTAACCCCTGCTGTGACAGCTACAATTCTTTCTCTCACTGTCTAAATCCTACAATCAGCTCTTTGGAAAGCCAAATGTCGCATGTCTAACACAAAAAATAAATGAAAAAAACAAGTGAAAAAATTATGTAAGCAAGAATTGAATATACTCAAATCTCTGTTGGTGGCAGTAATTTACCTTAATTTTCTTACTTTCATTTTTCATTAGCCATATCCTAGAGTGCTAGAATTCTGTGCCTGATTCTCTTGGGCCTCATGTGTAAAATTTCAACAGCACATTCTGGCAGGATGAATAGTTTTAATGGTGAGTAATATGATTATGACATGCTTCAATTTAGTTCCAAAGTTTACTGAGCTAGTCCTTCATAATTCATAGATGCTTCTGCTCGTTTTTGTCAAAACGGTGCTTATGGGAGGAGGCAAATCAATCAACAATAAATTTCTCATTGTTGGAACAACGCACTTTTTTTTTTTTAGAACGGTAGGAGATCTCTGTCTTTGTCTCTGTTTCTATGTCCCTTTCTTCCTCCCTCTGCATCCCCTCCCCCCCATCCTTCAAATCATGGCACATAACTAGAAAAAGAGCAAGATGAATAAAGGAAAAGAGGAGTGTGGTATTTGGGGCATTGACTTCACACAGCATTTCATTCTACAAGCAAGATTTATGTTGGTGGACTGACCATTGTTTGAAATGAAATCCAGTTGCACTAATTTTTTGGCAACATTAAAAAAACCTCACCTCACAATTCATAATCACCTACTGCTCTCTTAGGTGCAGGGAAGAATTTAAGAGACAGAAAACAATGTCTACATGCCCTGTTCCCCTACAAATGAACTAGGCCGGAGTGTAGAATTCAGGAATTAAAATGCCTATTTTAAAATGTATGAAGCTTGTAAGAGTTTTCATGGATAAACAAGGCCAACATGAAATCACTTAAAACGTATCCTCTTTTTGAAACGTTGTACTTCATTATATTATAAAATCAATTGTAAATTTCTTGAAAAGTTTGATTTCCAATAAACTGCAGTGTTTTCCCTGGTCTTGTATTATTGTTATTCTTTCCGGTGACTTTTCCTTTAGAATTACTAAAATCCCATGATTTACTCCTACTTGACTTTAAAACAGTTAAGAAAAATAACTCAAAGTGTTGAGAATTTAGAGAAATCAAGCAGTTCAGAGTTAAATAGAAAGTATGCATTGTTTTGCTTGTGAGATTGCCAGTTTCCATTAGATGATTTCATGGGGTTAATTTGAATTTCTTGCCATCTTAAAATTGTAAGACAACCACATTCTTAGGCACCTGTTTCAAGCAGTACATACTTGCCTTTAAATCTCTTTTCATTGTAATGAACAAGTAAATCTCTGTAAGCACTTAACTCACTACTGGGGAAACATTTCAGGAACAGTTCGTTATGTGTCACAGCTAGGGTCAACACTCAAATAATGGATGAGAACAATACCAAATATTTTTAGTGGAGACTAATTAAGAGGTAAGTAGGAGGAATTGCATGACTACATGGTGTAGAAACAGAATTTTAGAGGATGGGAATAATAGTGGCAAAGGTCTTTTTTTCTTTTTTTTTCTCCACTTTCACAACTTTCATAGTTAAAAATCTTTGGCAATGTTGGGGCTCAAAAAACAATACCCCAAAGTAAGGTGCTTTGGTATGCTGATTGGTGCTTTAAACTCAAGGAGATTAGAAGGCCTCTGAGGCAAGGTCTCTATGATTTGCTCCTGCTCTCCTGTCTCTCGATTCACTTTCTCCTCCAAGCAAGTCATAGAAACTAGAATTCCTCTTCCCCAAGGTAAGCCATCGAAACCAGAACTTCTTTCCTCCAAAGACAGCTACAAAATCTAGAAATATTATTCTAACCTTCCACTGGTTTCCTGTTTAGGAAGGAGTTTGCGATATAGAAATTCTCTGACTTGCTTTGTCTGATTGTAGGCCATAAGACCCTCCTTCTAGAGAGGTCTTGTCCTATACCTGGGTTGAAGGAATGCTACACAGAAAGGCCAAGAAGAATCTGAATGGACAGCCTTGTTGGTTTTCCCACCTCATTCTGTTACTGTTAGATCATTCCCTTTTTGTCTAATCATATTTCTACATGGCTGGCCATTCTTCATCAAATCTAAGCATAAAAATGGACAGTTTTCCCTGGGTCTTCCAGTCTTCATTTCTGAAGGCTCCTGTGACACATAACACTTTGATTAAATAAATTTTTATGCTTTCCTCTTAACCTGTCTTTTGTTGCAGGAATGACAGCTGTAACCCTTATGATGGATGAGGAAAGTGTCATGCGAGTCTGTGTGAAGAGACCACCAAACAGGCTTTGTGTGAGCAATAAAGCTTTTTAATCACCTGGGTGCAGGCGGGCTGAGTCCGAAAAGAGAGTCAGCGAAGGGAGATAAGGGTGGGGCCATTTTATAGGATTTGGGTGGGTAGGTAAAGGAAAATTACAGTCAAAGCGGGGGTTGTTCTCTGGTGGGCAGGAGTGGGGGTCACAGGGTGCTCAGTGGGGGAGCTTTTTGAGCCAGGATGAGCCAGGAAAAGGAATTTCACAAGGTAATGTCATCACTGAAGGCAAGGACTGGCCATTTTCACTTCTTTTGTGGTGGAATGTCATCGGTTAAGGTGGGGCAGGGTATTTTCACTTCTTTTTGATTCTTCAGTTACTTCAGGCCATCTGGGCATATACGTGCAAGTCACAGGGGATGCAATGGCTTGGCTTGGGCTCAGAGGCCTGACAAAAAGGTATCATCTTTTCCACTCCTACAGCCTCAAAACTGTCTCTAATAAATTGAACTCCAGCAGGGGTTTTGGAAATTGAATATTAAAGTCCATGGCTACAAATTTTATCATCTTTATTTCCAAACGTTCTTTTCTTCATTTTGTGCCAGGGTGGAAGGGAGTATTTACAAAGATTCCTGAAGAACTGTCAAAATGTGTTCACTCATTAATTAATTCCTTCTTTTATATGGCCATTTGAGCTTCTCTGGAATGCTCACATTATATTAGCTGCTAGTCAGTACTTTGCCTTCAGCTCACTTTCCAGCTTTGTAAACTAAACTGGGGTGCAGTGGGGTGAAGTGGTTAAGTGTGATGATGAAGAAAGAAAATTAACATTTTCAGGGGCTGGTAGAATAATTTGGTGTGTGAAAGTTTTCTCAGTGTATTTTGTCAAAGACAATTTATAATTGAAAGTGCTGAATAACTTTGGGACCTCTCTATGCTTTTGGAGGACAATGGATAAGTCTCTGTTAATAGTAACTCCAATTTGAATATTTCATTTGAGTTTCATTTTATGATATAAACATAGGTAATTTGTTTTGTTTTTTAAAGCGGTTTATTAATTTCAACACTATGGATTCAACCTTGGGATGTCTCAATTATTGTATATAAAAGCTATATTAATACTGATTCATCTCTGGAGATTGCTCCCAATAACTTTTAGAATTTTCCATATTAACCATAAAAATAATCAAATGTAAGTTTATAACTACTTTATTCATTTCTAACAAATAAAAATTGTGCCCCAATGATACGCCAAAAGTATCCAAAGATGAATAAAACTGAAGCCCTGTTGGAAATATATACATGACACACTGTAAAGTTTTTTTAAAAGAGCAAGTTGCTAAGTTACATGTGGTGCATGATCCCATTTGTGAATAACAAAGTACGTATATATACATGGAAACATATGTGGGACCAGGTTGTTAATAATTCTTTTTTTTTTTTTTTTTTTTTTTTGGTAGAGACAAGGTCTCACTATGTTGCCAGGGCTGGTCTTGAACTCCTGGTCTTAAGCTATCCTTCCATCTCAGCCTTCCAAAGTGCTGAGATTACAGACATGAGCCACAGCATCCAGCTCGATTCTCACGCCTGAAGGATATAGCATTGCTGGCTGCTGGAATCACCTCACTTCTCTGGGAACTTTCCTTTCTCAAAGAATTATTTTCTATAGTCACAGACATATTACAAATTTCTACCCCTCCCTGACCTCAGCTAGTGGACTTAAGGGAGGAGACCACCCCTCATATCGTCTTATGCCCAATTTCTGCTTCCAAAGAAAGAAGAAGTAAAAACTAAAGGCAGAAATGAAATCCACAGGCAGACAGCCCGGTGCCGCACCCTGGGCCTGGTAAAGATCGACCCCTGACCTAATTGGTTCTGTTATCTATAGATTACAGACATTGTATAGAAAAGCACTGTGAAAATCCCTATCTTGTTTTGTTGCAATCTAATTACTGGTGCATGCAGCCCGCAGTCACATACCCCCTGCTTGCTCCATCAATCACGACCCTCTCACAAGCACCCCCTTGGAGTTGTGAGCCCTTAAAAGGGATAGGAATTGCTCACTTGGGGAGCTCGGCACTTGGGACAGGAGTCTTGCCATACCCCTGGCCTAATAAACCCCTTCCTTCTTTAACTCAGTGTCTGAGGAGTTTTGTCTGCAGCCCATCCTGCTGCATTTCTTGATTCCCTGAAGGGGAAGCGAGGTGATTGGCAGATGGTTGAGGCAGCTCCTTAGGCGGCTTAAGCCTGCCCTGTGGAACATCCTGCGGAGACTCTGACCAGCCCAAGCGACGCAGATCCTGAGAGCGCTCCCCGGTAGGCATTTGCCCCTGTGGGACACCTCGCCAGAGCAGTGTGTGGCAGGCCCTGGTGGAGGATCAATGCAGTGACTGAACACTGGGAAGGAACTGGTACTTGGGAGTCCGGACATCTGAAACTTGGTAAGACTAGTCTTGAGAACTTGCCCACTCCATTTGAGTGGAAGCGTGGCCTGATCACCCATGGCGTGCATTTATCGGCACTTTGGTTTGGTTTTGGTTTTGGTTTTGACTTGGTTTGAATTGCTTGACAGGATTGGTCTTGGGAACTTGCCTACTCCATTTGAATGGAAGCGTGGCCTGAGCACCCGCCCTGTGCCTGTACGGGCACTTTGGTTTTGGTTTTTGACTTGATTTGGATTGCTTGATACTTTGGTTTTGGTTTTGTCCTGGCTTAGATTTCTTGATACTCTGATTTTGGTTTTTGATTCTGGTTTGGAGTAAACTGTAAAAGTGTGCGTGTGCCCTTTTTACCTGTTCTTTGTTTTGTGGTGTGCGTGTGGTGTGAGCATGGTGTTTCATCTCGAGGAAACATGGGTGAGGCACAAAGTAAGCCCACCCCACTAGGAACTATGTTGAAAAATTTCAAAAAGGGACTTAAGGGATACTATGGAGTCACCATGACACCAGGAAAACTTAGAACTTTGTGTGAGATAGACTGGCCAGCATTAGAGGTGGGTTGGCCATCAGAAGGAAGCCTGGGCAGGTCCTTTGTCTTGAAGGTATGGCACAGGGTAACCTGTAAGTCAGGATACCCAGATCAGTTCCCATATATAGATTCTTGGTTACAGCTAGTTTTGAATCCCCCACAGTGGTTAAGGAGACAGGCAGCAGCAGTACTAGTAGCAAAGGGACTGTTAGTTAAGGAAGGTCCTCACTCCACCTGCCTAGGGATGTTGGCACCAAAAGTCCTGTCCGACCTAACACCGGAAGAATCATGGCAGGAACCGGTAGCAGCAATACCCCCTCCTTATCGGGAGGAAGGGCTCCCCACCCCTGAGCCCACAGCACCTCCACCTCCACCAGATGACCACACCCCTAGACCACCCAGAGTAGACAAGAGAGAAAGTGAAGCCACAGGAGAAACTCCTCCCTTGGCAGCTCGCTTACGGCCCAAGACTGGAATCCAAATGCCCCTGAGAGAGCAGCAACATACTGGGGTAGATGAGGATGGACACATGGTGGAAAGGCGTGCCTTTATGTATCAACCTTTCACCTCTGCTGACCTCCTCAATTGGAAAAATAATACTCCATCTTACACTGAAAAGCCCCAGGCTTTAATTGACTTGCTCCAAACTATTATACAGGCTTATAATCCTACTTGGGCCGATTGCCACCAGCTGCTCATGTACCTTTTCAATACAGATGAAAGGCGAAGGGTGCTCCAGGTGGCAACTAAGTGGCTAGAGGAGCATGTTCCAACCGATTACCAAAACCCCCAAGAATATATAAGAATCCAACTGCCAGGAACAGACACCCAGTGGGACCCAAATGAGGGACCAGATATGGAGAGGCTAAGATGGTACCTTGAGGCATTAATAGAAAGCCTAAAGAAAGGGTCTCAAAAGGCTACAAATGTAAATAAGGTCTCTGAGGTCATCCAAGGAAAAGAGGAGAGTCCAGCGCAATTCTATGAAAGACTGTGAGGCTTACCGTATGTACACTCCTTTTGATCCAGATAGCCCTGAAAATCAGCGCATGATTAACATGGCCTTAGTTAGTCAAAGCATGGAAGATACTAGGAAAAAGTTCCAGAAACAGGTTGGGTTTGTGGGTATGAATACCCCACAGTTACTGGAAATAGCCAATCAAGTGTTTGTGAATAGAGATGCAACAAGCTGCAGAGAAAGCCGTAAGGAAGGCGAATGCCAGGCCAGGCGAAACGCCGACTTACTGGCCACAGCCGTTAAGGGAATTCCTCCGAAAGGAGAGGGAAAGGGGGGTTCAGGGAAGAACACCCAGTCTAATCGCCCACACTTGCAACATAACCAATGTGCCTATTGTAAGGAAATAGGACATTGGAAAAATAAGTGTCCCCAACTGAAGGAAAAGCAAGGTGGTTTGGAACAAAAGACCTCAGATAAAGATGAGGGAGCTTTGTTCAATCTTGCTGAAGGGCTACTGGGCTGAAGGGGACCGGGCTCAAGTGACCCCAAGGAGCCCATGGTCAGGATTACAACTGGGGGCAAGGACATTAAGTTTTTGGTCGATATTGGTGCTGAACATTCAGTAGTGACCATCCTGGTCGCCGCCTTATCCAACAAAACCATTGATATAATTGGAGCAACAGGAATTTCCATTAAGCAGGCTTTCTGTCTACCATGGACCTGCTCGGTGGGGGGACATGAGATGGTTCATCAGTTCTTGTACATGCCTGCTGTTCCTTGCCCTTGCTGGGAAGAGACTTGCTTAGCAAGCTGAGAGCCACCATCTCCTTTACAAAACAGGGCTCTTTACAGCTAAAGTTACCAGGAACAGGAGTTATCATGGTCCTTACAGTCCCCCGGGAAGAAGAATGGAGACTTTTTCTAACCAAGCCAGGCCAAGAGATAAAACCAGCTCTAGCTAAGTGATGGCCCTGAGTATGGGCAGAGGATAACCCTCAGGGACTGGTGGTCAACCAAGCCCCTGTACTCATAGAAGTTAAGCCTGGGGCCCAACCAATTAGACAAAAGCAGTATCTGGTTCCCAGAGAAGCTCACGAGGGAATCCAAGTTCTTCTCAGGCACTGGAAAGCCTATGGAATTATAGTTCCTTGCCAATCTCCATGGAACATCCCCCTCCTGCCTGTCCCTAAGCCAGGGACCAAGGACTACCAGCCAGTACAGGACTTGTGCTTAGTCAACCAAGCTACAGTGACTCTGCACCCAACAGTTTCTAACCCTTACACATTGTCAGGGCTGCTGCTGGCTGAGGACAGCTGGTTTACCGTCTGGACTTAAAAGATGCCTTCTTTAGCATCAGACTAGCTCCTGAGAGCCAGAAGCTGTTTGCCTCTCAGTGGGAAGATCTGGAGTCAGGTGTCACTACTCAGTACACTTGGACCCGGCTTCTCCAAGGGTTCAAGAACTCCCCTACTATCTTCGGGGAGGCCCTGGCTCAAGACCTGCAAAAGTTTCCTGCTAAAGACCTAGGCTGCATCTTGCTCCTGTACATGGATGACCTTCTGCTGGGACACTCCACGGCAATTGGGTGCGCAAAATGGACTGATGCCCTGCTTTGGCACCTGGAGGATTGTGGGTATAATGTGTCCAAGAAGAAAGCTCAGATCTGCAGACAGCAGACACGTGACCTGGGATTCAGTAGTCAGAAAGGGGATTCCAGCCTGGGGTCAGAAAGAAAGCAGGTCATCTGCAGCCTACTAGAACCTAAAACCAGAAGGCAAGTAAGGGAATTCCTAGGAGCTGTGGGGCTTTGCAGATTATGGATTCCAAACTTTGCAGTACTAGCCAAACCTTTGTATGGGGTTACAAAGGGGGATGACTGGGAGCCTTTTGAATGGGGGCCTCTACAACAGCAAGCCTTTTGTAAGTTAAAGGAAAAACTTATGTTGGCCCCAGCCCCAGGACTACCAGATTTGACAAAGCCCTTTACACTCTATGTGTCAGAAAGAGAAAAAATGACAGTTGGAGTTTTAACCCAGACTGTGGGGCGCTGGCCAAGGCCAGTGGCCTATCTCTCAAAACAACTAGATGGGGCCACCATGGCTAAGGGCCACCATGGCTAAGGGCCCTGGCAGCAACAGCCCTGTTAGCACTGTAAGCAGATAAACTAACCCTTGGGCAAAACTTGAATATAAAGGCCCCCCATGCTGTGGTAACTTTGATGAATACCAAAGGACATCATTGGCTAACAAATGCTAGATTAACCAAGTACCAAAGCTTGCTATGTGAAAATCTCTGCATAACTGTTGAAGTCTGTAACACCCTAAATACTGCCACCCTGCTCTCAGTATCAGAGAGCCCGGTTGAGCATAACTGTGTAGAGGTGTTGGACTCAGTCTATTCTAGCAGACCTGAGCTTCGGGACCACCCGTGGGCATCAGGAGACTGGGAGTTATACGTGAATGGGAGCAGCTTAACTAACCGACAAGGAGAAAGATGTGCAAGATATGCAGTGGTAACTTTGGATGCTGTCATTGAAGCCAAACCTTTGCCACAGGGCACTTCAGCCCAGAAAGCTGAGCTCATTGCTTTAACTCAGTGAAGGTAAGATGGTAAACATCTACACTGACTCTCAATATGCCTTTCTAACCCTCCAAGTGCATGGAGCATTATGTAAGGAAAAGGGTCTGTTAAACTCTGGGGGAAAGGACATAAAATATCAACAAGAAATTCTACAATTATTAGAGGCAGTGTGGAAACCTCAGAGGGTGGCGGTCATGCACTGCAGGGGACACCAGCGAGCCTCCACCTCAGTGACCTTAGGAAACTCTGGAGCTGATTCAGAAGCTCGAAAAGAAGCATCTACCCCTTACCGGGCATCAGTAGTAGCCCCCTTTCTCCCTCACACACCTGACCTGGTACCTACCTATTCTAAGGAAGAAAAAGACTTCTTCCACACAGAAGGGGGGCAAGTAATAAAAGGAGGATGGGTCAGACTGCCAGATGGGAGGGTAGCTGTGCTGCAGTTGCTGGGAGCCACAATCGTATTGCCCGTTCATGAAACCAGTCATCTAGGTCAAGAGTCACTTGAAAAATTGTTAGGCCAATACTTCTACGTCTCACACTTGCCAGCCCTTGCCAAAGCAGTAGCACAACGTTGCGTTACTTGCTGACAGTACAATGCGAGGCAAGGCCCCACTGTTCCACACAGCATACAAGCTTATGGAGCAGCTCCTTTTGAGGATCTTCAGGTGGATTTCACAGAAATGCTGAAATGTGGAGGTAAAAAGTATTTGCTGGTTCTTGTGTGTACTTACTCGGGGTGGGTGCAGGCTTATCCAAAACGAACTGAAAGAGGTAACTCATGTCCTTCTCTGAGATCTTATTCCTAGGTTTGGACTGCCCTTAAGAATTGGCTCAGATAACAGGCCAGCGTATGTGGCTGACTTGGTACAGAAGACAGCAAAAGCATTAGGAATCACTTGGAAGCTACATGCCGCTTACCTACCTCAAAGTTCCGGAAAGGTGGAGCGAATGAATCGGACTGTCAAAAATAGTTTAGGGAAAGTATGTCAGGAAACAGGATTAAAGTGGATACAGACCCTTCCTATGGTATTGTTTAAAATTAGGTGCACTCCTTCTAAGAAAACAGGATACTCCCCTTATGAAATATTGTATCATAGGCCTCCTCCTATACTGTGGGAACTTCCAGGCACTCCCCGAGAGTTAGGTGAAATTGAATTACAGCGACAGCTACAGGCTTTAGGAAAAATTACACAAACAGTCTCTACCTGGGTAAATGAGAGGTGTCCCATCAGCTTATTCTCCCAGTTCACCCTTTCTCTCCAGGTGATCGCGTGTGCATCAAGGACTGGAACGTAGCCCCTTTGCAGCCACGGTGGAAAGGACCTCAGACGGTTATCCTGACCACCCTCACGGCTGTAAAGGTAGAAGGAATCCCAGCCTGGATCCATCACAGCTGTGTGAAACCTGCAGCTGATGAAACCTGGGAGGCAAAACTGAGCCCGGACAACTCCTACAAAGTGACTCTGAGGAGGACGACAAGTCCTGCTCTGTTCACACCCAGAAGCTGACTGGTCTACACACAGCCGAAGCATGAGGAGAATCATCGTGGGACTCATTTTCCTTATAATTTGGACTTGTATAGTGAAAACTTCCACTGATTTTCCCCGCATGGAAGACTGCTCTCAGTGTAAACATCAGGTTACCGAGGTAGGGCAAGTTAAAACAATCTTTCTGTTCTATAGTTACTATGAATGCCTAGGAACTTTACAAGGAACATGTTTATATAATGACACTCAGTACAAGGTATGTAGCCCAGGAAACAACTGACCAGATGTGTGTCATGACCCCTCTGAACCTCCCATTTCCATACTTTTTGAAGCAAGATTAAGGACTGAAGACTGGTAGGGACTCATAAATGATACAAGTAAAGTATTAGCCAGAACAGAAGAAAAAGGGGTCCCCAAACGCATAATCTTGAAATGTGATGCCTGTGCTGTCATTAACAGCAATAAGTTAGGAAGGGGATGTGGCTCTTTTAGTTGGGAAAAAGGCTATATGACTGATAATAAGTACATTTGTCATGAATTAGGACTGTGTGGAAATGAATGTGGATACTGGTCTTGTGTCATTTGGGACACTTGGATAAAAAATGAAAAGGTTCCAGTCCACCTTCAGAAAGGAAAAAATGGCCCTTCCTGTACTAAGGGACAATGTAACCCCTTAGAGCTAGTCATAACCAATCCCCTTGATCCTCGCTGGAAAAAAGGGGAGCGTGCGACATTAGGAATCGACGGGACCGGACTAGATCCTCGAGTAAGTATCTTGGTTCAAGGAGAACTTTACAAACGCTCTCCTGAACCAGTGTTTCAAACTTTCTATGATGAACTAAATGTACCAGTACCAGAAATTCCAGGAAAAACGAGAAATTTGTTTTTGCAATTAGCCAAGCATGTAGCCCAGTCTCTCAATGTCACTTCATGTTATGTTTGTGGAGGAACTGTAATAAGAGATCAATGGCCATGGGAAGCCCAAGAATTAGTACCTACAGACCCAGTTCCTGATGAATTCCCAGCTCAAAGGAATCACCTTGATAATTTCTGGGTCCTAAAAGCCTCAATTATTGGACAATATTGCACAGCTAGGGAAGGAAAAGAATTCATTCGCCCCGTAGGATGACTTAGTTGTCTGGGACAGAAATTGTATAAAGGTACCGCAAAAACAGTCACTTGGTGGAGTTCAAATCAAACAGAGAGGAATTCATTTAGCAAATTCCCAAAGTTGCAAACCATGTGGACCCACCCGGAGTCCCACCGGGACTGGACAGCCCCCACTGGATTGTACTGGATTTGTGGGCATAGAGCTTATGCCAAATTACCTGACGAGTGGGCAGGTAGTTGTGTTATTGGCACTATTAAACCATCTTTCTTCCTACTGCCCATAAAAACAGGCAAACTCCTGGGCTTCACTGTCTATGCTTCCCGTGAAAAGAAAAGCATAGCTATAGGAAATTGGAAAGATGATGAATGGCCTCCTGAGAGAATCATACAATATTATGGGCCTGCTACTTGGGCACAAGATGGCTTGTGGGGATACCAGACCCCCATTTACATGATCAACCGAATCATACGGTTACAAGCTGTCTTAGAAGTAATCACTAATAAAACCGGTAGAGCCTTGACTATTCTGGCCCAGCAAGAAACTCAGATGAGAAATGCTATCTATCAAAATAGATTGACTCTCAACTACTTGCTAGCAGCTGAAGGAGGGGTCTATGGGAAATTTAACCTTACTAATTGCTGCCTACACATAGTTGATCAAGGGTAAGTAGTTGAAGACATAGAGATATGACAAAACTGGCACATGTGCCTGTGCAAGTGTGGCATCCATTTCCAAACACGGATCCTGGGGCCATGTTTGGAAAATGGTTCCCAGCGCTAGGAGCATTTAAAATTCTTTTAATAGGAGTTATAATAATAATAGGAACCTGCCTACTGCTCTCTTGTTTGATACCTGCACTTCTTCAAATGATAAAAAGCTTCATTGCTACCTTAGTTCACCAAAATGCTTCAGCACAAGTGTACAAGATGAATCACTATCTGTCTTGCAAGAAGACATAGGTAGTGAAAATGAAACTGAGAACTCCCACTAATAAAATGATTGAGAGTCTCAAAAGTGGGGAATAAGGGAGAAGACCACCCCTCATATCATCTTATGCCCTATTCCTGCCTCCAAAGAAAGAAGTAAAAACTAAAAGGCAGAAATGAAATCCACAGGCAGACAGCCCGAGTGCCGCACGCTGGGCCTGGTAGTTAAAGATCGACCCCTGACCTAATTGGTTATGTTATCTATAGATTACAGACATTGTATAGAAATGTACTGTGAAAATCCCTATCTTGTTTTGTTCCGATGTAATTACTGGTGCATGCAGCCCCCCGTCACCTACACCCTGCTTGCTCAATCAATCATGACCCTCTCACACGCACCCCCTTAGAGTTGTGAGCCCTTAAAAGGGACAGGAATTGCTCACTCGGGGAGTTCAGCACTTGACACAGGAGTCACTAATAAAACCGGTAAAGCCTTGACCAGGAGTCTTGCCAATGCCCCCAGCCGAATAAAACCCTTCCTTCTTTAACTCGGTGTCTGAGGAGTTTCGTCTGTGGCTCGTCCTGCTACAGACTAGTGGACATTAGAACTAAGGAGAGCCAAAGTGTTGTCTGGGTTGAACCAGTTTAGATTTTCTCTAATGGGGTTTTAAAATCGGGACGCAGAAATGCACATGAGTTGGCAAATTTGCTGGAGCAGAGAGGCACAGTGTTTGGGCCTCAATGTGAGGAGCAGAGAAAATTAGGCTGGGGCTGGAGGAAAAGAGAGACTATTTCCTAATGTCTTTCCAATTCTTGGACTCAGCTATGCAAATCTTACTGTACTTTCCTCCCTTTAGTTTCTAGAATTTTTTCTTTTTAAATAAGAAAGCTTTCTATACTCAATCTATTTTGAGTGAAATTTTTGGTAATTCAGAGAAACTTCACAGTAGGTCACTCATTTCCTCTTTTTGAAACTTCAATCCTGCTGCTCTAAAGTAACTTTCCCTAAAGTTGATATGTGATATCTGTTCAAATAAACCCAGCTTTGACCTCCAGATAGAAATACAATATTTGTGGTTTCAACATATTTTAAGACCACAATTTCTAAGCAAAAATTTTTAGAAAAATTTCACATTTTTGCAGGTCCTAGACAGAACTAAAGAAACAACATTTTTATTTTCAAATATAAGTGAATCAGAAATGACTATTATTTCATCTGAAAAATAACAGGTAATATTTTCTCCCCCTGTTAATGGTGGAGAGTGTCCAGGTTCTTGGAGTTTTGAACAAAGAATTGGACAAAACACACAAACAAAGCAAGAAGGAATGAAGGGTTTTTTCATTGAAAAAGGGTTTTTTCATTGAAAATGAAAGTGCACTCCATGGTGTGGGAGCTGGCCTGAGCAGAGGGGCTCAAAGGACCTATTACAGAGTTTTTGTGAGTTTCAATACACTTTCCCTGGAGTATGCCCTGTGTAAATGAAGAGGATGAAGTAAAGTTACAAAGTCATTTATGGTATACACCCTGTGGAGAGGCTATTTTGTGTTACAGCTGCAGTGTGAATTGACCTTATGTTCCCTGCCTCCAGACCCATTTTCCTCCCTCACCCCTATATGGTTTATTGTATAATGAGTTTATACATTTCAGAATCTTACCTTGTCTTTCTACTCTGCAACTTCGTGTTTGGAGACAGGATCTTGCTTCTCGCTCTGTTGCGCAGGCTGAAGTGCAGTGGTGTGATCACGGCTCACTGCAGGCTCAACCTGCCTGGCTCAAGTGATCCTCCCACTACCCTCTGAAGCAGCTGGGACTACAGGTGTGCACCATCATGCTCTGCTAATTGTGTTGCATTTCTTGTAGAGAAGAGGTTTGGCCATGTTGCCCAGGCTGGTCACAACTTTGTCTTTTTTCTGTAGTCTGTAATTTTTTTTTAAACCTTATTGTGTGAATGAAATATCAAACTACTTTTCTTAGGTGTTCACAAATGGATAATTATTCACCTCAGTATTTGAAGATCTCTTGACAAGATCCATAAATACCACTTAGAATTGCTCTTACTAGTTTAAAAACTTTGTAGTAAAGTAAAATTGTAGAATACATAATATTAATCTACTGAATAAAAATATTTAAATGAACTAAAATAAAATTTTAATATCAAATAAGTTTGTGTGCTTCTCAATGTTTTGTTTCTCAAAAACAGAAAACTCTTTAACTTGAAATGTTCATCAATTTAAAGATTAAATCAGCTGAAATAATATTAGAATTTGATATATGATGCAGTTCAGTCTCCTGTACTATAACTCAATTCAGTATATGTAATCAGTTTATGATGGCAATTGGTTTATTCCTGATGAATGTTGCTGTGAAATTTTCTCAATAACTACAACAAAACCCCTAAACTCCGAAAAAGCAAATGACTACAATTTTATTAAAAGACAACATTTTTGGGTTACTCTGAGTTTCACTATTTTACTTATACATTCATTTTCTACAGTCATGGTCTCTGATTTCATATTAAAGAAGTACACAGAAATCACCTGGGTTCATCTTTGTTGAAAAAAAAAGGAAAACATAGCAGATGCATTATAGTAATTAAGTAACAATTTTTGCTGCAGGCAAAAAATATCTTTCAGGCATTTTAATTAAGTCAACTATGTTTCAGCATGCTTGCAAATGTATTTTGATCTTCACAAAATCTGAAGTATGGTATACATAATAACAGTGATAACATGGTAAATGTTTTATATTTTCAGGAAACAACCATTTTTATATAATTAACTTTACTTAAACTGTAAAATGTATTTCCGTTTTTCAAATATAAATCCAGGCAATTATATTTAATTTAAGGAAAACATGAGAGGCCAATTATTTTGAGAAATGATGGCTTTGTGTTCAGCGTCCATTAGATTTAGTTTTCATGGGGTTATCTCTTATTTTGTAAGAATACATCAGTTTAACATTTATAAAATAAGATTTTTTTCCTTAATGATAATTTCTCCATATGATCACATTTTTATTGCAATTGTACTATATGTACTGAATAGTTTCTTTTTTGTGTGTGTGTGTGTGACAGAGTCTTGCTATGTCACTCAAGCTGGAGTGCAATGGCGTGATCTCGGCTCACTGCAACCTCCACCTCCCAGGTTCAAGCAATTCTCCTGTCTCAGCCTCCTGAGTAGCTGGGATTACAGGCATGTGCCACCACACCCAGCTAATTTTTGTATTTTTAGTAGAGATGTGGTTTCACCATGTTGGTCAGGCTGGTCTAGAATTCCTGACCTCGTGATCCACCCACCTCAGTCTCCCAAAGTGCTGGGATTACAGGTGTGAGCCACCATGCCCTGTCTAATTCTTCATTAGTAATAAAATGCCAGTAAATATTTAAATAAGAATAAAACTTATAACTGGACTTGTTTTGGTAAGTAAGTAGTTTTGGCTATTAATCTTAATTTCTTGATTTTGAGTCACCTGACTTTTGGTTTGGTTTATTTTGGAATTCTTTTATTATTTTTCACATCACCTTTTAACTATCTTGTATAATAATTTTTAAAGAAGAAATACAGGAAACTCTTGTCTTCTACATGCAAAGCAATACTTTCACCTAACTTTCAATTCTTTCACTTGGTATTAAACAGTTATGAATCCCTTTGGCTGCAAAGATACAGTAGCAAGATACAGAATGAGAAAACAAAAAGGAAGAAAAAAATAGGGGAGATGAAATGGGAACAAGACAAATTATATTTAACAGAAAGAGGTATAGGTTAAACAATTAATGTTGGAGAAAATTAATGAATTAAGAAGATAAGGAAATAGGTAAATATTAAAATAAAAAGACAATATAGGAAAAACAAATATCTTATTTATTTTAGTTAAATAAAACATAATTTTATGAATAAAAGAGGTTTAACTCTCCTAGAAGACATAAATGTTAAAATATCTATTCAGACTTGTCACAATTTAAATAAAAACACAATCTTGAATCATAAAAATATTCTGATACTGTTATTTTCTCTATAACCATAATTCTCTGGGACAGGAAATTCCAAATGACATCAACTTCATGTTTCAATTACAAACTAAATTAAAATTATTTTAGAATAAAAATGGGATGCATCTTCATTTAGAAGCCAGATGTCTTATTAAATATAATTTCCTCTGTTGGCTGCTTTATATTAAGGCGGATTTGAAACAAGAACAGCTTCTGTGAAATATAATTATACCCCCTTTTGTGACTTTCACGGTCATGGAGGCTGGAATAAGAAAATAGCTAACAAACAAAGCTGCAAAGCAGTGTTTACTTTTGGTCTAAAGGATTTTCTTAAATCTTAAATCAGTTATCATTCTCTTTTGCTATTCCAGAACGTTGTATTGTCTAGATTATGTTGGATTGATTGATATATCCAGGGTTTTCTTCCATGGCTTTTAGAAAAAGCCTCATTGCCCTATGCAATGCTCAGCCATCAAAGACTTCTTTGGTTAACTTACATCTTTTACAATTTTCTTTGCCTCTTAGTCTTAAAAAAGCTCTCAAATGGATGCAGTCCCATCAGAGACAGAAGAATTCGCTACATATGGTATGTAGGAATTACAATTCTTTTTGTTTCTTTGGGCACATCCTGGTGAAAGAATGGCTTCTTTCTCTTATTCATGGTTTCGATTTTGCTTTTGCCCCCTTTAAAAAATTATTAAAGCATACATGTATTTGTTTGCATATATAAATAACCATAGTAGGAGGTATTTACTATCCTCTTTCTGCTACTCATGCTTGATGAAATTGGAAAGTATTGGCAATCGGAAAATCTTGGCAGTGAGTGATTGCTTGGTTCTTAAAGTTCACTCAACTGTTCTCTGCATTATCTACTAGACAGAACCATAGAATCCAGGAGCTGTCTGGTTTCCTGGTCCAACAACCTGCCTAATACTCTTGTTCTTAGTGTGCATACAGATAACGTCGGGGCACTGGTACTGGGAGGAACTCCAGACGTGCAAGGTAGCCTATTCCACCTTTGGACAACTTAGTTAGATATTCTTCATTAGATTCTGCTGAAGCCTTCTGAAGCTTCCATTTATTGATCACAATTATTTTTGTTCTGTTTTCATTTTTGTTTTTTGGAGATAGGGTCTTGCTTTGTCACCCAGGCTGGAGTGCAGTGGTGCAATCATAGGTCCCTGTAGCCTTGAACTTCTGGGCTCAAGGCTCAAGGGGACAACCCACCTCAGCTTCCCAAGTAGCTAGAATTGATCACAATTCTAATGGCAACATGTGGAAACCTTCTATCCCATTTCCCACATAACAATCCTTCATATATCTGAAGGCAGCTTCTCTGCCCCTCTGAGTCTTTGCTTTGCCAGATTTAACATTCTCACTTTCTTCATTTGTATTATGAATCCCCTGACCAGTCTGGTCAATTGGGAATTCTAATCTTACCTCTACTACACAGTTGCTATGAGTTGAGTTCTGTTGCTTTGTTATTTTCCTCCTTTTTTTTTTTTTTTTTTTTTTTTTGAGATGGAGTCTCACTCTGTTGCCCAGCTGGAGTGCAGTGGCACTATCTTGGCTCACTGCAAGCTGTGCCTCCCGGGTTCATGCCATTCTCCTGCCTCAGCCTCCTGAGTAGCTGGGACTACAAGTGTGTGCCACCACGCCTGGCTAATTTTTATATTTTTAGTAGAGACGGGGTTTCACCATGTTGGTCAGGCTGATCCCAAACTCCTGACCTCAAGTGATTCACCTACCTGGGCCTTCCAAAGTGCTGGGATTACAGGTGTGAGTCACCATGCCCAACCGCTTTGTTGTTTTCACATTTATATCATCAGGGCATTTTGAAAAAACTATTCTGTGTCACCTTTTAGAAATGACTATTTTTCTATTCAATAAGAAGCTCTTCAAAATCTAGTTTGCATTATAAAATAATTCAAAATGCAAAAATGTATGCATATACCCCTATTGTCAAATAAAAAACAAACCCAGACTTAGTAAGGAGAGCCATTATTTGAAAGGATTATTGTAAAGTGGTGAAAGGGACTATTGCAATAAGGGGAGGGGGACTCTTGCAATAGGGAGAATGTTTTGACCATAATATATGCCAGCATCTCAAGAGGTAGGCAAAAAAGGGATTTTTTTTTATAGAGAGGAGTAGTAAGACCAGCAACAACCAGGTATGGGGAAGCAGGATAAAAGCACAGCAAAATCAGATAGTAGGTTAGAGAATGTTTTACCTTGGGGCCAGCCTATTCTCAGGAGGGTCTGTTAAGGAGGAGTTGTAGGCTGACCAAAATTCAGGGACCTGGGAAGAGGAGAGAAGCTAAAGCAAAGTTTCTGGTTAGCAAGCATTTTGTTCCAGCTGATCAGTGGGGCAAGCAGTTCACCTAATCATTTATGAGGCAAAGAATGGGAATTTAGAATGTCTGCATCCGGCCTTGTTGCAAGGTAAGCAAGGGGCACATCTATGAGTCTTCTCTAATTTATATGGGGACTCTTGATTTTTTTCAGTAAGCCAGTTTCTGGAACACAAAAGGGTTGGTATTGGGGACTTCTTTAAACAATGTAGGCTGGGCGTGGTGGCTCACACCTGTAATCCCAGCACTTTGGGAGGCCGAGGCGTGCGGATCACGAGGTCAAGAGATCAAGACCATCCTGGCCAACATGGTGAAACCCTGTTTCTGTTAAATATACAAAAATTAGCTGGGTGTGGTGGCATGCGCCTGTAATCCCAGCTACTCAGGAGGCTGAGGCAGGAGAATCGCTTGAACCCGGGAGGCAGAGGTTGCAGTGAGCCAAGATTGAGCCATTGCATACAGCCTGGTGACAGAATGAGACTCCATCTCAAAAACAAAAAACAAAAAACAAACAAAGAAAAAATTAGTGCTGTTTTCCAGGATAACAGGGCTCAGGTAAATTCAACATTGTCGCTATACATCACCTGATTTAAGAAATGTCAAGATTTGCTTTGGCCATTTTTACTTCAAAAACATTTTTAAAAGAAATATATGCTATAGACACCATGAAACCCCTCAACCTATTTTATTTCCTTATCTTTCTCTGCAAAGTTAACCACTTTTAATTCGTTGATGTGAATCTCCTAATGAAAACTGGATCATTTAAGAATTCAATTTGATTATGTGACACTTGGCACAAATGACTCCATTCTGATTTGGTTTGGTCTGTTGGGGCCTGCTATGAGTGCTCACTTCAATACAGCGGCCTTCTATAATTTTTGGTTAACAATTTGAATGTAGCCAGCATCTCAGTCAACTTAAGCTGAATCATGCCAGGGTCGTAAAACTCCCAAATTTCAGAGTTTGCTGCAACCGATGTATTTTCTTGTTCACATTCACATGGGTTGACAGGCTCTGTTCCACATCATCTTCACTCCAGGGACTGCAGCTGAAGATGCAGCACATATCTTGGACACAGTGGTCTTGTGACAGAAAAGAGACAGCAGACCCACAGGAAGGCTTTTAAAGCTTCTGTTTCAATATTACTTTACAGTCACATTTTGTTGCTGATGCAAGTGACTTGGGGTGAGGGTATATAATCTCCAACAGGTTAGCCTGGGAGGGAGGGGTGGCAAATATTTTCACAGGGGTATAATCTATCACACTAGGTGTCCCAAACCCTCTCTTTGTTCTGTGTGTTTTTCGTGCTGTGCTTAAGAAATAATTCCCTAACCAAATGCCATAAAAAAATTCTCCTACATGTTCTGTGAAAGACTTGAGTTTTATGTTTGTATTTTTGACCTATCTGGAATCTATATTTGGGTATGGTATGAGATAGATATCTAAGTTTATTATTTTTTTAGTTAATCACTTACACTGCTGAGACCAGCTTGGTCATGAAGACCCCAACCCAGCAGTGCTAGAGGAGTTAAAGACACACACACAGAAATATAATATGTGGAGAGGGAAATCAGGGGTCTCACAGCCTTCAGAGCTGAGAACCCTGAACAGAGATTTACCCACATATTTATTGACAGCAAGCCAGTGATAAGCATTGTTTCTATAGGTTATAGATGAACTAAAAGTATTCCTTATGGGAAACAAAGGGGATAGGCCGAAATAACGGGAAATGGGTTGGGCTAGTTATCTGCAGCAGGAACATGTCCTTAAGTCTCAGATCACTCATGCTATTGTTTCAGGTTTAAGAACACCTTAAGTGGTTTTCTGGCTTGGGTGGGACAGGTGTTCCTTACTCTCATTCTGGTAAACTGACAACCTTCCAGCATGGGCGTCATGGCCATCACAAACATGTCAGAAAGTTGCAGAGATTTTGTTTATGGCCAGTTTTGGCACCAGTTTATGGCCAAATTTGGGGGCCTGTTCCCAACATGTCACCCTTCTTTGTTTTGCAAAGCAATGAAAGCAAAGGCAGCTTTGTCATGGTGAGCTACTTCTCACAGGAGTTGGGATCCGTATCTGCAGGATATACGAAGACAGACAACACTGATTAAAAGCACAATCATAGTTGAAATCACAGAGCTTCCAAGTGTTTTTATCCATTTGAATAGGTTACTAGCTGCTAATCTGTCTGCAGCTCCTTCAATCTCTCCAGTTCCTGGCAATAAGGTCAGGTGTGCCTGGGATGCTTTAACTATTTGTTCTTTTAATTTTGCAATATTCAAAGACAAGTTTGTAGAGTGTCCTTCTAGATGCTTTTTTATTCTGTCCTAAATTTTGGTCTTATTAAGAGCTATTAATAGTTTCCACAAATCCTTATGTTTAGCTCCTATAATGGGCCATATCATTTGAGGTTGAGTTGCTACTATACTGCTATGTTTCCAGATAATAGGAACTCTTCCCATACTTCCTACCATTTCTACCATCTGACCATTTTGATGAGACCAGCTGAACATAGTGTGGCCATGGCACACAGACTGAGAGGTGCAATTTAAGCTAAACACCCCCTCAGGGGACCAATCAATAGTGATTCCTTAGGAATCATTGCGCAGCACCTCTACCTGTTCTGCAATGCAATTTCCCAAACAAGTATGTTCATTATTTCTAACTGGGTCCAATTCTGTTTACAAGTAGGTTTTTGAGGGTGGTATGCCTCAATTATAGGAGCAGATTTATTATGGTAAATACTGAGACCAGAAAGTATGTGTAACTGTGTCATAAAGTGATTATATCCAGGCATTATTGCCAGCCAGGATTGATACATATGCCCAATAAGTACAACTGTTCCCTCTGTCAGCCCTTGTTGAAGGAATACTCATGGCAATGGTGATCACCGCTACCATAGTTACCATTAAATTACTCATTGTGACTGATTGTCCCACTTTCCTCAGGCTTCTTCCACCATCTGTGACAGCTTCTTGATCTGTCCCCAGGTGGGCAACTGTGTTTGATGGGTGTTGCTCATGACAGTTGGGGTCTTCCTCAGCATCAGTTTCAACATGGCTGCAACCGGGGGGTCCTCAGGATCCTCCTGGAATCTCTTCCTCAGCATTTGGCTCATGATAAGGTTTCAGGTGTCTTGATGGTTTCAGGCTGTTGATTCAGTCCTGGAGAAACACAAGCATAACCTATACCCCAAGTTATTATTTTACCTATTTTCCAACTTTTTGTTATTGGATCTCTCCACCAAATGAGTTGTTCTGCTTCTGTCTTTGCAGCTGGTTTCTGTAGATGTTGTTCAGTTGCTGATAGCATCTTGCCTTTAGGGAGGCTCAAAAAATTTAAAGTTAATAATGCTAGATTCAATTGCATTTGGGGTGTCCTGTGGTCACTGTTTCTCCCTTTTCGTTTTCGTAACTGCTGTTTCAGGAAGAGATTCATTCTATCCACTATGACTTGTCCTTGAGAATTATATGGGATACCAGTAATGCGTTTAATATTCCATATAGAGTAAAATGTAGCTAGAGTTTGGCTAGTATAGCCTGGAGCATTATCTGTTTTAATAGAAGTTGGAATGCTCATCACCGCAAAACACTGCAAAAGGTGATGTTTAACACAGGCAGAAGACTCTTCTGTTTGGCATGTAGCCCAGACAATGTGAGAAAAGGTGTCCACACATACATGTACATAAGCTAGTCTCCCAAATGAGGGAACATGTGGGACATCCATTTGCCAAAGAGAGTTAGGTTCCAATCCTCGAGGATTAACTCCTCCTGTAAAAGATGAGGAATGTACCATTTGGCAAGTTGGGCATCACTGGATAATAGCTTTATCTTCTTTCCAGGTAATGCTGTATCTGCATTTGAGACCAGAGGCATTAACATGGGTTAAATTGTGAAAGTGTCTAGCATTAGATATTGCATTAACAATATCTCTCTGCAGTCAAAATCCTGGAAGAGGTGTATGAGCCCTAATGTGAGTGATGTAAAAAGGGTGCATTCTACTCCCAACTGCTGTTTGCAATTGGGTAAACAAAGTCATCAGTTGTTCATCTGTGTGGAATTGTAGCTGAGCATTTTCAATTAATTGTGTGGAATGAACCACATATGAAGAATCAGAAATCACATTAATAGGCATATCAAAAGCAGTCAATACCTCAATTATAGCTACAAGCTCTGCTTTTTGAGCTGAAGTATAGAGTGTCTGGAAAACTTTAACTTTTGATCCAGAATAAGAAGTTTACCATTACTAGACCCATCTGTAAAAACATTCTCAGCACCTTCAATTGGTTTAAATTTAGTTATTTTAGGGAAAATCCAATTAGTTAATTTCAAAATTTGAAAGTTTCATTTTAAGAAAATGGTTATCGAGAATACCCAGAAAGTCAGCTATATGAGTTTGCCAAGTGAGACTATTTATAAAAACTTGCTGTATTTGTACCTTCATGAGAGACACAATAATTTTTCCAGGATCATATCCATGTAAGTTAACAATCTGAGTTCTCCCAGTCCCTATCATAGTAGCAATTTGATCTAAATAAGGAGTTAGAGTCCGTGAATTAGTACGTGGAAGAAAAAGCCACTCTACAAGATCTTGTTCTTGAACAATAATACTAGTAGGTGAATGCTGAGTTGGAAAAATTAGCAAATCTAGAGTCTTCTTTGGATCTATTCAATTTATTTGAGCTTTATGGACTTGCTTTTCGATTAGCTGCAGCTCTGCCTGAGTTTCTTTTGTTGATTGCCAAGGGCTAGTGAGACTAGGATCTCCTCTAAGGATAGAAAATAGATTACTCATGGCATAGGTAGGAATGCCTAGAGCAGGTCGTATCCAATTAATGTCCCCTAGTAATTTTCAAAAGTCATTTAATGTTTTCAGTTGATCCCTACGTATGGTTACTTTCTGTGGCACAATGGTAATGTCATTTACTAAGGTCCCCAAGTGGGAGTAAGGAGTAGCAGTCGGAATTTTGTCAGGAGCTATAATTAAACTAGCGTGAAAAATCGAATTTTGCAAGTGATCATAACATTGGAGTAATATTTCTCGAGTGGGGGCAGCACAAAGTATATCATCCATATAATGAATAATGTAACACTGTGAAAATTTTTTATGAGTAGTTTCAATTGCTTGCCCTACATAAGTCTGGCAAATTGTTGGACTGTTTAATACGCCTTATGGCAACACCTTCCAATGAAAATGCTTAGCAGGCTGCAGGTTGTTTACTGCAGGAATTGTAAATGCAAACCATTCACAGTTTTGCTCAGGTAAGGGGCTAGTAGAGAAACAGTCTTTTAAATCTATGACTATTAAAGGCCAATTTTTTGGAATCATAGCAGGAGAAGGCAATTCTGGCTGTAATGTCCCCATAGGTTGTATAACTGAATTAACGGCTCTTAAATCAGTTAACATTCTGCTTTTACCTGATTTTTTCTTAATTACAAAAATTGGAGAATTCCAAGGGGAAAATATTGGAGCTATGTGTCCTTTTTCTAATTGTTCATTAACTAATTCCTCTAAAGCCTCTGGTTTCTCTTTACTTAGCGGCCATTGTTTTATCCAAATTGGCTTACCTGTTAACAATTTTAAAGGTATAGGCTCTGGAGGCTTAGCAATGGCTGCCATCAAAAATGATATCCTAAACCTTGGTAGGAACTTCGTCTTTCTGCTTGAAGTGGTACCTTCAAACCTTGCAAACTTTTTCCTGGTCCCATACCAGGGACATACTCCATTTCATGCACCATATGTTGACTTTGAGGGCTATATAATTGTTCTGGAATAAGAATTGTGCTCCCCATTGTTGTAATAAGTCTCTTTCCCATAAATGTATAGGCACAGAAGTTATAATTGGTTGAATAGTCCCAGGTTGTCCATTGGGCCCTTCACAATGCAAAATATAACTACTTTAATATACTTCAGTGGCTTTACCAACTCCAACTCTGTTAAATTGAGCAGGTTGAATTGGCCACATGGATGGACAGTGATGTAGAGAAATGATTGAAATGTCCGCTCCTGTATCTACCAAACCTTTAAACTTCTTTCCCTGAATAGTTATTTCACAGGTAGGATGTTTATCAGTAATTTGATTCACCCAATAAGCCACTTTGCCTTGTTTATTTGTGCTTCCAAATCCTCCTGTTCATTTAATTTCACTTTTCCCCACTTCCACATACAGCACAATCAGGAGCTGTGCTATACAGTCTCCTGGCTCTGTTTTCCAGGGAACGGAAGTAGATATAACAATTTGAATTTCCCCATTGTAATCTGAATCAATGACTCCTGTTTGTACTTGCACCCCTTTTAAATTTAAACTAGACCTTCCTAGAAGTAATCTTATCTTCCCGCTGGCAAGGGTCCACAGACCCCTCTTGGAACTTTTTGCAGGGGTTCCCCAGGCAGAAGACTCATAGCTTTTGTGCAGCATAAATCTACTGCGGCACTACCGGCTGTGGCAGGGGACAGATATTTTACAGGGGTGAGGGAGTGGCCTGATCTGGAAATGCCCCAGTTTGGAATGGGGCCTGGGATGGGCCCTGCATGGCATTTCCTGAATTTAAAAGGGAAAAGGCTCAAAGGTAGCTATAATATTTCCCTGTTGATCTGGGGTTTGTATGCTAACAGGGAACTGCCAAGCCTCTAAATCACCCTCTCATCTAGCTTGCTGAATTCCTGCCTGAATACAACTGAGAGTGGTCACTCAAGGCACTGCTCAACCAGTCACTGGGGCAACTACTTTTCATCCAGTGTCCTCCAGAAAAGAAAAATCTGGAGGGTCAGGCCACTCTCTTTCTTCAAAATAATGAGGGGGTGCAGAAGGGTAGGGATGAACCTCTTCCTCCTTTGCTGCTTTAGCTTTAGCTGGCAAGCTGGCAAACAAACCTGCTCTGTTACTTCTTCTGTTACTTCGTTATACTCTCCTTCCTCCTCATCATCAGTATTAAAAGGTTCCAAGGTGGAATGAACCAGAGCCCACACTTGTCCCATTGTTACCTTGATGCTTCTGAGCTCCCCTTCTTACTCACCATGGGGATTGCTTAAGAGTATTCTGGTGTCCTCCAGCTTAGTTCCACGTTGTCCAACCATTGCTCTGGCGACCCTTCAACCTGGGTTTGAGCCCCATGTATAGGCGTCATTGGCTGAGACCAGCTGTCATGGAGACCCTAACCCAGTGGTGCTAGAGGAATTAAAGACACACACACAGAAATATAGCATGTGGAGAGGGAAATCAGGGGTCTCACGGCCTTCAGAGCTGAGAGCCTCAAACAGAGATTTACCCACATATTTATTGACAGTAAGCCCAGTGATAAGCATTGTTTCTATAGATTATAGATTAACTAAAAGTGTTTCTTAGGGGAAACAAAGGGATGTGCTGAAATAATGGGAAATGGGCTGGGCTAGTTATCTGCAGCAGGAACATGTCCTTAAGGCACAGATCACTCATACTATGGTTTGTGGTTTAAGAATGCCTTAAGCGGTTTTCTGCCCTGGGTGGGCCAGGTGTTCCTTACTCTCATTCCAGTAAACTGACAACCTTCCAGCGTGGGCATCATGGCCATCATGACCATGTCAGTGTTGTAGAGATTTTGTTTATGCCAGTTTTGGGGCCAGTTTATGGCCAGATTTGGGGGCCTGTTCCCAACATTGCACTCTTGGCATTCATTGGTGATTCCATCCCTTTTCCTCTGATTTTTACATGTGACAGGTGATCTCTGTTGCATATCCAGTTCCCATGTATATGGGAACCATTCTACCCTTCCCTGTGGGTCTCCTGTAAAGGAGAAAGTGTGTTCCTGGATTTGGTTTTCTGTGCCTTCTCTCCTGGCCCTGCCTTCCAGAACCAAGGCATTGGCTTTTTCAGGCACATCTCTGGCTTTGAGTCCCTGTTACATTTCTGGCACTTAAGATGTACCTTTCTAATGTTTTATCAATACCCAACTATGTAGTTAAGTTTATTTAGGGGTTATATTTTAGCTATAACTTATATGTGCTGCTAACTGAGAAGAGTCTGAACACCTCAGTCTGCCCAGTTGCTGAAACCCGTAGAAGACTCTTTAAAAGTTTAAAATCTGCTATATTCAAATGAGCAAAGATTTAATGATAGATTTAGTGGTAACCTGATTGACAAAAAGATTTATTTTATGGAACACAAACTTTCCCAGGGAATCTCAAATTCTGTTTTGAAGTTGGAGCAACTAGCTTTTTTTTTTTTTAGATTTTTTCTTAGAAGTCTATTTTTTAATTAAATTTTTTATTTCCATAAGTTACTGGGGAACAGGTGGTGTTTGGTTACATGAGTAAGTTCTTTGGTGATGATTTGTGAGATTTGGTGCACCTATCACCCGAACAGTATACAATGCACCCTGTTTGTGATCTTTTATCCCTCACCCCCTTCCCACTCTTTCCCCCTGAGTCCCCAGAGTCCATTGTGTCATTCTTATGCCTTTGCATCCTCATAGCTTAGCTCCCACATATGAGTTAGAACATATGATGTTTGGTTTTTCCATTCCTGAGTTACTTCATTTAGAATAATAGTCTTCAATCTCATCCAGGTCACTGCAAATGCCATTAATTCATTCCTTTTTATGGATGAGTAGTATTCCATCAAATATATATGTCATCATCAAATATATATATATCATACATCATATCATATATATATATATCACAGTTTGTTTATCCATTCTTTGATTGATGGGCATTTGGGTTGGTTCCACATTTTTGCAATTGCAAATTGTGCTGCCATAAACTTGCATGTGCAAGTATGTTTTTCGTATAGTGACTTCTTTTCCTCTGGAGAGATACCCAGTAGTGGGATTGCTGGATCAAATGGTAGTTCTACTTTTAGTTCTTTAAGGAATCTCCACACTTTTTTTCATAGTGGTTTTACTAGGTTACATTCCCACCAGCAGCATAGAAGTGTTCCCTGTTCACCGCATCCATGCCAACATCTGTTATTTTTTTATTATAACCATTCTTGCAAGAGTAAGGTGATATTGCATTGCAGTTTTGATTTGCATTTCCCTGATCACTAGTGATGCTGAGCATTATTTCATATGTTTGTTGGTCATTTGTATATCCTCTTTTGAGAATTGTCTATTCATGTCCTTAGCCCACTTTTTTATGGCCTTGTTTGTTTTTTTCTTGCTAATTTGTTTGAGTTCATTGTAGATTCTGGATATTAGTCCTTTGTCAGATGTATAGATTGTGAAGATTTTCTCCCATTCTGTGGGTTGTCTGTTTACTCTGCTGACTGTTCCTTCTGCTGTGCAAAAGCTCTTTAGTTTAATTAAGTCCCAGCTATTTATCTTTGTTTTTATTGCATTTACTTCTGGGTTCATGGTCATGAAATCCTTGTTTGAGCCAATGTCTCAAAGGGTTTTTCCAATGCCATCTTCTAGAATTTCTAGTTTCAGGTCTTGGATTTAAGTCCTTGATCCATCTTGAGTTGATTTTTGTATAAGGTGAGAGATGAGGATCCAGTTTCATTCTCTTACATGTGGCTTGCCAATTACCCCAGCACTATTTGTTGAATAGGGTGTCCTTTCCCTTCTTTATATTTTTGTTTGCTTTATCAAAGATCAGTTGGTTGTAAGTATTTGGGTTTATTTCTGGGTTCTCTATTCTGTTACATTGGTCTATGTGCCTATTTTTATACCAGCACCATGCTGTTTTGGTGACTATGGCCTTATAGTATAGTTTGATATCAGGTCATGTGATGCCTCCAGATTTGTTCCTTTATTTTTTTTGAGATGGAGTTTTGCTCTTGTTGCCCAGGCTGGAGTGCAATGGCATGCTCTCAGCTCACTGAAACCCCTGCCTCCTGGGTTCAAGCAATTCTCCTGCCTCAGCCTCCTGAGCAGCTGGATTACAAGCATATGCCACCATGCCTGGCTAATTTTTTTTTTTTTTTTTTTTGAGACAGAGTCTTGCTCTGTTACCCAGGCTGGAGTGCAGTGGTGCAATCTTAGCTCACTGCAACCTTTGCCTCCCAGGTTCAAGCAATTCTCCTGCCTTAGCCTCCCAAGTAGCTGAGATTACAGGCATGTGCCACCATATCTGGCTAATTTTTGTATTTTTAGTAGAGGTGGAGTTTCACCATGTTGGCCAGGCTGGTCCTGAACTCCTGACCTCAGGTGATCCACCTGCTTTGGCCTCCCAAAGTGCTGGAATTACAGGCATGAGTCAACGCACCTAGCCTAATTTTGTATTTCTTAGTAGAGACGAGGTTTCTCCATGTTGGTCAGGCTGGTCTTGAACTCCTGACCTCAGGTGATCCGGCTGCCTCGGTCTCCCAAAGTGCTGGGATTACAGGTGTTAGCCACTGCGCCTAGCCCAGATTTGTTCTTTTTGCTTAGTCTTGTTTTGGCTATGTTGGCTCTTTTTTGGTTCCATATGGATTTTAAGGTGTTTTTTCTAATTCTGTGAAGAATGATGGTGGTATTTTGATGGGAATTGCATTGAGTTTGTAGATTGCTTTTGGCAGTATGGTCATTTTCACAATGTTGATTCTACCTATCCATGAGCATGGGATGTGTTTCCATTTGTTTGTGTCATCTGTGCTTTCTTTCAGCAATGTTTTGTAGTTTTCCTTGTAGAGGTCTTTTACCTCCTTGGTTAGGCATATTCCTAATTATTGTATTTTATTTTGCAGCTATTGTAAAAGGGGTTGAATTCTTGATTTGATTCTCAGCTTGGTTGCTATTGGTGTATAGAAGAGCTATTGATTTGTGTACATTGATTTTTGTATCCAGAAACTTTGCAGAATTCTTTTATCAGTTCTAGGAGCTTTCTGGAGGAGTCTTTAGGGTTTTCTAGGTAAACAATCACATCATCAGCAAACAGTTACAGTTTGACTTTCTTTTTACCAATTTGGATGCCCTTTATTTCTTTCTCTTGTCTGGTTGCTCTGGCTAGGACTTCCAGTACTATGTTGAAGAGAAGTGGTGAGAGTGGGCATCCTTATCTAATTCCAGTTCTCAGAGGGAGTTCTTTCAACTTTTCCCCATTCAGTATTCTGTTGGCTGTGGGTTTGCATAGATGGCTTTTATTACATTGATGTATGTCCTTTGTATGCCGTTTTTGCTGGGAGTTTTAATCATAAAGGGATGCTGGATTTTGTCAAATGCTTTCTCTACATCTATTGAGATAATTCTATGATTTTTGTTTTTGATTCTGTTTATGTGGTGTATCGCATTTATTGACTTGTGTATGTTAAACCATCCCTGCATCCCTGGTATGAAACCCACTTAATCATGGTAGATTATCTTTTGGATATGTTGTTGGATGCAGTTAGCTAGTGTTTTGTTAAGGATTTTAGCATCTATGTTCATCAGGGATATTGGTCTGTAGTTTTCTTTTTTCGTTATGTTCTTTCCTGGTTTTGGTATTAGGGTGATACTGGCTTCATATAATGATTTAGGGAGGATTCCCTTTTTCTCTATCTTGTGGACTCGTGTCAATCAAATTGGTTCCCATTCTTCTTTGAATGTCTGGTAGAACTCTGCTGTGAATCCATCTGGTCCTGGACTTTTTTTTGTTGGTAATTTTTTTCTTACCATTTCAATATTGCTGCTTGTTATTGGTCTGTTCAGAGTACCTAATTCTTTCTGATTTAAACTAGGAGGGTTTTTTTTCCCCAGGAATTTATCCATCTCTTTTAGGTTTTCTAGTTTATGTGCATAAACGTGTTCATAGTAGTTTTGAATGATCTTTTGTATTTCTGTGGTGTCAGTTGCAGTATCTCCCATTTCATTTCTAATTGAGCTTATCTGGATTTTCTCTCTTCTTTTTTTGATTAATCTTGCTAACGGTCTATCAATCTTATTTATCTTTCAAATAACCAGCTTTTTGTTTTACTTATCTTTTTTGTTGTTGTTGTTTCAATTTCATTTAGTTCTGCTCTGAATCTTGGTTATTTCCTTTCTTCTGCTGGGTTTGAGTTTGGTTTGTTCTTGTTTCTCTAGTTCCTTGAGGTGTGACCTTAGATTGTCTGTGATTTTTCAGACTTTTTTATGTAGGCACTTAGGGCTCTGAACTTTCCTCTTAGTGCTGCCTTTGCTGTATCCCAGAAGTTTTGATAGGTTGTGTCACTATTGTCATTCAGTTTGGAGAATTTTAAAATTTCCATCTTGATTTCAGTTTTGACCCAATTATCATTCAGGAGCCGGTTATTTAATTTCCATGTAATTGCATGGTTTTGAAGGTTCCTTTTGGAGTTGATTTCCAGTTTTATTCCACTGTGGTCTGAGAGAGTGCTTGATATAATTTCAATTTTCTTGAATTTATTGAGGCTCATTTTGTGGCCTATCATATAGTCTATCTTGGAGAAAGTTCCATGTGTTGTTGAATAGAATGTATATTCTGTGGTTGTTGGGTAGAATGTCCTGTAAAGATCTGTTAAGTCTATTTGTTCCAGTGCATAGTTTAAATCCATTGTTTCTTTGTTGACTTTCTGTCTTGATGACCTGTCTAGTGCTGTGAATGGAGTATTGAAGTCCCCCACTATTATTGTGTTGCTGTCTATCTCATTTCTTAGGTCTATTAGTAATTGTCTTATAAATTTGGGAGCTCTAGTATTAGGTGCATATATATTTAGGATTGTGATATTTTCCTGTTGGACAAGGCCTTTTATCATTATATAATGACCCTCTTTGTCTTTTTAAATTGCTGTTGCTTTAAAGTTTGTTTTGTCTGATATAAGAATAGCTACCCCTGCTTGCTTTTGGTGTCCATTTGCATGGAATATCTTTTTCCGTCCCTTTACCTTAAATTTATGTGAGTCTTTATGTGTTAGGTGTGTCTCTTGAAGGTTGTGTCTCTTGAAGGTGTGTCTTTAGTTGGCTGGTGAATTCTTATCTATTCTGCCATTCTGTGCCTTTTAAGTGGTGCATTTAGGCTATTTACATTCAACATTACTATTGAGTTGTGAGGTACTATTCCATTTATTATGCTACTTGTTGCCTGCATACCTTGTTGTTGTTTTTTTTTCTTTTTGTTGTTGTTGTTGTATTTTTGTTGTAGGTCCTGTGAGATGTATGCATTAAAGAGGTTCTATTTTGACGTGTTTCTAGGATACGTTTCAAGATTTAGAGCTCCTTTTAGCAATTCTTGTAGTGCTGATTTGGTAGTGGCGAATTCTCTCAGCATTTCGTTGTGTGAAAAATACTGTATTTTTCCTTCACTTATGAAGCTTAGTTTCACTGGGTACAAAAATTCTTGGCTGATAATTGTTGTGTTTGAGGAGGCTGAAGATAGGGTCCCAATTCCTTCTAGCCTGTAGGGTTTCTGTTGAGAAATCTGCTGTTAATTTGATAGGTTTTGCTTTATAGGTTACGTGGTATTTTTGCCTTACAGCTCTTAAGATTTTTTTTCTTTGTCTTGACTTCAGATAACCTAATGACAATGTGCCTAGGTGCAATCTTTCTGTGATGAATTTCCCAGGTGTTCTTTGAGCTTCTTGTATTTGGATGTCTAGTTCTCTAGCAAGGCCAGAGAAATTTTTCTTGATTATTCCCCCAAATATAGTTGCCAAATGTTTAGATTTCTTTTCTTCCTCAGGAACACCATTATTCTTAGTTTTGGCCATTTAACATAGTTCCAGACTTCTTGGAGGCTTTGTTCATATTTTCTTATGCTTTTTTGGTCTTTGTTGGATTGGGTTAATTTGAAAACCTTGTCTTCTGAAGCTCTTCTGCTTGTTTGAGTCTCTGGAGCTCTTCTGCTAGTTTGAGTCTATTGCTGAGACTTTCCAGAGCATTTTGCATTTCTATAACTGCGCCCATTGTTTCCTGGAGTTTTGACTGTTTTTTATTTATGCTGTCTATTTCATTGAATGTTTCTCCCTTCATTTTTTGTATCATATTTTTGATTTCTTTACATTGGGCTTTGCCTTTCTCTGGTGCCTCCCTGTTTAACTTAATAACTAACCTTCTGAATTCTTTTTCAGTTAGATCAGGGGTTTCTTCCTGGTTTGGATCCATTGCTGGAGAGCTAGTGTGATTTTTGGGGGATGTTAAAGAACCTTGTTCTGTCATATTACCAGAGTTGGTTTTCTGGTGGCTTCTCATTTGGGTAGGCTCTGTCAGAGGGAAGGTCTAGAGCTGAAGGCTGTTGTTCAGTTCCTTTTGTTCAAAAGGCTGTTTCCTTGATGTAGTACTCTCCCTCTTTTCCTAGGGATGTGGCTTCCTGACAGCTGAGCTGTAATGATTATTATCTCTCTTCTGAATCTAGCCACCAGCAAGTCTAACAGGCTCTGCGCTGGTACTGGGGGTTGTCTGCACAGAGTCCTGTGATGTGAACCATCTGTGGGTCTCTTAGCTGTGGATACCAGTACCTGCTCCAGTGGAGGTGGCAGGCAGGTGAAAAGGACTCTGTGAGGGTCCTTAGCTTTGACTGATTAATGCACTATTTTTGTGCTGGTTGGCTTCCTGCTGGGAGGTGGCGCTTTCAAGAGCACATCAGTTGTGGTAGTATGGGGAGGAACAGGCAGTGGGTGGGACCTTGGAACTCCCAAGGGTATATGCCCTTTGTCTTCAGTTACCAGGATGGGTTGGGAAGGACCATTAGGTGGGGGCAGGGCTAGGCATGTCTGAGCTCAGATTCTACCTGGGTGGGTCTTGTTGCGCTCCTGTTGGGGGAGGGTGGGGGTGAGGTTCCCAGGTCAATAGAGTTATGTTCCTAGGAAGATTATGTCTGCCTTTGCTGTGTCATGCAGCTTGACAGGGAAGTGGGGGAAAGCTGGCAGTCACAGGCCTCACCCAGTTCCCTCACAACCTAAACGGCTGGTCTCACTCCCATTGCGCCCCCTGCAACAGCACCAAGTCTGTCTCCAGGCAGTGGGCAAGCAGGACCCAGTACTTTCCCCAGGCTACCAGCCTCCCAGCTGTGAAAATAAACAGGGCTCTCCTTCTTCCCCCATCTGTTGAGTCTGCACACTGGATTCATGCCCTCCCACAAGTTCTGGCCAAGAGACTTCTCCATCAGTTGAAATTGTTACGAAGTTCAGCTGGAGTTTTCCTTCTCCCTGCAGCCTTTCCCAGTGCCTCCAGCAGCCCTCCTCAAGGACCCCTGTGAGGCCAGGCAGAAATGGCTTGGCAGGGAACCCTGCAAGCCCAGAGGGATTTTGCCGCTGCTTCCTCTACCCCTGTATTTCGCTCAGCTCTCTAAATTGACTCAGCTCCAGGTAAGGTCAGAATCTTCTCGGTAATCTAGACTTTCAGGTTCCCCAGTGGGGGTGTGTGTTTGGGGGCAGAGGAATTCCCTTTCCCACTTCCACAGTTTGGGCGCTCATAGTATTTGGGGTGTCTCCTGGGTGCTGCAGGACCCTTCAGAGGGTCCGTGGGTTCTCGCGGCATTCCTAATGTATTCCTGCAGTTCTTCTGGAGCAAAAGTTCAAGATGGGAGCCTCCACACCCTGCTCTGTCGGTCCGAGCGGG
Source organism: Macaca mulatta (assembly GCF_049350105.2). NCBI lineage: Eukaryota > Metazoa > Chordata > Mammalia > Primates > Cercopithecidae > Macaca > Macaca mulatta. The sequence goes on along the minus strand of NC_133410.1, from coordinate 95,778,130 downwards.
AGCTGCAGTCCAGTCCTGCCTCCCGTCCGCCATGATCTCTCCTTTACAACTAGCTTTTAATATTAATTAAAAAGCTATTTGTTATCCAAGCTATTTTTATAGGCAAGCTTAGCTTACAGGAAAATCTCTGACTCGGTCCCTTGCTATGGTGTGTTGAGTTTAATGTCTCTGCCAATTTTCCTAATCATTTTTAATAAATTATCGGAAACAAACTGAAAGAAGCTTTCAGACTTGTGTGTGTGTGTGTGTGTGTGTGCACGCGCGCATTGTATGTTTGTGTGTGTGGAAGAGAAGGAAGTAGGAATTAGGGAAAGAAAAGGAAGAGGGAGATAAAATTTTGTTTTGTTCTTTCCCTTTTTCTACAGCAGCTTCCATGCCTACAATAATTTCTCTCCCTTGCATGCTTAGAGTGAAAGTGAATATTATGTGTAACCCAAGTGTCTAATACCTGGATTGGCACTAACCACTTAATAGATCTAATTACACACTCTCTCCTAACAAGGGTCACTTTAGTATAGTTGGGCTGCATCTTAAATCATTCCTGGCTCTAGCCTGTTCTCTATTGTTTGGTTCCTAACCATGGCTTTAGTTCTTCCTTGGCTCTCTGCATGCTCTGCTCTAGTGCTTGATTTAATAATATGGTGGAGGAGTGTGCAGATGCTGGAGCCAGATAATCTGGTTTCAAATCCTGACTCTGATACTTATCGGCTATAGGATCTTGGGCATCTCATTTAATCTTTCTGCATTTCAGTCTCTTCACTTGTAAAATGGACATAAAACAAATAGTTACCTTACAGGGTTGTTGTGAGGGTTATGTAATAGATGTCCTGTTCATATCTTGTATGATTTCTCTTCCATCTTTGTGCACACAGGCCCCAGATGAGCTGTCATCCCTTGAGCTGGTATCTGGTGTCTTTTTTCTGTTAGCTCCTCTCTCAGAACCTGCTTTGAACTCGAGATCTAAAAGTACCTGGGAATTTATGTGCCACCCCCTGTTCTCCCAACCTTAATGAATGACTGCCACTTTAGGAATATAAATACTACACCTCCCTTGCTCCACAGGCGTCAGGCACATGGGTTGCACCTAACTCAGGTTTGTTTTACACTGGGGCTCCTGTGGGATTGAGTTATCATCCCTCTGAAGTGGTTCACACCTTTGCTTGGCCTCCTTCACTTTCTGGTCCCACTGTACCACTCCCACTCCTCCTGGAAACACTCTTTCTTAAATCACTTTCACACAAATCCTTGCCTCAGGGTCTGGTTCTGGGGAAGTCAACTTAAAGTAGTTTATTTGAGTTAGTATCCATATAAAATGCTTTGCATATAGTATGTCATATAAATGTTGGTCATTATTATTCGTGTTATTACCATGCTAGTCTAAAACAAGGTAGTTTGCTGAAGGTCTCCTTTTTCTCTCTGCCTCATCACCAGAATATATATTTTACTCTATTTAATAATTCATCACAGTACTGCTAATATAAGGCTGTTGTGTACTGGGTTTCTGGAAGGTTTGGGGATAACACTGTAGGCATACAAACTTAAAAACCGAATGATAAATATAATTTATTTGAAGAGTCAAGACAACCCTATTTATTTGTAGAGGACTCTACAAATAGAATCTGGCCTTACTTCCAGTGTTAGTGGTCTGTGCTTCTCTCTGAGATCCTCAGTAAGGGAAGTTCCTTTAAGCCTTTGTTACCTTGTAAATCTCCATCCTCTTCAGAAAACCCTTGCCTATACCCCACAAAATCTCTCTAAAACTTAACTTTGAATATGATCCCTTTCTTTGCATGATTGAAGATTTGGATTTACATCCAAATGGCATGTCAGACACTAATTTTATAGCTTTTTATAGTATATCATAGAAGAAAAATAAAATAACTTTTAATGGAAAGAATACTTTTGAATTCTAGGACTGCATGCATTAAAAAAGTTTGGTTAGCCAGCATTTTATTTTGTAAGCCAACATCTTAATGTTCTTTTTGAAAGTGCTGGAACAGTTTGCTTTATGACTGAGACATTAAATGTCAAGCGTGAAGCCATATGCTGGGTTGCAAGTGTTCAAATAGCTGTATTATGTGAAATTCTAGAAAACTGGGTTTGCCATGAAAATGTTATTATAGTTATAACTATGGGTAGGTTACTGTGGTTGCATCTCTGACCATAAAAAAAGAAAAGCACTAAAATTTATACCCTAGGGGTAACTGATGGGGCAGAGGCAGAGACAATTGAAGGATTTCAATTATTTAAAAATAAATCTCTGTTTTTCCCCCATTTTTCAGTTATAAATTAATGTAATACTTTCTGTTTTCAAATAGACTTTTACATTTATAAAATATTTCAGTTTAGTCAAATTCTGAATGCTGATGAGTAATATTTAGCTCAGGTTTCGAAGTATGTGGTGTGAAAAAATTGTGCCAAAATATTGAGCTTTGGAGTGTCTGGGGTTATTCTGGAATTTCCTACTCACAGCATTGTAAATTTAGGGAGATAATTAAACTATATAATGCTGATATTTCACTCTGACTAAACTCCACCATAAATTTACTAAATGGTAAGAGATATTTACTGTTTGTAGTTATAATGTTCAGGCACAGTATTTGACTTAGTTTATTAGTTTTCTATTGCTGCTATAACAAATTAGCACAACTTATTGGCTTAAAACAACACACATTTATTATCTCATCATTTCTGTGGATTGGGAGTTCAGGCACAATTTAGCTAGTTCCTCTGCTTAGAGTTTCCCAAGATTACAATGAAAGGATCAGCTGGGCTGCATTTCCTTCTGGAACTCAGGGTTCTCTTTCAAGCTCCTGTGATTGTTGGCAAAATGCATGCTCCTGAGGTTATAGACCTGAAGTCCTCATATTCTTGCTAGCAATAAGCCAGGGTAACTCTCAGCTTCCAGAGACTGCCCTTTGTGCTCCTACAACGTGGCAGCTTACTTCTCATGACCAGCAGGAGAATCTTGTCCTCCAGTCTTCTGCGATGAAGTCACATATAATGTAACAACCACGGAAGTGACTATGCTATCGCTTTTGCCACGTAATATAACCTAATCAAGAGAGTGACTATCCTACTATCTTTGCCATATTCTGTTGGCTAAAAAGCAAGTCACAGTTTCCTCCACATTGAAGGAGACTTTGCGAAAGCAGGCATGACTTATTGGGGGTCATGTTAGGATGGGTACACCATACTTAGTACACCCAGAACCATATAGTCTGTTCATATATCACATTAAAGTTGACTAGGGTCATGTTTTTTAATTTCATGTCACGGTACTATGGTAAATTGAGGTATAAGTAAAGAAATATATTATTGAAACATATGAGTCACTGAAACCATTGGTGGTTTTAAATAAAGCACGCTTTAACTTGAATTTATGTTCTAAGTCTCTAAAATAAATGTTACTTTCATGACCGTAAAGACATTTGTAGTTTGTAGACAATTTTTGGTTAGTACTTGCTGGTGAACTCAGAACTTCAGATGATTTTGATGGATTATGGGAGCAAGACATTTTCACAGAGGATTAGATCTGGAGATTTAAAAATGACACTTGGAAAACAAGGAACAAACCACAGTCAGTTAGAACATGGGTCCCCAACCCCTGGGGCCACAGACTGGTACGGGAACTGGGCTGCACAGCAGGAGGTTAGCAGGGTCCCAAGGGCCAGGGGTGGTGGGGGTGATGAGCCAGCGATCCTCCTCTGTATTTACAGTTGCTTGCATTACCGCCTGAGCTCTGCCTCCTGTCAGATCAGCAGCGGCATTAGATTCTCATAGGAGCAGGAAGCCTATTGTGAACTGCGCATTCAAGGGATCTTGGCTGCTCACTACCTATAAAAATCTAATGCCTGATGATCTGTCACTGTCTCCTATTACCCCCAGATGGGACTAACTAGTTGTGGGAAAACAAGCTCAGGGCTTCCACTGATATTACATTATGGTGAGTTGTGTAATTCTTTCATTACATATTACAGTGTAATAATAATAGAAATAATGGGCACAATTAAATGTAACACACTTGAATCATCCTGAAGCCTCTGCCCCTGGTCAGTGGAAAAATTGTCTTCCACGAAACCAGTCCCTGGTGCAAAAAGTTGGGGACTGCTGAGTTAGAACATGTAATGGAAGAAAATGCCCATTTATAATAGTAATAAAAGATGAAATACCTAGGAATAAAGTTAACAGGAAATTTATAAGATCTACATTTAAAAAGTTAAAATATTACTAAAGAACACAAAGAGTACTTGGACAAATGGTAAGGCATATTATGTTCTTGGATAGGAAGTCTTACTATTACAAAACTGACATTTCTCTAGTTAATCCATAAATTTAGTCTAAAAAAAATTAGAATTTTTAAAATTAGACAAGTTGACTGTAAGATTCATACGGAAAAATCATCAAGGAACAATAGACTAGAAAACTCTAACAAAAAAATAGGAAATTTAGGGAGGAGTTGCTAAGCATATATTAATATGTACATGCTACATAAAGCTATATTAATTAAAAGTGTGGTACTAGTATATTAATGGAAAGAAAAGAAAGCTATGAAATAGACTCTAACAGGTTGGTTAAATAAAAATTGGTTTGTGAGAATAAGAAGAGCTAACTTTTTTGTATTTATGTGCTAAGTATTTACTAGGCTCTTTACATATTAACATAATTTAACTCCCACATCAACTGTATGAGATAGGAACCATTATTATTTTCATTTACAAAAGGGGAAACTGAGACACAGAGAGCACAACTAACTTGCTCCTAATAAATAGGGGAGCTGGGACTGAAACTCATTTAATCATGCTCCAGAGCTGACATATGTTCTCACTAGGCTACACATTCCCCTATGCTCATGGAATTGTAGACAGGTGTAAAAAAGAAAGAATTCATTCTGTACGAACTATACTGATAATCTAGATAATTTAGAAATACACACATATATGTATTTTTAAGATATACATTTAGGAGAAAACTTCAAGGAATATAATAGTGTACTATATTGCCATTGTTGTAGAAAAACAAAATATATAAATGTTTACAAATTCATGGTTTATCTTCATAGATTGAAAAAAGAAAAAGAAAAGCACCAGTGTTTATATCATGGGAGAGGAACTGAGTGTCTTGGAAGAAGGAAGAAGGAATATTTACTGTTTATGTTTATCATTTTGTGTATTTTGAATTTTGTGCCATGTACAAAAAAATACTCTATTAAAGAAAATAAGTTAAATAACAATAACAAAACCAGTAAACTCAGGGAAAAGTATTTTCAAGAACCTTGTTTATACAGTATGTGTATTAGTCCATTTTCACACTGCTATAAAGAAATACCCAAGACTGGGTAATTTATAAAGGAAAGAGGTTTAATTGACTCACAGTTCTGCATGACTGGGGAGGCCTCAGGAAATTTACAATAATAGCGGAAGGTAAAGGGGAAGCAAGAACCTTCCTCACAAGGCAGCAGGAGAGAGAAGAAAGCAAAACCAAGGGGGAAGAGCCCCTTAAAAAACCATCAGATCTCTTGAGAACTCCCTCACTATCACAAGAACAGCATGGGGAAAACTGCCCCAATGATCCAATCACCTCCCACCAGGTCCCTCTCTCAACACCTGGGGATTACAATTTGAGATAAGATTTGGGTGGTAATACAAAGTCAAACCATATCAGTATGCATTTACAAGTAATTTGCTTCTGCTTATAAGGACAGTTTATGTTATAAACGTTTAACATGCAACATAAATAAGTGAAAAGATGAGTTCCAAAGACTGAGAGAAGGTATTTATAACACACGGAAACAACAAATAATTATTATTTAGAATATACGAGGGACTCTTAAACATCAATAAAAAAGACAAATACATGGGAAAAATAAAGATATGAACAGGTAATTCAAAGAAGAAGTTTAGGATAAGCACATGAAAAGATGGTCAACCTTATTAGTAATAAGGGGGAGGCAAATTAAATGAGACATAGCATTTCACATCCCTAAATTTAAAAGTTTGACAGTAAGAAGTATCAATAAGGATGGAGAGTAATAGCAAATATCATACCAAGAACTGCTAGTGGGAGTGAAAATTGGTGCAACCACTTTGGGGAATAAATATAATGCCTAGCAGAGAGAGAGGGATGCCTTTGAAGACCTGTGATTAAATAATTCCATCCACATGTGCTCAGGGAGACAACCACATGAACGTTTATACTGGCATTTTTAAAAAATAAAAATATTCACTGGGGCCATGTGTGGCAGCTAATGCCTATAATGCTAGAGCTTTTGGAGGTTGAGGCAGGAGGATTGCTTGAGGCCAGGAGTTTTCAACCAGCCAGAGCAACATAGTGAGACTCTGTCTCTCAAAAAATAAATAAATTCTTGAATGTGTTAGGTAAGGTAATTCTCAAATATTTTATCTTATTATTTTTAATGCTTGGCAGATGATACCTATGGCATCTATGGAATGGACATTGCTACCGCGATTTTACTTTATTTAGCAGTTGCACTAGAGTATGCAATGTCCATTTACAACTAATCCAAGTCCACTTTCAAATACATTTGAAAGTGAACTATACTGCTTCACAGGTACTGCAAGTACCTTATAACAATAATTGAGTATTTCTAATTCTTCCCTTCTGCCCTTTGTATTATGCCCTCCATTCCCCTACTGTCATTCATTTCACTTATATATAAGCTATAATTTATCATCAAATACATTATTTCTATTATTATTTTCAACAAACTGTTATCTGTGAGATCAATTAAGAATAAGAAAAATTAAAATTTTTTTCTTTACCTTTTACCTATTCCTTTATTCCTTCTCTAATCGCTTTCCTTTCTTTATGTAAATTTGAGTTTTTGACCTGTATTATTTTCCTTCTCTCTGAAGAAATTCTTTTAATATTTGTTGCAAGGAAGGTCTACTGGCAACAAATTCCCTCAATTTTTGAGAAAGCCTCTTTCACTTTTGAAGGATTTCACAGGATCTGTTAGTAGTTTTATTTGCCATTTTACCCCCGTCTTTTCTTGCTTGCATGGCTTCTGAGAAGTCAGATGCAATTCTTAGTTTTGCTCCTCTATAGGTAAAGTGTTTTTTCCCTCTGGCTTCTTTCTGTTTTTTGTTTTTGTTTTGTTTGTTTATTTGTTTGCTTTTCAGTGTAATTTTTAATTTTAATTTTTATTCTTATTTTAAGTTCCAGGGTACCTGTGCAGGATGTGCAGGTTTGTTACATAGGTAAATGTGTGCCATGGTGGTTTGCTGCACCTATCAATCAATCCATTATCTGGGTATGAAGCCCAGCATGCATTAGCTATTTTTCCTGCTACTCTCCCTCCCCCTGACAGGCCCCAGTGTGTGTTGTTCCCCTCCCTGTGTCCATGTGTTCTCATTATTTAGCTCACACTTATAAGTGAGAACATGTGGTGTTTCATTTTCTCTTCCTGCATTAGTTTGCTGAGGATAATGGCTTCCAGCTCCATTCATGTCCCTGCAAAGGAAATGATCTTGTTTATTTTTATGGCTGCATAGTATTCCATGGTGTATATATACCACATTTCCTTTATCCAGTCTATCACTAATAGGCATTTGGGTTGATTCCATGTCTTTGCTATTGTGAATAGTGCTGCAGTGAACATATGTGTGCATGTATCTTTGTAACTGAATGATTTATATTCGTTTGGGCATATATCCAGAAATCAGATTGCTGGGTCAAATGGTATTTCTGGTTCTAGATCTTTCAGGAATCGCCACACTGTCTTCCACAATGGTTGGACTAATTTACATTCCCACCAACAGTGTAAAAGCATTCCTATTTCTCCACAGCCTTGCCAGCATGTGTTGTTTCTTGACTTTTTAATAATAGCCATTCTGACTGACATGAGATGGTATCTCATTGTGGTTTTGATTTGCATTTCTCTAATTATCAGTGATGTTGAGTTCTTTTTTTAATATATATTTGTTGGCCACATGAATGTCTTCTTTTGAGAAGTGTCTGTTCATGCCCTTTGCCCAGTTTTTGATGGGGTTATTTGTTTTTTTCTTGTAAATTTGTTTAAGTCCCCTGTAGATTCTGGATATTAGATTTTTGAGAGATGGATCGATTGCAAACATTTTCTCCCACTCTGTAGGTTGCCTGTTTGCTCTGATGATAGTTTCTTTTGCTGTGCAGAAGCTCTTTAGTTTAATTAGAACCCATTTATCAATTTTTGCTTTTGTTACAATTGCTTTTGGTGATTTCGTTGTGAAATCTTTGCCCTCGCTTATGTCCTGAATGATATCTCCTAGATTTTCTTCTATGGTTTTTCTAGCTTTGGGTTTTACATTTAAGTCTTTAATTAATCCTGAGTTAATTTTTGTAAAAGGTGTAAGGAAGAGGTCCAGTTTCAATTTTCTGCATATGTTTATCCAGTTCTGCCAACACTATTTATTAAATCCCTCTGGCTTCTTTCAAAATTTTTCTTTATCTTTGATTTTCTGCCATTTAAATATGTTTTTTGTAGTTTTGGGGCATTTATTCTGCCTGGTATTTTCTGAGCTTCCTAGATCTGTGGTTTGGTGTCTGACATTAATTTGGGGAAATCTTCAGGCATTATTGTTCCAGATATTCCTTTAGTTGCTTTCTCACTTTCTTATTCTGGTATTCTCATTATGCATTTATTACACCTTTTGTAGTTGTTGCACAGTTCTTGGATAATGTGTACTTTTTTTTTTTCAGTCTTTTTTTCTTTTTACTTTTCAGTTTCTATTGACAGATCCTCAAACTCAGATTCTTTCCTCAAAAACATTCTTCATTTCTAGTTCAGTGTTTTTGATCTCTAGCATTTTCTTTGGATTCTTCCTTATAATTTCCTTCCCTCTGCTTGTATTACCCATCTGTTCTTGCATGTTGTCTATTTTTTCCATTTGTACCCTTAGCAAGTTAGTTGTTTTAAATTCATGATCTGGCAATTCCAACATTCATGCCATGAGTCTGGTTCTGATGCTTGTTCAGACTCTTCTAACTGTGCTTTCTGCCTTTTAGTGTGCCTCGGACTCTTTGTTGAAAGGTGGACATGATGTACTGTGTAGAAGGAACTGCTAAAAATAAGCCTTTACTGATGTGGTGGTAAGATGTATTTTGTGTATGTGTGTGTGTGTGTGTGTGTGTGTGTGTGTGTGTGTGTGTTTGTGGTGGGAAAGGGCTCAATAGTCCTGTGATTAGGTCTCAGTCTTTCAGCGAGGCTGTGCCCTTGGTCTGTGAACTTCACAAGTGCTTCTCGGTTCTCCTTGCACCCATCTTAGGTGAGACAGGATAGCTAGAGGGGACTGGAGTTGGGTATTTTATTTTCTCCACATGGAAAACTAGAGGCGACAGGAGTTGGATATTTTGGCTCCTGCAGGGTGGTTAGGCTCTAATAAAACTCTAGTAAGTTAGGGGCTGGTAAATTAATTTCTCCTGAGGGCAGGCGTTGTTAAGTAGAGCAGAATGCTTTGGTGTATTTCAGAATGGTTATTTCACCTCTCCCAGCTGGAAACACAAGGGTTTTTTTTTGTTTTTTTTTTTTTCATTTTCCCTGTAAGAAGCTGATAGAGCTCCTGGAGGTAAAAATTGCAAAAGTGTGGGCATCCCCGCTAAGACTGAGTCCCCTTGGAGTTTTTAACACACAAACTTATCTATTCAGAGCTGCCAGCAATTCCTCAATTCTAATTTAGGTTTTCCTCTTGGGCACTGGTTCCCTCAGAGGTTTCTGCTCAGGGAAGTTGTGGTTCACAGTGTCCCTGTCGGTCTCTTCAGGGCAGTACTTTGCTCTGTGACCTCCCTTCTCTGATGGATCAGAAAAGTGTTTGATGTTCAGCTTGTTCAGCTTTGCCTTGTTGTTAGAATGGTGTTTTTGACTTCTAAGATCCTTACATGCTGGACTGGAAAATGGAGTTTGGCTCAGTGGCATTATTTTTATTAAAATATTGAAAAATCTGAAACATCCCAAATATCTGTCATTTGGAGAATGAATAATCAAATTGTGATATATTCATATCATGGAATACTGTAACACAGGTAAATGAATGTACTGGATTTAATTAAGATTGTTCTATCACAGAAACAGAGCAGGAAAAAAAGAGATACAGAATGATACACAACAATACTATATGTTGTGTATGGATACATATGTGTATAAGTATAAAAATCTAACAGAAAGGTACATACCATCTTTAGGATAGTGATTTCTTCTTCTGTGGATGTAGTGAGGACTGAAATAAGTGAGGAATAAAACAGAGACAGCCACTATGTGAGTAATATTTTATTTCTAAAAAGAAGCAAATATTTAAAGCAAATATAACAAAGTACTAATACCTAGTAAGTATGTGTGACCTTAGGAAAGCTAATTAACCTCCAAGTGCTTGTAGTTTTCTTTGCTTTGACGTAGGGACAGTAATATTTATCTCATAGTTGCCATTAGGATAAAGTTAATATATTTTTGAAAATTTTGTAATAAGAATGTAAATAAAATTACTATGAAAAAAGATTGAAATATTGAAATAATTTGAATGACTCTGAAAAATAACATTATATGGATTATTATTGTCACAAGTTCTACCATATTCAACTCAAAGTAGACCACATAAATCTATTTGCATTATTTACTCTAGCTGTCATTTTATTTGAAAAATGCCATGAATACATCTGCTTTTGGTGATCAAATGATCAAGGAGAAATGGAAAAATGAAGCCTTAGTTGTATTTGTTCTGGAGTAGTCAGAGGCTAATTTAGTTTCCATCAGGATTTCCCCTGGAATGTAGCAATTTTTGCTAAGCCTCTTTGATTTTTGTCTACATACTTTAATAACTCACAAAAAGATACCCCCCAGCCCGCTTTGTGCCCCTGGATTGAAATAAACATCTTTTCAAAATGCTGGTGGAATTTACTACTGTTTCTATTCATTAATAAAATACCAGGAAGCAGCAGGACAGTCTTCCCTGGGGACAACAGGCAGAGCCTGGATGCCCCTGGAGTAGACAGATGCTTGTCCATCAAGTTTCTCCTCTGTCCCTAGTGTGGGTGGAGTTTCTGCTCTGATTGACAGCCTAGTCCATGTTTTTTAAATCACTACAGTCTTCATGGCATGTCAGGTTGCTGTGACCTTGCTTGAAATTGCTTTGAAAAGTACAGTGCTTTTGAATGACTTGGAAAATAAAAATACCTTCTGTTTAGGAAAATGCTTGTTGCTCTGTATTCTGATTATCAGTAAGCCTGAGACTAGTAAAGAAATATAAAGTACTCTGGACATAGTCTTTCTTGCTTTAAGCAAAAAGAATTCTACACAGGCATATGAACCATTTTAAAGCCATAGTTTGAAGCCTGAAATTTCTGTTGTGAAATAGCATGTCCCTGGAACATGTGCTTTGTGGCTAAAAGGTTCATATGGTTTCTGTAACTATGTAATGCAAAAGTAGGTCTCTTTGAACCTAAACTGAGAGAAACTGTTGAAGCGTGAGTTACTCTGTGAACTCAATGCTTGCAGCAGAATACGAATAAGGATATTTTAGCAATTCTGGGGCAGACTTTGGGATGAATCAGAACATTGCCCTCTAGGTAAAAAATTATCTATGACTAAGTGAAAATGCCTAGCTAGTCCCAGGTTTACTTTGTAGAAACAAGACAGTCACACACACATTATATACATGCAAACACGCACACAAAAATACATCCCATTTCCTATATCTGGTAATGCTGAGGAATGAGGTTTTCTCTATACAAATGAAACCTAATCAATTAAATATAATAGTTTAATATTTTATATGAATCTGCAATCTTTAATCTACACCAAGTACATTTTAAGTTTTTCTTGATGATTCATCTATCACTATTAATAATTAATTATGACGCTTTTATTTCTCTGTAATGCTTTGCTTGTATTCCTCCTCCCTCCCCATTACTAAAGCATTACTTGTTTCTGAAAATCAGAAAATACAGACAGAAAAACATCAATTATTATATTTGTTATTCTGTGTAAACATTTCCAAACACCCACTCATATGCACACATGGAATTAAAGAGGAACATGTAATGCCTTTTGTGGTCCGCCTTTTTCTCTTAATGATTTATCATGAATAGTTTTTTAAGTATCAGTGGACCCATACCTGAAACATCATTTTAAATGACAAATGCCACTGTATGGACACATTATATTATATTATATTATATTATATTATATTATATTATATTTCAATAATTTCATATTATTGGACACATACATTCTTTTTTTTTTTTTGAGACAGGATCTCGCTCTGTCACCCAGGCTTGAGTGTAGTGGTATGATCAGCTCACAACAGCCTCAACCTTCTGGGCTCCAGCAATCTCCCACCTCAGCCTCTAAAGTAGTGGAGACTACAGGCATGTGCCACCATGCCTGGCTAATTTTTAAATTTTTTGTAGAGACAGGATCTCACTATATTGCCCAGGCTGATCTTGAACTCCTAGGTTCAACAGATATTCCTGCTTCATCCTCCCAAAGTGCCGGGATTACAGGCATGAGGGCACCTAGCCATGTTCAGCATTTTATATCACAAACAACACTGAATGTACTTGTGTGTGTTGGCATGTATATGTGTATAAATATATACAGCTCTATGTTCCTTAATTAATTCTTTATAATACATTATTAAATATGGAATTTATAGTTCAAAGAACATGCCTGTGTTTTGAGAATTTTGCTATGTTTTCTCAGCCAGGGCAAATATTCAGCTAGTATATCCTGGAGACACATTTAGTCTATATCTTGTGTCCACCACGGTTGTTTAGTGCCTGTGCTGTTTTGGTGGTTAAATATCCTGAAATATTTATTTTTGCAAAACTACTTCAGAAGAAAAATTTGTATTCCTACTCAGATTTACATTTTGAGGATGTTATTTTTTAACATGTTTTTTATATTTCTCAAATGTTTTTTATATTTCTTCTCATATAAAAACAATCACCTAAGACTCAGGAAATGTTTGAACAGAAATTTTGGGGCTAGAAGGCTGATTTTTTTTTTCATGGATTAAAATATATCATACTTACAAATATTTGGAGAGATGCTTTACCAAAGAAGAAATGAGTTAGCACTAGACACCTATTGGATTGGCTAAAACAAAAATAAGAAACAAAGAAACCTGATAAAACCAAGTGATAATAAGAATATGTAACAACTAGAACTCTCACACTTCGGTGGTAGGAATCGAAAATAGTACAGACACTTTCAAAAACCGTTTGACAGATTCTTTAACATTAAACATACACTTACAATATGACCCAGCAATTCTACCTTTAGGTATTTATCTAAGAGAAAGTAAAACATCTGTCTACATAAGAACATATACGCAAATATTTGTGGTGGCTTTTTCACAATTGCCCCAAATTGGAAACAACCCAAATGTTCTCATCTGATGAATGGATAAAAAAGTGGTGGTACATCCATAAACTGGAAGACTAATCAGCAATAAAAATGAATTAACTATTGATGCACACAGGAATGTGAATGAATATCAAATGCATGAATACCGAACAGGCTACATAAAAGGGAAAATTATAGGAATAGGAAAGAGAGTAATGTTTGCCAGAGGCTGGAGATGGGGTGAGAGGCTCACTTTAAATGTGCACCATGGGCCAGGCGCAGTGGCTCACGCCTGTAATCTCAGCACTTTGGGAGGTCGAGACGGGCGGGTCATGAGGTCAGGAGATCGAGACCATCCTGGTTAACACGGTGAAACCCCATCTCTACTAAAATACAAAAAAATATTAGCCGGGTGTGGTGGCGGGCGCCTGTAGTCCCAGCTACTCAGGAGGCTGAGACAGGAGAATGGCGTGAACCCGGGAGGCGGAGCTTTCAGTGAGCCTAGATTGCGCCACTGCACTCTGCCTTGGTGACGGAGCGAGATTATGTCTCAGAAAAAAAAAAAAAAAAGGTGCACCACGAGGAAACTTTTCGGGTGAGAGAACTGATAAATATCTTAATTGTGGTTGCAGCGATATGACTATATGCATTTTTCAAAACTAATAGACCTGTACATCAAAAAGTGTTAATTTTACCATAGGTAAATTAAAAAGTCAAATAACAATTTTAAAAAATAAAAGTAAAAATCTTTTTTAACAGGAAAAAGAAAATATGCTGAAACCTCTTGGCCACCATAAGAATGCACATTGCAGACCTCGAACCACAGTCAGCATGATTGACCAAAGGGCCTGGCTGCTGTGCTGAAATCCTTTGCTACATTTGCTAGTGACTAGTTGGGATACTAAAGTAGGCCCATTCCTGGGAGTCACGGGGCTCCCCAGTGGCCTCATTGAAACTTACTGCACCACAATGTGGTATGCTTCCTCCCCTCCCTCCTTTCTTTACCATGCAAGTTTGGCATGGTAGTCTGATGGTTCCCTCAGCCTTACTGGTCCCCTCAATTTCTGTCACACAGGCATTTCCCAAAAAATATTTCCTTTTTTTTTTTTTTTGAGATGGAGTTTTGCTCTTGTCACCCAGGCTGCAGTGCAAACACGCGATCTCAGCTCACTGCAACCTTCACCTCCTGGGTTCAAGCGATTCTCCTGCCTTAGCCTCCCGAATAGCTGAGATTACAGGCACCCGCCACCACACCCAGCTAATTTTTGTGTTTTTAGTAGAGACAAAGTTTCACCATGTTGGCCAGGCTAGTGTGGAACTCCTGACCTCAGATGATCCACCCGTCTTGGCCTCCCAAAGTGCTGGGATTACAGTCATGAGCCACTGTGCCCGACCCTTGCATGTTAAATCATTTCTTGGCAGATGCTTCTTGCAATACCTGAACTAACACAACCTCCAATTTTACACTTTGTAATATGATCATCATAAAGATAAAATGCACGATCACATTTTTAATTACTTGTACCCAATGATCTCTTTTATAAGCGTATTTATTAAAGTATAACATGCAATAAAGAAAGACATACTAAATGTAAGCACATGGCTCTATAAATTTTCACTAAGTGAAATTGCCACCCAGATCAAGAATTAGAATATTACTAGTAATTCAGAATCCCTCCTCCCCCATTTATGCCCTCTACCAGTGACTAATTCCCTCTTGAAGGTAACCAACGCCCTGAATTCCTAGCATTATAGATCTGTTTTGCTTACTTCTGAACTTTATATAAGTGACATCATTCAGCATATACTTTCATTTTCATTTGACTTTTGATCAACATGTTTATGAGATTAATTCATGATGGTATGTATAGCAGTAACTTCTTCCTTTTTTACTGTTATAGAATATTCCATTGAGTGAGCATAGTACAGTTTATTTATGCATTCTACTTTTGAGGGGCAATTATGTTTTTCCCCCAGTTTTGTGTTTTGTGCTCTACAGATAATGCTGTTATGAGCATATTTGAACATGTCTTCTGGTACATGTATGTATTTATTCCTATTTTGTATATCACTAGGAGTAGAATTGTGAGATTATAGGTTATGCATATATCAGCATAAGAAGATATTAAAATAACTTTTCAAAGTGGTTATACTTTCAGCAGCTGTGTATAAGAATTCAATTTCCTCTACAACCTCATCATTCATACTTGATAAAAAATTGACAAAGACATAACAGTAAAGGAAAATTATAGGCTAATCTTTCTCACAGACAAAGATGTAGAAAATCTTAAGTTATTAGCAAATAGAATCTAGCAGCCTATAAAAGATAGTATATCATAATCCATGATGTGGGTTTCCTTGAACGCAAAGTGGGCTTAGCATTTGAAATGTCAATTTATGTAATTCTGCACAAATAACAGAATACAAGAGAAAAATCATTTAGTGATCTAAATAGAACAAAAAAAAGCATTTGATAAACTATAATATCCCACCATGATTTAAAAAACCTCTCAGCAAACTGAAGAGAAGGGAGCTTCCTTAATTTAACAAAGAGTATCCATAAAACATCTGGGGCAAACATTTTTAAAGGTGAAATGTTGAAAACTTTTTCTCTGATATAAGCAAAGAGACAAGGAGATGCCCTTTATCATCATTTCTATATATTTTTTCTTTTTTTTTTTTTTTTTGAGACAGAGTCTCGTGCTGTTGCCCAGGCTGGAGTGCAGTGGCACCATCTCAGCTCACTGCAAGCTCCGCCTCCCGGGTTCACGCCATTCTCCTGCCTCAGCCTCCCGAGTAGCTGGGATTACAGGTGCATGCCACCACATCTGGCTAATTTTTTGTATTTTTAGTAGAGACAGGGTTTCACCATGTTAGCCAGGATGGTCTCGATCTCCTGACCTCTTGATCTGCCTGCCTCGGCGTCCCAAAGTGCTGGTATTACAGGCGTGAGCCACCGCGCCCGGTCTATTTAATTTGTTTTTATATGTGAGGTCCCCACCAGGGAAATAAGGCAAGAAAAATATGGTATAGGTATTGGGAAGGAAGATGTAAAATAATCATGTTACTATCTTCATATATCTTGATATGTTAGCTATACAACAGTCAATATTATATCTTTATATCACATTTCATATGTATCCATGACTGGATACATATGAAATCCAATAGCCCCCACAACTAAATTTTAGAATTAAGTACATCTAGCTAGGTTGTTGTTGGGTACAAAGTCAATATATAAAAGTACATTTTATTTCTACGTATCAGCAACAAAACCATTAGAATATGAAAAATTAAAAAACAATTAAAATACATTAAAAAACGGCTACATTGGTGCCTATACTAAATGACCATCGATTGCCATGTGTTTGCTGTCTTGTCAAAGTTTTGATAGTTTTCCTATCTCTTAACTCACTGAGTTGTTAGCTACAATTTCTATTGCTATCATTATGCTTGCTTGTAACTGTAACTTCTTTTAGTAATTTTCTGCCTCAAATGTGCTACGGTTGGAAAATCAATAAAAACATAAAATGACTAAAAAGTATTGTAATAAAACTAAAAGGATTTTAGTGCTCAGACTTTGTGACTTTTATTTTGGCCACTCAGGAGTTACTCAGAGCCCTTTACACTTATATTCAGGGTCTAGTTTTGCTCAAAGTGACTGAGATTGCCAGAAGTATAAACTCCAGGGAAGAGGGGTTATGAACTCTCCAAGTTCCCTGCTTGAATAGGACTTTCCTCAAAGTTTTCTCTGAAGTTATTTCATCTTGAAACATAAAAAAAAAAAAAAAAAAAGAAATTGATTTCAGCTTCTGTATAGGAATTTTTAACAAAATATGATTACTTTTTTTTGGACAAACATTTGGTATAAATCTAATCAATAGGTTTGTGGTTAGATAGTGACTTTGACTTTGATATGATTTAATACGCACAACGATTCTTAGGCAAAGTTGCACTGGCTGTTAGTCCTGGAAGGTTTTGTTTCTGATATTAGTTGAATTTGGCTCAGCTCAATAAGTAAGATTACAACCAAATAAATACTATTAACTAAGTAAGCCTATAATTATCAGAACTGCACTCCAGAAATTGGGTTTTAGAGGATTCATTCAGTGAGCATTGAGTCTACAGCTAACGTAACAGCCAGAGCAAAAGTGACTAATGAGGAGCTAGCCTTTGCTGATTGACAGGAGCTAATGGGGCTGCATTAAATATTCGGGCTCTAGTCATGGCCTGTGGGTGCTCTGATGGCATCATATATTTTCTTTTCTTTTTTTAAAAAATTAATCTTTTTTATTAAGGTAAAATACACATATACAATTTACCATCTTTGCCTTTTTTTTTTTTTTTTTTTGAGATGGAGTTTTGCTCTTGTTGTCCAGGCTGGAATGCAATGGCGTGATCTCGGCTTACTGCAACCTCTGCCTCCTCAGTTTAAGCAATTATCCTGTCTCAGCCTCCTGAGTAGCTGGGATTACAGGCACCTGCCACCATGCCCAGTTAATTTTTGTATTTTTAGTAGAGACAGGGTTTCATCATATTGGTTAGGATGGTCTCGAACTCCTGACCTCAGGTGATCCGCCCGCCTCAGCCTCCCAAAGTGCTGGGATTACAGGTCTGGTCAGTCACTGCGCCCGGCCTCATCTTTGCCATTTTTAAGTGGACAGTTCAGCAGTCATAACTTCCTTTATATTCTTTTTTTCCCTTTTATCTCCTAGTCCCTTCCTGGCCTCTGGTAAGCACCAATCTACAATCTATCTTCATGAGATTCACTTTTTTAGATCCCGCATATGAATGTGAGGATTTGTCTTTCTGTGGTTGGCTTATTTCACTTAATGTAATGACCTCCAATTCCATCCATGTTGCTGCAAATGACCAGATATCATTCTTTTTCATGGCTGAGCAATATTCCATTATGTATATAGATCACATTTTATTTATCCACTCATCCATTGATGGACACAGGTTGATCCCGTATTTAGCTATTGTGAATACTGCTGCAATAATCATAG
The DNA here is from genome assembly GCF_049350105.2 of Macaca mulatta. Classification (NCBI taxonomy): domain Eukaryota; kingdom Metazoa; phylum Chordata; class Mammalia; order Primates; family Cercopithecidae; genus Macaca; species Macaca mulatta. The sequence continues at coordinate 95,759,785 of NC_133410.1, read as the reverse complement.
GAGTACAGATGTCTCTTCAATACACTGATTGCCTTTCTTTTGGCTACATACCAGCAATGGGACCGCTGCATCATATGGTAGTCCTATTTTTTTTTTTGAGGAACCTTCCTACTGTCCTCCATAGTGGCTGTACTAATTTCCATTCTTATCAACAGTGTACAAGGTTTTCCCTTCCTCCACATCCTTGCCAGCAACTGTTATTGCCTGTCCTTTTGATACAAGCCTTTTAACTGGTGTGAGATGACATTTCATTGTGGTTTTGATTTGTATTTCTCTGATAGTCACTTATGTTGAGCAGGTTTTTTATATACCTGTTGGCCATTTGTATACCTTCTTTTGAGAAATGTCTGTTCAGATCTTTGGCACATGTTTAAACTGGTTATTTGTTTTTATGCTACAGAGTTATTTGACTTCCTTATATATTCTCGTTATTAATCCCTTGTCAGATGGATAGTTTGCAAATGTGTTCTCCCATTCTGTGGGCTGTCTCTTTACTTGATTGTTTCCCTTGCTCTGCAGAAGCTTTTTAGCTTAATGTGGTCCCATTTGTCCATTTTCACTTTGGTTGCTCATGCTTTCTAGGTCTTAGACAAAAACTCTTTGCCCAGACCAATGGTGCATGATAGGGGATCTAGTTTCATTTTTCTGCATATAGTTCTCCAGTTTTCCAGCATCATCTACGGAAAAGACTGTCCTTTCCCCACTGCATGTTCTTGGAAAATATGTTGGTTGTAGGAAAGAATAAGACTTGAAAGTTGGGCGGTAGACGAAGACTTTAGTACTGTGCCAATGAATTTATACTTTATGTTGTAGAAAATGAAAATCATTGATACATTTAATAACATGGACCAGTTTTATGTTTGTTTTATTCTTCCTTCTCTTCTTATAGAATGTTGGATTTTCAATCAATAATTACTTCTTGAGTATTCTTTCATATGACCAGGAATCTACATGGGTACATAGTAGGGCATCTTTAAATCCTTGATTAAAATGGAGTGCATTCCTTCATCATTGGTCATGGGACTTGATATTAAAGGTATATCTATATATACCTGACTTTTCAACTTAAAGCAAATAATTCTTAAAAGAGACTTGCCATTTCTTATCAATACTCTCCCAACCAAAAATAACTTCAATGGTCTGAGCCATATCACAATATTTTATGAAATAAGTTAATATTACAATATTAGGGAATCACAGATTTTAATGGTAATGATATACTCAATGATATTTTTGGGAAGAAAGGAAAACACATAATGTGAGTATCAGGTATTAAAAAAAAAAGTTATGTGTTTTACCTTTTTTTTTTTTTTAAACAGAGATAGGATCTAGTTCTGTCACCCAGGCTGGATGGAGTGCAGTGGCATAATTATAGCTCACTGCAGTCAGAAGCTCCTGCCTCAGCCTTCCCAGTAGCTGGGATTACAGGTATGTGCCACCATGCCTAGCTAATTTTTTTATTTTTTGTAGAGATGGGGGTTTCTTTATGTTGCTCCTACCTTGGCCTCCCAAATGTTGGGATTACAGGCATGAGCCATTGTGCCCTACCTGTTGTATATTTTGTAATCTAAAAAATTATTAGATAATGATCTAATAATAAATATGATAATAACAGAATAATAAACAGAAAAGATATCTGTGCTTCTCTGCTCAGTAATTTCTTTTTTTAATAATATTAGGACTTGCCTTCATTTATATAATGTTTTTCATGTTCAAATTGCTTAACCAAAATTAAGTAATTAATCCTTATATAAAATCCTGCGAGGCAGATAAGAATTATCTTCATTTTACGGATTAAGTCAAATGTACCATATTCCAAATGATTAAGGCTTCGAAATCTCCAATACCAAATGGTCTATGTTCCCCTGGAAGCATGTGGAAACCTAAATTTACATAGTAATTATGTGTTCAATTGTGCTGAGGAAGCAAGTGGCAGACCCAGATAATCTTCCAAAAATGAAAGAGAGAGAGAAAGAAAAATATTGAAAATATACCAAAAATGAGTAATGTGGTTTTTAAAATCCTTGTTCAATAATAATACTATTATTCACATATAGTGATTCTTCAGAAGTCCTCCTATGCTAAAAACAAAAACAAAACAAAAACAAAAACCCACAAGAACCTTGGTAAATGCTAACGTTTTATGCAGAGAATAAATCCAATGGGATGATGAAATTTGCATCTTGAAAGATGAAAAAGGATCCTCAGTCTATTCGGAGATAACGATGATGTACAGCTATTTCCTTATCATTTAGTATATAAATTCAAGTATTGGGCTACATTCTGCTTACTGTGAATATGTCTTGTGGGTGAAGAGAATTTGTGTTAAAAAAAGAAATTGTGAAATGTTAATAAGAATGGAATTCCTTAGTCTTACGTTGTGGAAGGACTCTGATAAATATACCATTTCTATTTTTGAAAAAACATAGCACTTTTCTCAAGGCAGAGGGACAAGTCATAATTGTCAGTGAAAAAATGAGAAAAGTTGCCTGTCTATCTATGTATGTATGTACGTACGTACGTATGTATGTATGTATGTATGTATGTATGTATGTATGTATCTATCTATCTATCTATCTATCTTCTATCTATCTATCTATCTATCTATCTATCTATCTATCTATCTATCTATCTATCTATCTATCTGTCTGTCTGTCTGTCTATCTTAGTTTTCCCAAAACAGAATATTCCAGTCAACCTGAGTCAGCATAACAGGAAAGTTCCCTTGTTTTAACCCTATATAAAGAAAGTAACTTTGAGGGACAGGTATGATGGCTCATGGCTGCAATCCCAGCAGTTTGGGAGGTCAAAGTGGGTGGATTGTTTGAGCACAGGGTTTCAAAACCAGCCTGGGCAACATGGTGAAACCTTGTCTCCACAAAAAATACAAAAACAAAGAATACAAAAATTAGTCAGGCATAGTGGCATACATCTGTGGTCCCAGCTACTGGAGAGGCTTAGAGGGGAGAATCATTTTAGCCTGGGAGGTTGAGGCTGCAGTGAGCCATGACTGTACAACTGCGCTGCTCCAGCCTGGGCAACAGAGCAATAAGACCTTGTCTCAAAAACAAAAAACAAAAAACAAAAACAAAAAAACAACCAGTCTGCTTTTTGTTCTGTTTCTGCTTTCTTCAGCCCCTTTTCTGCCTGTAAAGTCAGCCTCCTCTGTTGAGCTCAATGGAGCACTCATTCTGCTTTACAGAATAAGGTGTTGCTGATTCTAGAAGTGAAAATAAAAGCCAGTTAGATTTTTGTTGTAATTTTGTCTTTTGACAGAGCTAAAAAAAGATCCAGGTAAGTTAAAATACCAGAAAACAGTAGTTTTCAAGACAAGAAAGTGTGGCCTCAATTAAAGTATGTGAAGTCTGTATAATAATTGAGAAGAGGGAAAAATCATATCTTTTGATATTAAGATAGCTATACATTTTGTATTTTAGGTCACTCACTAAAGAACAGAAATAAAGTATAAAAATTTTAGCATATTTGAAGAAGAGAGATGAAACAAGAGATTTGTTTATAGAAGTTAGTCCAACTCTTCTAACCTGTCAATATAAGTTAGAGAATGCTGTGTAATCGGTCATGTCTTGAAATGAAACATTTTAATTCTCTTCCTCTTCCATCTTTTCGTTTTCTTTTTCCTTTCTGCTTTCCTTAAACATTCATTGGGCACCTGATGTGGGATAGAACTTAGGTGCTATGGATTCAGAGATAAATGAGACAAAGGAGGAAGGAAGATTCTGATGCAGACAAGAAAGGGATCCTTTTGACTGAGGGAGGTATGAGTGGAGTTTCAATGGGGAAACTACGGTAGTCAGAGGAGAGTAGGAGGCCACTAGACTCATCTTTGGTTAGCTATGAAAGGTGAACGTTGCATCGTTGAGAGAGTGACATAGATTATTTTCATTGACTTGGAAACCATATTTGATCAATTAATGCAGCTCTAATTTTCTTTTCTTTTTTTTTTTTTTGAGGTGGAGTCTTGCTCTGTCACCCAGGCTGGAGTGCAGTGGCATGATCTCAGCTCACTGCGATCTCTGCCTCCCGGGTTCAAACGATTCTCCTGCCTCAGCCTCCTGAGTAGCTGGGACTACAGGCACGTGCCACCACGCCTGGCTAATTTTTTTGTATTTTTAGTAGAGACGGGGTTTCGCCGCATTAGCCAGGATGGTCTTGATCTCCTGACCTCGTGATCTGCCCACCTCAGCCTCCCAAAATGCTGGGATTACTGGCATGAGCCACCGTGCCCGCCCATAGCTTTAATTTTTTTTTTTCCGAAAAAACGATAGAGTTGAAAAGATAAAAAATTAGGCACTGACTTTCTGCAGATGATTTTTCCTTCCCTAGCATTTATAGAATACTTTTTATGTGCTAAATACATTCATTAAACCATTTTATCCTTTCAAATGAAATATGAGGTAGGTGCTAGTATTATTGCTATTTTAAAGATGGGGAAATTCAGGCTAAACTGGGCAAAATGACTTGCACAAGAGCTATCCGATTCCAGGACACAGGAACAGAAAGGGATCCATGCTCGAATAAGTTTGGGATATACAGGATTGAAGAAATTTAGCCTACAACTTTCCCGATGTGTTTTTCAAGTATTTTATGAGTCCCCTAAAAGGGGGCTGCAGTATGTAACGTTTTCCCAACTTGTGGAACTGGTGGGTTGAACAAGCACAACTTTTAGGATGGAATTTAAATGCAAATTTATTTTGTCTCCCACCATTCCTCTAAATTTTTTTCAGAGGAGGTGTACTTCTCTAGCCCCTGGCTGAAAATTTGAAAAGGCCAGATTTTCTGATCACCCAATAATAAAATGTTTCATATACTTCAAGTTGGAAACAGCATCTTAGTTGGGAATTTGTATGTTAGGGTAAAGTTCACAATCTGCTTGCATTTTTATTCTGAAAAGGATTTAAACATCCAATCCATAGTGGCAGACCAATTATCTTGAACATAAGCATCTTAAAGATTATAATGAAAAATGACATTTAAAGAAAAGGAAAATTCTAGCATTGTAGTCAGTAAACATTATATTCTCATACTCAACAGTAATATAGCATACTGTAAAGTGAAATAACACAAGCAAAATAAATAACCATAACTAATTTGTTTCTTCAGATGAAAGAGTGAGAGGCTAAAACACTGAAAAGGAAATGAATACAGAGATTTTTGGAAACAAACATTTGAATGAGAGAATGCTTGGCATGGCTTAATGCAGACTGAATCATCGAAAAGGATCTTTTTTTTGAGACAGAGTCTCGCTCTCTCGCCCAGGCTGGAGTGCAGTGGCGCGATCTCAGCTCGCTGCGACCTCTGCCTCCCAGGTTCGAACCAATCTCCTGCCTCAGCCTCCTGAGTAGCTGGGATTACAGGCGTGTGCCACCATGCCCAGCTAATTTTTGTATTTAGCCTTGCTGCCCAGGCTGCTGTCAAACTCCTGGCCTCATGTGATCTGCCTGCCTTGGCCTCCCAAAGTGTTGGGATTACAGGTGTGAGTCACTGTGCCTGGCCAGAAAAGGATCTTAATTTATTTGTGACATATATTTAAAATATAGCTCTCTGTGACATTTGTGACATTGCTGTGGAATAAATGAGTTCAAGCCGAGAAGAGAATCCATAGGCTAAGCAAATTGCATAAGTCATAAAATTGGATAGTTTAAAGAAGGTCTTAGAAAAACTGAAATCTCCAAACAAACAAAACAAAACAAGTGTGTTTGTAGTAGTCTAGTTAAAATATTAAAGCCTAAATTTTTTTTTTTAATACAGAAAAACAGAAAATTACCTGGAGTCATTTTATATAATATATACATGTCATATCTTTTATATGTTTTCAAACTTTGTAAAATGGCTAAACAAATACATGCAGCTTCTAGTAGAGACACGTTTTATGATTAGAAATAACGTTGGTAGCACTATTCTTTTTGCTTTAAGATTACCACAGGACTATATACTGTTAAACCAACAAGAACTGTTTTGGGAAATTAAACTCCGTTAGGAGAAAAACAGGTTTTGTCAGTCCTTATTCTTCCAATGCCTTCCATGTTGTCAGTCCCTCTACATGTTGATTCTTTCTTTGCTTGAGTTTCAAGACTCTAAAAGCCTTTCTGCCTGTGTCACTCCTCTATCTCCTTGCTGATTCTACTTCTTCCTCCTGACGCTGAACACTGAACTTGGTCCTTGACATTCTGCTGTTTCTTCACTACGGTCCTTCCTTAGGCGGTTCATTGAGATGCTCCTCAAATCCACCCTGGCCTTGACATTTTCCTCTGAGATTTATTTCCCTATCTCTATCTGCCAGCTGGACATATTTCTTATGGTCAATTATGCTTGAATTATTGGAGTCAGCTTTAGCTTTTCTCTCTTCTTTGTCTTCATATCAAATTAGTCACAATTCTTCTTTTCTGATTCATCTTTTCAGATTAACAGGAGTCCAAAGCCCTGGACCTACACTACCCTCATGATTTCCCTCATGATTACACTACCCTCATGATCACGCTACCCTCATGATTTCTAGACATGAGGGTAGGGTGGGCTTGTGAAGGAGGCCATGCATGATTCAAGAGGGAGATTCCTGGGGTGAAGCCCAAATTGAGAGCAGGCAGCCAGTCGAACTATGACTCCTTCACAAACAGACTAGGCAGAGTGTGAGAACCTAAGTTGGGTCAAATCAGTGGAAGCAGGGACATAAGACCTGAAGAAGTTGGCCAGGCACAGTGGCTTATGCCTGTAATGCCAACACTTTGGGAGGCCGAGGTGGGCGGATCACTTGAGGTCAGGAGTGGTGAAACCCTGTCTCTACTAAAAATACAAAAGTTGTCTAGGCGTCGTGGCAGATGCCTGTAATCCCAGCTACACGGGAAGCTGAGGCAGGAGAATTGCTTGAACCTGGCAGGTGGACGTTGCAGCGTTCGAGATGGCACCACTGGGTGACAGAGCGAGACTCTGTCTCAAAAAAATAAAAAATTAAAAAAAGACTTGAAAAAAAAAGACTTGAAGAAGTACGTCTGAAATGGAGTGTGGGAAGTAAGGTTGGTGGAATTCCATGAGCTGTCAGAACATCACCATACATATTATTTAATAGCCCACGGACTAAAACACCTTAGGTATTTTTATAATGCATCTTCAGCCTTATAAAGGGAATGATCTCTTAGAGGCACGTCTTCTGCATATAAATATTATAATAGTTTCCTAATTGGTTTTTGGATCTCAAATCTTTACCTTTACTATATATCTTGGAGTAACTTTTAGGTTCCTTTCCTTAAAACAATATCCATGCCTATTCCCTGTTCAAAATTACATTGACTCTTTTACCCATGAGATAAAAATGGAAGCCTCCTAAACATACACACACACACACACACATATATATATATCTCCTACTAATTACTTATATGCAGCCCTCATTCCAGGGAAACCAGGCTACTTAGTACTCATAACACACATAGGTGAAGTGTCACACCATTCTCATGCTATTCCTATATAATGTCCCTTCACAAAAAATAACCTCCCTCAATTTTCTTGGCAAGTATAAGGCCTCCAGATTTTCTAGGCCACGTTAAATACTGTCTACACTTTCTTCTATAACTTACCAGCTAACTGCCATAGCCATTAAGAACAACTACAACATCTGTAACAGCCACTGCCACCATTTGTTGAGTTTTATTAAATGCTGAGTACTTTACATACATTAGCTGGTTTAATGTCTTATTTATTCCTTATTTGTTGTTACTAATTTCTTTGTGTCCTCAGAGCCTAAACATGGTGTTATGCATATAACAGACGGTCATAATTTACTGCTGTTTGTATTGATGCTCCAGCATTTTAAGAATGGGAAGGCCATTGGAATTTGGCTATTTAAATTATTTTCTTCTACCTAGTTTCACCTGAATTTTTTCCATAGAAGTTTATAGGATAATAATGAGGAAAATTCTTAGAATGCTGCTATCTCAGAATGCCTTTTGTCTTCATAATTGCTTCTCCAGGTAATATATGTTGTACCCTAATGTATTTTGACTGCATTGTGATGCTAATGTATATGTAAATATCATAAACAGAATATAACTACCATGCTCATTTTAGTTGCATGATGTCTGAAGTGAGGGTTCAGGAAAGGAGAGAATTAATGTCTGCCAGTGGAAAATAATACAGCTAATGAGAAAATAAACTTTACCTTTCAACCATCATAAAGTCCATTAGCAAATAACAACAAAGACTGGAGAAAGAATTAAAATTCATTAAAAGAAAAATCTTATGCTCTCCTTAATGTGTTTTGCTTCCTAATACAATTCCTGTTCGCTAGGATTTTCCAATTTTCGTTAGCTTAACAGGCTGTTCTCATTTCGATAGCACTCCCAGTTGAGTTCCACATACCTCCTGTGTGTCATATACCCTTAATCCTTTTCACCTTTTTGTTTGTATGCCTGCCTGTCTGTTTTGAAACTTACTTTAGAGAGTGTTTTAAATATCCTACCTTATAGTACACTAAAGATAATTATGTCCTTGTTGGCTTACCAAGCATGCCAATGATGTTAATCTATGTAAGGATTTAAATTGTGGGTTATTCACAAACAATAAAGAAGCCATTCTGATTTCCTATATTATTCTCATAGGCACACCAGGAAGCGGATATAGTATGTTGTCATTTTTTCTTGTTTTGTTGGCATAATGGAATGAAGGTGCAAGAAAGGTGCTGCTACCCCAAAGCACATCCCTCTTTGTCATCTGTGCCTGCTAATTTAACATTAACGAGTCATTCCCACATGTTAGGCATTGCCTTCTCTTTTTGTCTTCTTTAAAAATGCAAGTACTCTTAAGGTATAATACTTTAAGTATGGTCCCTATCACTTCATTCATTCATTCATTCATTCAGTTTAAACACCTGTATATTGTAGGTTACTTGTTGATAGGGGCAACATAGCTGTAAACTTGACAGGTGAGACCTTGCCCTTAAGTGCTGACATTCTAATGTCAGAGGCAGATGACCAATAAACACTCAAATAATGTAAGAAAAATAGTTAACTGATGGGAGGAAGTTATGAGGGAAATAGACAGGTAATGCCATAGATAATACAGTGGGGCTGAGTGAGAAGGACCACTTTAAGCAGAAAGGTACCTCTCAGAAATTGGTATTTGGGAAATCATGTGAAAGGCCTTGAGACTGGCCGCAAAGGAGTGAGGCTGGAATACAGTGAGCATGGGGTGGTGGTGATGACAGTGGTGGCACCTAGTGGGAACAAAAACCAGATTTCTTAGGGCCTTGTAAATCATGGTAAGGAATTCGGGCTTTATTTTCAGAGCAATGGGAAGCCACCGATGGGATTTCATCAGAGGAGTGGCACAATCCTACTTATGCTTTTAAAAACTCACTCTGGCTGTGGTGTAGAACATATTTGCAGCTAGTTAGTGGTAGGCTGAGATCTGCCCACAGGCATTCTGCTCCAGTCCCCAGGTTCTTCCTTACTGCACCGCACTCTATTTCCTTGCATTTGTACTTTGTATTCCCTGTGCCTGGAGCAGCCTCCTTCTTCTCTGAGCCACCCATTCTCCAGCTGGCAAATTCCTACTTTCTTTTTTAGATACAAGCTCAGATGCTACCTCCTCTATGAAGAGGATGACTCTATAGTTTATCATCCTTACTAAGATACTTGTGAGTGTGCAAGGGGGCACTATTAAAAACTCTGCTAAATATGTGTAAAATTGACTGTCCCAAACAAAGAGGGATGTATGGCTACCTTTGCTTCCAAGTGGCTTTTACTTATTTACTTATTTTGTAGAGAATTTATCATTTATTGTTATTAGGCATAAGAAATTAAATGTGAATAGATGCATAGTGCACAGTAATCCAAAGCAATACAATCAAGTGGTAGGTATTGCTGTCAGTCAGAATACCAAGAAACAAACAAGCAAAAAAGAATGATAGAACTTGGGGAAATGACCCACAAGATTGAGAATCCTATTGTTCATTTTAACTATACACATGCACACACATACACATGATTATTTCATTCAAAAGTAGACTTTGTATATGTCATTTTTTTTTTTTTTCTTTCTGAGATGGAGTCTCACTCTGTTACCCAGGCTGGAGTGCAATGGCACAATCTCAGCTCATTGCAACCTCCGCCTCTCGGATTCAAGCAATTCTCCTGCCTCAGCCTCCCGAGTAACTGGGATTACGGGTGCCTGCCACCATGCCCAGCGAATTTTTGTATTTTTAGTAGAGATGGGGTTTCGCCATGTTGGCCAGGCCGGTCTTGTACTCCAGACCTCAAATGATCCACCCGCCTTGACCTTCCAAAGTGCTGGGATTACAGGCATGAGCCACTGTGCCAGCCCTTAAATTTTTTTGACAGGGTCTCACTTTGTCACCGAGGCTGGAATGCAGTGGCACGATCTTGCCTCACTGCAGCCTTGACCTTCCAGGCTCAAGAGATCCTTCCACCTCAGCCCCGTGAGTAGGTGGGGCCACAGGCCTACGCTACCATGCCTGGGTAATATTTTGTATTTTTTGTAGAGTCGGCGTCTTGCCACGTTGCCCAGGCTTGTCTCAAACTCTTGAGCTCAAGTGATTTGCCCGCCTCAGCCTCCCAAAATGCTGGGATTACAGGTGTGAGCCTCCGTGCCCAGCCAAAAATTGAGTTTTTAAAGGCAGTTATCTTAATTTAGTTTTTCATTAGTCCTTTGGGGCACGGTTATTCCCTCAACTTGTGAGATACTGACAGGGCCCTCAACAGAAGTACCTATGGCTAATATAAAAGTTCTAATGACAGGAACTTATCCCTCAATAATACAAAATAAATATTTAGATCTGCACTTGGTTCAGTTCTGAGTAAGATATTATGTGGTAAGCAATGTATTCCAATACTTAGAAATACTTAGAAAAATAGACTAGGGTTTGAGTAGTGGGCTTACATTCGAGTAATGCAGGTGACCACACCAGTCAATTTGTTCCTCATATCTACCTAACTCACTGCCTCTCAAGTGAAATGCAGCTCCTTGACAAACATTTGTAGTATATTTATTAGAATCACCTTTTATGACCTGTATCCTTTGGTAGCCTCTCAGGTCTTTAGGATAAATAATCAGGTCTTATTTTTTGTTCTTCTCAGTGGATGGTTAGCAGTTGGCACATATTCACTGACATTTGGGATTTTAGCAATTGAACAAATGAGTGAATGCATCTGTATTGAGAACAAAATGTTAGGAGATACAGGAGCTACAATGATGACTAAGATATAGTTGCAAGTTCTTCCTTGGGTTCTTACTTCTTTTATTTTCAACATTTTCTTTAAAAATTCAAATGTTGCTTGGAGAATTATACTCTAACTTATTGTCATGGACATTAGCTGGTGCCACTGAACAAGAAAGATTCCTAGGAAGGAATATAAGAGAAAATAGACCAGAAAATGGCACACTGAGAGGTGATTTGAAGCTTTATGGATTTTTCTATAATGTCAATGAACATTCTCTTATAAAACATTATTTCATTTTCATTAAAAAAATCATTCATCGATATTGGTGAATTTGAAATTCAAGTCAAGTACATACAAAAACTAAATACCAAGTGATAAAGCAACTCAATTTTACTACTTATGAGTGCATTAAATTTTATTGAAATGAGCTGATTTAAAGTATAAGTCCCTCAGTATAGTGCATTTGATTTGAGTCCTACAGTGTAATTAGGTAAGATAATGCTGCATGATAAGTTGTTATGTATGTAATTTTTGTGTACATACGTGTACATACACATCATGCCAGAGAGATAAATTGTTAGATATGTATGCAAGGTAATATTTTATATATGGCATTTAATTTACAAAATGAATGCTTTAATTATTTTACTACCCTCAAAAGAAGAAGGAAAGCAAAACCAATAAAATTGATAAAAACACATAGAGATATGATAAATATTTTTTCATTTAGAAAATGACACATTTTTATAGTCACAGCTGTTCTTTAAAGCCAGTAAAGGACAGTTTTAACAAAAATTTTATTTTATTTCAATAGTTTTTGGAGGACAGATAGTTTTTGGTTACATGAATAAGTTCTTTAGTGGTGATTTCTGAGATTTCGTTGCACCCGTCACCAAAGCAGTGTACGCTGTAGCCAATGTGTAGTCTTTTGTCACTCATTCCCTCCCACCCTTCCTCTTCAAGTCCCCAAAGTTCATTATACCATTCTTACGCCTTTGCATCCTCATAGCTTAGATCCCATATGATATTTGGGTTTCCATTCCTGAGTTACTTCACTTAGAATAGTGGTCTCCAACTCCATCCATGTTGCTGCAAATGCCATTATTTCATTCCTTTTTATGGCTGAGTAGTGTTCCATGGTGTATGTATACTACATTTTCTTTATCCACTTGTTGGCTGATGGGCATTTAGGCTGGTTCCATATTTTTGCAATTGTGAACGGTGCTGCTATAAACATGCATGTGCAAGTGTCTTTTTCACATAATGAAGGAGAGATATTTCCAATTTGTGAAGACTTCTTTGTTTTTGTTTTTGTTTTTTGTTTTTGAGACGGAGTCTCACTCTGTCGCCCAGATTGGAGTGCAGTGGCGTGATATCGGATCACTGCAAGCTCTGCCTCCCGGGTTCATGCCATTCTCCTGCCTCAGCCTCCCAAGCAGCTGGGACCACAGGCCCCTGCCACCTCGCCCGGCTAGTTTTTTGTAATTTTTAGTAGAGACGGGGTTTCACCGGGTTAGCCAGGATGGTCTCGATCTCCTGACCTCGTGATCCACCCGTCTCGGCCTCCCAAAGTGCTGGGATTACAGGCTTGCACACCGTTCCCGGCCTGTGAAGACTTCTTGAATAGGTCTTCCAAATATTCTGTTGTTACAGTTTTGTGATTAAGTAAGTTGAATTGATCAAGCCTTTAGGGAAGACTGTTAAAAACAAAAGGAGGAGGAACATTTTATAGTAAAATGTTTTGAGTAGTTTGCAGTTGCTAATTTTAGCTTATAATTTATTAGATCTTCTTGATGAATCTGAAATTATTGCTTTGGTACATTTAATAACAAATGATTTTGCCATAAATGTTGAATAAATTTTAAATTTTAATCTCTCTCTAGTTGATACGTAAAAATGGAACACTTCCTGTGACACTGGAAAAAAAGTACACAAGTTTAGAAAACATGGGTTTAAAGAGGAAACAACATTTTTGATGGTGATTTAGAAATAGCAAACATACACAGAGAGGAAATAACTCTCCAGGTTAAAAAAAAAAAAAAACTCATTTGTTTTTTCTTAGGTACATGCTCTGAATATGCTGTTGAAATCAAGTTATTCAACAAGTGTTTATTGACTACTGTGTGCCTTTAAGGTTCATATTATTAATCTCCAGTGACATTTACCGAGTGTGTACTGGGTGTAGATTACTGTACTAGAGGAATTTAGTGGTTTGTTTATTTGTAGCAGATGCAGGTGCCGCTGTGTTTTTTGGGGCCTGATGGTTTACTGACATAGGCTGTAGTCTCTTCAGAGAAAAATGTTAGTTCAGGTGGTAACAGGGTCATCTGAAACAAAGGGATAGCTTTGTAACAGAAAAATTTCTACATTTCAGGCCAAATTTTGGAAAAGCTATTTTATCTATTTTTTTCTAAAATTCTCCTGTCTACTTTTTGAATAGCTACAATACAGCTATTAAAGGAGAGAGTCTTCAAAGGAGAGAAGAGGAATTTGGGAAAGGTCAGTAAGACCCCCTAGGTGGGGCAGCAGGAACTGCCTTGAGCATGTAGAAATCCAGTGGGATCTCTTAAAGTGTGAGTAAGTTCTGAGGATCTCTAGATTTGTTTAAATAATCTCAGAAATCATTTGTATGTGGATATTAAACATAACACCTCAAACCAGTCTTGTTCGACTCCATTAGAATGCAGTTTCTGTGGTTAAATGAATTCTGCTGAATTAACTAGGCCTTGGACTATAGCTTTTAACATGTTTGATAATTTTGAATTATAGGCAGGAAAATTAAGAAAGTAATGCATTTGGAGAAAGGTCTATGTTTGTGGCAATGAAAAAATCTAGTTTTAAAAAATTCCATCCACAGACACAAACTGCCAAGGAGAATCAAAGCAACTTAAAAAAACAATTAAATGTAAATAAACAATATCAATAATAAAAACTCAGCCATATTTAGTTATTCAAACAATTGATATTGGGCTTTATTTTTTAAGGGGAATATGAATTTTAATAGAAATCTCTAGAACTTTTAAATTCCACTTTTAAAATAACTTTAAAAATTATGCAAATAGCACACTTTCATTATACAAAATTAACAAATATAAATGTACAAAAGAAAAGGAAAATTGGAAAAAGAAGCTTTACTAATTCTATGAGTACCGGGTAACCATTGTTTAAATTTTGATGTATTTATGTACTTATTTCTATGTGTACGTGTAGACAGAAGCAGATAATGCAGGTGTTCTCTTAGAGTATTGAAGAGCAGGGGAGTGGGTGGGCAGTGTAGGTGGCACAGTTCATCCCACATATAACCCACCTACATGACAATTCCAGCAGCAGGTTCTTAAGAGAGAGGCTCTTGAGATGGTACGGGGAAAGCAATGATTCCACACATGGTCCCAGTGTTCTATGTATCTTCCTTTTGGTTCCAGGGCTGGATGTTTCTAGCAGTTGGGAATTTATTTCTTAAGAAGAATGTGTCTGGTGGTGAATTTATTTTGGAACTCCCTGTGGAGCAAGATTTAGCTGCTTCTGGGCTCTTACATCTGTTGCATACGTAGGAAAGCCAAGGATGCAATTCGAATGAGGAAGGTGCACACTGAGGTAGTTTCATGTACCAGGTCTTACTCCTCTTAAAATATGCCCCAATCCAGTCCTTGTCATCAGTAGCAGGAGATTAATCCTCCCTGGCTAATCCCCTACAAGGAATTATGGGACAGATGATGAGAGATATAGGAAGTATCCTTCCATCCTTTTCCACAAGATCTATGTTTATGAACTAATAACAATAACAGGAACACAACCATTGAGCATTTACCTCATGCCAGTCCCTAGACTCATTAATGCATTCAGTTTTCATGACACCTCATGAGGGTTCTTGTATCAGACTGCTCAGGCTGCCATAGCAAAATACCAGATAGTCAGGAAGCTTATACAACAGAAATGTATTTCTCGCAGTTCTGGAGGCTGGAAGTCCAAAGGGTTGGTGTCTGGTGAGTCCTCTCTCCTTGGCTTGCAGATGACTGCCTTCTTGCTGTGTCCTCACATGGTGTTTTCCTTGTGCATGAGAATACTTGGCATCTCCTCTTATTATAAGGACATCAGTCCCATTAAATTAAGGTCCTGCCCTTATGACCTTATTAACATTAATTATCTCCGTAGAGGTCCCGTCTCCTAAAGCAGTCATATTGGGAATTTAGGGCTTCAACATATGCACTTTGGGAGGACACAATTCAGTTTATAACAGTGGTACTGTTATTATTCACATTTTACAGAAGAGAAACAGATTTTATTTTACCAAGATCATCCAGCTAGGTGATAAAATTTAAATCCAACTTTGTCTCATCTGGAATGCATATTCTGGACCACCATACTATACTGCCATGAGATGCAATTTAGGTACATAGTTCTCTCTTGAGTTCCAGTCTACTCTATAACTATTGTAAGTTCCTGTAAGACTCTGACATTAGATTGTCCTCTAGTTTTAGTTTTCAAGGTTATTTTGAATTTTTAGCACTCTTCTTAGTCTCCTGAATATTTTTGTGAGAATATGAGAGAAAATATATATTAAATGATTTTGAGCCCTTTGGGCTAGCTAATTCTGGATATCAACCATATTTTGTAGGGGGAGAAAAAACTGACTCTGTAATGGTATCAGATCTGTAGTTTTTCTTACCAGATTATAGCAGAAATACTTTACCCCAAGTAAAATGCCTGCTTGCTACCTATTTCCTATTGATTGTAGTTCTTTATTGAAGAGAACAAAGCATCAGAGATTCACAATACCCATTTTTCCTCAGTTATCAAAAGCTCTATTGTGTGATCATGCTGCCTTACAGTTTTTCATAGGAGAACTCTATTTGCCCTTAAAAGAATTATAGTTCTGAAGTCATGAGGCAAAAAAACATTGAAAGTTAAGCTGATGTTTCTATGCCTCTTTAGTTTTCTGGTGTCACTGACAATATGGATTGGGAATGGACTGCTGCTAGCAAAGTTTCCAGCCTGAATTGGTATATTCACAGAGCACAGGATCTTTTTAAACACCACATGATGAGTATACAAGGCATTTGCCAGATAAAATACCTTAATGGAAGATTTTTTTTTTTTGACAGGATCTTGGTCTGTTGCCTGGGCTGGAGTGCAGGGGTGCGATCACAGCTCACTGCAGCCTTGACCTCCAGGGTCAAGCAATCCTTTCATCTCGGCCTTCCTTGAGTAGCTAGGGGTACAAGCATATGCCACGACACCTGGCTAATTTTTTTTTATTTGTTGTAGAGACAGTGTATCCCTATGTTGTTATCACCAACAAGCCCTTAATAGTGCTCAAAGGGTGGAATACAATGATTGGCTTAGCCTAGGTTATGGACCCCATTCCTGGAGCTGGGGGTAAACCCAGCTGTTCTAGAACTACATGGATGAATATCATGGATGTATCTACATGTTCTAGAATATCATGGATGAAGGGTAGAATGGTTGTTAGGATGATTGACAAAACATCCAATTGTATTCATAAATACCCTTTTTAGGGGAGCTGAACCAAAACTTAAAAGCAAAAGGGATCTGGGGTCTATTTAAGTTCCACTAGATCAGTTAGGAAGTATTAGCTTGCGTCAAAGGAAGAAACTAGCACAAACTGGCCAAAATAATAGGAACAGGAAATTTATTTACAAAATTGAGAAGTTCAGCAGCAATGTGGACTTCAGGCATAATTTAATCAATATATGAAGTCATCCAGCAATTATTTTGGCTGTACACTTCTCTATGTGTCTACTTCTACAGCTGACTTTCTTTATGGTAATAAAGTGGTAACAACAATTCTAGTTATTGCACCTGTGCATCACACACTTTTGAAAAATAGAAATTGGTGTGCCAGGAATTTCTAGCATAAGGCCTGAGATTTTCTGTTTGACTAGACTAGATCACATGTGCCCCAGTGAGCCATGAATAGTGCTCAGAGGGCGAAATGCAATGATTGACTTAGCTGAGGTTATGCACTGCATTCCTGGAGCTGGGAGTAAAGCCAGCTGTTCTAGAACCACATGGATGTTATATCATGGATAAGGGGTAGAAAGGTTGTTAGGATGATTACCAAAATATTCAATTGTATTCATAAATACTGTTTTCAGGGGACCTGAACCAAAACAAAAGTAAAAGGGATTATTTGAAAATAAATTATGTGGGGTCACTTACAAGATGGCCGAATAGGAACAGCTCCGGTCTGCAGCTCCCAGTGAGATCGACACAGAAGATGGGTGATTTCTGCATTTCCAACTGAGGTACCTGGTTCATCTCATTGGGACTGGTTGGACAGCGAGTGCAGCCCATGGAGGGTGAGCTGAAGCGGGGCAGGGCGTTGCCTCACCCGGGAAGCATAAGGGGTCGGGGGATTATTACCCTTTCCCAGCCAAGGGAAGCCATGACAGACTGTACCTGGAGAAATGGTACACTCCTGACCAAATGCTGCACTTTTCCCTTGATCTTAGCAACCGGCAGACCAGGAGATACCTCCCATGCCTAACTCAGTGGGTCCCATGCACATGGAGGCTTGCTCACTGCTAGTGCAGCAGTCTGAGATCAGCCTGTGATGCTGTAGCTTTACATGGGGAGGGACGTCTGCCACAGCTGAGGCTTGAATAGCTCACAGTGTAAATAAAGTGGCCGGGAAGCTTGAACTGGGTGGAGTACACTGCAGCTCAGCAAGGACTACTGACTCTCTAGAATCTACCTCTGGGGGCAGGACATAGCAGAACAAAAGGCAGCAGAAACTTCTGCAGACTTAAATGTCCCTGTCTGACAGCTCTGAAGAGAGCAATGGTTCCCCCAGCATGGCGTTTGATCTCCGAGATTGGACACACCACCTTTTTAAGTGGGTCCCTGACCCCTGTGTAGCCTGACTAGGAGTAACCTCCCAGTAGGGGCCGACAGACACCTCAAACAGGAGGGTGCCCCTCTGGGACGAAACTTCCAGAGGAAGGATCAGGCAGCAATATTTGCTGTTCTGCAGCCTCCACTGGTGATACCCAGGCAAACGGGGTCTGGCGTGGAACTCCAGCAAACTGCAGCAGACCTGCAGCTGAGGGGCCTATTAGAAGGAAAATTAACAAACAAAAGGAATAGCATCAACATCAACAAAAAGGACATCCACACCAAAACCCCATCTGTAGGTCATCAACATCAAAGACCAAAGGTAGATAAAACCACAAAGATGGGGAGAAACCAGAGCAGAAAATCTGAAAATTCCAAAAATCAGAGCGCCTCTTCTCCAAAGGATTGCAGCTCCTTGCCAGCAAGGAAACAAAACTGGACAGGGAATGACTTTGATGAGCTGACAGAAGTAGACTTCAGAAGGTTGGTAATAACAAACTTCTCCAAGCTAAAGGAGCATGTTCGATCCCATTGCAAGGAAGCTAAAAGCCTTGAAAAAAGGTTAGACGAATGGCTAACTAGAATAAACAGTGTAGAGAAGACCTTAAATGACCCAATGGAGCTGAAAACCACAGCACGAGAACTTCATAATGCATGCACAAGCTTCAATAGCCGATTCAATCAAGTGGAAGAAAGGATATCAGTAATTTAAGATCAAATAAATGAAATAAAGCAAGAAGACAAGATTAGAGAAAAAAGAGTAAAAGCCTCCAAGAAATATGGGACTATGTGAAAACACAAAATCTATGTTTGTTTGGTGTACCAGAAAGTGACGGGGAGAATGGAACCAAGTTAGAAAACACTCTTCAGGATATTTTCCAGGAGAACTTCACTAACCGAACAAGGCAGACCAGCACGCAAATTCAGGAAATACAGAGAACACCACAAAGGTGCTGCTTGAGAAGAGCAACTCCAAGACACATAATCATCAGATTCACCAAGGTTGAAATGAAGGGAAAAATGTTAAGGGCAGCCAGAGAGAAAAGTCAGGTTACCCACAAAGGGAAATCCATCACACTAACAGCGAATCTCTCAGCAGAAACCCTAAAAGCCAGAAGAGAGTGGGGGCTGATATTCAACATTCTTAAAGAAAAGAATTTTCAACCCAGAATCTCATATCCAGCCAAACTAAGCTTCATGAGTGAAGGATAAATAAAATCCTTTACAGATAAGCAAATGCTGAGAGATTTTGTCATCACCAGGCCTGCCTTACAAGAGCTCCTGAAGGAAGTACTAAACATGGAAAGGAACAACCGGTACCAGCCACTGCAAAAACATGCCAAATTGTAAAGACCATCGATGCTATGAAGAAACTGCATCAATTAACGGGCAAAATAACCAGCTAATATCATAATGACAGGCTCAAATTCACAAATAACAATATTAACCTTAAATGTAAATGGGCAAAATGCCCCAATTAAAAGACACAGACTGGCAAACTGGAAAAAGAGTCAACACTTATCAATTTGCTGTGTTCAGGAGCCCCATCTCACGTGCAAAGACGCACATAGGCTCAACATAAAGGGATGGAGGAAGATCTACCAAGCAAACGGAAACCAAAAAAAAAAAAAAAAACCAAAAAAAAATCAGGGGTTGCAATCCTAGTCTCTGATAAAACAGACTTTACATCAACAAAGATCAAAAGAGAAAAAGAAAGCCATTACATAATGGTAAAGGAATCAATTCAACAAGAAGAGCTAACTATCCTAAATATATATGCACCCAATACAGGAGCCCAGATTCATAAAGCAAGTCCTTAGAGACCTACAAAGAGACTTAGACTCCCACACAATAATAGTGGGAGACTTTAACACCCCACTGTCAATATTAGATCAGCAAGACAGAAGGTTACAAGGATATCCAGGACTTGAACTCATCTCTGGACCATGCAGACTTAATAGACATCTACAGAACTCTCCACCCCAAATCAACAGAATATATATTCTTCTCAGCACCACATTGCAGTCATTCTGAAATTGACCACAGAATTGGAAGTAAAACAGTCCTCAGCAAATGTAAAAGAACAGAAATCACAACAAACTCTCTCTCACAACACAGTGCAATCAAATTAGAACTTGCGATTAAGAAACTTACTAAAAATCACACAACTACATGGAAACTGAACAACCTGCTCCTGATTGACTACTGGGTAAATAAAAAAATTAAGGCAGAAATAAAGATGTTCTTTGAAACCAATGAGAACAAAGACTCAGTGTACCTGAATCTCTGGGACACATTTAAAGCAGTTTGTAGAGGAAAATTTATAGCACTAAATGTCCACAAGAGAAAGCAGGAAAGATCTAAAATCAATACCTTAACATCACAATTAAAAGAACTAGAGAAGCAAGAGCAAACATATTCAAAAGCTAGCAGAAGGCAATAAATAACTATGATGAGAGTAGAACTGAAGGATATAGAGACACAAAAAAACCCTTCCAAAAAAATCAATGAATCCAGGAGCTGGTTTTTTGAAAAGATCAGCAAAATAGATAGACTGCTAGCAAGACTAATAAAGAAGAAAAGAGAGCACAATCAAATAGCTGCAATAAAAAATGATAAAGGGGATATCACCACCGACCCCACAGAAATACAAACTACCATCAGAGAATATTATAAACACCTCTATGCGAATAAACTAGAAAATCTACAAGAAATGGATAAATTCCTGGACACATACACCCTCCAAAGACTAAGCCAGGAAGAAGTTGAATCTCTGAATAAACCAGTAACAGGCTCTGAAATTGAGGCAATAATTAAGACCCTACTAACCAAAAAAAGTCCAGGACCAGACGGATTCACAGCTGAATTCTACCAGAGGTACAAAGAGGAGCTGGTACCATTCCTTCTGAAACTATTCCAATCAATAGAAAAAGAGGGAATCCTCCATAACTCATTTTATGAGGCCAACATCATCCTGATAGCAAAGCCTACCAGAGAAACAACAACAAAAAAAGATAATTTTAGGCCAATATCCCTGATGAACATTGATGCAAAAATCCTCAATAAAATACGGGCAAACCGAATCCAGCAGCACATCAAAAAGCTTATCCACCATGATCAGGTCAGCTTCATCCCTGGGATGCAAGGCTGGTTCAACATATGCAAATCACTAACTGTAATCCATCACATAAACGAACCAATGACAGAAACCACATGATTATCTCAATAGATGCAGAAAAGGCCTTTGAGAAAATTCAACAGCCCTTCATGCTAAAAACTCTCAATAAACTAGGTATTGATGAAATGTATCTCAAAATAATAAGAGCTATTTATGACAAACCCACAGTCAATACCATACTGAATTGGCAAAAGCTGGAAGCATTCCCTTTGAAAACTGGCACAAGACAAGGATGCCATCCCTCAGCACTCCAATTCGACATAGTGTTGGAAGTTCTGGCTAGGGCAATCAGGCAAGAGAAAGAAATGAAGGGTATTCAATTAGGGAAAGAGAAAGTCAAATTGTCTCTGTTTGCAGATGACATAATTGTGTATTTAGAAAACCCCATTGTCTGAGCCCAAAATCTCCTTAAGCTGATAAGCAACTTCAGCAAAGTCTCAGGAAACAAAATCAGTGTGCAAAAATCACAAGCATTCCTATACACCAATAATAGCCAAATCACGAGTGAACTGCCATTCACAATTACTACAAAGAGAATAAAATACCTAGGCATCAAACTTACAAGGGATGTGAAGGACCTCTTCAAGGAGAACTACAAACCACTGCTCAAGGAAATTAAAGAGGACGCAAACAAATGGAAGAACATTCCATGCTCATGGATAGGAAGAATCAATATCGTGAAAATGGCCATACTGCTCAAGGTAATTTATAGATTCAATGTCATCCCCATCAAGCTACCAATGACTTTCTTCACAGAATTAGAAAAAACTACTTTAAAGTTCATATGGAAACAAACAAACAAAAAAAGAGCCTGCATAGCGAAGACAATCCTAAGCAAAAAGAACAAAGCTGGAGGCATCCTGCTACCTGACTTCAAACTATACTACAAGGTTACAGTAACCAAAAAAACTTGGTACTGGTACCAAAACAGATATATAGACTAATGGAACAGAACAGGCCTCAGAAATACCACCACACATCTACAACTATCTGATCTTTGACAAACCTAACAAAAACAAGCAATGGGGAAAGGATTCCCTATTTAATGAATGGTGTTGAAAAAACTGGCTAGCCATATGTAGAAAGCTGAAACTGGATCCCTTCCTTACACCTTATACAAAAATTAACTCAAGATGGATTAAATACTTAAATGTAAGACCTAACACCATAGAAACCCTAGTAGAAAACCTAGGCGGTACTATTCGGGACATAGGCATGGACAAAGACTTTATGACTAGAACACCAAAAGCAATGGCAACAAATGCCAAAATTGACAAATGGGATCTGATTAAACTAAAGAGCTTCTGCACAGCAAAAGAAACCATCATCAGAGTGAACAGGCAACCTACAGAATGGGAGAAAATTTTTGCAATCTACTCATCTGACAAAGGGCGAATATCCATGATCTACAAAGAACTTAAACAAATGTACAAGAAAATAAACAACCCATCAAAAAGTTGGCAAAGGATATGAACAGACACTTCTCAAAAGAAGACATTTATGCAGCCAGCAGACACATGAAAAAATGCTCATTATCACTGGTCATCAGAGAAATGGAAATGAAAACCACAATGAAATACCATCTCATGCCAGTTAGAATGGCAATCAGTAAAAAGTCAAGAAACAACAGATGCTGGAGAGGATGTGGAGAAATAGGAACACTTTTACACTGTTGGTGGGATTGTAAACTAGTTCAACCATTGTGGAAGACAGTGTGGCAATTCCTCAAGGATCTAGAACTAGAAATACCATTTGACCTAGTGATCCCATGACTGGGTATATACCCAAAGGATTTTTAATCATGCTACTATAAAAACATATGCACACGTATGTTTATTGCAGCACTATTCACAATAGCAAAGACTTTGAACCAACCCAAATGTCCATCAATGATAGATTGGATTAAGAAAATGTGGCACATATACACCATGGAATAATATGCAGCCATAAAACAGGATGAGTTCATGTCCTTTGCAGGAACATGGATGAAGCTGGAAACCACCATTCTAAGCAAACTATCACAAGGACGGAAAATCAAACACCACATGTTCTCACTCATAGGTGGGAGTTGAACAATGAGAACACATGGACACAGGGCGGGGAACATCCCACATGGGGGCTTGTCAGGGGTTGGGGACCTCGGGGAGGGATAGCTTTAGGAGAAATACCTAATGTAAATGAGTTAGTGGGTGCAGCAAACCAACACGGCACATACACCTATGTAACAAACCTGAACGTTGTGCACATGTACCCTAGAACTTAAAGTATAATAATAATAAAAAATAGAGGCCGGGCGCGGTGGCTCAAGCCTGTAATCCCAGCACTTTGGGAGGCCGAGACGGGCGGATCACGAGGTCAGGAGATCGAGACCATCCTGGCGAACATGGTGAAACCCCGTCTCTACTAAAAAATACAAAAAAAAAACTAGCCGGGTGAGGTGGTGGGTGCCTGTAGTCCCAGCTACTCGGGAGGCTGAGGCAGGAGAATGGCATAAACCCGGGAGGCAGAGCTTGAAATGAGCCGAAATCCAGCCACTGCACTCCAGCCTGGGCGACAGAGCCAGACTCCGTCTCAAAAAAAAAAAAAAAAAGAATAAATTTTGCTCACCCGGCCTGAAATTATGGCCAGATTTTTCAAAAAATTAGAATGAAACATATACAAGTAATTGATATTCTTCACCACATTAAAAAAAGTCATACAAATGAGATTCTTGTCATCATTTATTCATTCATTCAAAAATTTTTTTCTTTCAATTATTTTATATTTTATTACATTTATACTTTAGTACAACTTTATTTCTTTTTAAAATTTATTTTTATCTTTTTACGTTCACAAATTTTATAAACATTGAGTGCCTATTATGTGCTCAGACCATGACTGGCATCTAGAGATTAAGGGGCTCCACCATTTAATAGGGAAGACAGACAGATGAACAGATACTTCAATATGCTAAGTGTAATTTGACAATATAGTGAAGTAGTTGGCATCATGAACTCTGCAGCAGACTGACTGGATTCAGATTCTAGCAGTGCCTTTCATTCAGTGGATGACATTGGTAGACAGAATCTGTGAACCTCCTCACTCTGCACTCATCTTTTTCTCTTCTGTAAGTATAGAGAAGTGCCTCTCTTTCCATTCAAGACCGAACCCTCCATATATTCGCTTGATTGTATTTCCTCTGCCCATTTTCTCAGGAACATTTACTTTCTGAACCTTAGTTTTTTTTTTCCAACAAAGTTGGGAGAATAATAGTACTTTTTAAAAATAAGGATGTTCTAAATGTTAAATATAATAATACAAGTCAAAGACTTAATACAAAGCCTGGCAAATAAGAAGTTCTAAAGAAATGTTAGTATAGGGAAAATGCACCTTTTAGCAATAACTTAAGGTTACCTGAGAATGACCTTGTATGGCAGAAGCACCTGAATGTGTGTTCTGAGCTAGGGAATCCAGGAGTGGCCATAGGACAGATTCATTCCTTGTCTATGAGGAACATGTGAGCCCCCATCCCATCCTGTGGAACATCGGTTGTGCAGGAGATTGAGGCCCTGAGTTCTGAGTTAAATGAAGATTGCCACGTGAAGGTCATTAAGGAGAGGTTGTTAAATGAAAATGCGTTACTAACTACATGCTATTGTAAGTGGTTGCAGTTTTCCTGCCCAGCCTGACGCCACTGGGTTGTGCAGTTATCTTGTCCAGCCTGCTGCCACTGGACCATTTTTGTAAACAAGGCGGTTCTCCTGTCCAGCCTGTGACCATTGGACTCTTTCTGCTGAATGTAAGCCCCTAATAAAACCCCATGTTTCTTTTTCTGGCCCTAGCTCTCTGGCCTCTTGAACCTGGTGCCTTCCCTATTGAGGTTAATAGGATTTCGGCATAATAGTTAGCTGTAACTGTTTATGGCAGAGCTGTGTTCTGTGTTCAGTGCAAAGAACTGGAATTGAATGCAGTCCTTTTTCTCTCTCTCATCTGACTGATTCCCACTAATACCTGATGATTCATCTAACTCACCTTGTACACTGAGTTGGGTTAAAATTACTCTCCACTATATTTGAGTAGCTGTGTGGGACTAGCCCTACTGTGCAGAGTACTTAACATAGAGGGTTGTATCTTCTTCTTCATTTCCCTGTCTGTCTGACTATATCATAAGCTAGTGTTTCTTGGACTCTAGCTTGCAGCGGAATAGATGGACTCAACTCTAGTGTTTCTAATTCAGTGTGTCTGTGATAGGACCTTGAGGATTTGCATTTCCTACAAGTCCCAGGTGAAGCTAGTCAAGGGGCCATAGTTCGATTAGCACTGCTATAAGCTGTTGGAGGGCTTATCCAACCAAACTTGCCATAGTGAAAGCCGAGGGACTCCGCTTTTTGTTGCCAGCAAAAATGATCATCCATATATAGGTCTCTCCTTTACCTGTATTCTTCTGAAAGGTCTAGCACTCATAGGTCCTCTTTGTCCCCTTCGATGATAGTCTTATATTAATCATTTACACCTCCGTGTAATCATACCAGACAGTGCTCAGGTGGTTGCAGGTTTGCTTTCTTACCTATTTCTTCCATTTAGTCAGTTAAAAAGATGCCTGCAAATTGTAAAGCACAACAAAGATGTGAGTTATTATAGTGTTTGGAAGAAGAAGATGATGGATTCCAACATTTTCCTTCTAGATATTGAGCTAAAAGCATTAACTCACTCAATTCTGACAAGACAGCTATGAAGAGAGACTCCACTCTTTGCGTATTACAGGTGAGGAAATTGACCCTTACCTTAGGTCACAGAAGTAATCATCTAGATATCTACCAACTAAGGACTGTGTTGCTAAGAGTAAGTAAAAGAGAGTGATTGAATCTGTGAAAAATACATGCCCACATATTCTGTGGCTCTAAAAGTTGTATATACATGATATATGTTAAAAATTACCTGTAATTGCCCAAATATTTGTGTGTAGACTTTCTAGTATACTGAATATTTGAGAACAATTTTATGTGTGTTGTATTAACATTGAAATTTGTATTTGGTTCCTTTAAGGTTGATAAGAATTCTGGGACTTGGAGTTTTCAAAACCGAATTATACTGATACCTCTTTGGACTAACATCAAATACTTTAGAGAATATATTGGAGATATTAATGTTCAACAGAACACAGCCAACTTTGTCTTTAACTCTTACTTGAGGTGTATAGCCAATTGTTACACATCACTCATTATTATAGCACATTATACAGTAAATTCCTTTAGTTTAACAACACATTCTATTGCTATATAAATTTTTTTTATTTTTATTATTTATTTATTTATTATTTTTATTATACTTTAAGTTCTAGGGTACATGTGCACAACGTGCAGATTTGTTACATATGTATACATGTGCCATATTGGTGTGCTGCACCCATCAACTCATCAGCACCCATAAACTTGTCATTTACATCAGTTATAACTCCCAATGCCATCCCTCCCCCTCGCCCCTCCCCATAATAGGCCCCGGTGTGTGATGTTCCCCTTCCCATGTCCAAATGATCTCATTGTTCAATTCCCACCTATGAGTGAGAACGTGTGGTGTTTGGTTTTCTGTTCTTGTGAAAGTTTGCTCAGAATGATGGTTTCCAGCTGCACCCATGTCCCTACAAAGGACACAAACTCATCCTTTTCTATGGCTGCATATTATTCCATGGTGTATATGTGCCACATTTTCTTAATCCAGTCTGTCACTGATGGACATTTGGGTTGATTCCAAGTCTTTGCTATTGTGAATAGTGCCGCAATAAACATATGTGTGCATGTGTCTTTATAGCAGCATGATTTATCATCCTTTGGGTATATACCCAGTAATGCGATGGCTGGGTCAAATGGTATTACTAGTTCTATATCCTTGAGGAATCGCCATACTGTTTTCCATAATGGTTGAACTAGTTTACAATCCCACCAACAGTGTAAAAGTGTTCCTATTTCTCCACATCCTCTGCAGCACCTGTTGTTTCCTGACTTTTTAATGATTGCCATTCTAACTGGTGTGAGATGGTATCTCATTGTGGTTTTGATTTGCATTTCTCTGATGACCAGTGATGATGAGCATTTTTTCATGTGTCTGTTGGCTGCATAAATGTCTTCTTTTGGGAGGTGTCTTTTCATATCCTTTGCCCAGTTTTTGATGGGGTTGTTTTTTTCTTGTAAATTTGTTTGAGTTCTTTGTAGGTTCTGGATATTCGCCCTTTGTCAGATGAGTAGATTGCAAAAATTTTCTCCCATTCTGTAGGTTGCCTGTTCACTCTGATGGTAGTTTCTTTTGCTGTGCAGAAGCTCTTTAGTTTAATTAGATCCATTTGTCAATTTTGGCTTTTGTTGCTGTTGCTTTTGGTGTTTTAGACATGAAGTCCTTACCCATGCCTATGTCCTGAATGGTATTACCTAGGTTTTCTTCTAGGGTTTTTATGGTATTAGGTCGAATATTTAAGTCTCGAATCCATCTTGAATTAATTTTTGTATAAGGAGTAAGGAAAGGATCCAGTTTCAGCTTTCTGCTTATGGCTAGCCAATTTTCCCAGCACCATTTATTAAATAGGGAATCCTTTCCCCATTGCTTGTTTTTCTCAGGTTTGTCAAAGATCAGATGGCTGTAGATGTGTGATATTATTTCTGAGGACTCTGTTCTGTTCCATTGGTCTATATCTCTGTTTTAGTACCAGTACCATGCTGTTTTGGTTACTGTAGCCTTGTAGTATAGTTTGAAGTCGGGTAGCGTGATGCCTCCAGCTTTGTTCTTTTGACTTAGGATTGTCTTGGCAATGCGGGCTCTTTTTTCGTTCCATATGAACTTTAAAGCAATTTTTTCCAATTCTGTGAAGAAAGTCATTGGTAGCTTGATGGGGATGGCATTGAATCTATAAATAACCTTGGGCAGTATGGCCATTTTCACGATATTGATTCTTCCTATCCATGAGCATGGTATATTCTTCCATTTGTTTGTGTTCTCTTTTATTTCACTGAGCAGTGGTTTGTAGTTCTCCTTGAAGAGGTCCTTTACATCCCTTGTAAGTTGGATTCCTAGGTATTTTATTTTCTTTGAAGCAATTGTGAATGGAAGTTCATTCATGATTTGGCTCTCCGTTTGTTACTGGTGTATAAGAATGCTTGTGATTTTTGCACATTATTTTTGTATGCTGATACTTTGCTGAAGTTGCTTCTCAGCTTAAGGAGATTTTGGGCTGAGATGATGGGTTTTTCTAAATATACAATCATGTCATCTGCAAACAGGGACAATTTGACTTCTTCTTTTCCTAACTGAATACCCTTGATTTCTTTCTCTTGCCTGATTGCCCTAGCCAGAACTTCCAACACTGTGTTGAATAGGAGTGGTGAGAGAGGGCATCCCTGTCTTGTGCCAGTTTTCAAAGGGAATGCTTCCAGTTTTTGCCCATTCAGTATGATATTGGCTGTTGGTTTGTTATGAATAGCTCTTATATTTGAGATACGTTCCATCAATACAGAATTTATTGAGAGTTTTTAGCATGATGGGCTGTTGAATTTTGCCAAAGGCCTTTTCTGCATCTATTGAAATAATCATGTGGTTTTTGTCTTTGGTTCTGTTTATATACTGGATTACATTTATTGATTTGCATATGTTGAACCAGCCTTGCATCCCAGGGATGAAGCCCACTTGATCATGGTGGGTAAGCTTTTTGATGAGCTGCTGGATTCGGTTTGCCAGTATTTTATTGAGGATTTTTGCATCGATGTTCATCAGGGATATTGGTCTAAAATTCTCTTTTTTTGTTGTATCTCTTCCAGGTTTTGCTATCAGGATGATGTTGGCCTCATAAAATGAGTGATGGAGGATTCCCTCTTTTTCTATTGATTGGAATAGTTTCAGAAGCAATGGTACCAGCTCCTCCTTGTTCTGGACTTTTTTTTGGTTGGTAGGCTATTAACTATTGCCTCAATTTCAGAGCCTACTAGTGGTCTATTCAGGGTTCAACTTCTTCCTGGTTTAGTCTTGGGAGAGTGTAAGTGTCCAGGAAATTATCCATTTCTTCTAGGTCTTCTAGTTTATTTGTGTAGAGGTGTTTATAATATTCTCTGATGGTAGTTTGTATTTCTGTGGGGTCAGTGGTGATATCCCCTTTATCATTTTTTATGGCATCTGTTTGATTCTTCTCTCTTTTCTTCTTTATTAGTCTTGCTAGCGGTCTATCAATTTTGTTGATCTTTTCAAAAAACCAACTCCCGGATTCATTGATTTTTTGGAGAGTTTTTGTGTCTCTATCTCCTTCAGTTCTGCTCTGATCTTAGTTATTTCTTGCCTTCTGCTAGCTTTTGAATGTGTTTGCTCTTGCTTCTCTAGTTCTTTTAATTTTGATGTTAGGGTGTCAATTTTAGATCTTTCCATCTTTCTCTTGTGGGCATTTAGTGCTATAAATTTCCCTCTACACACTGCTTTAAAAGTGTTCCAGAGATTCTGGTATGTTGTATCTTTGTTCTCATTGGTTTCAAAGAACATCTTTATTTCTGCCTTCATTTCATTAGGTACCCAGTAGTCATTCAGTAGCAGGTTGTTCAGTTTCCATGTAGTTTAGTGGTTTTGATTGATTTTCTTAGTCCTGAGTTCTAGTTTGCTTGCACTGTGGTCTGAGAGACAGTTTGTTATAATTTCTGTTCTTGTACATTTGCTGAGGAGTGCTTTACTTCCAACTATCTGGTCAATTTTGGAATAAGTGTGATGTGGTGCTGAGAAGATTGTATATTCTGTTGATTTGGGGTCGAGAGTTCTGTAGATGTCTATTAGGTCCACTTGGTGCAGAGTTGAGTTCAATTCCTGGATATCTTTGTTAACTTTCTGTCTCGTTGATCTGTCTAATGTTAACAGTGGGGTGTTGAAATCTCCCATTATTATTGTATGTGAGTCTAAGTCTCTTTCTAAGTCTCTGAGGACTTGCTTTATGAATCTGGGTGCTCCTGTATTGGGTGCATATATATTTAGGATAGTTAGCTCTTCCTGTTGAATTGATCCCTTTACCATTATGTAATGGCCTTCTTTGTCTCTTTTGATCTTTGATGGTTTAAAGTCTGTTTTATCAGAGACTAGTATTGCAACCCCTGCTTTTTTTTGTTCTCCATTTGCTTGGTAGATCTTCCTCCATCCCTTTATTTTGAGCCTATGTGTGTCTCTGCATGTGAGATGGGTCTCCTGAATACAGCAGACTGATGAGTCTTGACTCTTTATCCAGTTTGCCAGTCTGTGTCTTTTAATTGGAGCATTTAGTCCATTTACATTTAAGGTTAATATTGTTTGTGTGAACTTGATCCTGTCATTATGATATTAGCTGGTTATTTTGCTCATTAGTTGATGCAGTTTTTTCCTAGCATCGATGGTCTTTATATTTTGGCATGTTTTTCCAATGGCTGGTACTGGTTTTTCCTTTCCATGTTTAGTGCTTCCTTCAGGATCTCTTGTAGGGCAGGCCTGGTGGTGACAAAATCTCTAAGCATTTGCTTGTCTGTAAAGGATTTTATTTATCCTTCACTTATGAAACTTAGTTT
Organism: Macaca mulatta; assembly: GCF_049350105.2. Lineage (NCBI taxonomy): Eukaryota > Metazoa > Chordata > Mammalia > Primates > Cercopithecidae > Macaca > Macaca mulatta. Next base: position 95,729,030 of record NC_133410.1, on the reverse strand, counting down.
GGCTGGATATGAAATTCTGGGTTGAAAATTTTTTTCTTCAAGAATGTTGAACATTGGCCCCCACTCTCTTCTGGTTTGTAGAGTTTCTGCTGAGAGATCTGCTGTTAGTCTGATGGGCTTCCCTTTGTGGGTAACTTGACCTTTCTCTCTGGCTGCCCTTAACATTTTTCCCTTCATTTCAACTTTGGTGAATCTGACAATTATGTGCCTTGGAGTTGCTCTTCTCGAGGAGTATCTTTGTGGCATTCTCTGTATTTCCTGAATTTGAATGTTGGCCTGCCTTACTAGGTTGGGGAAGTTCTCTTGTATTATACCTTGAAGAGTGTTTTCCAACTTGGTTCCATTTTCCCCCTCACTTTCAGGCATACCAATCAGACGTAGATTTGGTCTTTTCACATAATCCCATATTTGTTGGAGGCTTCGTTCATTTCTTTTTCCTCTTTTTTCTCTAGACTTCTCTTCTCACTTTGTTTCATTCATTTGATCTTCAAACATTGATACTCTTTCTTCCAGTTGATCGAGTCAGTTACTGAAGCTTGTGCATTCGTCACATATTTCTCGTGTTATGGTTTTTATCTCTGTCAGTTCGTTTATGGCCTTCTCTGCATTGATTATTCTAGTTATCCATTCTTCCATTCTTTTTTCAAGATTTTTAGTTTCTTTGCACTGGTTATGTAGTTCCTCCTTAGCTCTGAGAAGTTTGATCGACTGAAGCCTTCTTCTCTCAGCTTGTCAAAGTCATTCTCCGTCCAGCTTTGATCCATTGCTGGTGATGAGCTGCGTTCCTTTGGAGGGGGAGATGCGCTCTGATTTTTTGAATGTCCAGCTTTTCTGCCCTGCTTTTTTCCCATCTTTGTGGTTTTATCTGCCTTTGGTCTTTGATGACAGTCATGAACTGATGGGGTTTCAGTGTGGGTGTCTTTTCTGTTTGTTTGTTTTCCTTCTAACAGTCAGGACCCTTAGCTGCAGGTCTGTTGGAGATTGCTTGAGGTCCACTCCAGACCCTGTTTGCCTGGGTATCAGCAGCGGAGGCTGTAGAAGATAGAATATTGCTGAACAGCGAGTGTTGCTGTCTGATTCTTGCTCTGGAAGCTTCATCTCAGGGGTGTACCCCGCTGTGTGAGGTGTGGGGTGTAGGTCTGCACCTAGTGGGGGATGTCTCCCAGTTAGGCTACTCAGGGCTCAGGGACCCACTTGAGCAGGCAGTGTGTCTGTTCTCAGATCTCAATCTCCATGCTGGGAGATCCACTGCTCTCTTTAAAGCTTTCAGACAGGGTCATTTACCTCTGTCTAGGTTTCTGTTGCTTTTTGTTTAGCTATGCCCTGACCCCAGAGATGGAGTCTACAGAGACAGGCAGGCCCCCTTGAGCTGTGGTGGGCTCCACCCAGTTTGAGCTTTCCGATGGCTTTGTTTACCTACTTAAGCCTCAGTAATGGCGGGTGTCACTCCCCCAACCTCGCTGCTGCCTTGCCATTAGATCTCAGACTGCTGTGCTAGCAATGAGGGAGGCTCCGTGGGCGTGGGACCCTCCCGTCCGGGTATGGGATATAATCTCCTGGTGTGCCATTTGCTAAGACCCTTGGTAAAGTGCAGTATTAGGGTGGGAGTTGCCCGATTTTCCAGGTGTTGTGTGTCTCAGTTTCCCTTGGCTAGGAAAATGGATTCTCTTCCCCCTTGCACTTCCCAGGTGAGGCGATGGCTTGCCCGGCTTCAGCTGTCACTGGTCTGGCTGCACCAGCTGACCAGTACCGATTGTCCAGTAATCCCCATTGAGATGAACCTGGTACCTCAGTTGAAAATGCAGAAATCACCCATCCTCTGTGTCTCTCGCGCTGGGAGCTGGAGGCTGGCGCTGCTCCTATTCGGCCATCTTGCTCTGGGATCTGATGTATAAAATTATATAAAATATGAGAAATTATCTTACCTAACTATCATGATTATTGAGCTCAAAATTGGTTAGGTCATACTCTGAAATCAAGAACACCAGCTAGATTGGTTCAAATAAGAAAGGCCAAGAGGAGACTAATCTGATCAGACACATTGGACTCTGTCTTTGGAAACCATGATAGCAGGCAATAAGCAATTGAGTGTAGCTACTGTTACCTGCTAGTACCTATAGAGTGCTCAGTATGTGTTACAACTCATGCCAAACTCCTAGGATCATGGGATTTTCTCATTTAGTCTATGTAAATAATTCTATGAAGTAGATAATATCACTATCTCATTTCCTTATTCAAGGTTATGAGTTAGCAATTATGTAATTATTAGATTGTGTTATATGTATTATATAGCATAGGGGTTTGACCCAGACTGCCTGTCTGCAAAGCAAGGGCCTCTAACTGCTACACAACTCTTACTGTCTACTAAGATAGAATTTGAAACCAAGACTTTCAACATCTGGGGCATAAGGTTGCTGTACCTCCAGGAATTTCTTCTAATGCTGTAAGACAAGATTTCTATGGATTTGCCTCTCTCTGCTTACAGACAATCTTTCTCTGAAATATTTTTGCTTTTCTTATTTTTAAAAGGGTGCTTAAAATGGTAGGATTGAATTGCCAGAACTCAATTTCAAAATTGAATTTAAAGAGACCACAATAAGGGTTATAAACAGTGATAAACCTCCATAGTACATTAAAATAAGAAAGCATCACACTTAATGGATGATCTAAAAGTGGCATGAAGCAGTAGGCATTGGTAAGTACATTAGCATAGAGAGAGTCAATGAATCATGAATGAAGAGTAATAGAAGTCTGTAGTTCAAGAAAACAGTCCTAGAATCTGTGCATTAAGCCTTAGGGTGTAATTTTCACAGGAACATTTAATTGTAAGAGGAGATTTGAGAGCATGCACTGATATCAATTATCTTCCTTTCCTCTCCTAAGTGTTGTACCATTCTCTCCCATGTCATTCAGATTAATATGGTTATTAAGCACCCACTGTGTGAAGAACATTTCACTAGAAAAAAAAAGAATATTGTTTAGGCTCTGGACTTTGAATGCTAAAACTTGACTAGGAATTCAAGAGAGACATAAAATAAATAGCTAATATATGCTCTAATCTGGGGAGTTCACAAATGTCAACAACTGAGAATTACAAGTTTGGACCTGACATCATGACAATATGATTATTACTTTGGTTTTTGGTATTGAATATGTCATAGTGGTAAGTTTAACCTTGGGAGGGTAAACAAACTTAATCAAGGAGATCGGAAAGGGGAGAAAAAGTGATTACTCAGGCTTATATTAAAAAGTTAGGCAAAGGCTCGGATATGGTTTGGCTGTGTGTCCCCACCCAAATCTTATCTCCAGTTGTAATGCCCACATGTCAAGGGAGGGACCTGTAATCCCCATGTGTCAAGGAAAGGAGGTAATTGGATCATGGGGGCAGTTTTACCCATGCTGTTCTCATGATAGTGAATGAGTATCATGAGATATGATGGTTTTATAAGCATCTGGCATTTCCCCTGCTTGCGCTTCTCTCTCCTGCTGCCATGTGAAGAAGATTCTTGCTCCCCTTTCATCTTCTGCCATGATTGTAAGTTTCCTGAGGCTTCCTCAGCCATGTGGAACTGTGAGCCAATTAAGCCTCTTTCCTTTAGAAATTACCCAATTTCAGGTTGTTTTTTTTTTTTTTTTTTTTTTTTTTTTTTTTTGTGACAGACTCTCACTCTGTTGCCCAGGCTGGAGTACAGTGGCAAGTGGCACAATCTTAGCTCACTACAATGTCTGTCTCCTGTGTTCAAGCGATTCTCATGCCTCAGCCTCCTGCGTAGCTGGAATTACAGGCAGGTGCCACCATGCCCAGCTAATTTTTTGTATTTTTTGTAGAGATGGGATTTTACCATGTTGGCCAGACTGGTCTCAAACTCCTGACATCAGGTGATCCTCCCACCTCGACTTCTCAAAGTGCTGGGATTGCAGACGTGAACCACCATACCTGGCTAGGTATTTCTTTATAGTAGTGTGAAAATGGACTAATACACGCTCTAAGTCTTATAACCACCTTTCCCATATCATCCAGCACCAGGAACACATATGAAGCCCTCAGTATCTCTTGTTTCTGAATTACCAGAAAACAAAAATTGATTTAGTTCCTGACATCATTCTTCTGACTCAATGTTAACCACTTGATATTATATTTAACTGCTTCCTTAGCCTTAATTGTATCTTGTGTGCCATAGGATCTCATTATAGGTGTCAACCATAACAATTTGATTGCAAAATTTCCAACTATAGGGAGTGCAAATTACCAAGGGTCCCAGATGCCGCTCTCTGAAATCCAATGTTGCATTTGAGCCCAGGCCATGATTTCCATGGGCTGCTTACAGCCCATGACTGACTGACAGGGATGCTAAGGCTGGCCTCTTTCTGAGATATCTGGATCGACATTGGACCTGAGGCCACCCAATGGCCTTGTTGAATCTTCCTTAGACTGCACAGCAGTCTAGGAAGTTTCCATCCAACCTTTCTTCCCTTTCTCTTTCGCTCAGGGTCAGGCTTGTACCACAATCAAATGGCTAGTCTTGCCTGCTTCCTTCCTTATTTTCTCTCACATGGGTTTCTTTTAATGAAATCCTTGAATGTTTTATCCTGTCTTATCAACCTGTAAGAAGACCTGGAATAACATACTGCAATTATAAAGGATTTCCTCTTTAAAATCCCAAAGTTTCTGCTCATAGGTTTAGCAGCTGATTTTTAAAAATATCCTGGCCCATGAATTCTTTTATATTTCCTGCACTGATTGGATTGGATATATTTTAAAATAGCATTATAGGATAATCAAGTATGTTTCTACTGCCTTGTGAATTTGCCTATGTTAAAACTGTGAATTAGAGAGCCCATGGTGATAAATGATATGATGCTGTATTTGGGATTGCAGATGGCTTCAGACATGGTTGGGTTAAGACACTCAAACTCTGTTATCAGAATACCATCTCTGTCTCTCTCAATTCTGCTTTCCTTTGTGTTGGTTCGGTTTTATTCTAAAGCATATTCTCCCTGTGAAGTGGGGGAAAAAAAGCCCTCTTAGCAGCTCCAGACTTAGATTGTCTTACTGCGAACAATTTCCATAAAATGAGAGCAGTTTCCTTTTTGTTCCAGCAGTCTTAGGTATGACCTTCCTTGTTTCAGCACAGGTCATGTGCTCATATGGAAGTAATTACTATGGGTGGGGGTGTAGGATGCTTTTTCAGTCAGGATCTAGTCATATGTCCACTCCTGGAGCTCTGACAGTAGAACATAGGGGAGGAGGAGGGATAGTTTCTCAAAGTTTCAAGATACACCAAAATGGCAGTGGATATCCAATACCAGGGTTATGGACCTTTAGCACCACTGAAATACATATTTCAGTGGTTCTATCTTTGGGAAGATAATAAGCCCTAATATTTATAAACCAATTTGAAAACACTGTTACATAAATAATTTACTTTGAGTTTTCCAACATCTTGTGAATATTTTATAAATGAGAAAATGAAAACTTAGAGATTAAGAGATTTGTTTAGGGTCATATTTGTTTAGGGTCATATTAATTAAAACACATAAAACAGACATAGAGATTATAGAGTTGTCTGTGAATTTGAGTGATACATTAAGCTTCCAGGTGGCCAAAGTAAAAAGAGAAACATGATTAGAAAGAAAAAAACATATCAGCTCCTAATGGGAAGTAAAGCTTTTCTGACTTTAAGATATGTAAGAAATTTATCTTGTGGCAGTTTGTATACAGTGCTTTTAGTTATTTCAACAACATCTTTCTACCAATTTAATTTTTAATGCAATTTCCTACATTGCTTTTCAAAGGAAATGAAGAATCTAAAGTGCAAATCAGCAAAAGCTAATCCTAGTAGAGGATAGAATAATGAGGTTCAAACCATTATTGCTGATGCCTACCTATATACTACATCATTTGTATACATAAAGGAAATAGAAATATATCACATCTTGTGTCTCTGTTCTAACACAGAACAGAATATATTTTATATACAGGAGTCCAGTGATAAACTCCTTGGACATTTCAGCATTTTGTACCCATCAAATTGTGTTTTGACTCAAAATTTAGTTATTTTCCTGTAGTACATTGCTTTGAATATATTTTTAATCCTGTAAAAGAAACAAAGGCAAGAGCCCGCATCTCCAAGACAATCCTAAGTCAAAAGAACAAAGCTGGAGGCATCACGCTACCTGACTTCAAACTATACTACAAGGCTACAGTAACCAAAACAGCATGGTATTGGTACCAAAACAGAGATATAGACCAATGGAACAGAACAGAGTCCTCAGAAATAATACCACACATCTACAGCCATTTGATCTTTGACAAACCTGAGAGAAACAAGAAATGGGGAAAGGATTCCCTATTTAATAAATGGTGCTGGGAAAATTGGCTAGCCATAAGTAGAAAGCTGAAACTGGATCCTTTCCTTACTCCTTATACGAAAATTAATTCAAGATGGATTAGAGACTTAAATGTTAGACCTAATACCATAAAAATCCTAGAGGAAAACCTAGGTAGTACCATTCAGGACATAGGCATGGGCAAAGATTTCATGTCTAAAACACCAAAAGCAACGGCAGCAAAAGCCAAAATTGACAAATGGGATCTCATTAAACTAAAGAGCTTATGCACAGCAAAAGACACTACCATCAGAGTGAACAGGCAACCTACAGAATGGGAGAAAATTTTTGCAATCTACTCATCTGACAAAGGGCTAATATCCAGAACCTACAAAGAACTCAAACAAATTTACAAGAAAAAAACAAACAACCCCATCAAAAAGCGGGCAAAGGACATGAACAGACATTTCTCAAAAGAAGACATTCATACAGCCAACAGACACATGAAAAAATGCTCATCATCACTGGCCATCAGAGAAATGCAAATCAAAACCACAATGAGATACCATCTCACACCAGTTAGAATGGCAATCATTAAAAAGTCAGGAAACAACAGGTGCTGGAGAGGATGTGGAGAAATAGGAACACTTTTACACTGTTGGTGGGATTGTAAACTAGTTCAACCATTATGGAAAACAGTATGGCGATTCCTCAAGGATCTAGAACTAGATGTACCATATGACCCAGCCATCCCATTACTGGGTATATACCCAAAGGATTATAAATTATGCTGCTATAAAGACACATGCACACGTATGTTTATTGCAGCACTATTCACAATAGCAAAGACTTGGAATCAACCCAAATGTCCATCAGTGACAGATTGGATTAAGAAAATGTGGCACATATACACCATGGAATACTATGCAGCCATAAAAAAGGATGAGTTTGAGTCCTTTGTAGGGACTTGGATGCAGCTGGAATCCATCATTCTTAGCAAACTATCACAAGAACAGAAAACCAAACACCGCATGTTCTCACTCATAGGTGGGAACTGAACAATGAGATCACTCGGACTCAGGAAGGGGAACATCACACACCGGGGCCTATCATGGGGAGGGGGGAGTGGGGAGGGATTGCATTGGGAGTTATACCTGATGTAAATGACGAGTTGATGGGTGCAGCACAGCAACATGGCACATGTATACATATGTAACAAACCTGCACGTTATGCACATGTACCCTACAACTTAAAGTATAATAATAATAAATAAAATTAAAAAAAAAAAAAAAAAAAAAAGAAACAAAGGCATGTGGAAAATAAAAGTTCCACTTATAATGCATGTAGTTAGATATACTAAGGCCATTAATTTGTAATTTTATAAATTATAATTTATTAATATACTAAGGCCATTAATTTGTAATTTCGTAAATTACAATTTATTAACCCTGAGAAAATTGACCTCATGACCCACATTTGATTTTGTCATTTATTTTTGTGTTTATGTAAGCACACAAAATTTTCTTGTATTTTTGGATTTAATAAAATTCTTTTAAAAATAAAGGAATAATGGCATACTTGTATTTCACTGAAGAATTATATTTTATCAGTAGATCTCATAATTAAGCCTCTGAATTTTTGCTGTTAGAATGTCATTGAATTAGAAGTAATTGACCTCCAAAAAATGGTAAGGGAGTTAAACCACATTGAACCCTTCTTTTAGAGGGCAGTGTCTGTTACATGTCAAGTAACATCTTATAGAATTATAAAGCTCATTTTGATGTTTTATTTTTGTGAAAGATGTAAATTGATTCAAGCATATTTATTATAGGAAACAAGTTAGCTCTCAACAATGTCCTGGTTTGAATGCCCTAAACTGGGCTTTGGAACTAAAAGGCATTTTTTTATTCTGCTGTCATATCTTTCTGGTAACTTACTATTTCAAACAAATTAAAACTCCCCATTACATGGAGAGAGAGAGAGAGGGAAAGAGAGAGAGAGAGTAAGAGAGAGAGAAAGAGAGAGAGAGGAAGCAGAAAAATCATTACTATCCCATGTACATCACTATAGTAATGTTCTCAGGGTTTGAAATATGTTGGCTTCCTCTTAATATGACACTTTATCTTGAGAAATGTGTAAACATGGGTGTGGGAAAGAGATGCATCAGCAGAAGAGCAATATAAATAATACTCAATAAGTAAGAGAAAACACAATCAGCATATAATGTCAGAGAAGAAGTGAGCTTTTGTCAGAAACTTGTCTAACCCTAAGGCATATCATTAAAAGTTCTAATGCAGTAGCAAAATAATGATAGTTTAGCAGGAACTTTATACATGATATGACCATAAAATGTGAAAAATATATTTATATATCTGCATGATAAATGTGTAATTTATATTTGTACGTATTAGCAACATATGCCACAAAAGAAAGCTTCAGGGGCATCATGTTTTCAAGGTAATGGTTTCCCATACAAATTTATATCTCATCTAAGGGAATTTTTCTATAGGAAGTAGATAATTCTATGTGTATTATAGAAAATTTAAAATAAATGTATTTTTAATCATTTTCAAGTTTTCATTCTTTTCTAATATTGCTAAGCAGAATTACTAATTGTTTCCTCCTCTGTGTTCTCCTGGCACTAGGTTCATACCACTAGGACAGCATTTACCACATTATTGTTCCACTAATGAACCACCTCAGTGGTAAGGTATTAATGTCAGCAGTTTTCTTGCTCATCTTATATTCCCAGTGCCTACTATAGTGCCAAATGCACATTAGGTGCTCAGTAGTTAGTTTGTTGAATGAACCAGTTGATAAAGCTACATTGGGTGCAGATTATAGCGGCAATTGTTGCCCTCAAAATAGTCATAATACAAAAGTGGACAGCTTCTGCATAGCAAAAGAAAGATCAACAGAATAAACAGACAACCTACAGAACAGGAGAAAATATTCTAATATCCAGAATCTATAAGAACTCGACAAACAAAAAACAAATAACCCCATTAAAAAGTGGGCAAAAGACATGAGCAGATACTTTTCAAAAGAAGATGTACAAGTGGCTAAGAAACATATGAAAAAAAGCTCAACATCATTAGTCATCAGAGAAATGAAAATCAAAACCACAATGAAGTACCACCTCACAGCAGTCAGAATAGCTTTTATTAAAGACTCAAAATCAACAGATGCTGGTGAGGCTGTGGAGGAAAGGGAATGCTTATACACTGTTGGTGGGAATGTAAATTAGTTGAGCTACTGTGGAAAGCAGTTTGGAGATTTCTCAAAGAACTGAAAACAGAACTACTATTTGACCCAGCAATCCCAGTACTGGATATGTATCCAAAAGAAAAGAATTTTTTCTACCAAAAAGACATATGCATACATATGTTCATTGCAGCAGTATCCACAATAGCAAAGACAGAATCAACCCGGGTGCCCAGCATTGGTGGATTGGATAATGAAAATGTGGTACCTATGTACCATGGAATACTACATAGCCATAAAAAAGAAGAAAGTCATGTCCTGTGCAACAACATGGCTGCAACTGGAGACCATTATCCTAAGTGAATTAATGTAAGAATGGAAAACCAAATGCTGCATATTCTCATTCATAAATGGGAGCTAAATATTGGGTACTTATAGACATAAAGATGGTAGCAGTAGACACTGGGGACTACTGGCAGGGAGGGAGAGAGGGAGGCAAGGGTTATAAAACTAACTATTGGGTGCTGTGCTCACTACCTGGGTGACAGGATCAATTTTCCCTTAAATTTCAGTATCACGCAACATACCCTGTAACAAACCTGCACATGTATCACCTGAATCTAAAATAAAAGTCCAAATTATTAAGAAAAATAATAAGGAACATTAATATTGTAAGAAAAATGTATGGTAAGTAAGAATCTTTTGAGTTGAATTCATCCTTAAGAGAGGCAGGGCAGCACATGGACTCTGCAGACATCCTATTTGGGTTTGGTCTCAGCTCTGTTATTTACTAGCAGCCTGACTGCAGATAAAGAATTTTACTTTCTGGGTTTCAGTTTCAGTCATTTTAAAGAGGGCATTGATAACAATACTATCTAGCATAGAGTTGTTATGAATGTAAATTAGTTGGCCCCCTTAGAACCCTGAGTATTCTCAGGCTGTTGCATCTGACCTAAAAAAAATACTTAGTCATAATTATCTACAAGATCCTTGGGCCTTTTTTCTTTTCTTTTTTTTTTGTTTTTGTTTGTTTGTTTTTGAGAATCTTTAGAAATACTATATTATGGGCATTTTTTACCCAAAATTAAATTTCAGTGTTTCTTCATTACCTGAAGAACGAAGTTTTTGTTGTGTGGTCTGCCTGCCTGCCTGTGTGCCTGTCTCTTCTCATCCTCTTTCTCCCCAGAACTGAATTGAAAACTAGTGTTAGGAGTCGTGATAGTTGGGGATACAGATAAAGAGTGGAAAGTAGGTAGTTCAAAGGTTTCAGAGTATTGCATGATATGAGTTCGCTGTACGCGCTTCTTTAAAAGAATCATATTTTCTACATGGTAATTGATTGGAACAGGAAAAAGCCACTGATTTATTTTTTTATATATATATATATTTATTTATTATTATTATTTTTTTTTGCCATAGCAGATTCAGAGCTTACATAATGATCTGGGAAATTCATTTGGAAAACTGAAATCACAAACTAGTTCCATCTTCCCTTATCATTGGATATTAGAATAAATTTGAATAGATTGAGTGCAAAGGCTAAGGGTCAAATAAATGATACCTGTTAACACAGGGAAAAAGGTAGAATGATAGGTGCAAGAACAAGGGTATTGCCCAGGGAGGAAATGGTAGGTGGAGTCAATCAGTGGGGAGAGAAGAGCTCTCACACCCAGAAGCCCAGGGGGAAGTTAACAAGCACTCCTGGGAGTTCTCAATGCCTTGAGAAGGGCAAAGATGCCAGAGACCATTTCTCTCTTCTTCAAAGATATTTGGAAATCTTTAAAATGAGATAGTTAACCATCTGTCTTAAAGTACTTTCTATCCCTTAGCAATACTACATGAAATATATAGTTGTAATGTGGCCACATTTTCTTCACCAGAATCTTTTGCAATAGTCAGACTCCTTGGAGTAGAGATACCCATCTATCTGTAACACACTTGAAGGAGAAATCGGTAAAGGTAACAATATAAAGGTTTCATTAAGAATGACTGAATTCACCTCATAGATTGAGAACCTGACACAGGTTCTCAATAAGTCAGGCCAACCACACAGGGTGCTTCTTAATTTATAATTTCTTCTCACTGAGGAATCAATAAATATTTTAGATGTGCTTAATAAAAATATTTCTTTCCTGATCTGTTTATAGAGCATCTTCTCTTTCTATTGTGTGTTCATCTTTTTTTTTCTACCTCATTCTGTTTATGCTCTAGGCTAGTAGCACTGTCCAATAAAAATATAATGTGGGCCATAAGGTGAACCACATATGTAATTTTAATTTCTAGTGACCACATTAAAAAGTAAATAGGTGAAATTAATTCTAGTAGTGTATTCACTTAACTCAAAATGTAATAATTTTAATATGAAATCAATATAAAAATTATTAATAAGTGATATAGTTTGCTTATATCTCATGTTGAAATGTTATTCCCAGTGTTGAAGGTGGGCCTAGTAGGAGGTGTCTAGGTCATGAGAGGGGATCCCTCATGACTTGGTGCTGTTATTACAATAATTAGTTGTTTAAAAGTATGTGGCACCCCCCACCCCTTGCTCCAGCATTCGCTATGTGATGTACCTGTTCCCATTTTGCCTTCTCTCATGAATAAAAGCTCCTTCCCAGAAGCAGAGCAGTTGCTGTTGCCATGCTTTCTGTGCAACCTGCAGAACTGTGAGCCAATTAAACCTCTTTTCTTTGTAAATTACTCAGTCTCAAGTATTTCCTTACAGTAATGCAAGAATGGCCTAATATAATATGCTACTTTACTTGGTACTAAGCCCTGAAAATACAGTGTATATTTTACACATAGTTTATCTCAATTTGGTCTATCCCCATTTGAAGTGCTCAACAGCCACCTGTGGCTAGTGGCTATGGTATTGGGTGGAAGAACTTTAGGTCTTCTCTGTTGGAAACACTACTTTCTTAGGTTCACATTAAAAGTCTCCTGCCTGCACAGATAGAATGGAGAGGATGGTGTGTTCTATGTGGTACAAACCGAATGCTTGTGTCTTCCTAAAATTCATATGTTGAAACAATCCCCAAAGTGTGCCTTAGGAGTCAGGCCCCTTGGGAGATCATTAAGTTTAGATGAGGCCGTGAGAGTGGAGCCCCCGTGATGGGACTAGGGCCCATATATGATGAGGAAAAGATGCCAGGGCTTCCTTTCTCTGCCCTTTGAGAACACAGTGGGAAGCATCCCTCTGCAAGCCAGGAAGAGAACCCTCACCAATAATGAAATCTGCCAGCACCTTGATCTTGGGATCTGCAGCTTCTAGAACTTTGAGAAATAAATACCTCTCCTTTAAGCCACCATTCTATAATATTCTGTTATAGCAGCCCAGGCTGACCAAGACATTGTGTAGGATTATCTCTACTCCCCTGGCAACCTCCCCTCACTCCAGCCACAACTCCCTCCACCCTGAAAACTATCAATACCTGGTGATTGATTGTTGAACCATTTCATTACAATGATTCAGTTACATCGCGCATTCTTTCGCTCCTCTTGGCATTTTTGATATTAATATTTCTTAATTCTTAGATGCTACATGAAATCATGATTTTAGAAAATGCTGACACAGGTAGTATGTTATCAAAATGGCTGGCTAAAAAATAGGAAATATAAGGAGAAAATGTTTATTTTATAGCTAGATATTAATTTTGGTTATTTGTCCAAATATAAGAGAGTTGAATTTTTATATACACCAAATAGTAGCCAATAAATATGAATTTTGACCTTAGCTATAATACTAATGATACTTTCCTTTTTGGTATGATTACAAAACAAAGGTAACATCCTTTGCTTTTATATGCAAGTCTGAGCTTATAGTACCCTTTGGCCCCAAATAGCTTTATGGAATACTGAAGGCTGCAATGGCATACTGGGTTTTTAGACTCAGTACTGTGAATGAGTGTACATGGAGCTGTTTCCCAGAAGTGGTGGAAGATTTACATGCCTTTTTATTTTGGAGAGCAAAGTCTCCCCATAGATGGTGAAAGAATGGGCACAGGTGCGTGAATAGATTGATCCTCTCAGCCGCTAGAGCAGCTGAGTTTTGCCAGGGGGTGGCCCAGAACCTTTGGCTGTCACTTCAGCTAGGAGCAACCTCATCCATTATCCCCAAGCGAAGTGCAAACATTGTTCCCTTTATGAGCCAAGATTTGCTAACGTTTGGAAAACTCTGTCATTGTAGATCCAAATCTCACTTCACTTTTTAAAATAAATGAGATCCTACTTAAGATAGAAAGCACGCTAAAATCTCTATCATTTATAGTATTTTCCCTAACATCCCTTTCCATGAGTCATTGTGTCTTCTGAGTTTTCAGGTTTCCAAGTGAACTTGACTTTATCTTCTTCTTCTCCATAAACCGATTTAAAAAAGTTCTCAGTTGAAAAAAACCCATGCCACTGTTAATAATTAAAAATTATTTTAAATATTATTTGTAGCAAAAAACAATTTGGAGCTAACAAAAATTAATTTGAACAAAGGGTAAATAATTATTTTATTTTCAAACTATATATGTTTTCTCAGTTTTGATAGTAGTTTGGTGATATAGCCTCTCTAAAAAAATCACTGACAATAGCTTTCATTCTGAAATATTGGTAAGCCAAGTATGACATATTTTTATTTGCTCAAGAGGAATAAGTTTGAGTATCATCAATTCTTATTTATTTATTTATTTTTTGAGATGGAGTCGCTCTGTCGCCCAGCCTGGAGTGCAATGGCACGATCTTGGCTCACTGCAACCTCCGCCTCCTGGGTTCAAGCAATTCTCCTGCCTCAGCCTCCCAAGTAGCTGGGATTACAGATGCACGCCACCAAGCCTGGCTAATTTTTGTGTTTTTAGTAGAGATGGGGTTTCACTATGTTGGCCAGGCTGGTCTTGAACTCCTGACCTCAGGTGATCGGCATACCTTGGCCTCCCAAAGTGCTGGGATTACAAGCGTGAGCCACCACGCCCAGGCCCTACTTCTTATTAGTCATCTGACGTTCTCTTTCTTCACCAATGTGTTTAAGTGTTATGCTCTCAGTGTTGCGATAACAGAGTAGGCCTTTAATACTCTTAAAGAGGTACTTCACCTTATGTGATTTAGTGAGACATGCAGAAAGTGAGGACGACACTCAAGGTCAGGGAGAGAGTTACTGTGGAACTTAAAGTCAGGTCTCTATTGTTGTCGCTGGTGTCATGGAGAGCCCTTCAAGCTTGCTTTCATTTTTTATTATTCCACTAAGTACCCTTTACCCACAGATATAGTGACAGTATCTCACAGAGTTTAAATAAAGGATGCTCTGGTTAGCATCACAACATAGAATTGTCTTTTTTAAAAAAGCTAAAAATATTACTTGATTTCTTCAGAAAAAAATGTTGTAGCTTAGTGCAACAAAGCTCTAGTGGCAGTATGTAAAATATTCAGTTTGTCAATGTTTGCCTGGTAATGGTTCTATTAGAAGCATTGCTTTATCTTTGATCACAAGCATTGAGTTACAAGTAATCATGAATGTTTTTTTAGATTTATTAAAAAGTGGCAGGACTGTCAAGGTATAAATAATCAAGTTTCTTGATTCTTTAATAGACCTTTTTCTTTTTGTTTACAAAAGTTCGTTTCCTTTTTTAAAAAAAAAACACCTAAATCATTGATTTGATATAGAAGAGGAAATGGCAAGAAAAGAACTTAGATGGCCAAAAATTTGAGTTGAATTTGTTGAGATAAATATCAACAGGCTATACTGAATACATATTTCAAATTATCAAGTGAAACGATCTTAACTTTCTAATTGAAGTTATGCTTGGGGGGAAAAATGTTCCTTTTATTTTTTCTCTTGAGGACAGGTCAAGATATGCCTGTTTTTATCAACACATTTAAATTTGATCTCCATGTAAAGAATTTAGATACATTTGTGTAATCCTCATTAAATCTGGCAAGTGTGCTCTGCCTCAAAGCTAGCCTCTGCAAGAAGTCATATTCAAGGACATAAGTCTGACTCCAGAAGCCTTGAATAACAATATATGAATTTTAGGTTACATTTCCTTCTATAAGGAAACCTATATGCAGCTTATCATGGAACAAACTTACTAACAGTTCTCTTTATACCTCTCTCCATCTCCCCAAAGTCTTGCACTCATAACGGCTGCTAGAAATCTCTCCTGTACTCCTATGCAGTCTCCTCACCAACACACAGTCACTAGTCACTTCCTCCTTATCCCTCTCCTTTTCCAAGCCATCTTTGGCTCTTCCTGCTGCTTGCAGCATTTTTTTCAGTCATTCAGCCAGTATTTGTTGAGCACCTTTTACGTATCTGACACTATCTTTAGTACTGGGGATAGAATGGAACACTATCATCTCCACTTGATCTGCTAGTCTGTTCCTTTTATTTTCTCTTTTATTTGCAGGAATAGGCAGGTTAGAAAAGATACAACTCAAAATAGCTTAGTAAAAAGGGAAAAAGTACTGTGATGGCTTATGTAACTGAACAGGTGTGTCTTGGTTCAGAACTCAGAGACCATTATTTTTCTACTCTGAATCCTCTTTTTTTTTTTTTTTTTTTTGAGACAGAGTTTCACTCTCACCCAGGCTAGAGTGCAATGGTGTGATTTTGGCTCACTGCAACCTCTGTCTCCTGGGTTCAAGCGATTCTCCTGCCTCAGCCTCCCAAGTAGCTGGGATGACAGGTGTGCACCAGGATGCCCAGCTAATTTTTGTAGTTTTAGTAGAGACAGGGTTTCACCACGTTGGCCAGGCTGGTGCCGAACTCCTGACCTCAGATGATCTGCCCGCCTTGGCCTCCTAAAGTGCTGGGATTACAGGTGTGAGCCGCCGCACCTGGCCATACTCTGAATCCTCTTGATAGGCTTCATTTTCTGACTGCCAGCTGACCTTGCAGAGTTCTAGGCTCACAGCATGATAATACCTAATCCAGTGTAAGAGATACTCCACTTCCAGCCTGCTGCAGAGGGAATTTTAGAATTGAGCTTATTGGTCCTGATTAACCTACCTTACAGGTCTGATGCTCAACCCTGAAATTGCCACTGTGGCCAGGGAAGGGAATGTACTGCTAAACCTGTGGTAGGCTTCAATCCTGGACCCCCAAGGTAGAGATAATTTTATGTGAAACAATTGGCCTGAGAATGTGAAAGGGCTATTTGTCCTGGAAGGAAATAAGTGTGAACGCATGCTGGGTAGTCAAAAGACAGTGGTTCATGTCACTGGTTTTAGTACTCTTTCTCTGCAGGATCCAATCTCCCCTCCTCATGCTAAAAAGTGATATCTATCTTGTTGCATATGAATTATTAGCTTTATCTGTGTAATCTCAGAGTCAATGCAGGAATTTCATCTCCTAGATGAAGGATTCTTGCCTTCACTTGAGTGTCCTCAGAGACAGAGAGCTCACTGCCTGGAGAGCTATACTGCCCCTTGTCTCTACATGCCATAGAATCAGGTCTCTGATTCATTTTCCACTCCACACTTGGCTTGATATGGAGTGACAAAAAATTCGTGAATGCTTAGAATTGATGGTTCTATTATTCTTCAATCATGGTACAGTTAAAAACCTTGCAGGTAGATACATGCATGATATGACAAGACTGAACTACTCTGAACTACTATGACCACAGGGTAAAAATCTAAAGTATTAATGGATTTTGTTTCCATTTGCTGTAATCTTGAAAAAATTTTCAAGGAGAGCTTTTTACTCTGATTGGAATGGTGATCTATGATAATACTTATAGAGGCATGTACTCTGGTAACATGCAAATTTGAGAACTTCAAATATAATTTTATACACTAAACCTGTGCTTATGGAAGAGTATTTAAATATACAACTAGGATTGAATGTAAATGATGCATCTTTAGTTTCATCTTCCTCAATTTCAGAATTGATTTTTGTGTAGGCTTTCATATCTGAAAATGAGTACAAATATGGAGAAAATAAAAGGATCTTTCCTAAACAATATTGTAACATTGTTTAAAAAGGTTGCACTGGTAATGCAAACAGATAAAGTAATGAAACTTCTCAGATAGCAATTATGTGGCACAGGCTCTGAGAGCTAATCTCTCAAAGAGTCAAGCATAGTAAGATACCAGAGATAATATCTACATGGACAGAAGATTGATAGCTCCTTTGACAAGAGCAAATGTATTGCTTTGGGCTCAAAGCTCATCACCTTCCCACAAGCCCTTAGATTCATGATCCATTCCACACAGACCTTCACTACTGGGTTCGTACTGTCCTCCTAGGAAATCCTATAGGGTAAGTTGGACATAAAAGGGTGATGTGTGGGTTCCCTTTCTCTTGTGCCCATATCTGGGCATGTATCCACTATCCTTAACAACTCTTGAAGTGCAAGTCAGTCAAAACATAGGCACCTCTATCTTGCTGGCAGTCTCTTCTAGCTCCTTTAGCTTTCTCAGACTTGAGGAAGGCACACATGTCTCCAACTGCAGGGAACATATTTGAAGCTTTCTAAGTGGTCTCATGGAAGCCCCTACCCTAGCTCAACGCAGAGGTAGCATCCTGCCCAAGTTGCTTGTGGGAAGGGGAGAGTACGTAACTATAGTTCTCATCGATTATCTTCTTTCTCCACATTCTAAGGTGTCAAAAGTGTTGCAAATCTGTTTCGAAAATTTTGCCTTTTATTTTTCAAAAGTGTTGCAAATCTGTTTTGAAAATTCTGCCTTTTATTTTGGCATCTCATAGGTAGGATTAAGTGCAGTAGTTTTCAATCCTATCCAACCCAATAGACTTTTTAAATAATAACTTTTTATCATCCTCCTTTTCCACCATTGAATGAAATTCATAGAAATACAATCTACCTGCATATATGACTTTAAAGAATCAATATAATACCTAAACTGTGAAATAAGAGAGAAATAAAATTTTATGTATGTAGTAAAATGATATGCATTTCAGTATTTAAATACTCAGGCATAGCTTCACTGGAAAAGAAAAGGAAAGAGGCAGATGCTTGTCCTTACTTGGAATGAATAAATTTAGATTTAGGAAAAGGCAATATTTAGTTGATGGTCAATCCTTCTTCTCTATAATTATTATTTTAAAACAAGGGACAAATAAATGTATTCATAGTTGGATAGAAGGGGGCAGAGAGAGAGAGAGAGAGAGGTTCTTTCAACATGAATTCAACAGCTATAAATGCAGACTCATCTGTTTGAAATATTAGCAATTCAAATCCCACAAGTGATACTGCTTTTAGTAACACATTCTGAACTTCTTACTAACTCCCAGTACCTCCACAAAGAAAAGAAAGCAGCATACAATATTTCCCCTACTTACACAGTAGTCATAATCCTAGAAAATTTGATATATATGAAAGCTATGACAAAATGTGACGGTTTGTCTTGTGTTGGATATTATAAAATTGCACAAAACACAGGACAATTCTTTATTCTGTGGGGCTGTACTACACATTTCACAACATCCAGTTCCCTTGGTCCCAACCTATTGTTGGGCCCTTAATCACTGTAACAGTCAGTAAAGGCAAAAAACCAGAAAACAAAACAAAAAACTCTAAAAACTATCCCCTAGGGGACTGTGGCATGCTCCCTTTCATTGAGAATTACTAATTTATTGTCTCATGATGGCTAGGACAAAGTTAAATGTTATACAGTAGTATTATTAAGTTTATTACTAAGATCACATTGTATTAGTCCATTTTTGCACTGCTGTAACGAAATACCTGAGACTGGGTAATACATAATGAAAATAGGTTTAGTTGGCTCATGGTTCTGCAGGCTGTACAGGAAGCATGGCAGGATGTGCATCTGGGGAGGCCTTAGGAAACTCACAATCATGGTGGAAGGCAAAAGGGGAGTGAGCATATCTTACATGACCAGAGCAGGAGCAAGAGGGTGGGGGGAACTGCTACACACTTTTAACAACCAGATCTTGTGAGAACTCCAGCAGGAGAACAGCACCAAAGGGGGAGATTCAGCCTCATGATCCAGTCACCTCCCACCAGGCCCCACCTCCAACATTGGGGATTACAATTTGACATGAGATTTGCGTAGGGACACAAATCTGAACCATATCACACACTGAATGCTATCTGCCGGCTTTTGCATTAAAAACATTACATATATTACTTTGTTTTATTCATTTATTAGTTTATTTGCTTATTCACTTAACAAATACTTATGTGCCTACTTTGTGGTAGGCAGTGTTCTTTGATCTAGAAATAAAAGATGACCTATTGTGTTGAGTACATTTCATGCATCTGTGTTTCCTTTTGAAACAAATATGGATATAATTTCTATTATTTATTAATATTGATTTTTATATGTATTTATGTTTATGCTATATATTAAGGTTGCTTAAAATGATTTGGATATAGTCATTTTTACATGGATTCAATCGCCATCCTTGAACTAACTTGTTATACAATAACAGTGAAGTACAAAAGTAAGTTAGGTAAGTTTTTGTGACATCAAGCCAGTGGTTAGGATTTCTAGAAGCAGCAAGCTACAGACACTTGTTTGTTGCCTGTTTAACTCACGTTCCCATAAGGAGCAATAAATAAAAGTCATCTTATGTATGATTAGGCATATTACTGAATTGACCCAGAGATATCTGCTGGGTTCTTCTTGTGTTTGCTTTTATATTTACTTACTTGGTTATTAATATTTGTCAGTTATTAATTTTGGAGTAATATGAAATAAGTTACCACTCAAACATTTTTATATCCTTAGTCACAACTGCAAATATATGCATGTTTACTGATAAACAATAAGTAATATATAATGCCATGTAATACCATGGAATGTTTCATGTAAGCCATGTGTATATTTTATATATATTCTCTCTCTCTGTCACACACACACACACACACACATACACACACACAATTTTTTTCCTAAACCTTTTGAAGTAAATTACATCATAGATTGTGGTTCTTTATTCATTGTGGATTTTCTAACATGATTGCAGTACAGTTACCAACTTCTTAAATTTACATTGATAATCTCCCATTCATTTAGGACTTTTATTATTTTTTATATTTTTATTATATATTTTATACATACATATTTTAATAAATATATATTTATATATTAAATATTTATATATTTATAAATATATATTTATATATTTATTATATATTTATAATAAATTTATATATTATTTTTTCTGGATACTTTTGTGTATATTTTTAAAATAGTTTTTAAAGAGACAGCTTTCTAGCTACTCTTAAGTAACTGTCTTAAAGCTATTAGTTATACTCAAGTAGTGATAGTACTTCATATAAATCAGCACCAGATAGATCCAGTTAAAATATAAACAACTGATAGTAGGAGAAGGACTAAACAATCTAGAAAAAAGACTCACTACTTGAAAAAAAAAGTCAGTTCAGTTTACTCTTTCCATGTCAACATGTCCTTCATTGCTGTCTTTTTTCTTCTGTCACAAATGGAGAATGAAAATAATAGCTTCCAAACAACCAAGGCTTTCCCTTCACTTCTTTTGAATAATGTACAGAAATTGAAAAGAGGTGTGGTGAGGCAGCGTCAGCAATTAAGAGTTAAGTGGTCAGGGACTTGCTCCAGTCCAAGCCTGGATGTTGAGGAAAAAAATAAACATCAGGAAATATGTTTTATAACTCAAGATTCTGGGTGAATTGATAAATATTGTGCCTTGCACAACCTAAATAGTTGTTTATTATACAAGGAAGCTCTAATTTCCTGTTTAATGTAAAAACTTGATTGTTTTGAGTTTTATAGTTGGCTGTTTTTAGTGAGTATATTTTATTAATAGTGCGGAAAATCATTGGCAAAATTAAATCAGGCAATGATATTTCTTATTCAAGTAAAATGTGCTTTCGTTGTGCTCTGAGGCTTGAAGGACATCCTCCCTATCCGAGAAAATTGTCATTGCCCACTTCCCCAAACAACCAACCGTAACATGACCAGCTCTCCTTGCCCCTCCAGCTCCTTCATTTCCAGCCATGAAGTGCATAATAAAATATGCTGCAGCCATTTTCAAGCCAGATCAGGGTTTTCTCCAGAATTTGTCTTTTCCATAGACTTCTGTTCTAACTACTCATTTCCATCTCCTTGGTTTTTATTCTGTTGGTGTCTTGCCCAGATTTTTTCTTTCTGTACACTCTTTAAATTGAATAGTATTTTTAGACAGCCTACTCAGCCTCTCTACCACAGTCTTGAGGCATATGATGTTCCACATTCGACCCAGTTTCCAAAGATATCCTAGCCCAATCTTGATCTCAGAGCCCCAGATCATTCTGTTATTTTGTCTGAAAAGTGGGCACTGGATGGCCAAGATGTAAGCCTCCAAGTTTCCGCCTGTAGTATACTAAGGTTTTTTGTGGGCAGAGAACTTAAATTTGTAGAATCAACCTTTTGTGTTAATCTCTACAGTTACTCAAGAAATATTTGCTAAGCATTTACAGAGAATCAGATACTGTGTTATGTGTTAGGGTTTCAAGGGGGCCAATAAATAGGAGCTTCCCCCCTGCTGTGCCTGGAATCTCAATAATTTAAGGAAAAATCTCTGAAAGGCAGATGGAAGCAAAATATCATCTCTATCATTTATAGATCAAGATTAGAGGCATAGATTAATGAGAGACCCAAGTGAACCAATGAACCAACACTCAGAATTAGGAAGACCTACCCATGTGGTCCCTGCAGTCCTGGACCATGGCAGGCAGATCTTTTCTCCACAGGGATTTAGGCTCTAGAGGTGAAGGGAGATACTTCCTACTGCGGGCAGGCAGCTCCCAAGAGGGAGAATGGTACACCCGAGCATTCCTGGTTACTTTTCTCAAGCTTCCATGTCGCTTACCCAGGGAAGAATGAGTAAATGGACAGAGAGATGCTAGAAGTATGCTTAGGGAATCATATCTCCAATCTCAACCAGGAGAGGAGTATCGCAATTATCTTCTAACAGAATGTACTAGAGATGTACTGTTGTGTAGACATGATTCCCCCCCAACCCCTCTCCAAATGGAGTTCATAATCTAGTGGGAGAGGGCAGATTTTAAACATGTAATTAGAAATGATGAAGTAGGATGCAATTCTTTTGTGCATTGTACTTTCAGGGGGCAGATCTTGAGTGATAAATTGCATGTCTTTTAAGTAATTTTTTTATGAGTCACAGAATTTTCTTTACCTAGCTAAGGTTGGATAAATACTACAGTACTAGGGTTTTCTTTTTGTGTGTATGCATGTGTGCTATAGCCTAAACACCTTCTTGCTATTCATAGTCTTTGTTTACATTACACACAAAACAATTAATTGTTTCACTTCACTAAGTTATAGTCAATTTTCAGCCTAACATCATAGAGATTATACCCAGGTAATTTTAATGGAGTGTTGGATGTTCCAAATTCTTTTGTTTTGCATCTACAGGGAATCTTTTGACTTACCCATCCTGGGAACTAATCATATTCATTATGTGTGGATTTTTACAAGTTTAAACCTCAGATTTGTGTTCTTCATTTTAAAATTCTTGGGAAGTGATTTGTGGAACCCAAATAGATGTTCAGAAATAACCATTCTCTATCAGTTCATATTAAAGATATACGATTAATTTATAAAGGACCAATGACTACATAGTTTTTTAAAGAAAAAGAAATATATATAAGAAATGTTAGCAAAGCAGTGAGATGAGAGAAAGAACACTGTTAAAGTCAACCGAGTGTTTTTGAAATTTCACTATGTAAAGAATTCCTTTGGAAAGGTTGTGCCATTTCTGTCGCCGAGTTTTGCCTCATTAAACTTTCAAATGGTAAATTAACAATGGTTGCTAAATTGCTAACAATGGCAACAATTAGCAACAACTGTTGGTAAACTAAAATGGTTGAATAACAAATAGCAATTTGCCAATTCTTTCTCCAGTAGCTAGTCAATAAATTGGCAATACTATTAATTATATATTTTATTTTGCATTAAAATTTATTTTGTTTTCTAAAACTGAGAAAGATAAGTGGTAAACGAACGGTAAATGAAGGGCAAAGTATGGAAAAATGTGTTTTCTGCACTTCTAACATCCTCAAGAAACCTCCTAATGCTATGCCCAAGAGCATTATACATATCAGAAAACAATTTAGGTATAATTAAAGGTATATATGTTTAGACATTATCTAAATGCACCATCTGTTTCTGTTTAGAAGTACTATGTTTTTTCCTCTCTCTCTAGTTTAGGTGAAAGTTGTTAACTTGAGCTGTTTTCTTTCACTATAGCTGTGTGCTACTTAATTTCTTCCTCTACTAAAATGTTGCAAAGAGAATTGTCATAATTCCTGTGAAATATAAATAAAACACGTTTGTCAGCTTGTACATCTAATCCTACAGTTGGCAAATCTGTCATCTCCACATTCAAAGCATATTCTGAGTGCAACTGCTTCTCTTTATATCTGCGGCTGCTGTCCTCCAACATAATGATCATCTCTTGCCTCAACTGATGTACTGTGTCCGGAATTGGTGGGTTCTAGGTTCTGCTGACTTCAAGAATAAAGCCACGGACCCTTGCTGGAAGTGTTACAGTTCTTAAAGATGGCATGTCTTAAAGATGGAGCATCTGGACTCGTTCCTTCCTCCCAGTGGGTTCGTAGTCTGGCTGGCTTCAGCAATGAAGCAGCAAACCTTTGGAACGAGAGCTATAGCTCATAAACACAGTGTTGACCCAAAGAATAAGCAGCAGCAAGATTTATTGCAAAGAGCAAAAGAACAAAAGTTCCAAGGACTGGAAGGTGACCAGAGCAGGTTGCCACTGCTGGCTCCAGCAGCCTGCTTTTATTCCCTTATCTGACCCCACTACATCTTGTTGATTGGTCCATTTTACAGAGGGCTGATTGGTCTATTTTACAGAAGGCTGATTGGTCCATTTTGACAGAGTGCTAATTGGTCTGTTTTGACAGAGTGCTGATTGGCGCGTTTACAAACCTTGAGCTAGACACAGAGTGCTGATTGGTGCATTTACACTCCTCTAGCTAGACATAAAAGTTTTCCAAGTCCCCACCCCACTCAGGAGTCCAGCTAGCTTCCCTTAGTGGATCTCCCAGCAGGACCACCTTGGGCAGAGCTGCTCTGCAGTCCCGAGCCTGCACTCTTGGGTGCTTGGGTGGTTGATGGGACCTAGCGCCACAGAGCAGGGGGCGGTGCCTGTCGGGAAGGCTCTGGCTGCGCGGGAGCCCACAGGGTGGGGGTGGGGCTCTGGGGTCTTGGGGGCTCCAGCATGGCGGACTGTAGGTCCCAAGCGCATGAGGGAGGCAGCTGAGGCCCAGCGAGAATTTGAGAGTGGTGTGGGCTGGCCGGCAGTGCTGGGGGACCCAGTGTACCCTCTGCAGCTGCTGACCCGGGTGCTAAGCCCCTCACTGCCGGGTGCCGGCTGGCCGCTTGTAGGGCGGGGGCGCCTACCCAGAACTAGCGCTGGCCCCAGTTCCCGCCAGCACCTCTTCTTCCACACGTAGTGGTAAGCAGAGGGAGCCGTCTCCGGCTGCGGCCAGCCCAGAGAGGGGCTCCAACAGTGCAGCCATGGGCTGAAGGGCTCCTCAAGCGTGGCCAGAGTGGACACCGAGGCAGAGGAGGCGTTGAGAGCAAGCAAGGGCATCCAGCACATTGTCACCTCTCACTAATTTGTCTCTTTGCCTCCACTGTTTCCACCTAGACTCTGGTCTGCACGCGCCTCCTCTCCAAGAGTGGTCCTGGTGTAAATCAGGCTAGCTCTCAGCCCTTCATAGCTTCCCGTTACATAAAATTTGGGGAAGTCCTCACCAAGCCTCCTGGCTACCCTATGGGCCTCACTTCCTACTGTTCTCCCATCCATCGCTGGCCTTCTTGTTTGAGTACACTACACTCTGTCCCATCTCAGCGTTCTTGTACTTGCTGTTATCTTTGCCCTGAATACACAAACTTTTCTGCTTAAATGCTTATTTTGTGCCGGAGAACTTATACAGCAGGGACTTGTTCTTGCAGTTTTTCCAGTTCCTGGTGTAGCACCTGGCACACAGATGGCACTCTAAAGTTTGAATAACGTCTGATGAAAACATCAAAGCTACTTTCTAGATTTGTGGAGATTGCCCAGATAAATGAAGTCATGATAAAGGGTAAGGAGAGATTTTATGTTTCTCCAACACTTGTAATGTTTAAGTGTTCTACAGAAACTAGCGAGTACAAACTAGTCTATGAAGCTTCGGAATGTATGATGAAAGAAGTGATGTGTCTTATGAGAGATGGAAGAATGAGAGCAAAGAGATTTGAAGGATTAAAAATTAATCAAAGAAGATAAATCAGGCCATTAATTCTTCAGAATTAATATGCATGTTAGTCACACGTTTTGCCCTTTTGCCTTTCAATTGTATGTGAAGTAAATTCTGTTATCTCTACACATGATTACCTAAGTTTTCTTTTTGTAAATGGTATTTAATTATTTTAGAAAGTGAACTTTCTACCTTTATCAAATGTAAGCTTAAAGGATAAAATGAAAGTGAAGAGGAAAATATTTTTTTCTCTAAGTTTCTATGTTTTGAAGACATGTCTTGGCGTTTTAATTAGAATACCTTTGGTTAATATTTCAGCTTGAAGTGATATAAAAGTACAGTAACTGTTTCACTGGTTCATACTTAGGTCATATTCTTCATAAAATTAATAATTGATTTGTTTTTGGCATTAAGATACTTCATGGAAAAATATAAAAGTAAAAACCAGGAAGGGAGTTTAGTTCATAAATTGTTTAGCTATCTGTGCATCCTATGCTAAATGGAAAAAGAAGAGCTCAAAGGGTAAATGAGTAGAACA
The DNA here is from genome assembly GCF_049350105.2 of Macaca mulatta. NCBI lineage: Eukaryota > Metazoa > Chordata > Mammalia > Primates > Cercopithecidae > Macaca > Macaca mulatta. The sequence goes on along the minus strand of NC_133410.1, from coordinate 95,702,740 downwards.
GGTTACGTTCTACCCTTGACCGTGGAAAGCTTGTTTAACGGGCAGACAGATCGTAACATAAACTTGCCCAACTCACACAGCCTAGAGGCACCACTGAAGGGCTAAAGGATTTGCTGCTTGTGGGCTGCATGGTCTAGACTAAATCCTCAGCACCTCTTAGAGAGAAGTTCGCTGTAAAGAGCTTGGACTTTTCCAGTCTTGTAGCCACCAAAGGGAAGGGAAATGAAAGAACAAGGCTTTATGGAAAGGAAGCCTAATGTTTGCCAGAAATTACATTTATTTTATTTAACATTCACTTACATAGTTCTTACACTATGCAGAATGAGGATCTTCTAAGTGCTTAAACATTTTTAACTCAATTTACTGTTTGTACTAATTTTTTGAGCTATGTAGTTTCATTATCCTTATTCTACTGATGAGGAAAATAAAGCACAGAGAGTTAAACAGCTCACTCAAGGTCACACAACAAGTCAAAAGTAGAAGAAGCAGTGATATGAACCCAAGGATTTGTCTCTGGATCCCTGTTCTTAATACTATTCTCCACTGCCTGTAACATTAAAGTAAAACATTGGTTCTCTGACACTACTGAGAAACAGAAAAACAGAGGTTCTCTAACATTACTGAGCAGCAGAATCACCATGACAGGAATGTGAGGTGCAGGATGGGAATCAAAAGGATCATACTCTCAAAGAAATCTATGACCATCTTTGGATAATAACCCAAAGACTATATACTGCCATAGTTTCTGGAAGTGAATACATTCATTCATAGTTTAGTTACACACCATGTGTTTATTGTGCTCTGACTTTATGCCAGGCACTGGGCTAGCGTCTAGGTGAACAAGCAGTCACAGCCCATATCCTGAAATGGTTTTAGGTCCACAGGTGAGAGAGCTATTAAAGATAAACCAATGCATAAAATAGATAATCACAATCTGTCATAAGGTCTGAGGGAAAACAATAGGGTACAATTAGAATAATAAGTAAAAGCTTAATTTAACAAGTGGTGTGGCTGGCCAGGCAAGGGCACTCTGAGAAGGTTCCAGGTAATCCTCAGATCTGAAGATTGAGTGTGGGGTCAATGCCAGGTCAGTGTGGGGTAAGGAGTTGTGCCTCTCCAAATCCACTTTCCACCTCCCTCCATTCGTCTCTCGTCTCTCTGCTCAGAGGCTGACCTAAATGGACTATAGCAGGTGATTGTATCTCAGTGGTCTTCACCTAGGGGTTGTTTTGCACCCCAGGGACATTTGACATTTTTCATTGTCATAACTGGGAGGCATCTAGCTGGCAGAGGCCAGGATGTTTCTTGCTGAACATTCTACAGTGCTCAGGGTAGCCCTGTTCCAATACAAGGAATTATTGGGCCCAAATATCAATAGTGCCACTGTAGAGAAACCCTGAGGAGGGAGGAAAAACAATGTCAGGGGTTTTATTCACCCATTCCTTCCCCATAGAGTTAGCCTCAGTTGACTGCATCTCTTGCCTGAACATGCCCCCTCCTCACAAAATGGATGACTCTTCTGGACTCACTCCGTGTTGGGTCTAGGAGTGTTGAGCACTATCCACTGTGATTCCTCTATACCCACGTTTGTAAACCGTCCCTGTGTAAATAAATGCACCTCAAATTATCATTTTAAACTATGCCATCTGTTTCTTGTTGGGACCCTGAGTGACGCAAGTGTGTTCTGGCAGAAGACACAGCCTGTGTGAGGACTCCACGAGCGGAGCCGGGGAGACAGGCTGCTCCAGCCAGAGACACTACATAAGGCAGAGAGGCAGGGACATGAATACCTTGGCTTCTTCCTTTTTTCTGCCTTCCAAGATCCTGCAGTGCCTTCCATTGGAAGAAGCCAGTTGAGAGACAGCTAACATGAGTGTCTGAAAATGCAGGTCCCAGGAGTCAGTGAAGGGCAAGGATGGATCTGAGGGTAAATATGCCTGGGACCTGCACGGGGAGAGCAGCCAGGAGGTTACCTCAGCAGTCCATGGAGAGCCTGATGGTGGTTTGGATTAGGGTTGATGGAGCCAGAGAGAAGGCAAAAAAGTGTCTCCCATTGCCTTTGGGCATGTAGTTAGGGAAACACAACCTTCCATGTTACAAGGCCAGGAGGGTAGTGAAGAGGAGGCATGCATGTGTAAGGCCATCTGGAAACGGCAAACAGCTTCTTTCAGGCCTAAAGCAGTTACTAGGTTGGAATGTGGCCCCAGTACTGCCAGATCCTCAGATTCTTAAGATGAAAGACAGATCTCCAGATTCTTAAACGAAATCTTTCAATTGTTAAACAGTGACACTAATGAAAACACATGCTCTGTGAACTGAACTGGGTTTGGCTCCTGACTCTAGAGTCTAGAACAATGAGTGCAACCTCAACCTACTGAGGGTTGTTACAAATGAGGCATCTATTAGACAGTTTTTAGATCTGCTTTGGTCTCTCTCTCTTTTTCTTTTTTAAACGCAGGATGTATGAACTGGATCCAGTTCTTTTTTTTTTTTTTAATGCTTTCTAACAAAAAATACAGAAACAAATGTTATTCTGGGAATGACAGAACCACAACTGTCACCCGTAAGTCAGGATTGAAAATGTGTGGCTCATCAAAATAGCCACATTGTGCTCATTCTTCACTTTCACTATAAAAGAATGGTACAAATTTAAACATGCATAATGTATTTATCGTTAATAAAACATTGCTTTACAGATTTTATATCCTGGACTCTTGAGGATATAAAACATTGCTTTACAGATTTTATATCCTGGACTCTTGAGGACTCTTTACAGACTTTATATCCTGGACGTGAGATTGTTTTGAGGAAAAGGAAAAAGAATTTTATTTAAATCATTGAAAGCAAGTAGACTAGATGAATGCCCTGAAGGTTGGTGATTGGAAAACTGATAACCAGAAGGCCTGAAGCTCAGGGCTAAAATGGTCAGAAAAGCATGTTTGTCAGTGGCAGTCCTTATCTATAATTGACCTATTCACTGTGTTAAGACTTGTGCAAAGGCAGAATTTAGGGCTTAATTACTCCAAGCAAAGTCAACAAATAATTGTGAAACTGTGTCTCCAGAGGAGTGCTGATGCCAGGGAAATCAGAGCTACAAAGAGGGATGCAACTGTAAACCTGGAGACCATAGTCCAACATATGACAGAGGCTGAGAAAACCAGTTTTGTTGTTGTTTTTGCTTTTTTAGACAGAGTTTCACTCTTGTTGCCCAGGCCGGAGTGCAATGGTGCGATCTCAGCCCACCGCAACCTCTGCCTCCCAGATTCAAGTGATTCTCCTGCCTCAGCCTCCTGAGTAGCTGGGATTACAGGCACCCGCCACCATGCCTGGCTAATTTTTTTTAGAGGGGGTTTCACCCTCTTTGGCCAGGCTGGTCTCAAACTTCTGACTTCAGGTGATCCACCTTCCTCAGCCTCCCAAAAGTGCTGGGATTACAGGAGTGAGCCACCACGCCTGGCTGAAAACCAGGTTTTCATAGGAAATGAAAAGTGCTGAGACCAGCTTGGTCCGGGAGACCCTCACCCAGCGGGGCTGGAGGAATTAAAGACACAAATATTGATATGTGGAGTGGGAAATCAGGGGTCTCAAAGCCTTCAGAGCTGAGAGCCTCAAACAGAGATTTACCCATGTATTTATTGACAGCAAGCCAGTGATAAGCATTGTTTCTATAGATTATAGATTAACTAAAAGTATTCCTTACGGGAAACAAAGGAATGGGCCGAAATAAAGTGATGGGCTCTGGCTAGTTATCTGCAGCAGGAGTACCTCCTTAAGGTACAGATGGCTCATGCTATTGTTTGTGGTTTAAGAATGCCTTTAAGCGGTTTTCCGTCCTGGGTGGGCCAGGTGTTCCTTGCCCTCATTCCGGTAAACCTACAAACTTCCAGTGTGGGCATCATGGCCATCACAAACATGCCACAGTGCTGCAGAGATTTTGTTTATGACCAGTTTTGGGACCAGTTTATGGCCAGATTTTGGGGAACTATTCCCAACAGAAAGGAAGTGAAGTAACAATAAGAAAACCCCTAAAGCTCCAATTCCCAGTGAATCAAATTATTTTCCTGTTTTTGTGTTCCCTTTTAGGCATTATTCACATGCAAAATGATTTCTACAATATAGAAATGCTGGTAGTAAAGTTGTGATGCACACAGATGGATATGGATGTTTCATCCCTTTCAGACCTTAAAGTAGTAATGATCCTGCTAGGCCAGGCCTCAAGGAGGTTTCATCGGGCTGCAGAATAAAGTTCCACATCCTTAACATGGGAAATAAACAATAATCAGTTTCTCACTTTCCCATGAAGCCTCAGCTCTCACCACACATGCACTGCTGCTCTTGAAGCCCTGTGCTTTTGTGCTGTGACCATACTTACCTACATTTCCTCACTTTACCCCACCAGACTATTCCATGCTCCCTTGAACATACGCCACCACTTCCTTATGGAAAGTTCTTTCAGGCCTACATTTCAATTCTTCCATGAAGCCTTTCCCACCTGCAGGTAGAACTGTTTCCTCCTTATTTCTCTTTACAGTTTGCATATTGCCTGTGGCAATTCATAGAACATGTTTAAAGCCTGCTCTAGTCTTCTTGAGGGCTGGGTCCATGAGGGATTTATGTGACTGTCTCCTGTGCCTATCCCAAGGCCTATCCAGTGACAGGTACAAAAGCAGTACCAGATAACTGTTCAGTGACTGAATGATATCTTCACTTTGTAGAGTTTTCAAGGATGTCAGAGCAAATTTGAAAGATTGTTGCATTCAGTCATTCACCAAATTTTTACATAATGTACTCCTATTACATGTCAGGCATTTGCCCAAGTGCTGAGGATCCTCTGATAAACAAAACATCATCCTCATCCTCACACATTTTAGAGGGGGAGACAGAAAATGAACACACCAACATTTAATATGTCAGAAGAGAGTAATTGCTGTAAAGAAAAACAGCCAGTGAGTAAGGGATAGAGGTGATGTGGGGTACTATTTTAGACAGGCTTGTCAAAAAGTCCTCTCCAGAGTTCAGTGAGTTCCAAATGAACTGAAGTGTGAATGATGCACACATTAAGGAAGAGAATTGCATACAGGAGAAACAGCAAGTGCAAAAGGCACGAGGTGGAAGCATTCTTGACTTGTTTGAGAAACTACAAAGAGGCCAGTGAGGGAGAGAAAGGTAGGGAATGAATGAGGTCAGAGAAGGAGCTAGGAGTTGGAGCATGTGGGGCCTGGCAGGCTATGAGAAGGAATTTGCATTTTATTCCCAGTGTGTTGTCAGCCATTGTGGGATATTACATAGGGAAGAGACGTGATGTAATATAAGTTATCACATGGCTGCTGTGATGGTTACTACTCACCATCAACTTGATTGGATTGAAGGATACAAAGTATTGATCCAGGGTGTGTCTGTGAGGGTATTGCCAAAGGAGATTAACATTTGTGTTAGTGGGCTGGTAAAGGCAGACCCACTCTTAATCTGGGTGGGCACAATCTAATCAGCTGCCAGAGCAGCTAGAATATAAGCAGGCAGAAAAATGTGAAAGGAGAGACTGGCCTAGCCTTCCAGCCTACATCTTTCTCTTGTGCTGGATGCTTCCTGCCTGTGAACATCGGACTCCAAGTTCTTCAGTTTTGGAACTCGGACTGGCTGTCCTTGCTCCACAGCCTGCAGATGGCCTATTGTGGGACCTTGTGATCATGTGAGTTAATACTTAATAAACTCCCCTTTTATCTATCTGTCTGTCTGTCTATCTATCTATCTATCTATCTATCTATCTATCTATCTATCTATCTATCTATCTATCTATTCCGTTAGTTCTGTCCCTCTAGAGAACCCTGACTAATACAGATGCTCTGAGAATAGATATAGAAGAGGATGAGCAGAAGCTGAGAGACTTAAAAATGTTTATTCCTAATGTTGTTCGTACTTGACTACTTTAGTGATTCACCGATTCATTCAGTATTCTTTGATTCAACAAAAATGCATTGAAGTTTTACTATGAACTATTCTAGGTGTGGTGGATATAGACATAAATAGAAAGGTTCCTGCTCTCATGAAACTTACACTCTAATGAGGGAGATATTCCCCACTCCAAGTAGGATTTGAGATTATCCAGCCCTTTTGGCTCTTCTCCTGCTTCACCAAGGCCTGCAGCTGGACTGGGAAACTCTTGACTGCAGAGGCACAGTAGAAGTGCCATTATCATTGCCAGGTCAGCTTCTCTGCAGGACTTGGGAGAATCATGAGAATCACCTTTTCTTCTGGAAGTCCAGGTCTTCTGGTAGTTGGGCAATAGAGCTCTACTAGAAGCTGCTACAGCTGTGGCCACCTGTCCTCAGAGATTCCTGCAAAAGAATTGCCTTAAACCACAGAGAATCTGGATGTCTCTTACACCAGAGAGCTAGATTAATCTGATGAGACAATGACAGTCTTAAGAAGTGGCAAGACTTCATGAAAGACTTCTTTAATCTCCTTAAGATAGCGACCTCACAGGGAGTGACTGGCTGCTGTAGAATTTGGATGAGCCCGAGGGCTTTACTTATGAATGACATGTTGCACACTCAGCCTTGGAAATGGCTGCCTGCTTATAAAGCCATTGTGCTTCACACTGACTCTGATGGGCTACTATAGAGTAGAGATGCCCAACAAGGGCCAGGAGGGATCCACTCGGAGACTTCCCCACAGGAGTTTGTCTTCTGTGGTTGCAAAATTCAGACTGGAATAAATTTCTCTTTAGTGGTTTCATATAGGAATGTAGAAATAGGTTAAATTGAATTTGAATTATTTTCTTTATTTTCAAAAGATGTGGCAGGACGTGTTCTTCTTCAAAATATTTATTTAAGAGACTCGATTTAGCTTTGGGAAAGTGAATGGTTGTTTCTCATGTCTAATGCTAGAAAAACTTAGGCAACTATCATGGAATGGATATGATTAATTATAAACGTTTTTAATAAATATGATTTCTTCCTATTTTTCTAGCAAGCACAATGTTAACTATTAGAGAGGATGTTATGTCTGAGATGTGATTTCAGCAAGCTCTCAGTCTAAGCGGAGGCCATAACCTTTATTCAACAACCAACTTAAATGTGTTATTTTGACGTAAATTTTGAACCGTCTATAATTCACAGTTTCTTTCTTGTGATGTCTTAATATAGTGAATTGGAGTCTCCAGATTTTAGGAAACTTTTTATGGGTTTTACAGTGTTTACTCAGTCTTTGGCCTTCATTTCATAATGTCTACATTTCCATCTATTAAAAATCAGAATTACCAGCATGTTATTCACTTAGCTAAAATAAGGACTTAGGCTTGCTATGTTTTGTTTTTGCTATTCTGGAGTATATTCTGACAAGCTTTTAAGTGGGGAGAAGAAAGGTAAGTGCTGTTTATTATTTAGTAGTACCTTACTAAACTCAAAGATAAGACTTGAGATGATCTCATAAGGGGAAAAATGGAATAACTTCCTTTATGTTAGAAGCAAGTGATGTTATTGAAAGATTGCTGAAGTTTGAGTTGGCATATCTCAATTTTTCCTACAAACTGAGTGTGAAGAATATTTAATGGTAGAATGGGATAATACCCAGAATAGGTAAATAAATGTTAAAGACCATAGCACAATGCTTGGCACCTAGTAGACACGCAGTTATTTAGTGTTAAACTTGTGGAACTGAGAGAATTGATTTGTCATGTCCACTTCATTAGAATAACAATGAGTTCACAGAGTTCATTACAGAAAGTTGTATGAGGTTCACACATAAGGGAAGGAGGTACTTGCTTTATCAATTGAGAGAGTGTTTTCTATTGGACTGTTATATTTATTGGAAACAGAATCTTCTTTCCATTTAATTTTTTTTTTAGAGCGGACCTCCCTCTGTCACCCCAGCTGGAGTGCAGTGGAATGCTCATGGCTCACTACAGCCTTGACCTCCTGGGCTCAAGTGAGTCTCTCATCCCTACCTCCCAAGTAGCTGGGACCACAGGTGCATGCCACCATGCCCAGTTAATATTTGTATTTTTTGTAGAGAAGAGTTTTTTTCATGTTGTCCAGACTTGTCTTGTACTCCCGGGCTCAAGCTATCTGTCCGCCTTCGCACCCCAAAGTGCTGGGATTACAGGTGTGAGCCACTGCACCTGGCCCTTCATTTAATTTTGATAACTTTTGGTAGTTGAACTTCACTTTTGGTTTGTCTATCCCAAATTCATCACTGCAAGCTGTTGCAAGTTCTTGGTGTTACTTGTGGTAGTGAGTAACTTGACTCATTTTTCTATTTGTGTTGTAGATCTTTGATTAACAGTCACTTCATTACCACTGGCTGGTTCCTTTTGTATTCCTAGACATTTCTCACAAAATATATTGCTGACTATGATATGTGTGTGTATGTGTGTGTGTGCATGCATTTCTGAGCACTCTGATCACCCCAGATAGAAATAATCTCTTTTTTCCAAGTGTTCATTGCTTTATTCCGATCACCATAATGATTTAGCAATTTAAAAAAACCCTCACATTATAATCATTCATGTCTGGGTCTAGAAATCATTGAGCTCCATGAAAGAGCAGAAACAATATCTGAACACATTTTTGTCTTGATCAGGTAGAGCAGATGAATTCAATGAGTATTTGATGACTGGATGAACACATGTGCTTGTTTGTGCATGTACACATGCATTCATAATATCATTGTATTTCATTTCTATAGATGACGTCTTCAATCAAAGTGTACATCAGTATTTGAAAAGACTACCAATATTCCTTCTACATTGTGTATATGAATTGGGTTTTCAGTTTAGGGACTGTAGCTATTTGAAGAGACTGAGAATTTGTCTCTTAAATTTACAGTTGGCCTAAAAAGCATGTGCTCAAAAAAGAGCAGTCATATTCCTTATAGAGGAACATCAGGTGTTCTATTAGCTGCTATTTCTCAGTAGTTCACAGTCATGTCACATTTTTAAAAAGCTGTGTATGCCACATCCTTGAAGGGCTTCTTCTGCCTTTTCTTTTTGGGGATTTCTCTGCTTCAGCTTACAAGGTCATAGCTGCTCTGACTGCCAATTTTCCATAGGCTCCACACAGGACAATAATGATTGGACAGTCATTTAGTGCTCCCATTCTGAGTGTGTGCAAAGACTTTCTAATGAGGGATACATCTTTTTTTTTTTTTTTTTAATTATGCTTTAAGTTCTGGGATGCATGTGCAGAATGTGCAGATTTGTTATAGAAGTATACATGTGCCATGGAGGTTTGCTGCACCCATCAACCCATCATCTACATTAGGTATTTCTCCCAATGCTCTCTCTCCCCTAGCCCCCGACCCCTAACAGGCCCTGGTGTGTGATGTTCTCCTCCCTGTGTCCACGTATTCTCATTGTTCAACTCCCACTTATGGGTGAGAACATGTGGTGTTTAGTTTTCTGTTCCTGTGTTAGTTTGCTGAGAATGATGGTTTTCAGCTTCATCCATGTCCCTGCAAAGGACATGAGCTCATCCTTTTTTATGGCTGCATAGTATTCCATGGTGTGTATGTGCCACATTTTCTTTATCCAGTCTATTACTGATGGGCATTTGCATTGGTTCCAAGTCTTTGCTATTGTGAATAGTGCTGCAATAAACATACGTGTGCATATGTCTTTATAGTAGAATGATTTATAATCCTTTGGATATATACTCAATAATGGGATTGCTAGGTCAAATGGTATTTCTGGTTCTAGATCCTTGAGGAATTGCCACACTGTCTTCCACAATGGTTGAACTAATTTACACTCCTGTCTACAGTGTAAAAGCATTCCTATTTCTCCACATCCTCTCCAGCATCTGTTGTTTCTTGACTTTTTAATGATCACCATTCTAAGTGGCTTGAGACAGTATCTTACTGTGGTTTTGATCTGCATTTCTCTAATGACCAGTGATGATGAGCTTTTTGTCATATGTTTGTTGGCTGCATAAATGTCTTTTGAGAAGTATCTGTTCATATCTTTCACCCAATTTTTGATGGGGTTGTTTTTTCTTGTAAATTTGTTTAAGTTCCTTGTAGATTTGGATATTAGTCCTTTGTCAGATGGATAGATTGCAAAAATTGTCTCCCATTCTGTAGGTTGCCTGTTCACTCTGATGATAGTTTATTTTGCTTTGCAGAAGCTCTTTGTTTAATTAGATCCCATTTGTCAATTTTGGCTTTTGTTGCCATTGCTTTTGGTGTTCTAGTCATGAAGTCTTTGTCCATGTCTATGTCCTGAAGGGTATTGCCTAGGTTTTCTTTTAAGGTTTTTATGGTTTTAGGTCTTATGTTTAAGTCTTTAATCCATCTTGAGCTAATTTTTGTATAAGGTGTAAGGAAGGGGTCTAGTTTCAGTTTTTCGCATGTGACTAGCCAGTTTTCCCAACACCATTTATTAAGCAGGGAATCCTTTCCCCTTTGCTTGTTTTTGTGAGGTTTGTCAAAACTTGGTTGTAGATGTGTGGCATTATTTCTGAGGCCTCTGTTCTGTTCCATTGGTCTATATATCTGTTTTGGTACCAGTACCATGCTGTTTGGTTTACTGTAGCCTTGTAATATAGTTTGAAGTCAGGTAGTGTGATGCCTTCAGAATTGTTCTTTTTGCTTAGGATTGTCTTGGCTATACTAGCTCTTTTTTGATTCCATGTGAAATTTAAAGTAGTCAGTTATTTCTTGTCTTCCACTACCTTTTGAATTTGTTTGTTCTTGCTTCTCTAGTTCTTTTAATTGTGATGTTAGGGTGTTGGTTTTAGATCTTTTGCACCTTCTGATGTGGGCATTTAGTGCTATAAATTTCCCTCTAAACACTGCTTTAGCTGTGTCCCAGAGATTCTGGTATGTTGTGTCTTCACTCTCGTTGGTTTCGAAGAACTTATTTATTTCTGCCTTAATTTTGTTATTTACCCAGTAGTCATTCAGGAGCAGGTTGTTCAGTTTCCACGTAGTTGTGCAGTTTTGAGTGAGTTTCTTTCTTCCTTTCTTTCTTTTTTTCTTTCTTTTCTTTTTTTTTTTTTTTAGATGGAATCTTACTCTGTCGCCAGTCTGGAGTGCAGTGGCATCATCTCAGCTCATTACAACTGCAACCTGTGTCTTCCAGGTTCAAGAGATTCCCCTGCCTCAACCTCCCAAGTAGCTGGAATTACAGGCATGCACCACCACGCCCAGCTAATTTTTTGTATTTTAGTAGAGACAGGGTTTCACCATGTTGACTAAGATGGTCTCGATCTCCTGACCTCGTGATCTGCCTGCCTCAGCCTCCCAAAGTGCTGGGATTACTGGCGTGAGCCACCACGCCTGCCCTCGGGTGAGTTTCTTAATCCTGAGTTCTAATTTGATTGCACTGTCATCTGAGAGACTGTTTGTTATGATTTCTATTCTTTTGCATTTGCTGAGGATTGTTTTACTTACAATTATGTGGTCAGTTTTAGAATAAGTATCATGTGGTGCTGAGAAGAATGTATATTCTGTCGATTTGGGGGTGGAGAGTTCTGTAGATGTCTATTAGGTCCGCTTAGTCCAGAGCTGAGTTCAAGTCCTGAATATCCTTGTTAACCTTCTGTCTCGTTGATCTGTCTAATATTGAAAGTCGGGTGTTAAAGTCTCCCACTGTTATTGTGTGGGAATCTAAGTCTCTTTGTAGGTCTCTAAGAACTTGCTTTATGAATCTGGGTGCTCCTGTATTGGGTGCATATATCTTTTTTTCTTTCCATTTGCATGGTAAATATTCTTCCCTCCCTTTATTTTGAGCCTGTGTATGTCTTTGCATGTGAAATGGGTCTCCTGAATACAACACACTGATGGGTCTTGACTCTTTATCCAATTTGCCAGTCTGTGTCTTTTAATTGGGGCATTTAACCCACTTACACTTAAGGTTAATATTGTTATGTGTGAATTTGATCCTGTCATTATGATGCTAGCTTGTAACTTTGCCCGTTAATTGATGCAGTTTCTTCATAGTGTTGATGGTCTTTACAATTTGATATGTTTTTGCAGTGGCTGGTACCAGTTGTTCCTTTCCACATTTAGTGCTTCCTTCAGAAACTCTTGTGAGGCAGGCCTGGTGGTAACAAAATCTCTTGGCATTTGCTTGTCTGTAAAGGATTTTATTTATCCACTTATGAAGCTTAGTTTGGCTGGATATGAGATTCTGAGTTGAAAATTATTTTCTCTAAGAATGTTGAATATTGGCCCTACTCTCTTCTGGCTTGTAGGGTTTCTGCAGAGAGATTGCTGTTAGTCTGATGGGCTTCCCTTTGTGGGTAATCTGACCTTCCTGTTTGGCTGCCCTTAACGTTTTATCCTTCATTTCAACCATGCTGAATCTGACGATTATGTATCTTGGGGTTGCTCTTCTTGAGGAGTATCTTTGTGGTGTTGTCTGTATTTCCTGAATTTGAATGCCAGCCTATCTTGCTGGGGAAATTCTCCTGGGTAATATCCTGAAGAGTGTTTTCCAACTTGGTTCCGTTCTCCCCGTCAGTTTCAGGTACACCAATCAAACGTATGTTTGGTGTTTTCACATAGTCCCGTATTTCTTGGAGGCTCTATTCATTCCTTTTCATTCTTTTTTCTATAATCTTGTCTTCACACTTTATTTCATTAAGTTGATGTTCAATCTCTGATATCCTGTCTTCCGCTTGATTGATTCAGCTATTGATACTTGTGTATGCTTCAGGAAGTTCTTGTGCTGTGTTTTTCAGCTCCATCAGGTCATTTATATTTTTCTCTAAACTGGTTATTGTAGTTAGGAATTTGCTTAATGTTTTTTCAAGGTTCTTAACTTCCTTGCCTTGGGTTAGAACAAGCTCCCTTATCTAGGAGGAGTTTGTTATTACCCACCTTCTGAAGCCTACTTCTGTCAATTCGTCAAACTCATTCTCCGTCCCGTTTTGTTCCCTTGCTGGTGAGGAGTTATGATCCTTTGGAGGAGAAGAGGCATTCTGGTTTTTGGAATTTTCAGCCTTTTTGCGCTGGTTTTTCCTCATCTTTGTGGATTTATCTCCCTTTGGTCTTTGATGTTGGTGACTTTCAGATGGAGTTTCTGTGTCTGGACATCCTTTTTGTTGATGTTGATGCTATTCCTTTCTGTTTGTTAGTTTTCCTTCTAACAGCCAGGCCCCTCTGCTGCAGGTCTGCTGGAGTTTGCTGGAGGTCCACTCCAGGCCCTGTTTGCCTGGGTATCACCAGTGGAGGCTTTTGAACCGCAAAGGTTGCTACCTGTTGAACTGCAAAGGTTGCTACCTGTGTTCCTTCCTCTGGAAAGCTTCCTCCCAGAGTGGAACCTGCCAGGTGCCATCCAGAGCTCTCCTGTATGAGGTGATTGTCAACCCTGCTGGGAGGTGTTTCCCCGTCAGGAGGCATGGGGTTCAGGGATCCACTTGAGGAGGCAGTCTGCTTCTTAGCAGAGCTGGAGTGCTGTGCTGGGAGATCTGCTGCTCTCTTCAGAACCTGCAGGCAGGAACGTTTATGTCTGCTGAAGCTGTGCCCACGGCCGCCCCTTCCCCCAGGTGCTCTGTCCCAGGGAGATGGGAGTTTTATCTACAAGCCCCTGACTGTGGCTGCTGCATTTCTTTCAGAGATGCCCTGCCCAGAGAGGAGGAATCTAGAGAGGCTGTCTGGCTTTGCTGAGCTGTTTGAACTTCACCCAGTTCGAACTTCCTGGTGGCTTTGTTTACACTGTGAGGGAAAAACTGCCTACTCAAGCCTCAGTAATGGTGGACACCCCTCCCTTCATCAAACTCTAGCATCCCAGGTCTACTTCAGACTGCTGTGCTGGCAGCGAGAATTTCAAGCCAGTGGATCTTAGCTTTCTGGGCTCCATGCCGGTGGGATCCCCTGAGCTAGACCACTTGGGTCCCTGGCTTCAGCCCCCTTTCCAGGAGAGTGAATGGTTCTGTCTCACTGTCATTCCAGGCACCACTAGGGTATGAAAGAAAAACTCCTGCAGCTAGCTTGGTGTCTGTCCAAATGGCCGCCCAGCTTTGTGCTTGAAACCCAGGGCCCTTGTGGCATAGGCACCCGAGGGAATCTCCTGGTCTGTGGGTTGCGAAGACTGGGAAATGCGTAGTATCTGTGCTGGAATGCATCACTCCTCATGGCATGGTCTCTTATGGCTTCTCTTGGCTCTCAGAAAGAGTTCTCCGGCCCTTTGTGCTTCCCGAGTGAGACGATGCCCCACCCTGCTTCCGTTTGCCCTTCGTGGGCTGCACCCACTGTGTAACGAATCCCAATGAGATGAGCCATGTACCTCAGTTGGAAATGCAGAAATCAGCCACCTTCTGTATTTATCTCACTGGGAGCTGCAACCGGAGCTGTTCCTATTCAGCCATCTTGCCACCTTATCACTGAGTTCACTCGCGTTTGTTTTCTTAACCTCTCTGAAAGTAGAAATTTCAGTTAGATATGCACAGATGTTAATACTGACTCATGGCAGTCATTTGTGATCCTGAACAAATGACTTAAACTCTCTCTAAGTCTCAGTTTTCTTGTATATAAAATAAGGACAATAATTCTACCTACCTTATGATATAGTAGTGAGGATTTTATTGTAACGTGGGCCCAGGCACACTGTGGATGGTTGATAGATGTTAGAGATAATGATGAAGAAATGCTGTGTGACTAGAGCAAATGTCTGTAAATCATCAGCTAGTGATGGCACAGAGGATGTTTTCAATAGATAATAGCTAAAAAAAAGATGATATTAATGATGACCTTTGTGATAATAATGATAAAAATGATAGTGGCTATGACTTATCATAAGGTAATATTTACTAAATGACTCAAAAAGCCAGAACTAACTTTAGCAGTGAATCCTATTTTCATTGCCTTACGTTTTCATTTGCAATGTAAATGTTTGGTTTGTGAATTTTGCATAGAAGTCAATCTAGTTGAAGATATTCCACTGCTTTCCTACTTGTTTTAACTAGGAAAGTGTTCTTTTTACTCTCATCCAAACAAGATATGTTTTCCGTCATTGTTAAGTCTATTCTTATGAAATCTCTGTCTAAATTCTATTCGTTGAGTCATCTGAAGACTCTCTTTTCCATTTTGTTACAGAACCATAATTATCATGTTATTTAGACCTGATACATTGTAGACGAAGAAACATATCGAGAGAGCCACTATCTGCCCAACATCTCATGGGTAGTCATGGTCACAGTGGAACTGAGAGTAAAGTTCCCATTTTTATTTGACTATGCTGCTTCCCAAGGTAAATACAGGATTTGAGATCCGTATTTTCTACTTGCATGACTGTGTTGAAGTTTTTCCTTTTCAAAATGGAGACTTCATTTTTTTTTTTTGTTCGGCATGTAGGGATTCATTTATAGATTTTTTTTTCTTTCAAGTGGTCCAGTCTAACAATAAGATCACAAATTCCTTTTGATGGGGACCATTTCTCAGATTTCTTTTTCTAATCTCCAGCATAGAGTTTTATACTGATATGCTACTCAGTGATTTGCTGGTTGGATTAATTTTAATTAAATGAAAAGAATGTCACACAGCTCTAACAGTGACACTGTTTTTGCTTAAGTATTTAAAAAAATTTTTGTTATATATTTCTTGTGAAAGACTATATCTCTGAATATTTGCTGACCAAATACCTGAATTTTATTTGGGAAATTTCCAGTAAGAATCACTCGTGTCCTGAATAGTATCTCAGGTGTAGACTGGCAGGTAGGCTCAAATTTCTTCAAGTTTATTATTAGTTCTATAGTGCTGCTTCAGTGCTGCCAAGTAGCATATGATGAACTGCATCTCCTTTTGAATATGTACTTTAAGAACATTATCAAACAACAGAAAATGAATGCCTCTGGGCCATTGGACAATGTTCATAGCTTACAACTTTGCCAGGAAATTTTAATCTAAGTGTGGGTTACATCTCTCACTGCAATCAGAATGTTCAATATCTATTGAGTGACTATCATGTGCTAAGGGTTGTGCTAGGCACTGTCACATACATTATCTAATTTGTTTCTCATAAAAAGTCTGTGAAGTGAATATTATTATCCCTATTATGTCAATGCCTAAATTGGTACATGAAGAGGTCATGTGATCTGCTCAGGTCATACAGACTGGCCTATGCATATTTCCAGTAAGCTTTGAAAGTATTTATGCATTATCTCAAAAAATTTTAAATTATCTTGCGCTCATATAAGGCATATGTTGAATTTAATTACTAGTATCATTGCTCTATTTTCATGAATTTGCACAATTTTCAAGATCAGATTTTTATCTTTCTGTTTCCTTGTTGAATGTAACATTGCAATATAGGTGAAATAGCATGTTTAGGATAATCTAAGAATATATTTTTTGTTAATGATTTGAAAATCCAGCAGATTTTTAGACCAGACATAAGCTGCACATACAAATTTTTGCTGGTAAGTATTTGGCTTAAAAATGTAAGACTAAATACACCAAATTCGTATTAATTCTGATTATTACTCTTTTAAGTGTTTGTATATGATCATCATGTATTACTATTACTTATACTATTGTTTGATTAGACAGACCCAGAATTCACCAACTAGTTAGGTGATTGAAAAAGTCTTCTCATATAAATGTTTAAAAATAAGCTCTTTAATATTAGAAATTTTTAGCAAGTAGTGATGGCAGAACTGTTTATAAAAAAATTACTAAACTTTAATTTAATTACACAATTTTTGGCTCATATTTTGCTTCTTAGCCTACCTCAGTGACCGCCTTCTGAGCACCATGCTGACAAATTACAGTGGGAGGTGAGAATAGCCCTATTAAAGGTTGAAGGAATTGCTGCAGAGTGGGAAGTTGAATTTTCAGACGAAACTCAAATGTAATCCATGGTATCTTCATGCTTTTTTCATGCTTCTGGGATAAGGGAAATTGGAATTGCTACAGATGTGTATGGATTGAAATGTGAATAAACCTGAGGATGTCTGGCAAGAATAACTTTCTTTATCTCACACACCAGCTTCTGCTGGGATCTAAGCAAAGGGCGTTTTCTATTAGCATCATTGTTCAAAAGACACATACACTAATTAGATTTTTTAAGCTGCTGCTACCTGAGGTGGAGGCTTAATCTTCTTTGATATTATTTTACAATAAACCTTCCCTCCCCCCATTATCATTTGTGAAGTGCATTCAGACTTTTAAAAAAAAATGCTATTAGGATACTGAAAAGTTGTGTGGAACTGTTTTTATTGCTGCAGATATTTTGTATTTGGAATCAAAGTATGTTTAACCACAAAGGGACATAATTTTGCTGGTTGTGGGAGGTTGCCAGTCCAAAACAAAAGCAAAAGCAAACCAGTACTTTTATAAGCTTAATAACAGTTGGTTCAAAGTACCATTGAATTCTAACAGTAGTGCTCTGTCCACTAGGAAAAACTTTCAGGAGACCAATTTATCTACTTTTGTTTGATGTGAACACAATTGTTTTCTGAATGTAAAATTGACTCCTGAGCAAGAAAAAAATTAAAAGTGATTGCAACATGATGCTATACATTTGTCAAAACCCATAGAACTGTACAACACAAAGAACGAACCCTAATGTAAACTATGGATTTTAGTTAATAATGTATCGTTATTGGTTCATCAATTGTAACAAATGTACCACATGAATGCAAGGTATTAATAATAGGGGAAACTGTGGGGAGGGAGCAGGGTATATGGGAATTCTCTATACTTTTCCGATCAATTTTTCTGTAAACCTGAAGCTGCCCTACAAATAAAGTCTATAAGTTAAAATGAAAAGTAATTGGAAGGTAGATCCCTTCCCTTACGTGAAGTTTAAAGGTCAGAAGATTTACTCTTATTAGGAAGTGTTAGTGTTTTAAATTCGCACCAGTGCTACTCATTATGATTATGGTAAGTTATGGGCTCTGTGTTTCCCATCCCAATAGCATGATGAAATATATTAATTAAAAACTGCATTTGAGAAGTAATTTTGAGAAATTTAAATAGTTTTCTTTTCCTTAGGGCTTCTCAGCACCTTTAATTTATTAATGTAATATAGAAAACACCCTGTCACTTGGCAACAGTAATGCCATCTTAAACCAAAACTAAGATGACTTGGTTTGGCTACTGGATAGTAGCCAATGATGACTGATGTTTGGCTACTGGATACTGTCTTCCTGAAGCAAGGTCAAGAAACAATGCCTATAGCATAGAAAAATCCCTCATAAAAACGTTTATCTAACTTCCCCAGTGGTCACAAGTTTTGCAAGAGAGTCTGAGACAGGACTAGCTGCACATGTTTCACCAAAACAAAAACAAAGACAAAACAAAACAGCAACAACAACAACAAGAAAAAATTACTATATAAGAATACTTTCTCACGTGAGGGTATGGGGATTAAATGTTTCTTTCTGAGAAACTGGATTTATTAGCCTTTTTCTTTGGCCTCTCAGCTTCCTTGGCCTTTGAGGGTAGGTTTCCATAGACTGTAGTACATGTAATAAAACATGGCTTTCCAAGGGGCAGCTATTGTATGCAGCATTTCTGAAACTTTTAAACTGTAGAATAGTTTTTGCAAAGAGCCAGTGTTCCCCAAGTAGAATATACTTGGGGAAATCTTATATTCTAATAGTATCATGAAAGATACATGACTGACTCTCTGAGAGAAGGCATTCTGTGAAATGATAGGAACATGGTACTCAAAGAGTAAACGTGGACCCTCCACCATCCCCTCATATTCCATCCGTCAGCATGTTCTATTGATTTAGGTTCCATAATTTTCCTTGCTTTTTATCAAACCCTTTGCATCCCCTTGCTACCACCCTAATTCATGGCATAATAATCAATTGTTGAAAGTATAGCTAGGTGACACTTCTTTAATGACATCACTCTTTTAAGAAACTCATGACTTCTTTCTTTTGCAGCTCATTCTTTCACAGTTGCTATCTCTCAACTTCCATCTGAGAGGTCAAGTCTATTCTAGATTATGGGAAAGGGTGGCCAGCTTCCCCAGTTTGCCTGGGATTTAGAGATTTCCTATGATGTAGGACTTTAAGTGTTAGAACATGAGAAGCGCCTGCTAGAACCTGAGAAGTACCTGGCAAATAGAGACAAGTTGGTCGCCCTACTCCGGGACCACTTTTGACAAGAGACCTTAGGGCATTAGTTGGTTTCACTGCTACCCCCTTAATCCACTTGAGAATTGGATTCAGAAAGTATTCTTCAGCACCTTCATTTCCTTCTGCATCTGAGTCCCAGCACTGAATTAGTCCCTGCAGCTGAACCCAGGAATCGGCTTACTGCCATGCTTTTCTGAAAACCTGTTTTTTAAGGGTCTGAATTCTCATCTGTTGATTGCTGTGTAAACCTCCATCAGTTGTCTGCCTCACCTCTGAGGGTTAGGTCTCTTAACATCCTGGTGACTCTGAGTCTGGCCTTTCCTATTGCTGGGGCTGCTTGGGTCTGAAAAATCAAGATTCAGGGTATGGGACTAGATATTCAGGTTTAGGAACCCTAATTTATTGGCTCATCATTTTTCCCAAAAGGAAATTTACTTAAAAATTTTTAATGGCAGTTTAATTTACATAGAGTGAAATGCACAGATCTTAAGAGTTACACTCTGAGGAGTTTTGATGAATGCATATACCCATATAACTCACATCTCTATCAAGATGTTGGACCTTCTCATCACTATAGGAATTTCCCTCTTGCTGTCAACATAGTCCTTGACTGTTTTCCTCCTCCTGTCACTGGCAATCACAGCTCTGATTCCTATCTCCATAGAATAGTTTCGTCTGTTCTGAAACTTCATGTAGACAGATATATATAGTATATACTCTTTTCTGTCTTATGTCTCATTCAGCATGTTTTGAGATTCATCTATATTGTTGCATGTTTCAGTAGTTTATTCTGAAAATGTAATATTCTAAAGTTTGTATTAATAAGGTAAGAAAGATCTCCTTGATTGGAGAGCAAGAGATATTCCTAGACATCTTTAGTCCTACCTCAGACTACCCACGTGCTGTTAAATAAATAGATTTGCATATAAAAGATACTAAATACAATTGCATGCTTTTGAAAATAAGAACTTACATTGACTTATTTATTTAAGACTCCTCCTTCAAAAACTCTTATGATTGATAGAATTGATAAGATTCGTTATGCACATGTACCCTAGAACTTAAAGTATAATAATAAAAAAATAAAAAATAAAAAAAAAAATAAAAAAATAAAAAAAAAGAATTGGTAAGATTCAAGATACAAGTCAGACTTCTGTATTACATATGGTTTTATTTGAAAGCACTTTGAAAAAGAGTTTGAAGCAGTTTAAAGTGTTTTTAGACCTAAATACAAAGTTGAAATATGTAATATTGTAACAGAGGTTACCTGCTTTAATATTGTGTATATCACAACATAATAATAATATTTTAAATAAAAAGTTTTGATAACTGTAAAAAAGAATTGTAAACTGCAGATAATTATAATTAACCATAATGTTTACTGATCACCTACCATGTATAAGATGATATGCTATACATGGAAAAGGAACTTTCAGGACAGTTAATGAGAAATAAAGAGGATTAAGTCACAGTCAAGTACAAGGTGTTTTGTTTTTTTTGTTTTTTTTGTTTTTTTTTTTTTTGAGACAGAGTCTCACTCTGTTGCCCAGGCTGGAGTGCAATGGTGCAGTCTTGGTTCACTGCAACCTCCACCTCCCCAGTTCAAGCGATTCTCCTGTCTCACCCTCCCAGGCAGCTGGGACTACAGGCAAGTGCCACCACACCCAGCTAATTTTTGTATTTTTAGTAGAGACAAGGCTTCACCATGTTGGCCAGGCTGGTCTTGAACTCCTTACCTCAAGTGATCCACCCGCCTCGGCCTCCCAAAGTGCTGGGATTACAAGCCTGAGCCAGTGAGCCCGGCCAAGGTGAGATGTTACATATTCACGAAGTTGCAGTAATGCAAAATACAGTATGGTAAGTGCCAAATGAAAGTAAGTGGATACTTTTATGGGAGTTTATATGGTGAGTATGAATACGTATAAACACAGTGCCTGACAAACATAATAATCCCAATATGTATCTGTTCTTTTTTCTTTCTCTTTTCATTGAAAACATTTATTTGGTGGGGAGGGCTCTCAAACATATTGTGTTGGATTGAGAAATGGCAAGAGAGAAATATAGTAGAATTGTCTGATTGAGGATTGAGGGCCTTAAACAGTGTTTTTTTGTTTGTTTGTTTGTTTGTTTTCTGAGACAGGGTCTTGCTCTGTTGCCCAGGGTGGAGTGCAGTGGTGTGATCTTGGCTCATGGCAACCTCTGCCTCCCAGGTTCAAGCAATCCTTCCACCTCAGCCTCCCAAGTAGCTGGGATTACAAGCATGTGCCATCGCACTGGACTAATGTTTGTATTTTTAGTAGAGACAGGGTTTCAGCATGTTGGCCAGCTGGTCTGGAAATTTTGACTTCCAGCGATCCACCTGTCTTAGCCTCCCAAAGTGCTGAGATTACAGGTGTGAGCCACTGCACCTGACCAAGAGTTTTGGTTTTATCCAACTCGGAATAGGAACTATTCAGCTACTGATTTTTTTTAAAAAACTAACTTGTATTGCATAATCAAATTTTAGAAAAGTAATTTTCCTGAAATGTATAGAATAGACTTAAAAGATTATTTGAATAACATAAATATAATTGAAATGAGTATGTTGAGAATTAAAACGCTGTTTAGTAAGATCCACACCAAAATATATGTGCAAGGTTGGAATCTATCACTCTTTGTAACTAATGCCAAGAATCAACATCTTTGGAAAATACTTCAAAAGCGTTTCAATGAACCTGGAGCAGTGGCTCTTGCCTGTAATCTCAGCACTTTGGGAGGTCAAGGTGGGTGGATCACTTGAGCTCAGGAGTTCGAGACTACCCTGGGCAACATGGTGAAACCCCGTCTCTACCAAAAATACAAAAAAATTAGCTGGGCATGGTGACAAGCACCTATGGTCCCAGCTACTCAGGAGGCTAAGGTGGGAGAATCTCTTGAGCCTGGGAGGTTGAGGCTGCAGTGAACCGAGATTGCACCACTGCACTCCAGCCTGGGTGATAGAGTGAGATCCTGTCTCAAAAAAAAAAAAAAAAAAAAAGCCTAAAACAACAACAACAACAACAACAACAACCACCACCAATAAAAAAAAATAAAAAAAGAATTTCAAGCCTGGTGAGGTGGCTCACATCTCTCTGTAATCCTAGCACTTTGGGAGGCCAAGGCGAGAGGATCACATGAGTTCAGGAATTCAAGATCAGCCTGAGCAACAGACTTAGACCTCATCTCTACTAAAAATAAAAAATTAGCCAGGTGGAGTGGCAGGCACCTGTAGTCGCAGCTACTCAGGAGGCTGAGGCAGGAGGACCCCTTGAGGCCAGGAGGTCAAAGGTGCAGTGAGCTGTGTTTGCACCACTGTACTCTAGCCTGGGCAACAGAGTGAGACCGTGTCTCAAAAAAAAAAAGAGTTTTAGCTAACCAAAATTTTAGTTAACTAAAATTTTAGTGAGACGGGAGAAATAAATTTTGAGATCTGTTGTACAGCAGAGTGACTATAGTCAATAATAATGTACTGTATATCTTAGAATAACTAAGAGAGTAAATTTCAAATGTCTCACCACAAAAATGATGTGAGGTGACAGTTATGTTAATTCATTTGATTTAATTACTCCACATTGTATACTTATGTCAAAATATCACAACATACTCCATAAATATATACAATTATGATTGTCAATAAAAATAACATTAATAAAAATAAATAAATTTTCAAAAAGCTTAAAAAAAGAAACTAACACCTAATGGATGAAAATGATTGGTATTAACCTGTTCCTGGTTGCCATTCTTTTTAATTGCTGAGTAATATTCTATTAGGCAAATACAGTTGTCCCTCAGTACTCTCAGGGGGACTGGTTCCAGGAACAACCCCTCCATACCAAAAGCAGTGGATGTTCAAATCCCTTATATAAAATGGCATGGTGTTCCATCCTCCTATTATTTTAACTCATCTCTAAATTATTTATAATACCTAGTACAAAGTAAGTGTAATATAAGCAGTTGTTATAGTGTACTTCTATTTGTGTTTATTTATCTCTGTAGTTCTTTTTATTCTTTTTCCCCTAATAGTTTTGATCTTCAGTTTTTGAATCTACAGATGTGGAACCCATGAACATGGAGGGCTGACTGTATATCGTAATTATCTGCTCTGTTGTTGATACATTTGGAGTTGTTCCTGCTTTTGCTTATTACAAGCAAAGCTTGGCATAAACATTTATGTCCAACTTTTTTTTTGGAGGACGTAGATTTCCATTGTCTTGGATGAATCCTTAGAAGTGTTGAGTCATATGTTAGGTGTAGGTTTATAATTATAAAAATTACCAAAATTTCCCAAGGTGATTTTAATATTTTGTAATCCTACCAATATATGTAGGAGAGTTCTGGTTTTCCATATCCTTGTCAATATTTGATGATGTTAGTCTTTTTAATTTTAGTCATTTTTGTGGGCATGAAACGGTATCTCATTTTGGATTTAATTTGTATATTTCTGCTGACTAATGATATATAATACTTTTTCATATGTTTATTGGCCATTTGTAAATTTTCCTTTCTCAAATGCCTGTCCAAGTCTTTTGCCCGTTAAACAAAGTTGTTTGTTCGTGTTTATTGTTGAATTGTAGGAGATGTTTTCTATAATCTAGGAATTGTGTGTATCAGAATATTTTCAGCTATCAAGAGTATTCAGATATATGTATCATCTAGACTGTGGCTTGTCTATTCATTTTCTTAATGGTGACTTAGGATAAGTGGAAGCTTTTAATTTTGATGAAGTCTCTCTTTTTTTTTTTTCTTTCTATT
The DNA here is from genome assembly GCF_049350105.2 of Macaca mulatta. NCBI lineage: Eukaryota > Metazoa > Chordata > Mammalia > Primates > Cercopithecidae > Macaca > Macaca mulatta. The sequence goes on along the minus strand of NC_133410.1, from coordinate 95,678,939 downwards.
ATGGTAAGAGCTTTGTGTATCCTAAGAAATTTTTGCCTACTGCAAGGTAAGAAAGCCATCTTTTAAAAAAGCTATATTATATTTTAATAGTGTCATATATTTTAGCTTTTATGTTGAGGTGTACAATTCATCTTGAATAAATATTTGTGTTTACAATATAAGATAAGAGATGGAGTTCATTTTTTCCTCATTGATGTTACATTACTGGGCATTGACTTTAAAAAATTGTTTTATTTTATTTGTAATTTAGAATAATTGTTTATATTTATGGGTTACAATGTGATGTTTTGATACATGTATACATTGTAGTATGATCAAATCAGGCTCATTATCTGTCACCTCAAATATTTATCATTTCCTTGTAGTGAGAACACTTGAAACCCTCTCTTTTAGCTATTTCGAAATAGGCAACCTTATTATTAACTATAGTCACTGTGCTGTGCAATAGAACACCAGAGCTTAGTTCTCCTCTCTAACTGAAACTTTATACCTATTAACCAATGTCCCCCTTTTCCCCGTCCACCTTTCTGTCCTCCAGCCACTGGTAACCACCATTCTACTTTCTATTTTTACAAGTTTGTCCTTTTTAAAATTTCACATATAAGTGAGATTATATGGTATTCGTCTTGCTGTGCCTGGCTTATTTCACTTAGCATAATGTCCTCTAGGTTCATCTATGTTGTTGCAAATGACAGAATTTCCTGTTTTTATAGGGCTGAATAGTATTCCTGTGTGTGTGTGTGTGTGTGTGTGTGTGTGTGTGTGTGTGTGTGAGAGAGAGAGAGAGAGAGAGAGATAATATATATCCATTTATCTGTTGAAACACTTAAGTTGTTTCCATGGCTATTAGAATAGTGCTGCAATAAAAATGGGAGTGCAGACATCTCTTCGACATACTGATTTAATTTCCGTAGGATTGGGGAATTGACTTGTGATAAGCAAACTTAGTATACAATACCTCAAAAGCCAGAATGCCAGTTATTTTGTGTTATAAATTGGCTATCAATTCGTATTTTTGCATGAGATAGTTATCTTGCAGGTAGGCCCTTTGAGAAGACTAGAAGGTAGTCTTGATTGATTCTTCTTGAAACTGAAATTAGAGTAAAGGGACATCCAAACTCTTATCCAATGAACTACAATGACATACAACTCACTCAAGCCTTTCTTTTTCTAAATTTTCTTCCCAAATAAAACAGCAGCAGCAACAACAAAGACAGCAAAACCTTATGCGTTTCTTACAGCTTTATGATGTGTTTCAGTGTCTACAGTGACTGCTGAGTTTGCATCTGTTGCATGTTATATCTTTCTGGTAACATATGGAAGAAAGTTCATATTCATATAAGGATGCTAGATCTAAAACATAATGTGGAATCATGTACAACTCAGTACTACTTGGTAGCAATAACCAGAAACCCACCTTCAAGGAGTGTAAGCAAAAAAGGAATTGAATTAGATTACATAATTTGACAAGTCCAAAGGCTGGAGTTGGTTAAAGCAAAATTTGTATTGAAAATTTTTCTTACATAAAAAAGGTAAAACAAATTTGGTAAACCTAATTTTTTTTATAGTGCAAGTAGTTAGCTGTTGTCATTCCAGGAAACTATTATTTGTGGATAGTAAAACTGTTTGGAGACTTTAAAAATACCCTATAACAGTTAAAGGCAGAGCAAATTACTTAAATAAAATTGCGATATTTACCCTAAATAGTAACAGTACAATTTGCATCAGTTCTCTAGGAAATTATCTGCAATTAAAAAAAAAAAGAACTGAAATTAATCAGTATTAATTTGATGTGTTAACTCAAATTAATCAGTATTTTCTTTGTACACTCAGATTGCAACCTAAGTATTAGTCTATTGAGTTTGGTTTAGTGGATATTTATTCAGGAATTTTACAAAAACAAGGAAACAGAGAAGAGGAATAGTGCCGTGCAGATGACCTCGGGGTTCAGGCGACACTCAAATACCTCCTTCTCCTCTGTGTTTATTACCATCTCTTACTTGGTTGACGTTTAGACATATTGCAGGAGATAGTTGAAAAGCAGAGGTTAACTGCATTTCCAGTGGTGTTTTGCCCTGCTGGTATTTGTTCCTCGGTGCTGCTGTGCAAAGGGCCAGAGCTGCATCCAACGGATCTTTTCTTCAGGTTGTGCAGGCTGGCTGCCTTGATGTCGTAGTTGCTGATGTTGGCTGCCGACGAACCTTATTCCTTTACATTTGCCTGGTCCTCATTTAACCGGAAAACACAGTAGCTGTAGCTGCACATAGACTTTTCCTCTTTCTGTTTCCCCCTCATCCCCCTCCCTAGACTTCTCTGGGCTTTGACGTCATGTGTGCTCCTTTCAGTTGCCATAGCAACCCCATTCCCCAAGCCCTCCGTCCGTCTCCTCTGGTAGGTTCCACAATGGTACAGGCAGCATCACGCTGCACAATGGTTTCCAGGCAGTGAAAGAGGGTGATTCAGCAAGCCACTCTTCTTCTTTTTTCTTTAACCTCCCCTTCACTTTTTATTTTTATGGGGGTGGGTGGTGCCTGCTATATGCTTACCTTTTTCTTTTCTTTTTTCATTTTTACAAATTTCCTTTTTTGTCCTCACCCCTCAATTCCTAGGGGCTTGAGTGAGTTTAAGATTGGGTTTTCTTGGAAATCACCTGTCCGTCGTTAATTTTAAACAATCTCCCTATCTCCAAAGAATCTCTTCCATATTACAGTCTGGAATGTGGTTAATGAAAAACAAGTAGGGAGGATTTCTGGGGCAAACACTGCCGGATCAGGATCGTAGTTCTCAGGCACGGAATGGTAGGTGGCTCTTTGCTCGTTCTGGGTTCTAACCTGTTTTTGGAGGGTGGGGTAATGTCTGTTGATTGCTCTTGATGGGGCGGGAGAGGGAGTATGGAAGAGAGATGGGTGGAAAGCAGGTTAATCAAGTGAACTAGCTTTGAGGCAAGAAGCCACCAGCTTTTCCCTCTGTGCAGAACATCTCTTCCCAGACTTGGGCGTGTTGAAACCTTTCTGTTTGGAGTGAGGGGTAGCAGAGGGAGGGAGGGAGCATTCTTATTGTGACCAGGGGTTTTTAGACCAATGCAGGGCTACAGAAGGGAAGGGAGAGAGAGAGAGAAGCGCGCACACACACACACACACACACACACACGCACACACACGCACACGGAGAGAGAGAGAGAAAAAGAAAAAAAAAACACCAAACAGCTGTGCTTGTTAGAAGTGCTGACCTTAGTCCCATATCTGAAAAATGTGATGGGTTCCATAAAACATTAAAAATAATGTCTTTTAGTATGTATTTATGTCTACTTTTGTGAGAAGTATAACTTAAATATTTTAAGATGTATTTTACTAAGGAATAGTATTTATATTTATAGTAGGTGTAAAACTATTGGCGTTACTCTTGCAGAGCAACTCCAGGCTAAATCTGAGCTGGGGAGAGGACACAGAACAGGGGTCAGGTTAGAGATAAGAGGAAACATCGGCACTGCAGTCAAATAGGTAACGGGTCCCTTTAAGAAAGTGATCTCCTAGTCACAGCAGGCAGCTTTCTTTTTTCATGGCAAGGTTCCCAGGTATTCTGTGCTGGGATACTGTGTCCCCTACAAATGTCAGAGCTCTTTTGAAAAAAAAAATCAGAAATAAGTATAGCAGTATATTTATTAGGATCTACGTGTTTGTGTCTTCAACAAAATAAATGTAATTTACTGGAAAATCTGTAAGTAAATCAGGCTACAGATATTACAAGAAAACTATCTATCCATGTATTTTTCTCACCCTCCCCCCACATTTAAATCTAGAGACCTAGTCTCTGCTTTTACTCCCTTAAACAGATAATTTCCCAATGTACTGCAATTTAGCCACAGAAAAAGAATGGCTTATCCCACAGCAGTAGGCTCTGAAGCCATCACAAGGTTGTTTACATGGGCTGCCTTTGGTGCAGAGCCTGACAGTGTCTGTACAGCAGCTCTGCCTGCTTCTGGCCATGTTGATGATAACTTTTATGAACAAACTGCAAGGAAGCAGGCTAAGTCATATGGGACAGGCCACAGTTCAGGTGGAAGGAAAATGAGTGTAAATGCACCAGGCATTGCCAGTACAACATCCGATATCTCCTTCTATCCCTAATCTGTTAGTTGTCAGACCCTGGAAGATCTCACAGAATGCTTATCAACATATTTAAAATGGTTGCAGTCAGGAACATTTCTCTCAGAGAAGCTTCTGTGAATTTTCTACTTTAGGTGAGCATATATGTTATGAATATATAACAAATAAATATATAAATATATCACAAGCTTCTGACTCCACTTCAGAACCATTAGATTTTAGGGGTTGGATGCTTTGGATGTAGCAGTTTGGCTGCCTCTGGTATGTATGCCCCTCTCTACCTTGATCACACTCTTAAAATTGACATAAAGTATTGGATTAGCTTATTTTATTATGTAGAGCAAGCTGGGTTTTCTCTCCCCTACAATGGGACTAGAAAATCAGATGACAAAGGTGGTGTGACCTTAAATATCAGAGAGTCTTCATGTTTCCTCATATGCATGTCATTCCTCTGCTGTTGCAAAGTGTCTTTAATTTGAGGGGCTCCTGTTCTTAAAAAATCCTCACAGTTTCAGTAAAAAGATTCTGGATAATGAGGCAGTAAGAAATTACATGTAGAGTGGGAAAATCAGCTGCCTCCAGCTTCCTTCCTGCTCGCCCCAGAACAGCATCTGCTGTTGAGAGGAGTGTGTTTGCCATGCTGGAAGGGGATGTTTATGAACAGATCCCAGAGGGGCTGAGTGTGTTTTTGCTGTCATTGTCTGGTATGTCTGCAGCTATTAGTATTTAATGGTCTCATAGTGCATGGTCTATATATTTTAAAGTTAGAATGAACTGAGAATTTGTCAATGCTATAAAATGTAAGTATTTTAAATTTATAGGAAAATTAATAAGATTTTCCTTCTTAGTATATCCTACAGGAATATCATAAGCAAAACAAATTTGCCCAACCTAAGTAATCTAAAAAAAACCTCCCATGTTTAAAGGCATAAATATATTTTTAAGGTTTTATTGTGGTTTCATGTAAATGAATCTGTTTCTTTGGATGTAAGCCTAGTTATAAATTCTTTTTATACTGATACTAAAAGCGAAAGACAAATTGGATGTTTACTTGTTTGTGAAATGTGGGGACAGATGTTCTCTCTTCATGCTCTAGTTCTGGCCTCAGGTCACATTTGTAGCCAAAGGACTTTCAGTGGAATTGTTGTGTTCACATCGAGTGATTGCTTGGTTTCTTATCAGAATAAAGGACTCGGAGCAAGAGAGACTGCCTTCAGTTAGAATGAGAAGCAAACACATTGTTGTCTTAAATTCTTTCTTCATTGCCCTTTCTATTTCCTCTTACAGTCTCTTTTAAGCTTTTGGTTGGACATTGCAACAATCATGCAGAAAGAGGCACGGAAGTGTCCAGTAGTGACAAGAATGGAGTACAATGCTCTATTTGCTGCAGGACTGCTGAGTGCCTTCCTCCTACCACACATGCATCTATTATTACACCTTCTTCTGAGGACCAAGGACTTGTGGAAAAAGTTGGGCCTGTAGACTAGTTGGGGAGACGCTTACTGGTAAAGAAGAGCAGAGTACATTTGCTTCTTTGGCATATTGGATGTATTTATTGCATTACATAAGTCTGAGATGAGACACTGTACTGCTGATTCAGATAAAAAGATCATGCTGCATATTGATTGTTTAAAAAATGTAACTTAGAATTCGAGCCCATCTTTTCACAAATTCACCTACACGTACGTGTTTGCGTAGCGAAATTGTAAGGTTTTGACTCAAGGTTTTTCAGTTTGAGTACATTTTATCCTCATGAGCCAGTCAAGGCAGAGAAGGGGAAAATACAAAAACTGTGTTTTATGTACCTTTTGTTTTCTGTATTTAATAGGGTTTATTTCTTATTGTGAATCTTGGTAGAAACTCTTAAGAGGAGATATCAGGTAATATTGAAAATCACTAAATAGAAACATTTTAGGTTTAAAAAGTAGACCTCACACATATATTACTTCTAGTAAATGATTTTCTAGTTTATTTGATGTTTTGGATCCATAACAAGCCACTATGGCTTTCCTTACAGTTCTTATCTCTGGTGACTATGAGATGCAAAACCCTTGAGGCTTATGGAAATAATGCTCGTAGGAATGGAAATTAAAATTTTCAGTGGAAAAAGAAATGAATACAGTCTCCTGAGAAGCATCCCTAACCACAGCTGCTCTAAAACCCTGCGTGGTGTGCAGGTTTAAGGCAAAGCTTCCCTATAGGGCAATCGGGCAGTTGCAGTGACCTACACAGTAATAAACAGGATTTTCACTACCTTGTGTTTGTACGTGTGTGTGTGTGTGTGTGTGTGTGTAAAGAAAAACAAAAACAAAAACAGCAGTGACTTTAAAGTTCTAGAAATTCATCTTAGTGACTTGTCTTCATAGAAATAAAACTGACTCCTGTTTGTCTGTGTTAACCTGCCTGGGTACCCTGTGTACTTTCTGAAAATGGATTGCTTAAAGCAATTGTCCTCTTCTTATACACTGGAAATAGGATCTGAAAGCACTGATACTGAAGTGAAGCTCTTAGGTTAGGTCTGTTTATTTGGCAATGTTTATTCGGTGTTTGTAGGTGGAAGCTCCATCACAGCACTTATATAAGATAGTAATTGCCTATTCTTGTATTACCTGTATTCTCTACTAAGGTTTAATCCCCATCAGGGACTGACCTTGTCTATTTGGCACACAATAGGGACACACCAAATATTCATTGAATGAATCTCTCTCATGTACTGAGTTCTCTGCTAAGTGCTATGGTAGAAAAAAATTGGGAAACTGTAACACAGTTTCTGCCATTTGGGAAGATGAGGCTAAATAACAATAAAGATGGTGTAAAATCGAGGGATCATATTAGTGTTTTGATAATGAGTGCAATAGAAATTCATAGGAGAAAGGAATTCACCTCCTCTGAAGTGGTGGTAGGTGACAATGGGGCCACACTGGGGTGTCGGGGTGAGGTCGTGGGATAGTGAGAGGGTGGTAGTCCTAGGAGTAATTGTAAGCACCTGGGCAGGAAAGAGACTCTTAGTTGGGGTAAAGAAGAGGCCTATTTTGGGTATGATCACCATATTTTCCAAACTAGAAATAAAAACTTATGGTTTGACATTGGGTAGAATGTCACATATTCTGAAGAATCTTCTTTAATATAATGTTGGGAAGTAACAGGCTATAATGGTGAAAAAGTAGGTTTGTAACTAGAAGAACATAAATACAGGTCTCTTCAGACTAGCTCCAGCTTAGGTTTACTTTCTTTTGCATACTTCAGAGGTTTTCAAAATTCTCCTCCTTAATTGGTACCTATGTCACCATTGTTCCAATGAAATCTTTTATGAAAAGCAGAATAAGTAAATATATGTAACAGTGGAGCTGTCCCAGTTGATGATGAGTGGGGTGCCTTGTATTAGAAAACCAAATTCATATCACAAGACCAATTATATCAACTGAAATAAGAATTACTAATTTAGTTTATGCTCAGATATTAAAATAGTTGTTCTGGTATTATAACATCAAAGTTCTTGTGCTTGCAATAAATTATGAATGGAGATAACTATCTTGAGATGTTTTCTTTCCTCTGCCTGCACTCACCCACACAGTAACCAGTTGTCTTTGATGTCAGCTTTTTGGTTTTCTAAATACAGGTGAAATTCCCATTTAAATCTTAAAATCAAACTCGTCTGTTTTTCGGCTTTGTTTTCAGGCTAGTGTGAGAAACACCAACGGCAGGCCCATCTCAGATCTTCACTATGGCAACTCATACAAGAAGCTGTTGAATTAGACCCGTTTCCTATAGATGAGAACCCATACAAGCTGTGGTGAGTTGCCAATTTAAAAATATTCCTTAGTATGAAAACTGTGATCTATATAGCCAATTTAAATATTGCATATGGTTTGGTATATGGATCTGGAGAAATACTGCTCCAAATAATTTCAACTACAGAAGTGAAAATCAATAGAACAGAAGTTTAATAGTTGGTGTGGTACTACTAACACCACATACAGTAGTGAAAATTCTTGAGGTGCATGAGTGCAGCATATAACACTGTAATACTACCACCATGGATGATACCTGCAATTAACATTTTCATGTGGCAGAGTAACAGCTGGGTACCATTATTTTTAAGTGACTTTTATTACTTGCAACATTGTACTATATTTTACAGATTCATCTCCTTTAGTAGAAAAATTGGTTCTGAGCTAAATTATGGTTTTCAGTTTCTTTCAGGAAAACACACACACACACAGACGCACAGACACACACACCGTTTAGCTCTTCTGAAATACGAGAAGAGAAATCACAGTTTTATAAAACTCAATTCATGGGCATTTTAACCTACAAATCCTTTTGCTTAACAAAACAATATTAAAAATAGATCCAGTTGCTCTGCCTAGTTGGAATGACTTTAAAAACTTATTAATTTATAAAAATATCAGCACACACAGGTAGAATGTCCTTTTAAATCAAATACTTGCTGCTTCATAGTCACCAAAGTCAATAATCAATAGATTGCAGCAGAGATGAACGAGTTATAATCTGTCAGATAACATCTTTGAGAACTAGAGTATGACTGTGGTGCTTATAAAACTCCAAAAGAAGCTATTTTGAGCTAGTGATCAATATCTTTCTTTCATTTGCCTAGTGGCTTATATAACTCTAGATAGGTAGGCTGCCCTGTGCATAACCTATAATTGTGGAAGACTGATGAAATTAATCCTAGAGTTATTTCATATAGTGATTTTATAAAACAATTCATAAAAAACCATCTGTCTACCATTACATTGAGAAAGTAGATCTAATAGCCATCACTATACTGCACTTAATTAACATGTATTCAATGAGTGTTATAAATAATTATATAAAATTGCCAATAACAAACCATTTTTGACCTAAAATACAATTTTAGGACAATTTTATATGATGGAACCTAATATAGTATGTGTTACTCCCAGTGATGTAGAAAGCATACTATGTTCTTTCCATTCTGAATATTAATTCATTAATCAAACTCTTACTGAGAATCTGTGATTTCCGTAGCATGTTTAGCTTTTGGGGTAGATAAAAGACAGTCCCTGCTTTAAAGGAGCCTTCACTCTAAAGAGTGTGGTACTTATAATAAAATGTGCTTATTAATGGGGGTAGTTGTGTTCTAAAGAGTGTGGCACTCATAAAGTGCTATTACATGGGTAAGTCTGGAGTGCCAAAGGAAGTGCATCAGAGGAGACTCTAACACAGATGTGGTAGAGATTAGTCAAGGAAGCCTTCCCAGAGGAAGGGATCTTTTAGTGGACTATTAAGCACAGTGAAAGGATAGCCAGAGGAAGGGAGGATGCGGTGCACAGTGGGAACATTTTTTTAACAGACCCGGAAGCCTGAGAGAGCATGATTGTGTGGGGATACTAGGTGTCATTTACTATGCTGAAGCAGAAATGGTAGTGGTAGAGATAAAGTTGAAGAGGGATACAAGACATGTGCCATGAAGGATCTCTTAGACAAAATTAAGGAGTTTGGATTTTGTTTCAAAGTGAAGAGCTTTTGAAAGATTTTAAGTAGGAGTCTGACATAATCAGTTTATTTTTTAATTGTGAAATATACCATACACATAGAAGAGTGTATAAAACAAATACAGGTTAAAGAATAATTATAAATCAAACATAATGTAAACAAATCAAACAACATAAAACAAATCAAACAAATAAATCAAACTTGATGTAATAGACTCCCAGCAAACCCCTATGTGTCCCTTTCGGATCATATATTTTTCCTTCCCCACCAGAGGTAACCGCTAGCTACTATCCCACCTTTTGTCATACACATTACCTTGTTTTTCTTTGTAGGTTTTCCATCTCTCTGTGCATCTCTAGGCTATGAATCTTAGTTCTGCCTATGCTTCAGCTCCATGTATTTGGAATTATAGCATGTATACTCTCAATTGCCTGATTATTTTGCTAACATTGTGAGATTCTTTCATGTTCATGCATGTAGTTTATTCATGTAAATTGTTGTATAGTATTCTACCATATTAATATGCCAATATTTACTTATCTAGTCTATTGTTGTTGAACATTTGGATTAAATATATTTTACTTAATGCTAGTATAAACATAAATATAATATCATTTTTATGTTTATATATATTAGTTCTCATAGATTCTGATATTTACCCTTCTCTAGGATAAATATCAAGGGAAGGAACTGCTGAGTTTTTGGGTATGTGCGCCTTTAATTTTACTAAATAATTCCAAAATATTTTCCCCAATCAGTTGCATCAATTTACATTCCCAGCAGCAGTATATGAGAAATTCTACATCCTCACCAACACTTGATTTACAAGTTCTTAAATTTTGCTAATCAGGGAGATACATAATTGTACTCTTACAAGTATTAATTTGCCTTTTGCTGATTACTAATGAAGAAGAGCATCTTTCCATTTTTTTTTTTTTTTTAGTAATTTGATTTTCATCTTTTGTGAAGTACCTGCTCTAATCTTTTTGAGATGTGTCTTTCAAAATGAGAACTAACACTTATTGAGTTCCCACTGTGGAATAGTCACTATAGTAAGTACTTTATGAACAGTTCATCTTCCTAGTATCCCTATAATTTAGAGGTAAGGAAACCAAGGTGTAAAGAGGTTAAATCACTTGCTGACAATCACATAGTTAAGGAACAGTGGACTTAGCATTCAAGTCCAAGTCTTTCTGACTCCAGAATTCTTCACCTTCTCAGAGAGAGTTTGCAAGGGGATTTGAATGGAACCGGGGAGAACATTTAAGGTGCTATTGCAGGAATCCAGTTAAAAAAATAAGTGCATAAACCAAAGAATTGCCAGTAGGGCACATGTAACAAACCACTGGACTTGGTAATGAATATGGTGGGCAAAGAAGAGGAAGGATTTTAAAAGTCTCAAGTTTTAATACCTGTCAGCTAGGTAGATTCAGTATTAGTCATATAATATTGTATGTGTATATACACACACACACACACACACACATTGTATGACTAGTACTGTAATATATTGTCATCTATTGTACATATACAATACATTTTCATATATGTATTATGTGTACATATATATATATATATATATATATATATATATATATATATATAAAAAATACAGGTATTGTGGTAGATACTAAGAATATATTTTATAAAGTCCAGATATTATAGTAGGTTCTATGAATACATTTTATGAATCTACAAGTCAATGAGACGAATTTAGTTCACAGGCTCATAAATTTTAGGGTTTAAAGCAACGACACTGTTCATTTGGGTCAAATCTTCACATTTTTTTTTAAAGGTACGGAAGTAACTGCTAAAAGAGGGTAAGTGGCTTGTCCAAGATCACATGTTACTAAGATCACATGTTACTAAGATTAAGAATAGATACGATGCCTGCAAAAAAATGCAAAGGAATAACAACCACCTGATTTTTAAATTAACAAGTGATGACACAATTAACCTATTCTATTTCCTAACCATTTCTCAGACCAGTCTGTTTTCATCTAAATCTGTTGTTACTGCCGTAATTTAGATCCTCCTCATCATCTTTAGCAGGTTTATTTAAGTAGCCTAGCATACTATCTTCTTGTCCATTATTCTACCAGTGTAGACACTAGACTTGTTATTTGATTTGCAGTTGTTACCATATAACTGCCCTACTTAAAGAATTTTTGATATACTCTGTCATCCATGTAATAACTTCCCTTTTCCTTAAGACATGCCACACTCCTGGCCGGGCGGGCGGCTCAAGCCTTTGTAATCCCAGCACTTCGGGAGGTCAAGGCTGGTCGATCACCTGAGGTCAGGAGTTTGAGACCAGCCTGGCCAACATGGTGAAACCCCGTCTCTACTAAAAATACAGAAATTGGCCGGGTGTGGTGGCTCAACGCCTGTAATCCCAGTATTTTGGGTGGCCGAGGCAGGCAGATCATGAGGTCAGGAGTTCAAGACCATCCTGGCTAACACAGTGAAAGCCCATCTCTACTAAAAATACAAAAAATTAGCCGGGCATGATGGTGGGCGCCTGTAGTCCCAGCTACTCGGGAGGCTGAGGCAGGAGAATCACTTGAACCTGGAAGGCAGATGTTGCAGTGAACCGCGATCGTGCCACTGCACTCCAGCCTGGGCGATAGAGTGAGACTCCATCTCAAAAACAAACAAAAAAAAGAATACAAAAATTATCTCGGCATGGTAGTGGGCACCTGTAATCCTAGCTACTTAGGAGGATGAGGCAGGAGAATCGCTTGAACCTGGGAGGCAGAGGTTGCAGTGAGCCAAGATCGCGCCACTGTACTACAGCCTGTGCGACAGAGTGAGACTGTCTCTCTCTCTCTCTCTCTCTCACACACACACACACACACACACACACACACACACACACACACACAATGATATGTCATACTCCCATCCATTCCCAGTTTAGACACTCATGACCTTTTAAATTGCCTGGAAACACCAGTGTGCTTCAGTCTCATCACATATACTCAGGTGTTTTCTACCTCTGTGATTTACTTCATGCTGTTTATACTGCCCGCATTCACTCTGCACAGCCCTTACTTACTCCTTTCCATCCTTTAAGACGTCTGTGACCCTGTGATGGTCTGGGGGCTAGCAGCATGGACATCTCCTGGAGCCTGATAGAAATGCAGCATCTGAGGTCTTACTACTCAGACAGATACACTGATTAAGAATCTGCATTTTCACAAGATTCCTAGGGAATTTAAATACATGTTAAAGTTTGAAAGTACTGTTCAGAATCACTTCAGATTTCATAAGATTCTATCTCCTCCTGGAAACCTCTCAGATCCCTTTCATCCAGCATTCAATCATTCTTGGTGCTCTCACAGTAACCTGTGCATTATCTACCTCACTGTATTACCATAGTATCTTATTATCTGTTTATTATCTGTCTGTGTCTGCTTTGCCTCCCACCTTAGCCAGGGGGTATTTTGAGCATGACTTGTCTTTGAACTTCTTATACCTAATACAGTGCCTGACACTTGATGGGCACTGAATAAATATTTATTGAATGATTGACAAAAGAAAGAAGAATGAGAAAGAGATTGACATACAGAAAGAAACAGAAGCAGGACAAAGACAGACACATGAAGAAAAAAACACATAGCTAAAGAGACTTCCATAGAGATAAAAGCAGATTACATAAAGACACCACAAATTCTGTCTCTGGATACAATCTGGAAGGCAGCCTGGCAGAGAGTCCACAATCTGATTTAAATAGGTTAGGGTAATAGCCTATGTTGTTTGCCAATCTCTCAAAAGAAAAATTTAACTTACTTGCTCATTTAACAGCATTGTTTTTTGATGGTTGTTATTAAGTAAATTTTTCCAAAATTTGCCTTACTTTCCTAAACAAACTGTTATACTGTCATTTTTACTATTCAGAACCTGCTTGGAATATTCTGTGCAGCTCTTAGTGCCCTCTGTTAGGAATGACTTTCATAAAATGAAGTGCATCCTGAAGATTGTGTTAAGGATGGTGAAGATATAGAAAACATATCTTGTTGTGGACAGACAGGAGAAATTATAGTGTTTTGCCCAGAGAAGAGAAATGAAGAGAAAAGATCAAGGCAGAGGACGGCAGTGCTAGAGAGTGCGACTTACTAAGCAACTGCCTTCAATATTTAAGGGCTTTCATATGAAAGAGGTTAGATGATGCAGGATTGTTTTTCGGTTGTACTGAAGGCAGAACTCAGAGACGAATGGGTAGAAAGAAAGTACTGCACATAAATTTTTTTTATTATAAGAACTGTTTGAGCCTATGCTTTTTGAAAAGTAGTAAAGTTTTCATCACTGCAAGTATTTAACCATCTTCATGGTTGACCAAGTATGAAGAGCTTTTTAAAGATGATACTACTTTGTGTGGGAGATTGAACTGAATGACTATAAGATCTAAGGTCCTTATTACTTATGAATCTATAGCTGTTCAGAGAAGTACAGGAAGAATGGGGGTTATAATAAAGAAGTACAATAGTGGATAACATTTATCGAGTGACTACTTCATGCCAAGCACTGTTCATAGTGCTTTGCATGTCCTAGTTCACTTGAGCCTGACAGCAATACTGCTGAACATTCCTACTTTACAAAAGATGAAGACAAGGCACAGACGATTTAGTAATGTGCCCCAGGTCATGCAGCTAGTGGTGCATGATTCTGACTCTGGAGCCTATGCTTTTTATTACTGTGCTGTATTCTTTGTAGTGTTAAAGATGAAAATTGGACCCAAATAGAGCCTTAAAATATTGATATAGTTTGAATTCCAGGTAAGTATATGGATAAGAATTCCAAGGAATAGTAACAGTAACATAATCAAAGTGAAAAGAAATAGAAATTAGCATAACAAGTTTGTGGAATCAAATATCTTACAAATGAGATGAATAAGAGAATATTCAGAGATGTTTAATTCTGTGGTGCTGTTCTGTCTTGCTTCTCAATGGCTGCAACAGTTACCAAGATGGGAAATTAAATCTTTAGGAGTATTTAACCTGGTAAAACCAATATAAGTAGCTCTAGACTATGGTCTGAATTTTATGTTCCCTCCAAATACTAATGTTGAAGTCCTAACCCCAAGGAGATGGTATTAGCAGATGGGGCCTTTGGGAGGTGATTAGGTCATGAAAACAGAGGTGATTGGGATTAGTGTCCTTATAAAAGAGACCCCAGAGAGTTAGCTAGTATTTTCTACCATGTGAGGATACAGGAAAAATGCGCTGTCTATGACCCAGAAAGCGAAACCTCACCAGACACTGGGTCTGTTTGTATCTTGGACTTACCAGCCTCCAGAACTGTGAGAAATAAATTTCTGTTGTTTATAAGCTGCCAAGTTTATGGCATTTTGTTTATAGCAGCCTGAATGGACTAAGACACTCTAGTATTGTATAAAATTTTTACAAACATTTTTTCTCCGCTGATTGGTAGAACATGTAGCTATGTCTCTTAGGCAGATGCATTTGGGGCTGTCACTGTTTGAGAGTTCCCAAGTAATTTGATGCCAGATCAGGAGTACAAATTCAACACTTTCTCTTAGAAATCGGGGTTTTCCTGGAGTTTATTTGAAGACTGAGTAAGCATCTGCAAAAATGTGAGGTTCTTCATAAAGAATTATCTGTGTTTTGATAACCAGTATCAGAGGAACTACTATTAAAATCAAAGTATGAGATTTTAATGAAAAATTGGTTAGCATAACAAACCTATTCAGGTTAACACTTGAAAAATTTAGTGTATAGTTTAACAGCATTCATCTTATGTGATAATTTATTATTTGCATTGTAGATACCATAAATTTAAAGTTTTCTTTCTATTTGTAGTTTTGTAACAAACCCAGGTGGTTTGTTAGTACTTTAAATCCTGAGACTGACTTTTAAGCTCTGTCGAATTTGTGAACAATCTTGATAGTATTGCTTTCAGAAAGTCACTTATAAACCTTAAGAATGAATGTAATTCTGCTTTGGTGTTTAGTTTATTAAGATATATATATATAGAGAGATATATATATACACACACACACATCTTAATAAAGATACTCTTCTACATTAAGACATATGTGTGTGCACACACACACGAGTACATATATAATATTGTACTCATTACCTGCCAAAAAGATTGAATAAAATATATTAAGCAAAAACTACATGAAAAAGTGGGTAGGAAACAATTTAAGCTATACACCTGTGTTTAAACTGTGTGGGTCCACTTGCACATTTTTTTTTTCAAACAAACTTGGATTAAAAATGCAGTATTCTTGGGATGTGAAACCTCCAGATAAGGAGGGCTGACTTTTCCTACAAGGCTGATTGTTGGACTTGAGTATGTATGGATTTGGTTAGAGACCTGAGGTCCTGGATATATCAAGGGATGACTGTATGTCATCTTTTGTGAGTTTCAGACTAATATAGTCAGCCCTCTGTGTCTGCAGTTTCACATCCACAGATTTAACCAACCATGGTTTGAAAATGTAGTTAGGCCTATGATGGTTGTGTCTGTACTGAACACATACAGACATTTTTCCCTTGTTATAAATAATACAGTATAATAATTATTTACATAGCATTTACATTGTATCAGGTACCATAAGTAATCCGGAGCTGGCAAAGTATATGGGAGAATGTGTGTAAATTATATGCAGATACTACCATTTTATACAAGGGGTTTGAGCATCATTGGATTTTGGTATCCTCAGGGGTGGTCCTGGAGTCAATTCCCTGAAGATAGCTCGTGACACCTGTGTATCATGTCATGTATTTGTTTGACTATCCTGTTGTCAACCAGGGTTTAGGTTAACAAAGTGAAACATCACAGGCAATAAACTCTCATTCATTGCAATTATTGTAATTTTGGTCCTTTGTATAGCTGTCTGACTCTGTGTTAAAATGTAAGAAACCAAAACACATTCTGATTTTCATGTATCTCTGTTTCTGAACCCGATATTATGTATAAAATTTCCACTTGTTCTTTTAGTTGAAGACTTCAACCATTCCTATTCAAATAGAAATGTTATGAGGCAAATTGATTGGCTTGCTAACCTGATAAACTAACTTGAATTAAGGTGTGAATTAGTCATAATGATTTTGGATCATAGGTACTAACCACATTTGAATAAATATGGTGCATTAAAATAGCAGGACACTGAAGGAATATATAGGAAAAATTTTTATATGGAGAGGGAATCAAGAATGGTCTAGACCAGAGTATTTGTTTGAGTTTAGGAGATTTAGTCAAATAGTTTCTGGAAAAGGAAGAGGACTTAATGCTAGATTTTTATCCCAACTATGTCCTGAATTAATATTCCCTTGGGTAAGTCTTAATTTCTAAAGTGACTAAGGCACTAATAGTTTCACCGGGTATGTTGGAAAATTTCAGTACAGTTTAGAAATCCTGATTTCTAAAGGCGAATTTTAAAAGATTTCTCTCATTAGTAATCAATGCACAAATATTTGTGCACACTAGTCCTTCAATAGAGAAAAATAATTTCAAGATAAGACAAAGCTGAACTTCAACTGTATATGAGAGAGTTGTAATAGATGATGTCTAAATTTCTTCAATTGTAAAAATTACGTGGATTAAGTTGCACACAGATTGAATTAAAGAATGAGCTAATACCTAGGAGGTCACATTCAAGTGGGGTACCTTGATGAGGGAAGCCTTGGCTGGTGAAGAACTCCATGAGGATGCAAAGCAGCTAGGAGGGGGAGAGAGGGCTCAGAAAGCTCTCAGAGAGGGACTTGCCAATGCACAGTTTTGCTTTAACTTTCCCCCTTTTGTTGTCTTAAGCTTAATTCTGCCCATTTTTATTTACTCTAGATCAAGAAGTAAGATATTTTAGATATAGGAAGTCACTTTTAGTTATTAAAGATGTACTATCCATAAGGAAGATAGGTAGTTTATGCATAGCCAGCCAAACTGACCATATCAATTTTCCAAGTTTGCATCATTCTTTATCCCAAAATTATCCTTTGCTATTGAAAGACTAATGTGCACAAAGACGTGTTTATTAATTTACTTATGAGAGAAATCTTTTAAAATTTGCCTTTAGAAATAATGATTTCTAAACTCTACTGGGATTTTCTAACATACCAGGTGAAACTATTGAAGCCTTGGTCACTTTAGATATGATATCAATACAAACACATTTACATGAAGTTAACAGACATTTTCAATGGGCAGATTACTGTGGTAGAGTCTTGGAAGAATAAATATCACACAGTTTCTTGCTCCCTCCCCTCACATTCCCTCCCTTCCCCCCTCCCTCCCTCCCTCCCACAAATATTTACTGACTGTTTACTGTGTACCAGGTGCTGCAGAAACAAAGATAAGTTTGACTTAGTCTCTGTTCCCAAGCAGCTCACTATTAAACTAGGGGGCTTTGGGGGTGGGGAGAGAAAGGAGAAAATCTTGTGAATAAATCTCACACATAGGATAGTTTCTTTGATAGAAGTTGAGAGCAGGCATGGTAGCTCACGTTTGTAATCCCAGCACTTTGGGAGGCTGAGGCAGGATTGCTCTAGCCCAGGAGTTTGAGACCAGCCTGGCAATATAGCAAGACACTGACTCTACGAAAAATAAAACAGTTAGCTGAGAGTGGTGACGTGTGCCTATAGTCCTCGCTACTCAGGAAGCTGAAGGGTAGAATTTCTAGAGCCCTGGAGGTTGAGGCTGTAGTGATTGTGCTAAGCGCTCCAGCCTGGGTGACAGAGCAAGACCCTGTCTCTAAACTCAACTTCTACTCAGGCATTCTCAAATGAGGCTCTGCAGAGAGACATGAGCCCACTGCCCTCAGGCAGTAATTTCAAATGGTTTAGTCTCATGATCCCTTTATATTCTTGAAAGGTATTGAGAAACCTAAAGAATTTCTGTTATAGCCACTGGCATTTACCATTTTATAAATTAAAATATAAAATTTAAAATATGTATGTAATTTATTTAAAAATGAATGATTGTGAACCCATTACATGTTAACATAAATAATGTTATCTGTTTATGAAAACTACTTTTAAGAAATGAAAATACTTTAGTGACAAAGTGGCATTGTTTTACCGTTTTGCCAATCTGTTTAATGACTGCTTTAACAGAAAGCAGCTGAATTCTCTTATCTACCTATTCTTTCAATTTTTTGTTATACCACACATCGAGTCACCTTTGGAAGACTCTACCATATGCTTGTGAGAGTATGAGAGTGACAATGTTGAACCATGTCTTCATTTTATTTGGAATTAGTTTTGACTAATTTGGGGGCCACATGAAAAGGTCTTGGGGACCCGCAGAGGTCTGTGTACTATACTTTGAGAACCACTCCTAAAAAGTATCTGTTGTATGTAATGAATAAATGTCTC
The DNA here is from genome assembly GCF_049350105.2 of Macaca mulatta. Lineage (NCBI taxonomy): Eukaryota > Metazoa > Chordata > Mammalia > Primates > Cercopithecidae > Macaca > Macaca mulatta. Next base: position 95,660,008 of record NC_133410.1, on the reverse strand, counting down.
TTTTATGCATCTAGCCTGGCACTATTATGTAACACCCTTGAGAAAATAGTGTTTTGCCATTTAGATAAGGTACCATAAATGAGGAAGGCTGCTAGACTGTAAGCCTCACAAAAGCAGGGATGTTTCTCATTTTCACCCATTACCTGTCACAAAATCTGACATGGGACCTGACTCTGGGAATCTCAGTGACAGAATGTTCTAACGAGAGATGTACTATTATAAGTCACTGTAGTCCTAGGTAAAATGTGATGAGTGCTACAAATAAGACTAAACATGGAGGAGCTGGAGGAAGCATTCCTGTCCAGATGGTAAGTCAGGAGGGCTTCATGAGGAAGACAGCACTGGGGCGGAAATGCGAGCATATTGTGATAGTGCTGGAGGTGGAAAGGTAATTTCTGGAAGAAGGAACAGAATGATCAAGGAGCAGGGTGGGTTTGGAGTTCAGAAGTTTAGGTTTGCATGACTTACGCATAGGGGACATGGTATCAGAGACATGGCTAGGAAAATAGATTGGGGCCAGACTGAGGCTGAGGGAGGCCTTGAATGATCTGTGAAGGAATTTGGGGTCTGTTTCCATAGATGATGAAGAACCTCTCCTTTTTCTCTAAACAGATTTAAGAAAATGATTCTGGCAGTAATGTTGGTTTGAAGAAGAGGGATAAGAGAGGCAGGATGAGCAGTTAAAAGGAAGGAGAGAGAGGGAATCCAGCTTGAACAAGAGGCAGTAAAAATCTGAGTGGGAGGGTCTAGTTGTTAAAGAAGGCCCCAATGTCTCAGATAATTTGGAGTAAGAAGCTGTAAATAAGATAGAGTTTCACTCAAGGGCAGGAAAACACTGGGTTCTTTATGATTTCATTCTAGGCTCAGCTACAATCTTGCTAAACAATTATGCACAGGTCCTTGAGCTTTGGTTTCTCCATATGTAAAATGTAGAAATGGATTGCTTGCCTATTTGTGTCACAGGAGTCTGTGTAAGGATTAATGAGCTCTTTGACAGAAAGGCACTTTATTAATCTAAGGCATCAATAATAAAAATGAGAATGTTTGCCAGGTACTTTTGCTCCTATGTTGAAGGCTGCTATGTAAATATGAAATACTGCCTGGAACTATTGTCATTGTTAATAATAGTAAAGTCATTACCATGAAACGCCTACACAGCAAACTTGTTCTCAGTCAATTCCAGAGGCAAGATGAAGCCAGGCATGGAGGTTCATTCCATTTTGTTTGTTCTAAGTCTTCCTTATTGTAAGCTATTATCCTGGTTAGTAGAGAAGTCATTTTAACAGTATTTGAATTTCATTGTATCTTCTTATTTCTATCACTCTATTCTGGTCACGTATTCCATCGCTATCAGGAACATCATCATTCTGACTTTTCCCCATGCAAATGGAGGTGGGACAACATTTGATGTGCCTAGTTACCTGCATCAATGTTCTTGTCAATTTTGGCTATTTTTGTCAGTTTAACTCATGGCTGTATAGTCTGTTGGTCAAGCAGGTAAACTCCAGAGTTAAACTGCCTGGGTGTAAATCCAAGTTCTATTACTTTACATGAGATCCTGGTTAAGTCACATAACCTCTTACACTTCAGTTTCCTCATCTGTAAAATGGTACTAATAATGGTGTTTCCCATAAGGTTATTGTGAAGGTAATGAAGGTAAAGCTCATAGCATTAGGTGCTCAGTAACTGCCAGGTTTTTTTTTTTTTTTCTTTTTTGGTCCATTTTTATTACCATTGTCATCATGTCTTCTCTTTTCCTAATTGGGGTTCTTTACCATTCCTTGTTAATTAATTATTTGTCTTCTAGTAGTTAATTTGTGATAACGTAATTGATCACAACCTTTTTATTACCTACAGTAGCATTCTAAAAAATCCACAAAAATCTTAAATTTTTTCATTGCTCTTTCATATATTCCTCTTGTGCTTTTTGTCCAGCAAGTCAAGTACTTAATTCTGATATAAATATAAGGGATCTAATAAGTTTGTCCTAAACATTGACAAGTATTATTTCCTATGACACATTGCCATCCTCCCACACAATTGTCCTGTAAAGAAAATTTGCTTGCCATTTTCCTTTTTGACCCGTGTATTTATTCTCGTCTCAAGATCTATATCAGTATGTTTCTGATTTTGCTACTGATCATGTCTCTCAAGACTTCTAAAAGTACCTTCCCATATTATCTCAGATTCATCAAGATCTGTTTGGAACATACACCAAGCCCTTGGTTTAGAGTGCTGAAGCTACAGTCAAGTTTGTGTTATGCTCACCAAACCAAAGCTCATCTTTCTTTCTTTCTTTTTTTTTTTTATTATACTTTAAGTTCTAGGGTACATGTACACAATGTGCAAGTTTGTTATATATGTATACATGTGCCATGTTGGTGTGCTGTACCCGTTAACTTGTCATTTACATTAGGTATATCTCCTAATGCTATCCCTCTCTACCCCCACCCCCGCCCCATGACAGGCCCCGGTGTGTGATGTTCCCCTTCCTGTGTCCAAGTGTTCTCACTGTTCAATTCCCACCTATGAGTGAGAACATGCGGTGTTTGGTTTTTTGTCCTTGCGATAGTTTGCTGAGAATGATGGTTTCCGGCTTCATCCATGTCCCTACAAAGGACATGAACTCATCCTTTTTTATGGCTGCATAGTATTCCATGGTGTATATGTGCCGCATTTTGTTAATCCAGTCTATCATTGATGGACATCTGGGTTGGTTCCAAGTCTTTGGTCTTGTGAATAGTGCCGCAGTGAACATGCATGTGCATGTGTCTTTATGGCAGCACAAAGCGCATCTTTCTAATTTGCACAAAGACTTCAAGAGTATATTGGGCTAGTGTATGATCCTTTTTCACACCTTATCAATTGTTATCCATTAGTATTGTTAAGTCATGACTGTAAATTCCTGTGGGTTTTGACCAAATATATCATTGGCAGATTCTCCTTTGTGTCATAGTTACATAGAATGAATACTCAGCCACCATCTCTACCTGTGTTGTCCATAATTTCCTTGGGTCATGAACCGAATGAAACCAATGGTCTTGTTTCATGTGAAAAGTTGGTCCATATTTGCTAATAGTGAATTATATTCTATTCAAATGGTATAGGACATTAAAAATGACTATTGAAAATGGCTGCTACTAGAGGCAGAAAACGATTGAGTAGTAAGGTAAAACCAAATATATTAGCATTTAATCAGTTTCTTCTTTTATGATTCCAGTATTGAGTCTTTCTCTGAGTCACACTGGCTTAGAAACTGTTCAGATGAACATACCAGAAGGGAGTTTCCTTTTTGAAAATTGTTATCTTCTATCTGGTATTAGGTCACAGAGATGAAAATTTAGCACCTCTGCTTTGTTTACTTCTTCATATGGGGTACACTTACCTTAGTCACATACGAGATGTGTGATATGGTTTGGCTCTGTGTCCCCATCCAAATCTCATGATGAATTGTAATCCCCAAGTGTCAGGGGAGGGACCTGGTGGGAGGTGATTGGATCATGGGGGTGGATTTCCCCTATCCTGTTTTTATGATAGTGAGTGAGTTCTCATGAGATCTGATGGTTTAAAACTGTGGCACTTCCCTCCTTGTTCGCTCTCTCCTGCTCTGCCATGGTAAGGTGAACTTGCTTCCCCTTCACCTTCTGCCATGACTGGAAGTTTCCTGAGGCCTCCCAGCCATGCTTCTATGCAGCCTGATGAACTGTGAATCAATTAAACCTCTTTTCTTCATAAATTATCTGGTCTTTGGTAGTTCTTTATAGCAGAGTGAAAACGAACTAATACAATATGTGGTCTTGGCCAAGTTATGTAATGCCTGGTCCCTCAGTTTTCTCCTTTGTATATTGAAAACAATAAAAGCATCCATTCCATAAGGCAGTTGTGATAATTAATTGAGGAAAGAGTTGTAAAGCTATTGCAGCTATGCCTGGCACAGAGAAAAACTTTAGTATCTTTTAGCAAGTATCATTACCTACTTGAAATAATATAGTAGTTAAGAGCTTGATTCTGGAATAGACTGGTAGGCTTGAGTTCTAACTCTATCATTTGTTGCCTGGGTAATTTGTGGATTCACATTTCTGGGCCTCTGTTTCATGTAAAATTGATACAGTAAGAATGTCTACCTTCCAGGGTTTACATGAGAAATAAAAGGGGAGCACTTAGCATCATTGTTCATTGAATATTAGCTATCATTTTTTATAATCCTTATGACACATTACTTATATAATAATTATAACAGCAAATACTTATGGAGAGCTTATTTTGGGTCAGGCAATATCTCAAGTACATTACATATACTATCTCATTTATTCCTCACAGTATCTCCAAAGAGATAGGTGCCATTGTTATCCCTATTTTACAGATGAGTAAATTGAGGCACGGAGAGGTTAAGCAACATTTCCAAGGTCCCACAGTGAGTGAATGGCAAAACAAAGTCTGTGCATTTATCCGTTATGCTCTATGACAATAAATAAAAAAGTTGAATATAATATTTGGAAAAGAAAATTAGACTGTTAGGCTAATGACTGAGGCGCTCACTGTGTCCTGACCTTTTTCAAACCCTGAATCTATTCATATGGTCAGATAAATCTGGTTAAAAGGAAGATTGGTAGGTAGCACTGAAGAAGAAAAGAAGGTAAGACAATCTCTTAAACACTTGGAACCTCAGCGGTGTGTGTGGAAGTGAAGCCTTCCGTCCTTTTTCCCCAAGAAAAGCTCTTTTTATCTTGAGGATGAGGTGGGAGCATGGTTTATTTGAATATTTCCAGTCTTATTTAGCTTCAGCCTCTTCTTCCCTTTCCTGTTGCCTCCCTTAGTCACTGCATGGATCTGCCTGAGGCCCCAGGCAGTTGTACACATTTGCTCTATACCCTGAATGTCCCTGGTGATACCTGAGATGACTTCCTGTTGTCCTGCAGCCCTGACAGTACACTGCGGGTAACAGAATAGTGCCTGACTGTGGAGTGTGTTGCCTGAGGGCTTCTGCCTTCAAGTCATACAGAGCAGATTCGGATTCTCAATCTGCTTATATGGGCAAATTAGTTAGCATTTTTAAGACTTAGTTTGTTGTTGTTGTTGTTGTTGTTGTTTTTAATCTGCAAAATGGGCATGTAGCACATACCTGAGTCTTTGAGAAAATTGAATGTAAAACATTTTAATACTGTGTCAGGTAGGGAATTTTGTTGTTAACACTAAGCATTACATTTTGTTGTTAACACTAAACACTAAAAACTTTGAAAAAGATTGGTTTGCTTTGGATCATTAGCAAGCACTTTCATCACTGAAATAACAAAATAAACTCAGCTGTTATCAAGACAAATGCCCTGGGAGTACTTTTCAATATAATAAACTAATTTTATTTCCTCATTAACATGTGTACTCCTGGGTGAACCCTACTAGGATTGGGAAGAGCAAGCTGTGGAGAGGCTATAGGGCTTGCAGGTACAAGAAAAACATGTGTCTATAAAATAGTACGCTGCTGTTTATTTATCTAAGTAAGTATGTGAATACAGAATCTGAAGCTGGACTCACCCCCAGAGCAGGGGAGTCCCCACAAGAGCATGCCCCAAACTGTCCTGAGATGGGGCCAGTTGGGATTCCAAAGAAAGAAGCCCAAATGCCAGGGGGATCAGTCCAAAACATTTATTAGGGTAACTTACAGAGCGCTGCAGCAGTCCTCAAGATAGACAAGACGAAAGGGGTGTTCTACATAGGTTTGTCTGCAGAAGCGGGTAAGGGTAGGGAGTTTATATTAGGGTTTCAGAAATTCAGCTCAGGGCTACAGCCAGTTTCTTTGAGTATTTTGGGCAATGACCTAGATGCCTTTATTAGTGCTTAGGAATGTTCAAAGCCCCAGTTTGGGTTCAAGCCTGCTGGGAAAAACCTACAGCTGGCCGGGTCACAAAACGGTCAAGGCACTCTAAGATTTTTGGTTAGGACACAAATCTAAGATTTTTGGTTAGGACAAATGTGGGTGGGAGGGGAACTGGGGGGACACTACCATGAATGAGCTCTGTAGATTCTCAACTTCTCTGCAAATCTAAGATATTATTTTTATAATTTCCACAGGAAATCTGAGAAGAAGAGCAGTATGGAATTAGTTTAGTCAAGGAAGGCAGAGAGGAAGATGTCTTGCCATTACATCTTAAGGAAAGTAGATGGATTGGATTGGAGGAAATTGGAATTTGAGCAATTAACTGAAAAATGGCAAATGTATATTGTAAGAGCATATCTGATAAGGAAAAACTGACCAGTCTGATAGTACTGGATATTTGACATCTATTTGGTCAAATCAATGGAACCTTGAGCACTAGGTAGGGAATTCTGGGGGATGTTCAGTTGGCCTTAGCACGTCAGTTCTTGGATTCCCCAGGGAATTAGCAAGCAACATTTTCTTTACTGTATGTGGAATGGCAATGGCAGATTAATTGGGTCCTCTACTCCAGCTCTTGATCCAGGCACTGATACAAGGACTATTTGCCATGGTCCCTCCTTGTAGGCTGCAAGCTTGCTCTGGATTATCTGATCATGGTGGGTGCAGATGTCTACCATTTTGAGGACCCAGAATTCTCACCACTTTCTATTTCCCCATTTCATTTCTGGTGTGAGGCAGTTTCTCCTTTATGATTCTCCAAACAAAGGAACTTACTATATACTTTCTTCTGGACATTCACTCATGTAAATGTGGATACAGAGTAATTTCTGGGGAGTTAATCTGAATTGACTCATATGTGATTAGCACTTCCTTGTTGATCAAGGTGACTATTGAACTCTTATCATTAGTGCAGAAAATCATTTTTAAATTTAATCTATGACAAGACTTCTAGCTACATTAAACTGAGCCATGTAGAGGTAAAGGTAATGTGAAATGCACTGTCAGTTACCATATTGATTCCAAGAATAGATTTTATTTTATTTATTCATTCAACAAATATTTATTGAGCATTTACTATGTGTCAGGTCCTGTTCTAGCTGTGGGAATACAGTAGTGGATATGATAGATTAAAAAATCATTCCTGGCTGGGCATGGTGGCTCACACCTGTAATCCCAGCACTTTGAGAGGCCAAGGTGGGCAGATCACGAGGTCAGGAGATTGAGACCATTCTGGCTAATACAGTGAAACTGTGTCTCTACTAAAAATACAAAAAATTAGCTGGGTGTGGTGTCGGGCACCTGTAGTCCCAGCTACTCGGGAGCCTGAGGCAGGAGAATGGCGTGAACCCGGGAGGTGGAGCTTGCAGTGAGCCAAGATCGCACCACTGCACTCCAGCCTGGGCAACAATGTGAGACTCCGTCACAAAAAAAAAAAAAGAAAAAAATCATTCCTGATGTTGTGGAGCTTATATTTTGGTGGAAGGAGACAGAAAACAAACTGGATGAATAAATGAAATATTTTGTATATTAGATGGTAGGAATAGTCCAGGAGAATGTTGAGCAGAAATATGGAATAGGGAGTGTAGTGGAGGATTTCAGTTTCAGATAGAGAGATGAGGGAAGACCTCCCTGGCATGTCATTGAGCAAAGACCTTGTTTGATATGATGTCGTAGGCTTGTATTCTCCCCCTCTTGATGATTCCTTGTTTGTCCCTTCCAAAGCTGTTATTTGATAAAAGTGGAAGGAATTCCTGGATAAAATTGTCCTCTGTTCAGTAGTCTGTGGGTAGCCCCAATTACTTGACAGAAGCTCCAAATAAGTTCTTACAAGAAAAAGTGGGGTTTTCAGGCTTAAGTTAAAACATGTAATTCTGCTTAAGACGAGGTCTCAAATAGCTAAGACCAAGTTCTAGAGTTAGTTATAATGGTTTATCTTTCCCAAAATACCCATACCACCAATTTAAAAGAAAACAATTTGAAACATTTTGTGTTATCCCTCTTCCATAAAATTGATTCTGCTCTTAGCAATTATCTGACATTAATTTATAGAAGTAATTTCATGTTCTATTTGTTTTCTCAAGATTATTGTCTGACATTTCCTTGTTTATCCATTTACTATTTGATTTTAACAAAAATTATAATGTTATTTTTATATTTAAAAATCTTTTGATTCTACTTTGATTTCCTTGACAAATCTCCAGTCAGGGGGATATCTCTGACATTATATGAATCATGTAGTTGCTGTAGTTGGGCTCTGTGTCCCTACCCAAATCTCATCTCCAATTGTAGTCCCCACATCTGGAGGGAAGGACCTGTAATCCCCACGTGTCAAGGGAGGGAGGTGATTGGCTCATGGAGGCAGTTTCTCCCATGCTGTTCTCATGGTAGTGAGTGAGTTCTCACAAGATCTGATGGTTTTATAAGCGTCTGGCATTTCCCGTGCATGCACTTCTCTCTCTTGCCTCCATGTGAAGAAGGTCCTTGCTTCCACTTCACCTTCTACCATGATTGTAAGTTTCCTGAGGCCTCCCCAGCCATGTGGAACTGTAAGTCCATTAAACCTCTTTTCTTTATCAATTACCCAGCCTCAGGTACGTCTTTATAGCAGTGTGAAAACAAACTAATACAGTAGTATATTATTTACTGCAGGGGATGAGGAGAAAGAGGGAGAAAGAATGGAGTAAGAGAAGAAGAAAAAGGGGTGAGAGAGGAAGAGCAAGAAGATAAAGAGCAAAAATATAAAAAAAAAAAACCAACATATTTTTAGTCTGCCATTTCTATTTAGCAATCTTATCTGGTTATCTTTTATTACCTGGGATTCTAAGGCAGAATCATTACAGACAGATTTTAAATTTAAAAATTTATTTTTCACATGTTGTTTGTATACCAATTTATTGTACTTGTTTCATGTAATGGCATTTGCCTTTAGCTTCTACAATCTTTGAGGTCTTTTAGTTTGAATAGAGTTTGATGTCTACTGCAATGTAACATGTACAACAAATTGTTAATATTTCTTGACCAATTCAAAACATGTATCAGGGATTATCGCAGCTATTTCATAGATCACCTTTCATTTCGTTCAAGCTATGGAGATGAAACTGGAGGTGCAAGGTTGGTGTGTGGCGATGGGTGTTGACAGTCAATTCTCCCAGATAATATAACAGGTGAGTTCTGATAGGCAATGATGCTGTCTTTCTCTTTCTTTTCCATTATGTATTTTCCTGTTGGCATTAATGATATTCCTCTTCTTCTACAGATTTATATATAAATATATATAACGTACATGTGAAAGACTATTATTGTAGGCATTGAGTTCAGAAAAGGTCTTGTCCTTAAGAGATTATAGTCTGGTGAGGGAAACAGATGTTTTCCTTCATAGTATGTATCACAGTTTCCAATTATTTATTTGCATGCTAACTTTCAATATTTGAATAAATTGTAAGAAAACAATATTATTAAGAGACTGCAGGGTTTTTTTATGAGCGTAGGGTACTGAATATACTGTGGGTGTCAGAGGAAGTCTCCTTGAGGAAACATGTTTGGACAGGAATAGTCAGATGAAGTGGGGAGGTTTGTGAGATGGAAAAAGTTCCAGGCTGAGGAAACAGCATATGTATGTGAAGGTCCAGTGGGGACAGAGATTTGAAGAGGTGAAAGTTATGCAAGAGGGAGAGGCATAATAAATGAGGCTTAAGAAGTATGCAGGGCCAGATTACATTATGAAGAGCTCTGTGGACCATATTAGTTATGACATGGAAGACTTTTAAGTGGAGTCAGAAACACAAGCAGATTTGAGCATTTGAAGCGTGCTCTCTTTGCCATGTGGAAAATGTTTAGGGAAAGATAAGGCTGACAGTGAAGGTATATGGTGATCCAGGAGAGACATAGTGGTGACCTAGACTAGACTGACACAGTTAGAGGAGGAAGGGATGTTCTCAAAAACAGTAAGGAGGTAGGTAGGATCTGCAGGACTTGTTTGCATTTGGAAGATGAGGGGAATGACAGTGAGGCATGATTCGTGCTTTCTGGCTTGGATGCCTGTGTGGGAGGTGGTTGTAATTTTAGAGAAAGAGAACACTGAGGAGGAACAGGCTTGGAAGGGAGAAGATGAATTCATCTGTGGACATGTTGAATTTGAAATACCCAGCAGGCAGTTGCATATATGTGTTTAAAGTTCAAGAAATAGGAATGGGCTGGAGGTTATGGTCAGTCCTCATCACTAAATAGAAGGATAATGGGGCAAAGAGAGATTCTAGGAACAAACCTTGACAAATACCAACAAAGAAGAAGTGACCAGAGAAGGAGCATTAAAAATAATAATAATAATAATGGTAAAAGCTAAAACATATCTGATACTTACTATGTGCCAGGCACTGTATTACATGTTTTTACATATATTAGATCATTTTAATATTCTTGAGAGGTTGGTCCCTGATTTTACAGATGAAAAATATGTGAGCCCCAGAAAGGTTAAGTAACTTTGAGACTGTCACCAACCAATATATGGTAGGGCTGATTTAAAACCAGGCATTCTAGCTTCAGAGATTGTGGGCTTTTTCTGTATATTGTACTGGAAACCATGGGAGTGCACTGTCCAGAAACTCTAGGAAGAGAGGGAGTTATAAGCCTTGTCATTGCTTAGAGGCCAAGGAAGGTTAAGGCTGAAAGTTGTCCCTTAGGTTTAGTGACATTTACCATTTATGAGAACATGTTTGCTGTCGTGACAGCCTGAGAAGGCAGACGGCAGTAGGCTGAGGACCTCCTGGGAGATGAGCATCAAGAAGACAGTAAGTGTAGATGACGCTGTGTAGAACTTTGTCTGGGAAGGTGAGGAGATAGGACTAGGAGAATTCTCAACTCCTCAGGACGGGAAAAATGTCACGGAAAGGATTTGATTTCGGGGCAGAGCAAAGAGGGGTTCTTTATGAGAGGAGTGAAATTGGTTTGATGCCTATCAGAACTCTCCTGTTATATTATCTGAGAGTATTGACTGACCCATTTATCTTATTCTAGCAATTATTTTCTAGATGAAAGCAGGTATGGCCTAACATATTTATAAAGTAATACTTGGTTGTACATTATAGAATTTGTTGGTTTTTTAAAAAATCTCTGCAGCTGGGTGCAGTGGCGTGTGCCTGTAGTCTCTGCTACTTGGAAGGCAGAAGTAAAAGGATCCATTGTGCCCAGGAGTTTGAGGGCAGCCTGTGTAAAAAAGCAAGATCCTGAAGATCCTGTCTCTAAAAATAAACAGAAACAAACAAACAAACAAAACTCCACAGCCATACCATAATTAGTTGACTACCATTACCTCTCAGTCACCAGTCTTATATTTGGATGCAAAACCTATGGCCAGAAACAAATAGATTTGTGACTTCTCTCTTGAGAATCTTGGGAACAAATACATTATAAATTTTAATCAGCCATAAATGGAGTGCTTTCACCCAGGACTTTTCCTTGTAATTTCAGTCAGGTTTAATTTTGACCGTAGGCTTTTGTCTAGGTTGGTTGGATCACCATCTCTGTTATAACTTCCAAATTATTAAAAAGCTCTTCTGAAAGATTTTGTGGAAGGTTACAGCATGAAATGGCCTTTTTCTCTGTGGGAAGGTAGGGCTCAGGAAAATGTGACAAATGTCACAGTGGAACTATGCTGTGTCAAACCACAAGTGGTGCCTCCATACAAAGGTGGACTGAAATGTATCCTCTAAAATTCTGTGTAATTCCATGGGTGATATTCTTTCCTTTTTCTATTACTGAGAGCTGAGGTTACTGAGAACACTTTTACATTGAATGTTAAAAAGTTGTGATTCTACACATTTTTTTCTTCCCAATCCTAAATCCACAGCATGTGTTTGATGAGATTTTAAAACTTTTTAGAATAATTAAAAAAAATAACTTCCCAATGAAGGAGAATGATTAAAAAATGATGCATTTAAATGTAAAGTTTCATTTAAGGTAAAGTGTTATTTAAAACAAGTTTATTTAAAGTTTTATTAAACTTATTTAAATGTAATATGCATTTAAATGTAATTTATTGTTTTAATATCTTAATTTTGTTGTACTTCTAGTTTGTGTGTGTTGAAACATTTGCAGTATATTTGCATATTATTTGAAGGAAAATGTGTACCATAAATGGAGCCTTGCTATTATGGCTAAATGCACATATTCATGAAAGAGTGTGAGATTATCTGCTAATCACTCCAGAATCCCACTTAGTCATTAAAAATGGAACGGGAATTAATGACAGAAAGATATAGTTAATGATTAAATGAAATTTAGTTACAAACACAGCAAAGGTATAAGCAAAAACAGCTAAAGCATCAATTTGGTACAGCTTTTTTTCCTTCGAAACAGGCCTTGTAGATAATTATACTTGTTGAATCATTGGTCACATTGTACATTTGTTCACATTACCTATAAAACATATTTCATGAAGTTAATTTCGTGATTGATTTATTACTTTTAATAAAAAGTGCTTGAGTCTGCCCCTGTTAAAATAATTCAGTGACTTTTTGCTTGAGGAAATTCATAGTGCATATTCTTTGTTGGATGAAAAACAGGGCAGGGACGCCAACTGAGAACATTTTTCTTTTCAGTTCGGGGACTGACTTTGAGAGAGAAGGAACACCTTGTGCTCTCGTGGTGCACCGCTCACATCCTAAGGTTAGCATCTTTTCTGAGAGAGATAAACAGACGTGGTTTTTCCAGTTTGGTCCTATTCTGACAAGACTCTGCTGTTGAATTTGTAGGCTGATGAAAGGGTGCAGAGGGAACTCTGTCATTATACTCATACTTGAACATGGCTATATATCATGTTTTGGAAATTTCCTGTATTCAAAGAAAATAACCAAGCTGGTCCTATGTTCTGTTTTGCCTGTGTGCCACTAAGTGAGAAAACGTATGTTCCTTTCCTGCTTCAGCTGTTGTTTACTTTGTACAGAATTTTCTACTCCTTTGAAAATGACCATTTTTTCTGACTCTTATGCTTTGGTGAGAGTCTGAGAAGGGCTTTGGCTTTAAGAACTTTCTTGGTGGTTTAAGTTAAGCTTGAGAGAGAAAGTCATTGTTCTTCTCACTGTCCTCATATTTCCCTTTTTAGCTTCCTTATAAAGACGGGTAGTTATGACCTGCACTCTAGCTCAGGTTATCCCAACAGCCTTGAGCTACTTGTCAACATTTATGTTTTCTCACTGATATTTTTATTTCAAATCATTATTCATTCAACAAATATTTATTATCTGTTACATGCTAGCTATTGTGCTATAATTCTAAGATGAAGACGAAAAGGATAAAGTATTTACACACAATCTTTTTGTATCCAGAAAGAACACCAACAAGTATGTTGAACACATTTTAATTAACTTAAGAATTTAAAAATAAATGTAAAACACGAATTCCCCATTATGACTATGTCAAATTAACCTATACTAATGAAAACGCCTTAGCAGTGGTCCCTTGTATTAATCAGTTCTCACGCTCCTATAAAGAACTGCCCAAGGCTGGATAATTTATAAAGGAAAGAGGTTTAATTGACTCACAGTTCCACATGGCTGAGGAGGCCTCAGTAGACTTACAATCGTGGCAGAAGGGGAAGCAAACACATCCTTCTTCCCATGATGGTAGGAAGGGGAAGTGCTGAGCAAAGAGGGAAAAGCCCCTTATAAAACCATCAGATCTCATGAGAACTCACTCACCATCATGAGAATAGCAGCATGGGGGTAACTGCCCCCATGATTCAATTACCTCCCACTGGGTCCCTCTCATGACATGTGGGGATTATGGGAAATACAATTCAAGATGAGATTTGGGTGGAGACACAGCCAAACCATATCATCCCTATAGTTTATCTTAGTCTGTACCAGAGCTTCCCTTAGGTGTGGGAGAGCAGAGAGGGCAACGTAATGACAAAGATAAAATTTGTGTTGAAAGCCTGCTGCTTGCATCTGCTTTGATTCACTTGGTAAATCCTATTAGGTTGAGAAGTTCATAAAACTAGCAGGCTTCTGAACTATTTATGAACTTGTACTTAGACACACAAAAAAATTGAAAATAAGCACTGTATAAATTAGTTCCAATAGACAGACATGATCATTCTGAACGGACACAGCACAATACACCTCTGTGTGACTTCTTACACATGCAGATTCTCATTTTCAGGGATGCAGACACACATGTACACACACTCACATACAGCCACACATTCCTGTGTATTCTCTTTGCTGGCCCACCAACTGAACTTTCCTGAATTAGGTACATAAAATTCTACTAAATTAAAAGTCTGGAGAATATATGCCTCTGCCCATCTTTATCCCAGTGAGATTTAACTATTATTGGCTTCATTGCTTGTGATATTTGTAACATTAGGTATAACTGCATTTGAAAATAATATAATAAGAGACTTTCTTAAGATATGATGGGTTTTCTCAAAAAGAGATACATTGACTAATTGATTTCATTTTTGGAAGGTAGAAATGAGGTTATCTGTGGAGACTAGAGGATAAGGTTATTCAGTAAGCCTAGAGGAAGAAAGGCAAATTGTAACTCTGGATCTCTGCATAGGTATATGGCAGATGGCACAGTGGAGAACAAGGTGATAAGAACAGGCAGAGGAAAGTCACACTGTCATAAGCCCCAAACTGGGATCTCTCATTGCTGCTGGCTTGGACCAAGCGCAAGACCTTGCCCTTAGTAAAAGGCTGCAGAGAGTAAAGGCGGCACATATCTTACTTCTTAAAACACAATGATGGTTGCTTCCTTAAATAAAATTGTAATGTAGCAACACAATTTAGTGTGTCTAGATTAAATGTAGTTTTAATCTCTGTAATAATAAAAATATAAAAAAAGGTAGAACCAAGTGATCAGTGAATTAAAAACCAATTAACCAGCTGACTGAGATGTGCTTAAATATATTTAACACATTCGTGGAGAAGGTTACCGTACCAATAGAGTTTACAACATTTCATAAACTTTAAATAAATAATGATGTTTGCCTTAGTCTATTTTGTGCTTCTATAACAGAATACCACAGACCAGATAACTTATAAAGCACAGAGGTTTATTTTCTCACAGTTCTGGAGGTGGGGAGGTCCAAGAACAAGGTACCAGCAGTTGAGGTCTAGTGAGGGCCTTCTTGCTGAGTCCTCACATAGAAGGTAGAAGGGTAAGCTAGCTGAATACTGTAGGAAGCCTCTTTTTTGTTTTTATTTTTATTTTACTTTAAGTTCCGGGATATGTGTGCTGAACGTGTAGGTTTGTTACATAGGTATACATGTGCCATGGTGGTTTGCTGCACCTATCAACCCATCATCTAGGTTTGAAGCCCCGTCGTGCGTTAGTATTTGTGTTAATGCTCTCCTTCCCTTGGTTCCCTTTGCTCTCCTCCCCCGACAGGCCCCATGTGTGATGTTCCCCTCCCTGTGTCCATGTATTCTCATTGTTCAGCTCCCACTTATGAGTGAGAACATGCGGTGTTTGGTTTTCTGTTCCTGTGTTAGTTTGCTGAGGATGATGGTTTCCAGCTTCATCCATGTCTCTGCAAAGGACATGAACTCATCCTTTTTTATGGCTGCATAGTATTCCATGGTGTATATGTGCCACATTTTCTTTGTCCAGTCTATCATTGATGGGCATTTAGGTTTGTTTCAAGTCTTTACTATTGTAAATAGTGCTGCAGTAAACATACATGTGCATGTGTCTTTATAGTAGAATGATTTATATTCCTTTGGATATATGCCCAGTAATTAGATTGCTGGGTCACATGGTATTTCTGGTTCTAGATCCTTGAGGAATCGCCACACTGTCTTCCACAATGGTTGAACTAATTTACATTCCCACCAACAGTGTAAAAGCATTCCTATTTCTCCACAGCCTCGCCAGCATCTATTGTTTCCTGACTTTTTAATAATCTACATTCTGACTGGCAAGAGATGGTATTTCATTATAGTTTTGATTTACATTTCTCTGATGGCCAGTGATGGTGAGCCTTTTTTCATGTTTGTTGGCTGCATAAATGTCTTCTTTTGAGAAGTGTCTGTTCGTATCCTTTGCCCATTTTTTGATGGGGTTGTTTGTTTCTTTCTTGTAAATTTGTTTAAGAAAACCCGTTTTATAAGGGCTGTAATCTCATTCATGAGGAAGGAGTCCCCATGGCCTACTCACTTCTGTAAGGCCTCACCTTTTATTACTATCACACTGGCAACACCTGAAGTTTGGAGAATGCATTCAAACCATAGCAAGATTTTATAACAAACTATTATTATTATTGAGCCAGAGTCTCACTCTGTCGTCCAGGCTGGTGTACGGTGGTGTGATCTTGGCTCACTGCAACCTCCACCTCCTGGGTTTAGGCAATTCTCCTGCCTCAGCCTCCCAAGTAGCTGGGATTACAGGTGCCCACCACCATGCCCAGCTAATTTTTATTTTTTTATTTTTTTTTAATTTTTAGTAGAGATGGGATTTCACAGGGTGGTTCAGGCTGGTCTCAAACTCCTGACCTCAGGTGATCTACCCGCCTTGGCCTCCCAAAGTGCTGGGATTATAGGCGTGAGCCACTACGCCACGCCCAATCACAAATAATATTTAGAATGTATAGTAGCACACTACTTAATTAAATAAGCATCATGTAGGATATTGAAATAATGTTGTCTTTCAAAGACCTGTGTTCGATACAAGAGTGAAAATTATAAATGTTTAAACATTTGCAAAAAATAAAGAAAAAAATAGCGCTGAAAGTAATTCAGGGGAAAGTGTCAGCTAGGACAAGACAGACATTTTACTGTGGCATGCTGGCTCTGACTGAAGAAAAAATTCATAGTTTTAAAAAAATGAGATAAAAGTGAGATAATTTTTTGGGGGGTGAGATAATCTGTGCTAAAAAAAATTAAAGGTATCCCTGTTTGGTAAACTTCACTTGGAATATTCAAAGTCTCCAAGATTTGTAAAATTTAATGAAGTATTTGACTTTAGGCTGGGGACAGTGGCTTATGCCTACAATCCTGGCACTTTGGGAGGGTAAGGCAGCGGGATTTCCTGGAGTTCGAGACCAGCATGGGCAATATAGTGAGTCCTGTCTCTATCAAAAAAAAAAAAAAAGTTAGCTGGGTGTGATGGCACATGCCTGTAGTCACAGCTACTCTGGAGGCTGATGTGGGAGGATTGCTTGAGCCTGGGAGGTCGAGGCTGCAGTGAGCCATGATCACACCACTGTACTCCAGTCTGGGCAACAGAACAAGGGGCAACAGAGCAAGATGGATTACCTACAAAAAAAATAAAAAGACTTACAGTCCTTGTATATTACATGCATTCCTACTGCATAGATACAAAGAGTTCTTAAAGTTGATTTAAGAATGCTGAAAGTAATATAACAAGGAACAAGACTGTTAAATACTTACACAGTATAGATTTAAAATCAAGTAATTGTGTGTATTTTCTGTACCACTGGACATATTTATACAATTGTTAGCATAAACTGTGTGCTCCATTTTTCATTAGCAATTTTATCTCCCTACTGAATGCTAGACTTTTAGTTCTGTTATTTGTTATAGCTTAATTTGTTTCCCAATAGTGAAAAGAGATATGGACTTGTAGATTTTCAGCTATTTCATCTTAAAAAGCTAATATATCCAGACTACATATGACTCCAAGGGTATATTACTTTAAAGGAATTTGGGCTATTACTCAGCAGTCTGTAAGACATTCTTTTTCAGCATTTAGGGGGAGTTGGGAGAAGCTATGGCAAACCATGTCACTATCAAATCTCCTCTACACCACTGCTGCCCTGGCTCAGTCCTTTACCATCTCTCAGGGAAGCCATTGCAATTCCTTCCCTATTGGGTCTCCCCACAGTGTGAGTCATCAGACACACTGAAATCAGAGCAAATTTTCTAGAATAGATTAGACCATGTCTCCTCCTTGCTTACATGCATCCAGTAGGTACTTCCGCAAAGCCGGCATTTTAAAGCACAGTAGTCAAGTCACATAGTCTTGCCAGGCTCATCTCCTGCCCCTGTGAACCCAAGACCCTGCTTATACCCCACACAGGCCATGTTCTTTCATGTATTTCCTTTTGACTGGAATGTTCTATACTTGTTAACCCCAGCCTCTAACTGGGTAAGGCACATACATTTTGCAATGTCGCTGCCTTTGTGAAGGTCTTCCTGGAGTTTTCCACACCCAACAAAAACATTGCTGTATTTTCTTGGTCCCAGTAGCTCTACAACATACCTTTATTATAGCCCTTAACATTTGGTAATTTTGAAATGTCTACTTCCCTTTGACTGAGAAGTTCTCAAGGGTAAGGCTGTTTTCTTCTTGCTGGTCCTCTGACGTGCTGCATGAACACAGTGAGTGCTCAGTGTAAGTTAGTTGACAAATGATTAAATTATGCTTAGAGTTTTTGCTTTATAAGCGTTTAAATATTATTTTCTTTGTGTATAATTTATCTTATTTGATACTAACAAATAGGTATTACTATTCTAAGTCATTTTAGCATTGTTTAAGGAAATAATTATGGTGACATGAATTAAGGGGTAATATTCTATTCCAAATTGTTTTTACTTAAGAACTGCTTTACATTGAAACTGCAACAAAAATAGGAATGTTCTAATGTAATTTTTATTTTAAAATTCAGATACAGTCATACCTTTTTGACATCTATTAATTCCTAGGTCTAAGCTCATGCATTTTTATAATAAACACTCATAAATAGGACTGTATTTAGTAACGTATTTGTTGATGATGTTAATTCACTAAATGAAATTTCAAAGGCAGTGTAGTATGGTGGTTAAGCAAACTGGCTTTAGAGCTAAACTGGGTTTAAATATTGACTCCACTAATTACTGGTTGAATAACTTTTGAAGGCTACTCTGCTTCAATTTCTTTTTCTTTTAAATGGAGATAATAGTAGTGACCTTCCTTATAGGATTGTTTTGTGAATTAATTACTTCATGTAAAAGTGCCTGGGCACCCAGTAAAGTCAGTAAGTACTAACTCTTATTATTATTGTTTCTATATTACTGTACTCTTTTCTTCCTCTGTGATCTGTGAAATCCTGGTTACTTAATTATTGGTGTAGAGTGCTTTATTTATTTATTTATTTATTTATTTTATTTTATTTTTTTGAGATGGAGTCTCACTCTGTCACGCAGGCTGGAGTGCAGTGGCGCAATCTCGGCTCACTGCAAGCTCCGCCTCCTGTGTTCACGCCTTTCTCCGGCCTCAGCCTCCCGAGTAGCTGGGACTACAGGCGCCGGCCTCCGTGCCCGGCTAATTTTTTGTATTTTTTTAAATGAGTATTTTCCAGTACAAGTTGCAGCTTTAGTTGGAAGCTCATAGGTATAGAAGAAGATTAAATTAAATATATAATGGAGAGAGAGTTGGAAATTAGAAACTAAATTGAAATCTCTATTTCCTTTGTGTAAAAGTCCTTGTCTGAAACAGTAGGCAATTTAGAAGTCAATATGCACAAAGTGCAATGGCTCAAGTCTGAGAGCTTGTTCAGACTGTAAACTAAAAGCAAAATATTGAAATGGACAAGTTTTGCTGTGAAGAGCAGGTTTTATAGACTACGTGTATATGTGTCTGTGTGTGTGTGTATAAAGATAGTATTTTAGAAGGTACCTAGATTGTAAGTAGAGGCAAGGAATTCATAGAATTCATAGTGAAGAATTCCTGGATAGAGAACTAAGAAATCAGGGGGAAACAAGTTCATTAATAATGCTCTTTATGGCCGGGCGCGGTGGCTCAAGCCTGTAATCCCAGCACTTTGGGAGGCCAAGACGGGCGGATCACGAGGTCAGGAGATCGAGACCATCCTGGTTAACACGGTGAAACCCCGTCTCTACTAAAAAATACAAAAAACTAGCCGGGCGAGGTGGTGGGCGCCTGTAGTCCCAGCTACTCGGGAGGCTGAGGCAGGAGAATGGCGTGAACCCGGGAGGCGGAGCTTGCAGTGAGCTGAGATCCGGCCACTGCACTCCAGCCTGGGTGACAGAGCGAGACTCTGTCTCAAAAAAAAAAAAAAAAAAAATAATAATAATAATGCTCTTTATGATAGAATTTATTCAATGGATTTTATGGATAATGTGAGTTTCTCATGATTATAGAGATAGAAGATATTCTTTTTGACATAATAATTTATCTGATTATTATGTGAGCAAAATGAACAGAAAATAATTTCTCAGAGGAAGGAGAGATGAGACTGAATGAATGATACGATTAATATTTTCTCAGCTCTAATCATACCTCTGCTTATCTGTCACTGTTTTTATTGGACACCTCCTTCTAGTAACTATCAAAAGTAGTATAAGGGACCTGAAAACAGATTACAGATCTTTTTTTTATTTTTTATTTCCTTTTGAGGTGGAGTTTCCCTTGCTCTTGTTGCCCAGGTTGGAGTGCAATGGTGCGATCTCGGCTTACTGCAACCTCCACCTCCTGGGTTCAAATGATTCTCCTGCCTCCGCCTCCCAAGTAGCTGGGACTACAGGCATGCGCCACCATGCCTGGCTAATTTTGTATTTTTTTTTTTTTTTTTTTAGTAGAGAGGGGGTTTCTCCAGGTTGGTCAGGCTGGTTTCGAACTCCTGACTGCAGGTGATCCACCTGCCATTGCCTCCCAAAGTGTTGGGATTACAGACGTGAGCCAGTGCGGCCGGCCTAAACTAGCTCTTATAATGTATAAAATGCCCTTCTCTTAAACTCTGATGTTGATGTTGCTTCTCTAAAACCTTTGCTGGGAACTTTCCACCTCAAAAAGAAGCTGTAGAGTTTTATTATACTGTTTAGATTTGGTTATTTCAGTTTTATTATACTATTTAGATTTGGTTAGTACCAGAGAATTATTAGTCTAATTCTGTATTCTAATGATGGCAAAGAAATAGTCCTGTGATACCCCACTTGAATTTCTTTTTTTTTTTAACTTATGAATTGTTTATTTCTGGAATTTTCCATTTAATATATATATTTTTTAATTTATTTATTATTATTGTACTTTAAGTTGTAGGGTACATGTGCATAACATGCAGGTTTGTTACATATGTATACTTGTGCCATGTTGGTGTGCTGCACCCATCAACTCATCATTTACATCAGGTATAACTCCCAATGCAATCCCTCCCCCCTCCCCCCTCCCCATGATAGGCCCCTGTGTGTGGTGTTCCCCTTCCTGAGTCCAAGTGATCTCATTGTTCAGTTCCCACCTATGAGTGAGAACATGCGGTGTTTGGTTTTCTGTTCTTGTGATAGTTTGCTAAGAATGATGGTTTCCAGCTGCATCCATGTCCCTACAAAGGATGCAAACTCATCCTTTTTGATGGCTGCATAGTATTCCATGGTGTATATGTGCCACATTTTCTTAATCCAATCTGTCACTGATGGACATTTGGGTTGATTCCAAGTCTTTGCTATAGTGAATAGTGCTGCAATAAACATACGTGTGCATGTGTCTTTATAGCAGCATAATTTATAATCCTTTGGGTATATACCCAGTAATGGGATGGCTGGGTCATATGGTACATCTAGTTCTAGATCCTTGAGGAATCGCCATACTGTTTTCCATAATGGTTGAACTAGTTTACAATCCCACCAACAGTGTAAAAGTGTTCCTATTTCTCCACATCCTCTCCAGCACCTGTTGTTTCCTGACTTTTTAATGATCGCCATTCTAACTGGTGTGAGATGGTATCTCATTGTGGTTTTGATTTGCATTTCTCTGATGGCCAGTGATGATGAGCATTTTTTCATGTGTCTGTTGGCTGTATGAATGTCTTCTTTTGAGAAATGTCTGTTCATATCCTTTGCCCACTTTTTGATGGGGTTGTTTGTTTTTTTCTTGTAAATTTGTTTGAGTTCTTTGTAGGTTCTGGATATTAGTCCTTTGTCAGATGAGTAGATGCAAAAATTTTCTCCCATTCTGTAGGTTGCCTGTTCACTCTGATGGTAGTTTCTTTTGCTGTGCAGAAGCTCTTTAATTTAATGAGATCCCATTTGTCAATTTTGGCTTTTGCTGCCGTTGCTTTTGGTGTTTTAGACATGAAGTCTTTGCCCATGCCTATGTCCTGAATGGTACTACCTAGGTTTTCCTCTAGGATTTTTATGGTATTAGGTCTAACATTTAAGTCTCTAATCCATCTTGAATTAATTTTCGTATAAGGAGTAAGGAAAGGATCCAGTTTCAGCTTTCTACTTATGGCTAGCCAATTTTCCCAGCACCATTTATTAAATAGGGAATCCTTTCCTCATTTCTTGTTTCTCTCAGGTTTGTCAAAGATCAGATGGCTGTAGATGTGTGGTATTATTTCTGAGGACTCTGTTCTGTTCCATTGGTCTATATCTCTGTTTTGGTACCAGTACCATGCTGTTTTGGTTACTGTAGCCTTGTAGTAGAGTTTGAAGTCAGGTAGCGTGATGCCTCCAGCTTTGTTCTTTTGACTTAGGATTGTCTTGGAGATGTGGGCTCTTTTTTGGTTCCATATGAACTTTAAAGCAATTTTTTCCAATTCTGTGAAGAAACTCATTGGTAGCTTGATGGGGATGGCATTGAATCTATAAATTACCTTGGGCAGTATGGCCATTTTCACGATATTGATTCTTCCTATCCATGAGCATGGTATGTTCTTCCATTTGTTTGTGTCCTCTTTGATTTCACTGAGCAGTGGTTTGTAGTTCTCCTTGAAGAGGTCCTTTACATCCCTTGTAAGTTGGATTCCTAGGTATTTTATTCTCTTTGAAGCAATTGTGAATGGAAGTTCATTCCTGATTTGGCTCTCTGTTTGTCTGTTACTGGTGTATAAGAATGCTTGTGATTTTTGCACATTAATTTTGTATCCTGAGACTTTGCTGAAGTTGCTTATCAGCTTAAGGAGATTTTGGGCTGAGACAATGGGGTTTTCTAAATATACAATCATGTCATCTGCAAACAGGGACAGTTTGACTTCTTCTTTTCGTAACTGAATACCCTTGATTTCTTTCTCTTGCCTAATTGCCCTAGCCAGAACTTCCAACACTATGTTGAATAGGAGTGTTGAGAGAGGGCATCCCTGTCTTGTGCCAGTTTTCAAAGGGAATTTTTCCAGTTTTTGCCCATTCAGTATGATATTGGCTGTGGGTTTGTCATAAATAGCTCTTATTATTTTGAGGTACGTTCCATCAATACCGAATTTATTGAGCGTTTTTAGCATGAAGGGCTGTTGAATTTTGTCAAAAGCCTTTTCTGCATCTATTGAGATAATCATGTGGTTCTTGTCTTTGGTTCTGTTTATATGCTGGATTATGTTCATTGATTTGCGAAAGTTGAACCAGCCTTGCATCCCAGGGATGAAGCCCACTTGATCATGGTGGATAAGCTTTTTGATGTGTTGCTGAATCCGGTTTGCCAGTATTTTATTGAGGATTTTTGCATCGATGTTCATCAGGGATATTGGTCTAAAATTCTCTTTTTTTGTTGTGTCTCTGCCACGCTTTGGTATCAGGATGATGTTGGCCTCATAAAATGAGTTAGGGAGGATTCCCTCTTTTTCTATTGATTGGAATAGTTTCAGAAGGAATGGTACCAACTCCTCCTTGTACCTCTGGTAGAATTCAGCTGTGAATCCATCTGGTCCTGGACTTTTTTTGGTTGGTAGGCTATTAATTATTGCCTCAATTTCAGAGCCTGCTATTGGTCTATTCAGGGATTCAACTTCTTCCTGGTTTAGTCTTGGAAGAGTGTAAGTGTCCAGAAATTATCCATTTCTTCTAGATTTTCCAGTTTATTTGCGTAGAGGTGTTTATAGTATTCTCTGATGGTAGTTTGTATTTCTGTGGGGTCGGTGGTGATATCCCCTTTATCATTTTTAATTGTGTCGATTTGATTCTTCTCTCTTTTCTTCTTTATTAGTCTTGCTAGTGGTCTGTCAATTTTGTTGATCTTTTCAAAAAACCAACTCCTGGATTCATTGATTTTTTGGAGAGTTTTTTGTGTCTCTATCTCCTTCAGTTCTGCTCTGATCTTAGTTATTTCTAGCCTTCTGCTAGCTTTCGAATGTGTTTGCTCTTGCTTCTCTAGTTCTTTTAATTGTGATGTTAGAGTGTCAATTTTACATCTTTCCTGCTTTCTCTTGTGGGCATTTAGTGCTATAAATTTCCCTCTACACACTGCTTTAAATGTGTCCCAGAGATTCTGGTATGTGGTATCTTTGTTTTCATTGGTTTCAAAGAACATCTTTATTTCTGCCTTCATTTCGTTATGTACCCAGTAGTCATTCAGGAGCAGGTTGTTCAGTTTCCATGTAGTTGAGCGGTTTTGATTGAGTTTCTTAGTCCTGAGTTCTAGTTTGATTGCACTGTGGTCTGAGAGACAGTTTGTTATAATTTCTGTTCTTGTACATTTGCTGAGGAGTGCTTTACTTCCAATTACGTGGTCGATTTTGGAGTAAGTACGATGTGGTCCTGAGAAGAATGTATATTCTGTTGATTTGGGGTGGAGAGTTCTATAGATGTCTATTAGGTCTGCTTGCTGCAGAGATGAGTTCAATTCCTGGATATCCTTGTTAACTTTCTGTCTCGTTGATCTGTCTAATGTTGACAGTGGAGTGTTGAAGTCTCCCATTATTATTGTATGGGAGTCTAAGTCTCTTTGTAAGTCTCTAAGGACTTGCTTTATGAATCTGGGTGCTCCTGTATTGGGTGCATATATATTTAGGATAGTTAGCTCTTCCTGTTGAATTGATCCCTTTACCATTATGTAATGGCCTTCTTTGTCTCTTTTGATCTTTGATGGTTTAAAGTCTGTTTTATCAGAGACTAGTATTGCAACCCCCACTTTTTTTTGTTCTCCATTTGCTTGGTAAATCTTCCTCCATCCCTTTATTTTGAGCCTATGTATGTCTCTGCATGTGAGATGGGTCTCCTGAATACAGCAGACTAATGGGTCTTGACTCTTTATCCAATTTGCCAGTCTGTGTCTTTTAATTGGAGCATTTAGTCCATTTACATTTAAGGTTAAGATTGTTATGTGTGAACTTGATCCTGCCATTATGATATTAACTGGTTATTTTGCTCGTTAGTTGATGCAGTTTCTTCCTAGCCTCGATGGTCTTTACATTTTGGCATGTTTTTGCAATGGCTGGTACCGGTTGTTCCTTTCCATGTTTAGTGCTTCCTTCAGGGTTTCTTGTAAGGCAGGCCTAGTGGTGACAAAATCTCTAAGCATTTGCTTATCTGTAAAGGATTTTATTTCCCCTTCACTTATGAAACTTAGTTTGGCTGGATATGAAATTCTGGGTTTAAAATTCTTTTCTTTAAGAATGTTGAATATTGGCCCCCACTCTCTTCTGGCTTGGAGAGTTTCTGCCAAGAGATCTGCTGTTAGTCTGATGGGCTTCCCTTTGTGGGTAACCCGACCTTTCTCTCTGGCTGCCCTTAAGATTTTTTCCTTCATTTCAACTTTGGTGAATCTGGCAATTATGTGTCTTGCAGTTGCTCTTCTCGAGGAGTATCTTTGTGGCGTTCTCTGTATTTCCTGGATTTGAATGTTGGCCTGCCCTACTAGGTTGGGGAAGTTCTCCTGGATGATATCCTGTAGAGTGTTTTCCAACTTGGTTCCATTTTCCCCCTCACTTTCAGGCACCCCAATGAGACGTAGATTTGGTCTTTTTACATAATCCCATACTTCTTGCAGGCTTTGTTCATTTCTTTTTGTTCTTTTTTCTTTTGGTTTCTCTTCTTGCTTCATTTCATTCATTTGATCCTCAATCGCTGATACTCTTTCTTCCAGTTGATCGAGTCGGTTACTGAAGCATGTGCATTTGTCACGTATTTCTCATGTCATGGTTTTCATCTCTTTCATTTCGTTTATGACCTTCTCTGCATTAATTACTCTAGCCATCAATTCTTCCACTTTTTTTTCAAGATTTTTAGTTTCTTTGCGCTGGGTACGTAATTCCTCCTTTAGCTCTGAGAAATTTGATGGGCTGAAGCCTTCTTCTCTCATCTCGTCAAAGTCATTCTCCGTCCAGCTTTGATCCGTTGCTGGCGATGAGCTGCGCTCCTTTGCCGGGGGAGATGCGCTCTTATTTTTGGAATTTCCAGCTTTTCTGCCCTGCTTTTTCCCCATCTTTGTGGTTTTATCTGCCTCTGGTCTTTGATGATGGTGACGTACTGATGGGGTTTTGGTGTAGGTGTCCTTCCTGTTTGATAGTTTTCCTTCTAACAGTCAGGACCCTCAGCTGTAGGTCTGTTGGAGATTGCTTGAGGTCCACTCCAGACCCTGTTTGCCTGGGTATCAGCAGCAGAGGCAGCAGAAGATAGAATATTTCTGAACAGCGAGTGTACCTGTCTGATTCTTGCTTTGGAAGCTTCCTCTCAGGGGTGTACTCCACCCTGTGAGGTGTGGGGTGTCAGACTGCCCCTAGTGGGGGATGTCTCCCAGTTAGGCTACTCAGGGGTCAGGGACCCACTTGAGCAGGGAGTCTGTCCCGTCTCAGATCTCAACCTCTGTGTTGGGAGATCCACTGCTCTCTTCAAAGCTGTCAGACAGAGTCGTTTGCGTCTGCAGAGGTTTCGGCTGTGTTTGTTATTGCCCTGTCCCCAGAGGTGGAGTCTACAGAGACAGGCAGGTTTCCTTGAGCTGCTGTGAGCTCCACCCAGTTCGAGCTTCCCAGCAGCTTTGTTTACCTACTTAAGCCTCAGCAATGGCGGGCGCCCCTCCCCCAGCCTCGCTGCTGCCTTGCCGGTAGATCACAGACTGCTGTGCTAGCAATGAGGGAGGCTCCGTGGGTGTGGGACCCTCCCGGCCAGGTGTGGGATATGATCTCCTGGTGTGCCTGTTTGCTTAAAGCGCAGTATTGGGGTGGGAGTTACCCGATTTTCCAGGTGTTGTGTGTCTCCGTTCCCCTGGCTAGGAAAAGGGATTCCCTTCCCCCTTGCGCTTCCCAGGTGAGGCAATGCCTCGCCCTGCTTCAGCTCTCGCTGGTCGGGCTGCAGCAGCTGACCAGCACCGATCGTCCGGCACTCCCCAGTGAGATGAACCCAGTACCTCAGTTGAAAATGCAGAAATCACCGGTCTTCTGTGTCGCTCGCGCTGGGAGTTGGAGACTGGAGCTGTTCCTATTCGGCCATCTTGCTCCGCCCCCTGAATTTCTTATAAGTAGATTTTTTCTCTTTAGATTAAAATATTATTTTCACACAAATTTTCTCAATGTATGTTTTCTTTAGCGGTTCAACTCTTAATTATTCTGAAATTAACTTTTGAGTTTTGTGCCTAATAAGTAATATACTGTTGAATAAAATAGCAAAATAATTATCAATCATGCTATTATTATATTGAATCTTCTTTCTCAGCACTAAAGTCACAGAGACTATGACTGGGAACTTTGTATATCTTGAGTTTAATTCTTTTCTAATTACAGTCATCTCTGGAATTTCCAGGTTTTAGATAGACTGCTGTAGGAGTGATTATGATTTTGAATCTGATAGACCTGGTTTAAACATTGATTCTGACACTAGCTTTTTGTATGATCTTGAACGGGTTAGTTCTTTAAGATGCTCAACATGATTTGGTGAGGTTTAAATGTGATTACCTACATAAAATACTTAGCTCAATGCCTGGCACAGATTGGCAAACACCATTTCTAATTAATGTAAGATCTGTGCCTTGCCTTACCTGCCATGAATTAACAATAGAAATAAAATGTGACCACATTTGGAGACTTCGAGATGACATAGATCTTGCTTCAAAGGGACTATAAGGAAGAGAGCAAAGAAAATGCTTACCTTTCATTACCAGCACTTCCTTTCCAGCATGTGTGAATGTGTGATGATAAATGCTAATTTTTATTTATTTTTGAGACGGAGGCGCCCTCTGTCACCCAGGCACCCAGGCTGGAGTGCAGTGGAGCAACCTCGGCTCACTGCAACCTCTGCCTCCCAGGTTCAAGTGATTCTCCTGCCTCAGCTCCAGAGTAGCTAGGACTATAGGCGCATGCCACCACACCCAGCTAATTTTTGTATTTTTAGTAGAGATGGGATTTCACTATGTTGGCCAGGCTGGCCTTGAACTTCTGACCTCAGGTGATCCCCCCGCCTTGACTTCCCAAAGTCCTGGGATTATAAGCGTGAATCTCTGCACCCGGCCTAATGCTAATTTTTAAAATGGATGATTTTCTTCCCTGAGATCTGAAAAATAATACTTTTCTATTTCCTGGCATAAATATTTCAAATAATGGAATGACTTTGATGAGCATATAAGCCACATTTATTAGCTTTAAAAACCCCAGGAAAGAGAATGGGGTTTCCATGGGCCCAAGGGCAGGTCAGTAATAAGATGCAGTAGTAGCATGGGAGATAATCCTTGCTTGGTAAAAAACCATCTGAAACAAATAGCAAACCTCTGCTATTGCTGCCAAGTCTCAGAACTGGGCACTTAGTCATATAAACAAATGTAGAATTGAAATTGAATTTGGCCACAGGAGTGCCTCCAAGTTACTGTTGCTTCTTTCTTTTTGAGTTCTTCAAAGAGGTCAGACTTGAGAAGGATCTTAGACGTTTTAATAGGCATCCTTTAGGTTGGGCTGCTTCCTCCTCACCAGTTAATTTATGTTAGATGTTCGTAACTGCACATCTCCTTTTTTTGTGCTGCCTTATTCTCTGAGTTCTATAAATAGAATCTCTGCAGAATGTATGCTAGCTGACTAGATTGTGTTCTAAAATGTTTCACGTGTAAGGGATGTAGTCTCCTGTGAAGTGAGAAGCTGATGCAGAGAAGAAATGCCAAGGACAAACAAATACAAATTTTTCTGCTGTTTTTCTGATTTGTAAACAATGTTGTCAGAAGTTGTTCCTTAAATAATTTCTCATGACTCGAAACATGCTACTGTGCTGCTTAAACATGGACATTAATTTGGGGCTATATTTTAGTTATGAATTAAGACATGATTTTATGGAATTAGGAATATTTGATTACAGTGGCATTTAAAATTAATCTGATTTTATTTTATAGAACTCAATTTTTCTATTTAAAAAGGAGATATAGGTTGGGTGTGGCAGCTTATTCTTGTAACCCCAGCACTTTGGGAGGCTGAGGAGAGAAGATTGCTTGAGGCCAAGAGTGTGAGACCAGCCTGGGCAACATAGTGACATCCTGTCTCTGTTTAAAAAAAAAAAATTAAAAAATATAAAAGGAGGTATGTTACAAATGAGAGCAGTATATATCTGTCTTGGAGTTACAAAACAGGTTTACAATTTATTTAGGATATTTAGTAGACCCACTCATATAGATTTGTTATTATCCAAAGTTCTAAGTCACTGATACCATTCTTTTTCATAAAAAGTGTAGATATTCTATTTGATTTGGTTATTAGAGTATTTGAGAACCTGGAATAGAAATAAGTCTCACTGCTAAAAATGTGAATCAAGTTCTATCACTGCAGGCTCTCATGAAGGTTTTGAACTATGGTAGACTGTAGTTGCAATTACATCCCAACAATCTAGGTGCAGTGGAACCTTCTCTCTTTGGTCTCGTAATTTCTGAACTATAGATTGGGAGATATATTTTCAAATTAAAGGCTATGTTAACTGGAAAAACCTAAGATATCTAGTCTGATCGCTGCAGTTAAAAATCACAGATTGGATGAGTTAGCTGGCTTGTCTAAGGTCATACAGCAACTTAGTAACAGAGCTAGACTCCAGGTTTCATGCCTGCAAATACCCCATTGCTCTTAAAGTTTGACTACTTCTCATTACTTTCAAGAGCTTTCTCTAATGAGGCAACGTTTTGAAACATCTGAGTCTGCAACAGAGACTGAGAAGGACTTGGGTGTAAGTAGTGTATTTTGGAAGTCACTTCAGAGGGGCTGGAGTGAAGAGGAGAGTGGAAAGTGAGATAGAGGAAGATGTTTCTGCCTTGGGCAGTAGGGCTTGATTGATCAAGACT
Organism: Macaca mulatta; assembly: GCF_049350105.2. Classification (NCBI taxonomy): domain Eukaryota; kingdom Metazoa; phylum Chordata; class Mammalia; order Primates; family Cercopithecidae; genus Macaca; species Macaca mulatta. Next base: position 95,630,226 of record NC_133410.1, on the reverse strand, counting down.
TCCTGAAGGCAAATTAGGTATCCCAGGATTGTCTCTATAAGGACTTGAGGCAGAAGCACTTGGGAGCATTAGCTGCCATCCCTCATTGATTGAATATTGCCCCTGGGGATATTAACTCTTCTAGTACTTCAGAACGGGCTTGTTTAAGGGCTGAGCAGGTTTAGTTGGAGTTGAGAAGGCCCCAGCCATAAAGAAGAAAGAGGTATAGTGCCTCCTGGAGTCAGGATGCTGCCAAAAGAAGTCATGTCTGAGCTTATTTGGAACTGTCCACTGCAGCTGAGGCTGAAAATCAGAGAGGAGTGAAAGGAAGTGGCTAAGGGCACCAATAGGGGCTGACTTTCTCATGATAGCGTGTGGTTGCACTGCTTCAAATTTTTACCATGGAATGACTTAGGAAGTTCCATCCCTTATTCAAGAGTATTTATTCTGGTTATTTTGCGTGAATTTTCTGAAATGGAGAAATACATGTCTCCATCCTCGCTAGGTGAGGAATGTTTTCAGTCTTTGGACTCTGAAATGAATTTTCAGCAGTCTTTCTCTCTAATTCCTGTTCTATTCTTCTTAACTTCTGGTCCTGGCATGGCTTCTCCCTTTACCCTTCTCAGTTAATTTGCCCGCCTACTTCCCATATTCTCTTGCATTCCCTAGTTCTCACCTCCTGGGTCCCCCTCACTTGTCTTCTTTTATCAATAGATTTTCCATTCTGCAGCCAAAGTTTTACTCACCCTGTTTCTGTGGAAGTGATGTATTGAAATGCTATTCTAGTCTTCTGAAACCTTGAACTGAAGAATGAGTGTTGGTCCCTTCTTCTATTTAACTTCTTGAGATACCCTCCAACAAAGAGGTTCAGTAAATGTAGATGTTCCGCCTTTCCACTTAGAGTTGGAAGGGACTTTAGAGATAATCTAGCCTGTCCCACTTTAACTTTCAAGTGAAGAAGTGCTATGGAGAGAGGTTATGCAACCTGCTCAGGTCCTGCAATTAGTAATGGCAGGGCTGTGACGAATATACTTAGGGATATTTCCAATGTATCATACTGCCAGCCTAATATAAATTATTAATTTATGTAAACATCTGTAAATTGCAAACTTCTGGTGGCTGGAGGCTAGATCTATTTTCTTGATTTATGTAAGTGCTACCATAGGCACAGTAATAGATATAATAACTGTCAGACAAGATCAGAGAAACTCTTCAAGTGATGCAAGGAAATGGGGGACAAAATCTTTCTGTCATCTCTTCTTCTTTTTCCACTTTGTGACTTTGGGCAGATTATTTCTCCTTATTATCTTGTTTAGCTTTCTCAGTGGGGCTTCTTATGGATGACTGAAGTGTTTAAATCTATAGATACTCTAAGATGCATGGGGCAATACAGCCTAAAATCTGCCAATATTTTATAATTTTGAACTTTCTCTAGATTTTTTTTAGTTTTGTTATGAGTGGATTTCTCCAAATACCCCAAATTATGATACTCCTTTAAAAAATGTAGGCAACAAAAGCTCAGTATATTTATTTTAGAATATTGTTTATTCTCCAGTGGTTACTGCTATTTTGAATTCTACGTAAAATCAACCCTGAATAGGTTAGCTGCTATATAAAATGGAATACTGTCCCCTCAAAATTTATGTCCACGAGAAAACTATGGATGTGATTTTAATTTTATTTTGGAGAGATGGTCTTTGGAGATGTAATCAGGTTAAGATGAGGCCCTACTGGATTTGAGAGGGCCCCTAAATCCAATATAATTGGTGTCCTTATGAAAAGAGGGAAATTTGGACACAGAGACAAAGACACATTGGGAGAAGGCAATGGGGAGACAGAGGCAGAGACTGGAGTGGTCCAGCTACAAGGCAGAGAACTCCAAGGACTGCTGGAAACCACAAGAAGCAAGAAGAAGCAAGAAATGGAGCTCTTCTAGACCCTTCAGAGAGAGCATGGTCCTGCCAATAGCCTGATTTCTGACTTATAGCCTCCAGGACTGTGAGAGAATAAATGTCCATTGTTTCACAGCAAGCTTGCAGTACTTTGTTATGGCAGCCCTCAGAAACTAATAGAGATGCTAAAATAGCATGGCAAATAATTTCCAGGATTATTTATGGCATCCTTATCCATCCTGGAAGAGGTATGAGGTCAAGCAGTTAAGACTATTTCTTGAGTATTTAGCACCTGCTTAGTAAAATGTTAGAATTAATATGTTAGAATTAGTAATGTGTTAGAATGTAGATAGTGTGAGAGAAGGAAAAGACAGAGTTTGAACTCTAAAGGAATTTATAGTAGATTTGGGTATATAAATACTATAAAACAGAAAGCATAATCAATAGATAATATGGCACTGTACTGATTAGAAGACAGTAGTATTTCAAAGAAAGAAGACTTCATTGTGAGCTTCAAAGAAATCTTCCTAGATATACAGTATTTAAGTCTGGCCCTGAGAGGTGGGCAGGACAAAGGAGGGCGGAGTAATGGGCATCTTCCAGGGAGGGAGAAGAACCTGAACGAAAGTACAAATGTGAGAAGGAACCTCAGATGCATGGGAGGCTGATCTAATTGGAGTTTTTATGATTGAGATTAGGAGGGAGATTCTAATAGAAAAGGAAAACCGTAATAGCCCAGATTCATAGTGGTACCCCAGAGAACATGTGACAAAATGTGGTTTTGGAATACAACTTTGTCAGAGAATGCAGCAAACTGGGTGGTGGGGATGGGCACACCTCTTGGAGGGACAAACCTCTTTTGGATGTGCCAATGCCCTACTGTGTGATTTTGGGCAGATTATTTCTCCTTTATGGACTAGATAGAGATTGCAAACTGATTTACTTTGGGATGAGTCCATGTTTAATAAGGCTTGCACATGGTTCAACAAATTTAAGTATTAATTAGAAGCTTTTTAAAATCCAGTGTTAAAAAATTCCTTCTCATGAAAAATGATAAAATCTGAAGCAGAAGGTGGGCATTTCTACTATGGCAACAACTGACTGCGGCTAATGCTGTTAGGATGGCTCGTGTTTTGTAGGTTGCCAGGATTCAGCTCAGCTTCCTCATGCATCTACGATACCTGTGTAGTCCCTGTGGGCACTTGAATTTGCAGCCCCTGGACCAATCTCTGTCTGCCACGACTGCTTTCTTAGTCAATGACCATTTTCTTTCCTGAGATGAAAATCATATCACCTTATAAATTATTGTTCATCTTAATAAAAGTGAAATGCTTTGCTTTTCTGTCTTATTTCGACCAATGAGAAATAATTGCAAATTCACCTGTACATTAAATACGTAGTGTTTTTCTGTGCATATGTATATGCATGTGTGACAGGGAGTCAGAGACATACATTGAAATTGTATTTTATTGAATTTACTGTGAGATATCCCTGGAAAGGATAATTTGTACATAGATATTATTAGTCATATGACCAATTCAGATTTATGTTTATATGTCAATACTCTCTCTCTTTCCTTAAGAAAAAGTTGGTTTTAAGTTGTTTGGTCCATTTTGCTTTAGAATGAAAAAAATATATATAAATGCTAGGCTTTAACTCACTGCAATGTTTTTTCAGATGTGAATATTATTTTTGGTGTATGCAGTAAGTCATGTATTGCTAAGTATTTGCTATGCTAATATACTTCCCTTTGTTATCGCTTTTTCTTTGTTGTATGGTGTAGTGTTTGATATGATTTGCATCAATTCTGGAGGAATGAAAATTTCAGTATAACATCAGCATTAGGGAGTAGCACCAATGTTTGTTAAAGAGGCATTTCTAGTGAGGATACCACTTTAGCAGTGATGTCCTTTCAAAAAAAATTTATAGACAAATCCCATTTAAGAGTAGGTATAGAGACTTACTTGCACAGAAGAAAAGAGTCTTAAGTATATAACCTTTTACTGCTTTCGGGGAAGAAAGTAATACTTTATTTTGTATTTCTATATATGTCTCAGAAGTATTAAATACTTTTTCAATAAGTCTACTTGAAGAAAAGTTAATATAATCTACATTTGAAGTTGAGTGACTTCTGTATACATCATTTTTCATGTTGATATGTCTGTGTCAGCATTAAAAATGTACTACTTTGCCAAGGTTATATAATTTTGGTTATTTGAATTAGAAAACAATCATGTACATACACATAAATAAAATTAACAGGCAAAAACTATTATGGTACTATATTCTTGAGGGTAATTTGACAATATACTACATCTTAAGTCCTCTAGAAAATGTTTACATTGTTGGGTTTAGTATTTTCATTTCTGAAATGCATTTAAATATTTTTTAATTTTTTAATTTTTTTGTAGGTACATAGTAGGTGTATATATTTATGGGGTGCCTGAGATATTTTGATACAGGCATGTAATGCATAATAATCACATCATGGAAAATGGGGCATCCATCTACTGAAGCATTTATTCTTTGTGTTACAAACAATCCAATAACTCTTTTAGTTATTTTAAAATGTACAATTAAATTATTATTGACTATAGTCAGCCTGCTGTGCTTTCAAATGCTAGGTCTTATTCATTCTTTTCTAACTAATTTTTGTACCTATTACATTAACCACTCCCCCCATGCCCCCCACCCCCTACTACACCTTCCACCCTCTGGTAACCATCCTTCTACTCTTATCTCCATGAGTTCAATTGTTTTGATTTTTAGATCCCATAAATAAATAAGAACATGTGATGTTTGTCTTTCTGTGCCTGACTTATTTCACATAACATAATGACCTCCAGTTCTATCCTCTCAAATGCATTTTATGTGTGTCATCAAAGACTATGTAGGGATATTCATCTACTGTAATGTATAATAGCAAAATATATAAGCATTAGAATTTTTAAAAAGTATTTTAAACATTAAAAACATTTAAAATGTTCATTAATAAGGGATAGGTTAAAAATAATTCTATGTGTTGGAATACTTTGTAGACATTAAAACATAGAAAATTTTATGACACAAAGCTTTCATTTTAAGAGGAAAGAAATAGAAGATTGGGTGTGTAATATGGTCTTAAATTTGTTACGCATATCAATATATTCCCTTATCACTCTAGATGGTATTATGGTTGATTTTTTTTAATGTTGTATATCTAAGTATTTTCCTTGCATATATTCTCTTTGTAATCAGAAAACAACAACTTCTATTTCTATTGAGTTATATGCAGTAAGGTCATGTATCTTAAATGTACAGTGTGATAAATTTTCACACATTTATATACCTATTGGATTAGTCCATTTTCATGCTGCTGATAAAGACATACCCAAGACTGGGAAGAAAAAGAGGTTTAATTGGACCTAAAGCTCCACATGGCTGGGGAGGGCTCAGAATCATGGTGGGAGGTGAAAGGCACTTCTTACATGGCAGCAGCAAGAGAAAATGAAGAAGATGCAAAAGCGGAAATCTCTAATGAAACCATCAGATCTTGTGAGACTTATTCACTAGCATGAGAACAGTATGGGAAAAACTGCCCCCATGATTCAAATTATCTCCCAGCGGGTCCCTCCCACAACACGTGGGAATTATGGGAGTACAATTCAATATGAGATTTTGGTGGGGACACAGAGAGAAACCATATCATCTATCTATCCACCAAATGGTCAAGATCTAGAATATTTCCAGGAGCCTGGAAGGCTCCTTTGGGCTTCCGTCCAGTCAATACCTTCCAAAGGCAATGGCTCTTCTGACGTCTGTCATTCTAAGTTAGTTTTGCCTATTCTGAACTTGATATAAATGGCATTATATAGTAAATACTGTTTTTGTTTCTGCTTTTCACTCAGCATTATGTCTGTAAAGTCCATCCATGCTGTTTTTTGTGGCTGTAGTCTGATCTTTTGCATTGCTTGTAGGATTCCTTGTATGAATATATCCAAATATATTTTGTCATCTCTACTGTTGATAAACATATGTGTTGCTTCTAGTTTTGGCTCTTTTGAACATTCTTGCACTTGACTTTTGGTGAACATATGTACTTGTGTATACATCTGGGATGGAAGTGCTAGATCATTGGATCCCTGTATGTTTAGCTTTGGAAGATACTGCTATACAGTGTTCCAAAGTTATTGTGACAATTTGTATTCCTACCGGAAATGTTTCTGAGTTCAGTTGCTGCAGTTGCTACTTGGTATTATTGTCAGTTTTAGAAATGTTAGTTGTTATTCTGGTTGTATAGATATCTTATTGTGGTCTTAAACTGAATTTTCCTAATGACAAACAATGTTGAGAATATTTTAATCTGCTTTTTGGCCACTTGGATGTCTTCTTTTGTGAAGTGCTTATTCTACTATCTTGCCCACTTTTAAAAAACTGAGTTGTTTTTTCTTCCTGATATTATAGTTCTTTATAAGTCCTCTGTTGAATAGGTAGATTTCAACATCTTTCCATGTCTGGTCTTTATACTTTCTTAACAGAGGCTTTTGACCAGCAAGAGATTTTTAATTTTAATGAGGCTCAATATATCAACCTTTTATTTTTTGGTTATTGCTTTTTTGTGTGTTCTTTTGAAGAAATATTTGCCTATCTCAAAGACATAATTCCCTTATTTATTTTCTAGATGCTTTTTAAGCATTTGCACTTGGGTCTGTGATCCATTATGTGTGGTGTCAAAGGAAAGATTAGAGTTCATATTATTTTGTTTTTCAAATGCAGATTCAATGGACGCAGAACCGTCACATTCCTCACTACACTGCAGTGGCATCTTTGCCATCAATCAATTGAAAAAAGTATATCTATCTATCTATCTATCTATCTATCTATCTATCTATCTATGCAAGTGTATATATATGTATTCATGTATTTATACATATGTATGTATATGCCTACATATTTATGTTCATGTATGTATATGCCTACATATTTATCCATATGTGCATACACATATATATACTTGCAAAAATAAAATAAAGAATTTATGCTCATAAACTTAGAATACCAGCTTAAATAATATCAACGCCAGAAGTACACATAGCTTTGTGTTCCTTACACTGATGCCAGGAAATTGCTCTAAAATTGAACATAGACAACCCAATACTATTTCTCCACTATTAAGTTTTTAAGTATAAGACTGACAAATCAATTTTCTGTCTGATGCTGGATTCTTCTGATTACAAAACACTTCTAGTGGAGTTCCCTGAATTCCAGCTAAGACACGAACCACTGTAACCTGAATTTGGGAAATGATCTCTGTTAGATATCACTTAATATCCTACAGTCCCTCTTTACATTGTTTCACCTAAATCATTAACTCTGAGAGAATTGTAGTGAGTTGGACTATGTGAAAAACCTTAAATTTATTGTGAGTTTGAATTCTAATTTTCAGATAGTATTTCAGATACAATGTAATACACTTGCTATTCACCTTTCAACCAGAAGTCCAGCAAGTTTCAGAAATATTTCCAATAAGTTGCTTTGTATGTATGGTGAATAAGGAGCAGTTGGAAGGACACTATGAGTATTTTCGTATGTGGAATTTAGTCATCATAGTAAGTGCCTTTTTGGATCCCACACACCATATTCTAATTTTTGTTACATGTGACTAGTTTCCACATACGAAAATACTCAACTAGTCACATGTAACAAAAATTAGAATATGGTGTGTGGGATCCAAAAAGGCACTTACTATGATGACTAAATAGAATTGCTAGTGATGTCCATGTTAGTTTAATATAAAGAACAGCATTTAAAACCATTAGTTCTGTCCAAAAATAGAAGAAATTGTTTCATGTGGTCACAAGCTGCTTGTCACTAGAAGTGTTTAAGCTGGATAACCAGCGTCAGCATGAAAGAAGGATGCCTCAGTTAGATTGAACAATGGTCTCAAACTTCCAATTCTATGTCCATATATATTTATTAGTACAGAATGCACATAGTACTGACTTGTGAGTTTATTAGTTTTGTCATTGTTAATTCCAGAAGAAATCATGGTCAGATAGCATAAGGATGTATACAAAATAATATTTTTTTGAGTCTGCCCCATTTTGGGATGCTTTCCCTTTCTTGGCTATTTTGATTATTTTACAAAATAATAAAACAGAAGGTGTAGAAGAACAAGAGATAGAGTCTGATAAAAGGATTGATATTTCTTTTTGTTTCTTATGAAATACAGTGATTTTAACACCCAGACAGTATCTTCACAGTTCCTACCTTTTGCCTGAAAGTGGAATTCTTCAGTAGTCCCCAAGGGTTCTGGATCCTGGGACCAGTGTGACTCTCTTTTTAGAGAGGCATGTGACAGAGGGCTTGCCTTTGACATAACCAAATCTCTGTAACCAGAAGCAGGCAACACACCTAGGAATAAAGAGTCTCACCATTTCTACCATCATACTTGGGGTAGAAACTACTAAATACGTAGACCATTTCTGCAAAGAGAGAGTTAGAAGTTGTCATCATTTGCTGACAAAATGTAATTAAATGCAGTTACAGTCCTTTAAAGTCTTATTTGCTCTCCACAAGATAATAAAAATTATTTTTCTTAGTGACAATGTTGAAGGTAGAGGTCCTCAAATTCCAAACAAGAACTATCCTAAAGGTATCCTATAATGTAAGATCAGTGCCATTAAGAATTATACAGTCATGATGGAAAAACTGAGAATCATAGAAGAGGTAAAGATTTACCTTGGATTATCTCTAAAACTAATGAATAATAAGACGAGAGCCTAGGATTTGTGGTTTATAACTTTCTCCTCAATATTTTATCTTTTAAGCTTCTTTGTTAATGTTGAGTCATTTTTGTTGATATTAATACATTTATGCTATCCAAGCAGTATGTGTTACATTTGTTTGCATATTAGCTTAGATGTTTGTTTTTCAGGACAAATATGCACAGCCCACATGGTTAACTCTGTTGTGTGTGTGTGGGTGTTGGGGGGGGTGTGTGTGTAACTTAAAACTGTGTAATCATATAGTGCTTGGGATTTGGTGTCTTCATATTGTATACCTGTGGGTCTGACTTTGACCTTGGACTCTTACAGGAAACTTATATAATGGCCCATCTTAAAAGTAATGTTCTAGTGTTCTGACCTATGCCACAGTAGGAGATGTGGAGTAAATAATTAAAATTGCCATCATGAAAAACATTCCACAGCAAGAAAGGAATAAAGAATCTTCCTTGAGAAGAAAAACCACTAAATCACACCGTAAGAAATTAGGAAAAAAATAACAGAGAGCAAGCCATCATAAATAGTGTCTCAAGGAAATGAACTATATATTAAAAATAAGACTCAAGTTTAGGCATGTAAAGCATTTCAATAGGTTTCAAGGCTGCCAGCAATTTTAGAATCAACTTCTCCCTTGATATTATATACTGGTATTTTCACAATAGTAATATCATATTTATGTTGCTTATAAGAAAGTTACTGGTGGTAAAGCCAATGTACTATGCACATTGATCAGAAACCTTCACATTTCATCAAGTCATTCAGTTGTATATTACTTGGTATAAAAATGGATGACCCATATTCAAGAAATATATTCTCTGTATTTTCGAATAAAAGCCAAAATAGAGGGCATTGCAAATTCGCTTAGAATGATGTTACTAACATATGACTTGTGAACCCAGAAAATCGGAGATAGGTCTCAGTTAATTTAGAAAGTTTATTTTGCCAAGGTTTAGGATGGGCCTGTGACACAGCCTCAGGAAATCCCGACATGTGCCCAAGGTGGTCGGGGCACAGCTTGGTTCTATACATTTTAGGGAGACATGAGATGTGAATCAGTACATGTAAGAAGTACTTTGGTTCCGTCTGGAAAGGTGGGACATCCTGAAGCAAGGCAGGAAGACTAGAAGAGGGGGAGGAGCTTCCAGGTCACAGATAGGTGAGACATAAATGTTGCATTATTTTGAGTTTCTGATTAGCCTTTCCAAAGGAGGCAATTAGATAAAGCATGTATCTCAGTGAGCAGAGGGATAACTTTGAATAGAATGGGAGACAGGTTTGCCTTAAGCAGTTTCCAGCTTGAGTTTTCCCTAGTGATTTTGGGGGCCGGAGATATTTTCCTTTCACAGGCTCAAACAGTTCAAAGGATAGTGGTGCAGTGCTTAATCTTTAGGCCTGGATGTGGCCTGGCACATACTGTTGCAAGCTTAAGTTGCATTATTAAGCACTTGCTACATGCCGGGCACTGCTTTAACTTCTTGCCATGTCTTAACTCTGATTCTTCTTGACGGTTCAATGGAGAATATCCCTTTATTATGTCCATTTTGTGAAATTGTCACTGAGGAAGAGGGAGGTCAGTAACTTGCCCAAGATCGCACACCTTGGTAGCAGTGCTGGAATTGAACTGAGACTATTTGGCTCTGGGGGCATACTTTTAACCACCACAAATGATTTCTAGGTTATAGCCAGAAATGGAAAAAGCCCCAGTTGTTGATTTTCTGATTACTTCAGTATTGCTGGAAGCATCTCCTTAATGCAATTACGGTGTAGACTGTTGAATGCAGGCTGCAGGAGGCTGAAGGCAATGTAGCCCTTGGTCTTTAGTTCCTGAGCATATGCCTCCTTCCTTTATTATATTGATGCAGTGCTTGTGCACAGAGGGGTCAAGAAGACCTGCATGCCAGAGTTCATCTGTTCTGTGTATCTGACCATGGTTTGCCTGCCCCAGCAATGGAGAGGTGGAGATATTCACACTGAGCAGCATCAGTGGGGAATGTGGGACTGCATTACAGCCTCAATTATTTTTTATGTCACTTATATAGTATGCAGTAGAGCTTTTAAATAAGGAGGCAAGTTACAAAATAAATAACAAAAAAACCAAAACAGGGGCCAGATGTCAGTGCCAGCAAAGAATACCGTCCCATAAGACTGCATTTAAAATGATTTATTTTTTTCCATTTTAATGTAAGGATTGTAGGATATAAAATGTGTGTACATATACACACACTCACACTTTTTTCAGTTTTATGCATGGAAGAAATTTCAGTGTCTCAAGTTTTCAGTTATTGATGAGTGTGATAATAACGATAATGATAGCAGTATTTACATAGCACCTGACTATCTGCCAGGAGCTATTCTGAGGACTTTTTATATGTTAACTCATTCATCACCATATTGAGAGTTTTTAGTATTATGAAATGAAATGAAGTTTACTGAGTACAATTTAAATATCAAAATAGTTAGCTTTAATAACTTCAATCTTATGCCAGTTCATATTAGCAAATTTAGCAGAAAAGGTAGATGGTCATTTATTTTTAAATGGTATGCTTTCTTTCAAATCCCAGGTAGCTTTGGGAATCTTTCTTCTGGGTCAGAGAATAGATGCGTCATTGTCCCAGTCTATTCTAAACTAAGTTAAAAGCCCGCCGATTCATCAGGTAAGTAGTTTGTGGGTATTATTCTTGGATAGATGCATCTAAATGGGCTATTTATAATTTAACTAAATCATGTCATGAGACACATTCTCACTTGTAAAAGGGGGGATGGCCTGCAGGAATTTATCTAAAAATAGAGGCATAGCGATTTTCAATTATCATGTCCTCTTACAAGTTTATGTTTTCCCCTTTTCTTTTTCCTCTTTCTGATCTTCAAGACAGCGATTCAGCAAAGAAAAGTGGCAGCTTGTAGGAAGACTGTACTCATTTTAAGCTATAGCAGAAATATAGGATAATGCCAGATGTTTCATTCTTCGCAAGAAAATGAAATGATAAAAATCAATCTCTTTTTCAATTAGATAAGAAGCTCTTTCTTATCTCCCACCCCTTTGGAAGTTTAAGGTATAAAGATATGTACAAAGATCACAAGTAGAGGAGTCTCAGCCCCTACTCTCTACTTTCAAATGCTCACTTAACCTCTATTCTGAAATTTAACATGTTCAATAACCATTTTCCTTCTCCCAAACAATTCTCTTTTTTTGTACTTCCCTATTAATATGAATGATATCATCATTTCCCTAATGGACTAGTATCAGAATTGGAGTCACTTTCTGCAGGCCTTTCTCTGTTAATTGTTATATTCGCCTGTTGGTTCACTTTATAGTTTTGTCTTGGAAAATGTTTCTTGCCTCTATAATTCTGCAGCTGGAGCTGTAGCTCAGGACCCATTCATTGCTTCTTGCCTTGACTTAGATAACGGCTGCGTGCTGTTGTCCTACTGCTCTTTTCTCTAAATCCATCTGATGCAAGACTCTGAGACTACTAATAAAATCTTTAATGATTCCCTTTCACCTTAGAATTAACTACAGACTTCTCAGCCTGGAAATGAAGGACCTTGACAATATTCCACCACTCTACTATTCCCTATTAACATTCCCTGTTTGCCCAAAAAGTCTATGTCCCAACCAAACTAGACTCTTCACAGTTTCCTGAATGTGAGTCGTATGTTTCTGTTTTCTGTCTTTGCATTCTTTTAAAGCTATTTATTTCCCCTGGGATAACCTTGGTTCCCATTTCTACCTTTTAAAATCTTATTTGCCTGGGTATGTCTGTCTCACACCACTAACTCCTTCTTCTTTCTCCAACTTAAAGCATTCTCTTTTCTTTATGAATTTCTATAGCCCTTTGCACTTCTCTTAAAGTTTCTTGTGTTATAATCAACATCACATTTTATAACACTGGTTCAACTCCCTAGTTCCCACACTCATGCATACTTGTATGAGTCACTTGTAAAAAGTATTAGGCCAGTTGAATGGAATTGAATTTTCATCACTCTAGGTACCTCTCGGGTACAAATCAGAAAGGCTCTAAGATCTGCCTTTAGCATATTAAAAACTCACCTGAAACTGTAATGTGAGCCCATGGAGTTCTTCTATTACAAGGTAGACTATGTAAAGACATATTTATTTTCTAAGTAAAGGACCAGAAACCACCTTTTCTGAAAATGTAGCTCAGAGAACTGGAATCTCAATTTATGCCACCGTGAGTCAGAAGAAGACTTTGAGTTTTGCTTCTTTTTTCCCCCAGGATATCACCCTAGCTATGCTTCATTTACTCATCTGGCTCTTCTTATGCTACATGGTTTACAATTTGAATGACTGCCCAGACTTAGAAAGTCACTAGACCCGTGCTTGAATTATAGACTGTAAGCTTATCTCAGCCATGTAAAAATACCCAGAATTCAAAGGGAGATACTTCCCTCCACAGAGACTACATATAAATGTGGGCACACATAGAGAGTAATTATTACTGCAGCGTTAGTGCTCGTGGCCTTCATGGCAAGATTTTCATCTAATGGGTAAAGGCTATGTGAGAAAAATGTTAGAGTTCAATCTGTTTTTAATTGCTGAAATTATCCCAAATGAACAGCAAATATATGCCACATTTTTCTTTGATTCTCCCTCTAAGGAAATCTATTTTTCATTTTGTTATATTGAAGGAGAAAATTATAATGTATTATAGTGTGTATTTTGTTTTCTATAATATTTCTGGGCATACTACACTGTAATTACCGTTTTAAGACTAATGTAAGATAATGTCTTCGGAATTCTCAAACTGATGCAACTGATTTGCTTATGGACATATTCCCTCAAAGTAGTTTCGAGTGAATACATTAGTGCAGTTGTTTGCGAAGTATGATTTGGGGACCCCTGGAAGTCTCTGAGATACTTGCAAGAAATGTGCAAGGCAAAAAATATTTTCATAATACTGCAAAAATACTATTTACCTTTTTCATGCTCATCCTTTCAGAAATGTAAAGTAAATTTTTCCAGAGGCCACATGATATGTGATATCACAATAGATTGAATGAGAATCTAGCTATCCTCTATTAAGGAAGATATTAAATAGATTTGCAAAAATATAAAACACTGCCACTCTTCTCACACATTTTAAAACATGTAGTTTTTAAAAAACATACATTAATTTTGCTAATATTTAATGGGTTTATTGTGGTTACTTACATTAATATTTAAACATTTTTTAGCTTAATTTCTGATACAGTAAATCTGATAGATATAATGATCATAAATAGAAGCTCTTTTGGGTCCTCAATTATTTTTAAGAGCATCTTGGTAAAAAGTTGGGTAATTCCTGTATTAGTGCATATAAAATAAAGTCCCAATAATATCAAATAAATTATCTGTTTCTTTATTTGCCAGTTGTATGATTTTAAATTGTGATAATATTAAGCATTGACAATTGATTCCATTTCCTTGATTAAAAAACTGTGTATTACAATAGACTCCTGCTTGTCTTAAAAAGAAAGTGATTGTTTTGATTTTTTTTTTTTTTTTTCTTTTTGAGATGGAGTCTGACTCTTGTCGCCCGGGCTGTAGTGCAGTGGTGCGATCTCAGCTCATTGGAACCTCTGCCTCCCGGGTTCAGGTGATTCTCCTGCCTCAGCCTTCCGAGTAGCAGGGATTACAGGTGCTGGCCACCATGCTCGGCTAAGTTTTGTATTTTTAGTAGAGACGGGGTTTTGCCATGTTGGCCATGCTGGTCTCGAACTCCTGATCTCAGGTGATCCCCCCACCTTAACCTCCCAAAGTGCTGGGATTACAGGCATGAGCCACTGCGCCCGGCCTTGATTTTGTTTTTATTAAACCTTAGAAAAATGAAATATCTGTTCCGCCATACCACTATATTTCAGGATTACCTTTTCTTTGATTTTTAATAGTTTTAATTCTAGTACATGACTATCATTTAGTTATTGAAAATGATTCTAAGTCTGACATAATGGAAACATAAGCTTTCTCAGAGGAATAATCTTAAAACAATACAGTGAGAATTGCTTTAATTTTCCAAAGTCTACATGATTCTTTACTAGGTTAGCATTTATGGATGGAAGTCTTTTCTTGATATGAAACTAACAGGGATACAACATAAGTAATATATATTATATATCACATTATTATAAATAAACTGTGTATCAACAATGGGTTAGAATTTTAAAAAATATTTGAAAAAAGGCTCAGTAAAATAAATATTAATGTTCTTCAGGTGTAATATAGGTACACAATACTAAATAATCAAGAAGTACCATATATTTTTAATTTAGACAACACTGTCCCTAAAAAATAAGTGGTCTCTCAGCTATGCCCTTGAGTGGAAATTAGGGCTATTGGATTTTCACAAGTTAGGTGTGTAACTTACATTTGAAAAAAGAATAGCAACATGTTAAGTACGTCATGAGATAACCAAGAGGACTAGAGGAATTAAGGGCTTTGAATAAGTGAAAAAAACATATCAGAAATGGAGACATTTTTACAGTCTAGAAAACAAACAGAAAGAAATTTAATGTTAAATTAAGAAATACTCCAAAACAAGCCACAATGGTAGACAATGCAGATTTGAATAGATTAAGCATTAAGGGTGAGGAAACAAAAAACATCTTTTAACTTGACACTTGAAGGTTTAAAATTCTTCAGTGGCTTCCCACTGTTTTTGGACAGTCTATATGCTTGCATGGCACATGAAATCTTTCACAATTTGGCCCCAAATTCCCATTCCCGTGTAAACTTAACTTCTTTCCGTGACTTTATTCACTTTCCTTTCCTCCTACTGCCTCATTTTTAGTCATTTCCAAATACTTACTTTTCCAGATCTCTTTGTTTTTAATGTATTTTCCCCAAAATCTGGAATGCCTATTTCTTCTGCCAGAAAAAACTGTTCAAGACTTGGAAATTGACTAAAAAGACGACTGGGTGCTATCTAGAAGATCCTGTGGGGCCTGTTGATTCCATACGTATGTGTGGAGTTGATTGACTTTCTATCGACTGGACTATTCTGTGATTTGGTAGTGGTAGAAGTTAAGTTGTAGAAAACTGATAGCAGTGAAGATGATTCTTATCTGTAGCAATACAAATGGTTTTTGTTCATACTAATATACTAATGCAATATGAATACTAATGTAAATGAATTTTGTCCAGTAGAGGTTATAAATCTCTGTAAGTCAGATGAAATATTTGACACGTGTTCATTTTATATGTGAATGAGAGCAACGTTTTCAACTTTTTGAAAAATATTTTTCAGCACCTGCCTTTTCTAACTACCACATAGAAAACTCCTTTGAGATATGGTGAAAACACCACCTTCTCAGTGTGACATTGTCTATTTCCCTAAGCAAAATTAGCTTTTTCTTCACAGTGTTCCCATTGTACTTTTAGTCTACTTTCTCTACTGTGTTTATCAAATTGTTATCTGTCTGTCTATCATCTATCTATCTATCTATCTATCTATCTATCTATCTATCTATCTATCATCTCTTTCTAGTTTTCCTGCTAGACTACATCTTTAAAAGCAGAAAACATTTTTTTTCATCTTTATATCACTTCTTCCTTTGCCAAGCATATAGCACATGACTTACAGAGGTTTACTTGGTAAATGCTTATTGATGAACGAAAGTAGAAGTCACAGAAAAGGGTAATGGGACTATTTTAGCAGTTGTTGATAAGGGAGAATTGGTTTCTTAGAGCAAAAACCAAAATGACGTTTTCACTTGTAGACTTTATGGAAAAATATAATTTAGCATGAAATCGAAAAGAGTTGAAGGAAGAAGCTTAATGAAGCCAGAATGACCTAGGAGACATGTGGATTAAGAGAGCTGAGAATTAGAGGCTTGCACTATGGCTGTTTTCCTGAACTGCTGCAGTCAAGACATTTTTCTTCTGTCATACTTTATGCATTTATAATTTAGGGGTAATAATGATTGTAATTATCCAGACAGAGGAATTCCCGTAACGGGATGTTTGAGTCTAACGTGGACAGGAGGCAGCCTGACTTGGCTCATTTTGCTATGAGTGAGGACGGGGGAAATTTAAAATAAATGTCGCTTGAAATAAAATTAAGCAGTGGCATGAATCCTCACTGTGAATTTGGAAAAGTCTTTTTCTTGGGGATTAGTATTACCTCCACTTCCTTACCATTTTTATTTTTATTTTATTTATATACTTTTAGGAACTAGTTTTTGGCAAAATAGGCAGCCATTAGAATGAATAGATAGACTGGCTTTTGTCAGGTATTCTGCACAATTACTTTTAATTGTGTTTGGATACCTTAAGACTCAGATGTTTTTGCAAAGGTTTGGATGATTTTTCTGAAGCAAAGAATGATTTCCGGTATTTACTCCCTAAATAGGCCACTTACAAATAGTAGACTTAAAAATCAGCAGTAAATTTTGAATTTATGCCCCGGCAGGTGAGAGGACTCAAACTATTTACCAACACAGTTCACTGCTGTTTCCATGGCAACAGAGGCCAGTTTCTGTCAGTCCAGCGTCGCTTTGCCAGTTGACTTCAGCAGTGAACTCTGTGTGATGTTGCCAAATGTCTGGCTTCTGTGTTTCCTGTTCCAAGCAATTGTTTCTTATCCTGAATACTAATGAGTAGTCTACAAAGGCTGTGGTTCAATGCCACTGAAGACGGGACTGTGAATCATATGTGGAAAAGTAGTGAGCATTTTGCCTGTAGTGAATTTAAAACTATACGTAATTAGATTGTACATTCTCTAACTAGCTATGCTAGTAATTTATTAATAATGTTACCTTGCTATTATTAGGCAGCTGGGCCTAAATAAGAAATGACAGCACAGCTGTCATCATTGAATCAACTGCTTTTTCACAAAGGCTTGCTGACTTCGGCTGGTTAGCATCATCGTGTAAATTCAAAAGATTGTGCACATGTATGCCAGCAGAAAAATAAAATTGCAACTGGATTTTTTTTTTTTTGCTTTTAAAAATGTTCATATATTGATTGCTCTGAGATGGAGAAAAAGCAGCTGCCTGAGATGGCAGTGAAATGGCTGAGAAATTTAAAATGAGAGAAAAAAATTAAAGCCTTCGAATAGAGAAAAAAGCTAAGCAGTTTTTGCTATTTAAAAAAGAGGAATACTGTGATTTTTTTAAAGTTCTGGTTGTGTCGTGGTTATCAGTGTGGAGAACTGGGACTGGATCATACCCTATACCAGACATTTGAGGACCAGACTTGTTATGATTCTGTTTCTCTCTGCAGCATAAGTTCCTTGAGGGTAGACGTTTGCATCATTGTATTTCTGACAGCTAGCACAGAGCTTGGCACATATTGAGTGCTCAATAAATATATAATGAATTAAATGAAACTCAATGAATCCTCAGCAAGTAGTTTCTGGTATTTAAGCCCATCAAATTTCCTGGAAGAAGTCAATTAGACTCTTCCCTTCATTAAAGAGGCTAACAGCTTACTGCTAAGTATATGACCTGGAGCTTCAGTTGACAGTTACATATGGCTGTGGCGGCTCCGAGTGTTTGTTTTCAGCAGACGCTGCTCAAAGGTGGCTCTTCTCATCATTTATTTTTTTCTAGCTAGTGGATCCATTAAGAATAGCTTTTGGTGGCATCTTTTGCCATTTCTAACTCTTGGCTTGGCCATCCCCCGCAGAACTTTCACTGTGAAGAAGACAGCCTTCTCCAGTAGTAGTTTTAGGAAGACATTTCCAATGTTCCTTTCCTTGTGCCAAATACCAGCCCTGGTTCTCAACTGGGGAAAATTTTGTCTGCCCCGCCCCTGCCCAACTCCCCCCACTGGGGATTTGGCAATATCTGGAGCCATTTTTGCTTGGCAGAGAGTGCTACCAGCCTCTAGTGGGCAGAGGCCAGGAATACTGTGAACCATCCTACAATGCATGGGAGAGCCCCCACAACAAAGACTGTTTCAGCACAAAATGTCCATGGTTAAGAAGTTCAGCTCTTTTATGACACTTGCTCAAAACCTGTCAGAATCACGCCCTATGCCCTCCTTGTCTCCTGTTTGGAACTGTTCCCTCTGTCCCCACTTAGGCTTAGCTTGTTTTTTTTTTTTTTTTTTTTTTTTTTTTTTTTTTTTTTAATACTTTACCAATTTGATCTTTCTTCCTCAGAATGTCAAGATGCTGTCATGAAGAGAGAGAGAGAGAGAGAGAGAGAGACTCAGTCTTTGCTATCAGTGTCTGAACTTATAGGTACATAGTTATCTTGCCAGTAGCTCCACATTCCAGAGAGTGGAAAAGCAAATATGCAAATCAAGTTCCAGGAATAATCAATCTTAATGATCCCATTGCTTTTAAGAGAGACATGCAAGGAATGCTCTACAAATATAGCACATGGAATGTGGAAGCTGCTCTATAAATAATAAATATTTTGTATTGTTCTAAAACCTTTTCATGGATCAGGAATTTTAAGTTGGGTATTTGTGTATTACATCAAATTCTATAAAGCAAATGTGACTTGACAGTCTTAATAATATCATTCTAAGAACTGGCATTTTTTTTTTCTTTGAAAACCTCAAATTGATCTAAATGATATTATAGGTATTTTAAAACAATAAGTGAGCATTTTAATGCATGAATATGGGGCTCAAATTTTGAATTCTGACATGAAAAAGGTAATTGCACAGCATTGGATAGTTAGGCTTTTCTAAGACATTAAGAAGGGAATACTGATCATCACTTGTTAATGATTTCAGTGACACTTAAAGAAGGGAAGGAAGCATTTCACTTTTAAAGCTCTTTACGAATATAAACTAATGAATCCTCAGAACGTCTTATAAGAAATGTATTAGGCTAGGCGTGGTGGCTCACACCTGTAATTCCTGCACTTTGGGAGGCCAAGGCGGGCAGATCACTTGAGGTCAGGAGTTCGAGACCAGCCTGGACAACATGGCGAAACCCTGTCTCTACTAAAAATACTAAAATTAGCCAGGTGTGGTGGTGCACACCTGCAAACCCAGCTACTCAGGAGGCTGAGGCAGGAGAATCTCTTGAACCTGGGAGGCGGAGGTTGCAGTAAGTGGAGGTTGCACCACTGGACGCCAGCCTGGGAGACAGAGGGAGACTCTATCTCAAAAAAAAAAAAAAAAAAAAAAAAAAAAAAAAAAAAAAAAGAAAGCAAAAAAAAATAAAAATAAAAATAAGAAATGTATTATTGTCTCTCTTAAAAGATGTAAATACGGTTTACCATATAATATTCTAGTTTAGCAAATTCATAAACAGTGATTATGGGAAGTGTTTCTGCTCTCAAATACAATAATTAAATCTTTTTTCCCAGATGCTTTCTTTGTAAATAGCATAACACAGTAATTTCTAGTCTTTGCCTTTAGGTGACTAGTCTTGATTCATCAAGAGAAAGGAAATTTGGATAATAAATGTACAAAATATCTTAGTATGTCTGGGCCTCTATAACAAACTGCTATAGACTGGGTGGCTTATACATAACAGAAATTTATTTCTCACAGTTTTGTAGGCTGGGAAGTCCAAAATCAAGGTACAGGCAAATTCCACCTCTGGCGTGGTCTCGTTTCCTAGACAGGCATGTTTTTGCTGTAACCTCACCTGATGAAGGAAGAAGGGATCTCGCTCCAGACTCTGTTATAAAGGCATTAATTCCCGTTCATGAAGAATCTGCCCTCATGGCCCTAGCTCTGAAAAAGCATCATCACTATGGGGCTTAGGATTTCAGCATGTGAATTTTGGGTTGACATAGACATTCAGACCATAGCACAGTGTAACGAGATGAGTTAAATATATGTTGCCAAAAATCAAGTCTGTAATCTCTTTTCCTTTTAATTTTTATTTAAAGTTTATTTTAAAAGTTTGCTTTCATGAATATTCACATACTTCAAGTTGCAAAACAAGGCATTATTTTTACTGCCTTTATTCTGAAAAACAAAATTTCCTTATTTTAGTCTAATCACTATTTATTGTACCACTAAATTGGTTCAAGTTTTAGACACATATCAAGAAGGTTCTATCTCACAAGTATTCCAATAATAGGCAAGCCCTTCAGGTTTCTTTTCTTATAAAAAGAAGTTTAGAGGTTACATTAGCACCGACTATTAATGTCAGCTTCATCGGGGAAATAAAAGAAGCAGGAAGCTCTCTACTTTTTCTGTCCTCAATTTTTTCCAAACCATTTCCCAGCTTTCCTACCTGGTTCTCTACAGAGAACTGAATCAAAACCACTGTGCTCATGATCTGCTTTAAGTTTTTGGAATTTGAGTACAAGGAAGAAGAAGAACAAAAATAATAGAAGACAGTTATGGAATGGTAAAAGTTATATCTGGGCCAGTCACCAAGAATTCAGGAGCAAATATCCACTGACTGTCTGAATTAACTCTGATTACACACTAATGGCAAAATATAAGATAGACAACCAATATTGAGTGGCTGCTATGTGCCTGGCACTGAGATACTCTGTGAGAGACAGTCTGCCTTCATGGAGCTTCTGAGCAGGAGACAAGTGGAGGAGTTGTTAGTTCAAGTGCTTGTAGCATTGTCTGCAAAGAGTGAGGGCATCATCAGGAACTGGCTTCAGTGGTTTCCTGAAGCTCAGTACTCTAGCCTTCCTGATGGCTAGAGGAGGGTACAGGTGTGGTTAATATGAGAGTAGCTTTGTTTATTTAAAAATAATAGAAACTTCAGACCTATTTACTCAATTATTGAATGTCATTCTTATTTTTTTTTAAAAGTTTAGTAGTATCTTTTGTATGCCAGGATTTGGGGAGGAATTCAATAATTAATATTGTCATAGCCCCTTATCTGGAAATTTCTACAAACTATTGGGGAACACAAACAAGAAAATAGGAAATTGAAGTAGAGTGTGATGAGTATTGGACTGGGTAATCTGGATTGCTTTGGAGGTACATAGAGAGGACCACAGGGGGTTAGCAGAGACTCGAGAGTAATGGACATCCAAGAGTCTTAGAGAAAACATAGAATCAAGCAGGTCAAATGAGGTAAGTGGAGCAGCAGTTTGGGCAGATAGGACCACACAGACAAAGGCTCTGATGCAAATGGAAACACAGAGAAGCACGAGTGTTCCAAGATACTGTGGGATAAAAGGAGTGGAGGTGAGGAGATGTCAGCCATGAACCTGGAGAAATAAGCAGGGGCCGGTCATGAGAGATCTTCTATGCCATCTTAGGAAACTTAGTATTTATCTGGACACAGAGAAGGAGTCAGTGAAAAGGATACCAGAGGTAAATGACATGACCAGATTTATGTTTTACATCTATCACTCTTGCTGAGATATAGGGAAAAAAGTAAAGAGTAGAGATTGGAAAAATTGTCTGGGTAATAACATTGAATACTGTATTTGGAGCCAATTATAGGAAAAAATTCTCATTAATAATCATTTTTATTGTAAAATTATTTAACTGGGTACAGACATAAAACTCTATATAGACCGGGCGCGGTGGCCCACACCTGTAGTCCCAGCACTTTGGGAGGCCGAGGCAGACGGATCACGAGGTCAGGAGTTCAAGACCAGCCTGGCCAACATGGTGAAACCCTGTCTCTACTAAAAATACAAAAATTAGCCCCCCTTGGTGGCAGGCACCTGTAATCTCAGCTACTTGGGAGGCTGAAGGCAGGAGAATTGCTTGAACCCAGGAAGCAGGGGTTGCAGTGAGCCGAGATTGCACCACCGCACTCCAGCCTGGGCGACAGAGTGAGACTCCATCTCAAAAAACAAAATAAAACAAAACAAACAAACACTGTATATAACATCTTTATGCTTATAGTTTTTATGTAACTGTAAAACTAACAAATTACTAACCAGATTTAAAAACAAAAAAATTCAATTAACAACATTCAATTAACATGAAAGATGGTGTGAAATTCTTGAAAATACATCCCCAATGTTAAGTGTCAGTGGTTCTTAGAGGGTGGTCCTGGCCAGCAGTACTAGCCTCACCTAGGAATTTGTTAGAAATGCTAATTTTCAGGTCCTACACCAGACCTACCAGTCAGAACCTCTGAGGGCAGGCCAGGCAGTCCCTTTCTAACCCTTCCAGAGGATTCTGATGCACGCTGAAGTTTGATAACCACTGCTTAGCAGGTGAACAGATGGATCTCCTCCAATACAAAGAATAGAAGACATTGATTTTTCTGAAAGCAGAAGTTCCTAGGAATAGAATTTACAAAAATTGTTTTAAGGAATCATGAGAAATGCACATTTAGGGTCATCAGATGCATAAAATATAAGAAATTATCATCATTAACTATGATTAAATTAAATAGTAGATAGGAACTATTAAGAATTCTAACTCTAATGAGAATTTTGCTGTGCTTTTCTTCTTTTTAGAGTGGATTAGGTTCCTTCTCTTACCCAATCTGTGGCGTGAGTTTTATCATGCCACTTAAATTATTCAGGGCAAAGAAATTTATATTTACATTCCAGTTCTATATTTGCCAGTCAATACTGTTTTATACTTTTTCCTACATACATATTTTTAAAAACATTTCGTCTAACAGAAATATTCTTACTTCTATCTGGTGGTTCCATTTTATCAAAAGAGTGAAATATTTTTTCATGTCCCATCATCACAGAAGTTCTCCATTTGTCTGTCAGGGGTTGATAAGCCTGGTTCAGGACCACCCAGGATTGGTTCCTTTCATCTCCTGGGTGCTCCCTCAGAAGGGAACTTCTGTTCTATCCTCCCACTTCTGAGGCCTCAACCCTTCCTCCTTTTTTGTTAGTCACGGCTGAATTTTCTCCTCTTTCCCACAAATCCAGTCTTAACCAGTCTTCAGGAAGAAGAAAAAAAAAAACCAAAAACACAGTTTGCATTGCACCCAAATCAGTTCTTCCTTCCTTCCTTCCTTCCTTCCTTCCTTCCTTCCTTCCTTCTCTCCCTCTCTCCCTCCCTCCCTCCTTCCCTCTCTTTCTCTTTCTTTCTTTCTTTCTTTCTTTCTTTCTTTCTTTCTTTCTTTCTGTCTGTCTGTCTGTCTGTCTGTCTGTCTGTCTTTTTCCTTTTCCTTTTCCTTTCCTTTCCTTTCTCAGAGTCTTACTCTGTTGCCCAGGCTGGAGTGGCATGATCTCAGTTCACTGGAACCTCCGCCTCCCAGGTTTTACAGATGCCCGCCACCAAGGCTGGCTAATTTTTGTATTTTTAGTAGAGACAGGGTTTCACCATGTTGGCCAGGTTGGTCTCGAACCCCTGACCTCAGGTAATCCACTTGCCTTGACCTCCCAAAGTGCTGGGATTACAGGCGTGAGCCACCGTGCCTGGCCTCTGCTAGGGTCTTTGAGTCTTTGCTTTGTTTTCTGCTTTGAGCACGTGAGGGAAAAAATAGCCCTTGGGATATTAGTAAGAGAGAAAAGGGGAAGGGAAATAGAATAAATATATATATATGTAAAATATATATATATTTATATATTATATATATTCACATATAAATACATGTATGAAACTAGAAGATACCATAATAAATGCTGTGACATATTTTTATAAACCATGTTTTTATTTTTTTTGTATCATAGTAGACAGTACACATTGGAGCTGCAGTTATTTTTCTAAAATGTTTATTCAGCAGATGATTGTTAAGCATTTATTATGTGCTAGGAATTGCTCTAGATGTTGATGAGATAACACGGAACAAAAACCCCTGCCTTCATGGGGGTTATAATGTAGGGAAGGGATGCTGAGCAAAAAATTACATCCGTAAACTGTAGAGCAAGTTAGATGATGATAAAATTCTACGCAGGAAAATAAAGTTGGGAAGGAGGTTAAGGAATAGGGAGGAGAATACAAGTTTAAATGAGTGGTCAAGGAGGGCTTCACTGAAAAGGGGACATTTGTGTACACCCCTGAGGAGGTGAGGGAGCAAGTAAAATAGAGATTTGGGAGAGTATCCTCCAGGCAGAGGGCCTGGGGCCTGAGGGGGTTAAACAACAAACACTGTGTTGTTTTGTTCCTTCATAATATGGAAGTGAAAGTCAGGAGGATATGAGTGTTGGGCTTTGTCCTAACACATAATTAAACCGCTTTGGATCGTGCTGACATTTTCAAATCTGCTTTTATGCTTTATTTTGGCAGGTGCAGAGCAGGCTTTGATGTAGGCCTTATTTAGCTGTACCACACAGGTGATACCCTTCTGAGGCCTCTAGCAAGTTCCCTGGATCACCAGTTTTTCCGCTTTGGCTGGTGAGATGACAAACTCTATCTAGCCTGGTTGAGCCCTGCAAATTGCTTCAGGAGGTTCTTTCCAAAGCCTAGTGGGGTTTGAAACCAGGTCTCTGCTGATCAGTACTCAGCCAAAGCCTCGAAGGGGTTTCTATCCAGGTTTCCGGAGCTCTTTCTCTTCAGGCTGTGTCCTTTCTCGTACTCTGCCCTGCGAATTCTGGCTGCCTCAGCCTCCCTGGTCTCTCCTCTCCTCACCTTGCTGAGACCATGAGACCACTGAGTTCTGTTAGGCTTTTCCTATCCTAGGACTTTAGAGCTGCTTCCAGGCAACAATTTGGAGAAAGTATAAGGATAATTTGTTTTCATTCGTTCAAAGAACACAATTTTGCTCTGGCTGTTGTCCAATGTCAGAAAATACTTATTGCTGTAGTTTTTTTTTTTTTTTTTTCTTTTTCACAGTAGGAGGGCAATTCTCTGGGCTATTAATCCCTCATGGGTAGAAACAGAGGTTTCTTGTAGAACTTTTGATTGCCAAACTAATAAAAAGCCTTTCACAACTTAACCTATTTATATTTATAGGTAAACTCAGGCCCACGCTTAAAAACCAATATACCATGGAAACA
This sequence comes from Macaca mulatta, assembly GCF_049350105.2. NCBI lineage: Eukaryota > Metazoa > Chordata > Mammalia > Primates > Cercopithecidae > Macaca > Macaca mulatta. The sequence continues at coordinate 95,604,842 of NC_133410.1, read as the reverse complement.
AAAATTTTGCCCATGAGTTTCAAATTGGGTTATCTCAGAGTAAACCTAGGGGCAAGGATTTAAGTGCAGGGCAATTCATTTGGGAGGTGATCCCAGGAAACATGGGTGGAAGAGTGGGGAAGTGAGAGAGGGAAGGGAAAGAAGACACTAAATGGCACATTATCAACTCACTCACCAGATATACCCTAGGGCCCAGTCCTGCCAAGGAACTCTGGGAGCTCCTATACAGCACACCTCGGAGCTAATCACATTGATGAGGAAAGAAACTGGGTGTACGTCTGTGGACACATCAGCCAGCATTTGCTGAGTTGCTTCTGTGGGTGTTAACTCCGCACTTCTGGGTTGTCCTGCATGCTGGTTGCACATGTTCCCTGTGGTCAGAGAAAAGTCCTTGGGCAGAGTGGTATAGTTTGGATATATGTCCCCTCGGAATCCCATGTTGAAATGTAGTCCTCTATGTTGGAGGTGGGGCCTGGCGGGGGGTATTTGGATAGAGGCGGATTTCTCGTGAATGGATTAGCACTATCCTCTTGGTGCTGTCCTCTTGAGAGTGAGTCAGTTGTTTTGAGATCTGGTCATTTAAAAGTTTGTGGCACCTCCTGTGCGCTCTGTTGCTCCCGCTCCTGCCATGTGAAACGCCTGCTCCCCCTTTGCCCTCCGCTATGATTGTAAGTTTCCTGAGGTCTCCCCTGAAGCAGAAGCAGAAGCTAGTGCTATGCTCCCTGTACAAGCTGCAGAACCATGAGCCAATTAAACCTCTTTTCTTATAAATTACCCAGTCTTGGGTATTTCTATATAACAATGCAAGAATGGCCTAACACAGAGAGATTCTCAGATGTTGACAGTAAGCAGCCTTCCTAGTGCAGAGGTGAAAGTCAAGGGGGTATAAGCAGGGTTACTAGTAATGCTGCCACATCAGACATGGGATGCAAGTTAAACCCTTTCTAAAGAAGTGCTCTGTGCTCTGATTTCAACCCAGCAGACTAAGTAGACCTGACCAAATAGATACAGGCTTAAGGCAGTCTTCTCTTCCTTTTCATAATTATTAGAGGACATTCTTTAAATTATTTCTTCAAAGTACTGTGAATACCTAAGCTACCTGGAACTCACAAGGAGTTAATAATTCTATACATTTGATTTTTTCATGTACCTCAAAGTTTGAAACTCCAGGGGACATTTTGGAACGTTATTATTATTTTTTTATATGACTACATCCACACTTTTATTGCCTTCTTAAACAGAGGATGTAAAATAAATGTTAGATTGCTCTGAAGACTCAGTGAATTTTATTTAACGTGATGTGTTTACACTATAGACATAGTTGTATTTGTAGATGTGGAGAGAAAAACATTTAGGGTAGATGAGTACTCTGCTAGTAGTGTTCCTGACAAAACATCTCATGGCGACTTAATTTTATGCATTTGTACCTTTCTCATAGGAGGAGGGGTGTAGCCTGATGGCCTGGACACAGAAACAATAAAGAGTTATGCAAAAATAGTTATGAGACCACAGACCACCACTGCTTTCTCTGAAGTGGTTTAATTGGCCCTCACATACTCAAAATCATCTCCTTGACCAAAGCTGTCCTCACCCTTTGACTTGTAGGCACTTTTCAAAACACATCTATTATTTCTTTGTTTTGTTTTGTTTTAGACACAGGTCTAAAACTGTTTAGTCTCCTTCTGTTGTCCAGGCTGGAGGGCAGTAGTGCAATCATAGCTACTGCAACTTCAAACTCCTGGCCTCAAACGATACTCCTCTCTCAGCGTTCTGAGTAGTTAGGACTATAGGCAGACACTATCACGCCCAGTTAATTTTTTATTTTTATTTTTTGTAGAGACAGAGTCTTGCTAAGTTGCCCAGGCTTGTCTCAAACTTCTGACCTCAAACTGTCCTCCCACCTTGGGCTCCCAAAATGTTGGGATTAAAGGGTGCCCAGCCCACAGCTATTATTTCTATACCACAGATACAGTTGATCCCAGGAATTTCCTCACTCAGTTACCCAAATGTTTTTTCTTCCTACATGTTGTTGACAGAAGGAAATGAGGATTATGCTTCATCATCTTAAGAATCTGTGCTAGAGATATAGAGAGAAGTATTATATTTTGTTAACAGCCACTGAAATCAATACATTATATTTTTCTGGACATCACTCAGTTGCACACATTTCTAGATGTTCCTCTTAACTTTTTATGGAAATAGAATACCAGATACCATTTTTAAAAAGTATTCTTACTCTAATAACTAGAAAAATATTGAAAACCTTGCAGGGTTCTTGATAAATTGGTGAACTTCCTATAAATACTCTTCAGAATCAGCAATGCTATAAAATCTAAGTAAGTTTCTGTCTCCATGGGCTCACTTAGTGAAATAACACTGGCTCAGAAAGATGTGAGAGAAAGTCCAATGTAATGGTCCTTTTTCTTGAGGGAATCATTATGATTGCCTGGAATTGCCTTCTACTGTAAGTACAAAAATTTATGAAATTATCCAGAAAAGGTTACATGACTATTCACAAATTAGTTTATACTTGACTCCCAAATATTTCATTTTATAGGAATGTATAGCATTAGCACATGCAAAATGAGTCTTTTTTTCCCTTAACCTCTTTTAATCAAAGGGCATTTAGTTCCTTGGAATCCCTTCAGTTTGGAAGTTAGCAAATATCAATGCAATGTAAATTATCTAGGAAATAGACAGTGCTTAAAATGAATTATCTAAAAAAACTAGAAATTTATGCTATGGTATGATTTACATTTTTTTCCATCAGTAGCATCTAGCTTTTTAGTGCCATGTCTCAGTTTGAAATGCCAAAGCTGTATGGATTTCTTTAAAAAAAAAATGTGTATAGCTCCATTGACTACTTTGCTTAAATAAAACCTCGTACTTTTTCGGTAACCACTAGACCGGAGACAGGGCATGCTTGGGTCTTTTCCCTAAGAAGCATTTATTAGAACATTGTATAGTTGCCTCAGGGTAGGCTGATGTGATGTGTAGCACAGCTACCAGGCACTGGCCAACTCAAGACCTGTAAAACATTTCAACAGCTGCTCTTCTGAAGCGCTGTACTGGTATTACACAATGTAGATTACCAAGCTAGATTGAATTCCATAAGAGTAGAGGTTGTGTTTCTTTTGCTTATTGTATCATCAGTGCTGAATATGGTGCTAATGATCAATAAATATTTAGTGAACAGATGACTCAATTTGTTCAGAAGTTTTCTGATGTTTTCGCTGTCATACACAGGTGAAGTCTGACCTGGTTCTCCACCTGTCTGGTTATCTACTCACTTGATTAGGCCTCCAGTGGTCTTGCGTATAATTGCACTTACCGTGCTGTATTATATCTTTTCTATTTACAAGTCTTCAGTCACCACCAGACTGAGCGTTCCTTGAGAATGTTGACCCTGCCTTATATATTCTTGCATCATAAAAGTCTAAAACAATGGTTTAAAAAATGTCTGGTAGCTTTTTAGCAGGCTAGTCTCAACATTTTAAAGATATATGCAAGTATCTGCTTCCTTTTACATATTAGCTTTTCACTAGAGGAAGATGAATCTATGGCCAGAGGTAAGCTTTGATTAAAAAACGAAAAGAAAAAGGTCTTTGTAAGGCTGCTACATCTAATATAGTAAATGGTGGCTTTGTTTATTCATCAATTCATGTTTTCAATCAGTATTTATTGAGTGCTGAGTGCTAGCCAGGAGTCAGGTGTCATTCTAAGTACCGATGAAATCACAATGAATAAAAGAGACCCAAAATCCTTTCTTTATGGATTTTATATTCTAATTAGGGAAATAGATAATAAGCAAGATAAATAAGCAAAACACCTAATTTATTACATAATGATAAAGAGTTAAGGAGAATGAATACAGCGGGGAAAGGGGATACAGGTAACTGGAAGAGAGGACTGGCTTTTTGATAGATTGACCATTGCCAGTATTACCAAGTAGGTAATTTAGAGTAAGGACCTGAAGAAAGAGAGGTTGCCATCTATATGGACACCTGAAACAGCATTCTTGGAAGAAGGAAGAACGTGTTGAATCCAGTGGTCAGTTCTCAATTCTCATATTATTTGTCCTTCTTAGCAGCTCTTGTCACAGTAGATCACTCTGCTACCACAGGGCCACTCTTCAGCTTTCCTCTTCTTTTGCTCATAGCTCCTTCACTGGTTTCTCCTTCTCTTGATTTTCAAATGTTGGAGAATTCTAGAGCTCAGGCATCATAATTCTTTTTTTCTCACTCTCCTCCCTGTTCAGCTCATCCTATCCTGTGGCCAAACACACTTAAATTTGTATTTCCAACCTTGACTTCTCTGAAATCTGGATCTGTATATCCAGTTGCTCACTTACCATTTCATCTATACAGTCAAAATACTCATCTTAAATTTAATATGTCCAAAATCAAGTCTTAGCCTCACTACCAACACATGCTTCACCTTATTCTTCTCCACGCCAGGAAATGGCATCATTATTCACATAGTTGCTCAAGCTAAAACTTAGAATTCCTCCATGAGCCCTCTTTTGCTCTCCCATCCCACAGAAAATTCATTGGCAAATCCTGTTGGGTCTAACTTCAAAATATTTACCTCAAATGAGTATTTCTTCTTCTACAGCTACTTTCCTACTCCAAACCATCACCATCTTTTTCTAAGAATATAAAAGTAAACAACAATAGATATAATAGATATAGCATTATTATACAATTATAAAATGCATTATAACATGTACATATAATATTAATATAATATTTTTGGACTATAGAAACATGGCATATGATTATATAACAACATTATGCTATACATGTGATTTACATAATTATAAATATAAATATAGAAACATAACTTATCATATAACATATCCCATACTGTAATGCTATAACTGAAAATATTTGTGCATATTAACATAAATATAGAAACTGTCTCCTAATTTCCGCCCTGCTTAACTGTGGCTCTCTGCCTCTTCATTTTCCATATGGTATCTAGCATGGTCTTTTAAAAATAAAAATTTGATCATATCATTCTTCTGCTCAAAACTCTCCTGTTACTTTGCATCCTTCAGAAGCAAACCCTGCCTCCTTACCATGTCCAACAAAAGCCTATATAATCTAGCCCCTGGCTACCTTTCCCACCTCATCTCAAGACATAACCTTCCCTGGAACTTTGCACACCCATCAAAGCAGCTCCTGCCTTAGGGCCTTTTCTCTAGGTATTCTCTCTGCCTTGGATATCCTAAATGCTCCTTTACTTTATCCATGTCTCTGCCCAAATGTCAGGTAAAGCAGAGACCATCTCTGACTATTCTATCTAAATATAATTCTCTACCAATGTATAGTCCCTTGTTCTATTTCATCTTTCTTGATAGTCTTCCTCACCACATAAAAGTATAGTGTATATTTATATTTATTTTTTGTTTTTTTTTTTGAGATGAAGTCTTGCTCTGTCACCCAGGCTGGAGTGCAATGGCACAATCTCGGCTCACTGCAACCTCTGCCTCCCGGATTCAAGCAATTCTCTGCCTCAGCCTCCTGAGTAGCTGGGATTACAGGTGCCTGCCACCACGCCTGCTAATTTTTGTATTTTTGGTAGAGACGAGGTTTCACCATGTTGGCCAGGCTGGTCTCAAACTCCTGACCTGGTGATCTGCTCGCCTCAGCCTTACAAAGTACTAGTATTACAGGCGTGAGCCACTGCGCCCGGCCATATTTATTTTGTTCTTTGTTTGTCTTTCCGTTGCCTATCTCGGGCAGGATATTTTTTTTAACTTTTATTTTTCACTGCTGTATTCATCCTGTTTGTTAGAATGGTGCCTGGCATATATTGAGTTCTTGATAATTGTTTGTAGAATGAATGAATCAAGATCTCTCTTTTGAGCTTCATACACTCCCTATTTAAAAACATATCATAGCACTTAAAATTCTATCTAACGAAGGGTTATTTTTCTGACTCAAATGACTATGAGTCTCTGGAGGAGAAAGATTTAACATTAATGTTCGATTTTCCAGTGCTCGTAAAAGACTTGGATACGTAGATGTGTTTCATAAAATGACACTTGATGAAATTAACAATTACTTGGACTCATCCTTCCCTAAAGAGGCAATTTAAGGAACCTCTGGTGTTTCCCCAATGCATTAGGCTAGAGGCATCATGATCATCAACTACCTTGCTCTGGATACAATACAGCCCATTTCTGGTTTAGAAAATAGTTAAGTGACATTCAGGAAGCATCTGAAAGTTTAGATTATGGTTTTTATGGCTAAAAAATGCTAAGAGTTTAAGATAACATTAGAGCATCTTAGATTTCATAGAGTTCTAAGTAACATTAGTGATCATCTAGTCAAATGCCTTGTTTTACCCATGATGAAGCTGAGGGCCAGAGAGGTGGTGCTATTTTCCCAGGTGATGACAAAGTCAGAAGTAGCATTAGGATACCTGATTGCAGTCTGATTCTTTCTCCACCATACCATTTTCCGTATGTTACTCAATTTATTTGATCTTGGTCATCACTTCGCCAGTTGTAACCTCAGAAGACTCTATCTAGGTAATGTCTTAATTCTACTCGTTTTCACATATAGATTTTCTTTCCATATATTTAGAAGCCTCAGTGGTCCAAGTCAGTGAGTCACACTTTTATGACAAGAATATTAACAGTGCAGAAACATTAGATCAGACTTTTAGACAAATTCTAAGCTGTATCTTGACTCCAGATACCACCAGCATTATTGAACGTTATCCTAACTTGAATTATTTCTGGTAGTGACTGGGTTTTCTTTAGTAGCAATTTAAATAGATTTATGTAGTAGTGTGTAATCTATGGATTATTGGGAGTAATTTTAATGTAAGCATTTTAACAATGAAAATTGCATTATGCTTAGAACATATAGGGACAATAAAAGTCACAACCCTCTTGAGCTTTTTAGAACCACTGATACTTTGAAATGTGTGTTAAAGCATTACTCATGACTATTTCTTTCCTAATACGATGGCAGCTGTGTTTCCTATCTTGTGATGAATATTCTTAAGATCACCATACAGAAAAGAGCAAGAATGTATTTAGAGCATATGTCAGGTTTATATGGTGCAGTTTTGGCAAAAATAAAACAAAGAACAAAAACTTTGTGAGTAGATTATTTGATAGAAATAGTTCATAATTAATAAGTACTTAGAAAACTGAAAACTAGAATCACCTCCAATAGAATTGCAGTGTTTTTATTTAACAATGGCAAACAGATACAACATATTAAAAAAGATTTTGTGGATTGTTTATAAAGGTAAAATGCTAGTAGATTTATTGGTTTATGATCCAAGATAATGGATTTTGTTATTTTAAGCCTTTTTTCATGATCCTCTTTCCTTACCCAGCTGGGTAAACGTTCCTCCTTTTTCCACTTATAACACCTCAAGCAAATCATTCTGTTTTCCTCATTGAACTGAAATGGCATGTTTATACTCTGGTTTTTCTGCAATATAGCTTAAGGTCCCTGAAGGCAGAGAGATCTGATATTCAATTCCTGTTAACGGTGCCAACATTTTCCCAAACAGGCTCAAACATGCTCTCTACATACAAGTTTTCAAAATCCTGTTGGTTCAGCCTGAAACTTCTCTTCTGCGAGGCTTGACTGACACTGAGAAACATCATCAACTAACTAACAGGGTTATTCAGACTGAGGCTACTATTAGGCGGGGAGATGGATGTGTTCAGGCTCCAGAGATGATGCCAACCTTCCCCGTCTTCTCATTCCTGAAGTACTTGAGGATTGCACACTGCCCTCACTTCGCACAGTCTTGTGATTCAAGGCAGGAACTGTGGAGTCAAGCTGCCTGGAGTGGATCTCTGCTCTGCCATTTACTAGCTCTGCCCCTTTTAGCTCTTTAACCTTGGACAAGTTTCCTCACTTCTCTCTGCCTCAGTTTCCTCATCTGTAAAATGAGGATAATAATAGAACCTATATCATCTGGTTGCCATAAGGATGAGATTAAATGAGTTAATAATATAAAGTGCTTAGAACAGTGTCTGGCACAGAGCAAGTGCTAAAAATGTTACTTGTAATTATTATTATCATTACTATTGGGTAACACTGGTTCTCTGGGTAGTGATGGGAGAGAGAAATGACAGAACCTCTATGAGAATAAGGTGGTAGTTTCTAAAAGATTGCCTCCCCAAAGCCTTTGTTCAGGGACACTGCTCTAGGCTAGAAATCCAATGATGTTCCAGGTTTCAGATCCAAAGAGTAGGAAGGTATCCAGTGATAATCCATTGCTCTCTAGGCCAAGGATTGCAAATAGTTTATTTGATTTATTGGTCTACACAGTTCTTTAAAAACACATGTAACTGTGATGTTTAATTTTCTGTGTCCACTTAATTAGGCTAAGGGATGCCCAGATAGCTAGTAAAATGCTGTTTCTGAGTATGTCTGTGAGGGTGTTTCTGGAAGAAAGTGGCATTTGAATTGGTGGACCAAGTAAAGAGTATTGCCCTCACTAAGGTGGGTGAGAGTCATCCAATCTGTTGAGGGCATGATTGGAACACAAATGCAGAAGAAGGCGGAATTTGTTTCTGTTTGAGCTCGGATATCCATCCTCTTCTGCCCTCAGACATTGGAGCTCCTGGTTCTCCAGTTTTTGGAGTTGGATTGGGACTCATGCCATTGGCTTCCCTGGTTCTCAGACCTCTGGGCTTGGACTGAATTATACCACCGGTTTTGCAGAAGGCAGATCATGGGACTTTTTGGCTTTCATAAATTGTGTGAGCCAATTCCTATAATAAATCTCCTTGTTTATATATCCTATTGATTCTGTTTCTCTGGAGACTGCTGATTAATATGGTAACTATACAGATGCTAGGCTTCTTTAAAATTCATGAATGAAATGACACTACACTCATATAATTGCTCTGTTCATAGAGGTAAATCTATCTGAGTTGTAAGTAAAGAACTAGAAAGGCATCTTAGAAATATTTTTAGAGGCCAGGCATGGTGGCTCACGCCTGTAATCCCAGCGCTTTGGGAGGCCGAGGTGGGTGGATCACGAGGTCAGGAGTTCGAGACCAGCCTGACCAACATGGTGAAACCCCGTCTCTACTAAAAATACAAAAATTAGCCGGGCGTGGTGGTGTGCACCTGTAATCCCAGCTACTCAGGAGGCTGAGGCAGAGAATTGCTTGAACCCGGAGGCAGAGGTTGCGGTGAGTCGAGATTGCACCACTGGACTCCAGCCTGGGCAACAGAACAAGACTCCATCTCAAAAAAAAAAAAAAAAAAAAAAAAAAGTTTTATTTAGAATATGTAAATTTTGCTGAAGAATGGTCTTTAAAAGCAAGATTCCATGATTTTGGTTAAAATTAGCACGTTACTGGTCTACTGTACTGCATTTACTCCCACCTTCCGCCTTAAATGTAAAAACAGGAAAATATGAAAAACCACAATAGGAATGAAAATGAGGATTGCTTATTTACTTCTGCTAGGTTACAAGGATTTTTCATTCATTGAAAGGCCATGTAAATAAGATTGAAAAAGGCAATGGATAGTCCTCATGGACAAAAAGAAAAATCCTGCTTTTCTGAGAGTAGCAATGCAGACTTTTTATTCTTTTCTCACTCCAAGCCCTTGACAGAATTAAATATCTATACCTACTCACAAGGGATTCATAATCCTCCTACTATATATGTACTGCATTTTTAGGCACTCAGATGCTGTTACCCAACTCTTATCAGAACAGTGTTTTCTATATCCATGAAAAGACTGACTCTCTGTCGAGACAGAATCAGTGATGACAACAGCATCAATAATTCTGGTAACAATCCTTGTCATCATCATTAATATTTACTGGGTTCTTGTGCAAGCTGCTGTACAAAGGACTTTTCACTTTATGTCTTGTTTATAATAAACGTAATAACCTATGAGGCCAGTAGTGTTATTCCTTTTCTACAGACAAGGAAACTGAGGCACAGAGCTCTGTGGAAGAAGTATTTCCAAAATACAGGGAGAAAGGGCAATGAAATGATGACATAGAAGCTGATAGCTATGAAAATCAGGGAACATAACTCCAACCAACCACAGAATGGAAGTCATTCAGAGGAATAAATGAAAACAACTGAAATGAATCAACTTTCCCAGGCAAGGAATGGACTGAGCATGCGCAGCTCTCTGCTGAGGAAGGAGAGGCAGCAGAATGGAGCCTCTAGAGTCAGGCTTGCCAGATGCAAGCTCTTTCTCTACCACAGCTTTGTGTCCTTGGGCAAATTACTTAACTCTTCTAAGCCTTTGTTTTTTTATTTGTAAAATGGAGATAATAACAATAGTATGTTCCTTATATAGTTTTTGTGAGGATTCAGTAAGTATTGCATTACGTGTGAAAGGATATATGAAACTGTCTGATACATAGTAAATGCTCAATAAATAGTAACTATTATTATTAAATGGTTGAAAAGAGAAAGGAGAAGGATTTGTGCTCAAATAATTTGTGAGGTGCTGATTAATTGGGTGTCTTTATTATGAGGCTTCTCATAACCTTTAATATGCTAACCTAGATTGTAAAACTTCAAGAACATTCTCAGGTTTATTTGACTTGAAACCTCCCCTTTTCCCACATGGAGCACAGATAACATCTCTTGGGACACTGGTGTTCTATAGATCACAGTGTAGGAGATATTCTTCATTTCACACACTTCGTATACAAGAATAGAAAAGCAGACATGAAAATGTCTTACATTGATAACCTGCACTGCAAGTAACCATCAAAGGGCTTTTTAGCTTTACAAAGCATCATGAATACACTTCTTAGTCCATTTTATAAAACCATGTAATCCAGGCAGTCAAACCTGATGAATACTCTCTTTTGTCAGCATCATCACCTGGACCATTGAAAGTGTTCTCAGCACTTTACCAAATGCTGTAAAAAATGAGTTAACATTGGCACAGCTGCAGCCTTCTGGGAAGTTTATTTTACCAGATTATAAATCCTTCAAAGTGTTTGGAGTTCATCGTGTCTTATCATGTTGTAAGGACACTGTTCTCTTGTGTGTTGAAATTACATTTCTCCCATGTGCCCTATTTTAGTATTGGAGTGCTGCTGAATTAACATTAAAAGAACACACTAGTTAGAAGTTTTGTGTCTTTGCTGCCCAGCACTGCTGGTAGTTTATCTTGATCAGCTTTGTTTTATTTAATCTTCTTGTGTCAAAGGACATATTCTACATGGTTTTCCAGATGAGTTTTGTTTTATTCAGTCTTCTTGTGTTGAGTGACATATTCTACATGGCTTTCCAGAACTGGGCCAGGGCTTATTCAGAGAGAGGGTAATTAGCTTCTATAGGAATTATACCCATTATACCCCATTACTAATAAGCTGGGTTAAGGAAATATAATTACAAATAAAATCTCCTGCTAAACCGGTGAATCCTTTTTATAAAAATGTAGAAAAGAACAAAATAGTGTTTTTATTGAATAAGCATTAAATCAGACTGTGACGTACATTACAGACGATCTGCTAAGGAGATGACAAAGGGGAAATGAAATCTCTCTCTTCTATACAGCCAAGCAGATGCAACCTATTACATGCATGTTCACTTCACTGTCTTTACCAAAATATGAAATAAAACCTCTTGTATCTTAATGATAAGCAGGAACTTGCATCACGGAGCATGTTCCTAGGCTTCAATTCCATAGAGATAGGGAAACAAGGGGACTTCCATCCTCTTGGATGTTCCCATTTCAAAGAAATGCCTCTGACGCCTCAGGAAATACATTCCTAGGATGCAGAACTAGCAAGAGGCTTAGTAAGCTTTTAAAAAAGATTTATAACCGCCTCAGAGAGACAGATAAAGCATTTAAAACTTCAAGTTTCCTAAGGGAGGGCGGGGACAATACTCTTTCCCCTCTTGGCACCAGGGAAAATTTTAAATTAAATGTTTGTTTTCCTCCAAAATCGGTATTTATCTTTACAGGTTTCCTTTTCTGTTACTATTTCATAGTTGCAGTATAATTTTTTAAATGATCTCCATTGGCGTTTCTACTTTTTCTGGCTGATTTGCAGTTGACTAAATATCCAGCAAGTCCATAATACAGTTACGAAACAAGCAATTATCAGAATTACAATAGGATGAATTAAAAAATGAAACACAATATTTGCCTGTGGGAATAACCTTTAATATCATAACAATGGTATGATTCTCCATTAGAATTCTGAATTCTTGATTAGCCATGCATAAACATTGTCCATTACACATTAAATTCACAAAACATTGTGGAGATTTCTGCTTGTGCATTCAAATGATTCGCTATTTGAATATTGTTTTGTAGTTTCTTATGAAATTTTACCCAATATAAGCCTGAGCAACAACTTATCTCTATAATCAGATCATCTAAGTCTTTAATTAAGTGTTTTTCTTGAAAGGCCAATAAATTTCTCCAGCGTTCTTGTCTGTCACATAAGTAATGTAGCATTTACATTTTAATCTAGTCCCTTCAATAATTATTCCGTCTTCTTAAAATTTTCCCAGTTGTGAAACACAAAGATAGCCATGACCTTTATCTAATATAAAAGTCTTATTAAAAGTCATCCATTAAAAATCACAGATTGAAATTCCAGTGTTTGATTTGCAATGGGTTGCCTTAAAGACAAACCCAAACTATGGGCCATTTTTTTTTTTTTGCATCAGTCCAATCAATAGTTTTATTTATTTATTTTTTTTAATTTTAATTTTTATTTTAATAGTTTTAATATTATAACAGTCAATTAAGTCTCCACGAATAATAGACATCTACCTTTGTTGACTGTCAATCCCGAGACTAGCAAAAACTTGTGTTCTGGGCAAATGGGACATGCCTTGAAAGACTGTGTGCTCTTCCTTAAGGAGCTAACATTCCAGTGGAATTTCCTTTCCCTTTAGCTTATTGTCTCAAACACCAGCTCAACAAGCTTCATTCCTGTTCAAAGAGTGGTCTGTGAACCACATTTTCAGGAGCAAGCCTTAGGGACACTGCTCTTCTGAGATTTTATTTTATTTTATTTTATTTTATTTTATTTTATTTTATTTTATTTCGAGGAAGTCTTGCTCTGTCACCCAGGCTAGAGAGTGCAGTGATGCGATCTCGGCTCACTGCAACCTCCGCCTCCTGGGTACAAATTATTCTCCTGCCTTAGTCTCCCAAGTAGGTGGCATTACAGGTGTACACCACCACACCCAGTTAATTTTTTGTACTTTCAGTAGAGATGGGGTTTCACCATGTTGACCTGGCTGGTCTCAAACTCCTAACCTCAGGTGATCTGCCTGCCTCCTAAAGTGCTGGGATTACAGGCCTGAGCCACCGCACCTGACCCTCTGAGACTTTAGAAACTGGGTCATGGGATATTGGTATTAGGATAAACACAGCATGGTTGTGGTTAGTTGCAAATAACAGAAACCGACATTTTATTTATTTATGTATTTGTTTATTTATTATTTATATTTTTGTTTTTCAACTTTTATTTTAGATTCAGGGTGTTCATGTGCAGGTTTGTCACAGGGTATATTGTATATGCTGAGGTTTGGGGTATGAATGAACCTGTTACCGAGGTAGTGAGCATTGTACTCTACAGGTAGTTTTCCAATCCTTGCCTCCCTTTTCCTCCTTCCCCTAGTAGTCCCCAGTGTCTGTTGTTCCCATCTCTATGTCCATGTGTATCCCGTGTTTAGCTCCCACTGGTAAGTGAGAACATAAAGTATTTGGTTTTCTGTTTCTGTGTTAATTCACTTAGGATAATGGCCTCTGGTTGCATCTACGTTGCTGCAAAGGACACGATTTTGTTCTTTTTTTTATGGCTTTATAGTATTCCATGGTATATGTACGCCACATTTTCTTTAGCCAATCCACTGTTGATGGTCACCTAAGTTAATTCCATGTCCTTGCTGTTGTGAATAGTACTGTAGCAAACATACGAGTATATATGTGTTTTTGGTAGAAAGATTTGTTTTCCTCTGGGTATATACCCAGTAATGGGATTACTAGGTTAAATGGTTGTTCTATCTTTAGTTTTTTGAGAAATCTCCAAGCTGCTTTCCACATTGACTGAACTAATTTACATTGCCTCCAATGGGGTGTAAGAGTTCCCTTTTCTTTGCAGCCTTGCCCGCATCTGTTATTTCTTGGCTTTTTAGTAATAGCCATTCTGACTGGCATGAGATGGTATCTCACTGTGGTTTTGATTTGCATTTCTCTGATGATTAGTGATGTGGAGCATTTTTTTCTTATGTTTGTTGGCCACTTATATATCTTCTTTGGAGAAGTCTCTGTTCATGTCCTTTGCCCACTTTTTCATGGAGTTGTTTGTTTTTCACTTGTTAGTTTGTTTAAATTCTTGAGAGATTCTGGACCTTTGTCAAATGCATAGTTTGTGAATTTTCTCTGCTTTTGTAAGCTGTCTGTTTACTCTGTTGATAGTTTCTTTTGCTTCTGCAGCTCTTTCATTAGGTCCCACTTGTCAATTTTTATTTTTGTTACAACGCTTTTGAGGACTTAGCCACACATTGTTTGCCAAGGCTGATGTCAAGAAAGGTATTTCCTAGGGTTTCTTCTAGGATTTTTATAGTTTGAAGTCTTACATTTAAGTCTTTAATCCATTTTGAGTTAATTTATTAACTTAAGCAATAAAGAGATTTGTTGGAAGAGCATATGACGGCTCACAGAGCTGCAGGAGCACTGGAAATCCAGGGTTGGAAGATGGGCAGGAAACAAAAAAGGTAGGCAGAGAAGTGCACAGTCTGATTTCCACTTGGGGGGAGTGTGGCTCGAATGCTGGAGTGAGGAATTTTCTGCTTCCTTGATTCTGCTAATTTGCCCCTTCACTCATTATCCTTTCAGGAATCAAAATTCCAATCAGGAGTGTTTGATTAGTTGAGCCACCCTCCAGTAATGTCAGTTTCATTGAAGCAAGAGATTCAAGGGAGGGAAACAGCTGTCCCACTTTGTTTCTGAAGTAAAAGACATTACTCTGCCTTCAACTATTCTGGTGTTTCTGTCAAATGGTACTCACACTGGGCACACACTGCTGTACCATATGCTTTGCATATATTAACTCATTTATTTTTACACCAACTCTGTGTGGCAGATATTATTCTTCCTGTTTGTACCATAAAGAGACTGGGCACTGAAAGTTAATTTAATTGTCCCAAATCACACAGTAAATGGTAGAAATAGAATCTGAAGCCAGGCTCTCAGGCTGCAGGATGTGCATACTTCTCTATCTGCTCAACCTCGACTAAGGTAAGTGATCAGAGGCTTAGAAGATAAAAAAGAAAAGAAAAAAAGAAACCAAAGAGAAGACAACAAATCAATAAGGCAGCAATCAAATGTTTTGTATGACAATAAAATGTGCACATTTCTGTTTTTCTCCATATATTGTGTGTACTTTCAAAACTTAATTTTGTGATAATATTAGACTTACAGAAAATTTACAAAGATAGTATGAACAGTTCCCATACATGGTCTACACCCAGCTTCCCCAAAGGTTAAGACTTTACATAACCATGGTACAGAGAGCCAAAGAAAGAAATGAACATTGAGATATTACTATTAACAAATGATGAACTTTTACGTATTTTTCCACCAATGTCCTCTCTCTCTTTCAAGATTCGATCCAGAATCCCACATTGTGTTTATTTACCATGTCCTTAATCCCCTCCAATCTATGGTAATAAGTCCTTTGTCTTTCTTTGTCTCTTGTGACTTTTAAAGTTTGGTCAGGTATTTTGCAAATCATCCTTCCATTTGGACTTGTCTTACTGTTTTCTTATGATTGATTGAGATTATGAATTTGGGGGAAGGACTTTTTCTGTGTATGCTATCAGGGAGTACATAACATTGATATGTCATATTACTAGTGATGTTAACAGTGATCACTCAGTTAAGGTGACTACATGTTTATTCTTTTATCATTTCTTTTTAGTTTTTAAAAGATTGCTAAGTTAATGCTTCTTGTTTGAAACTTCAGTTGATTTAACATTTCCAATATTTAGTAAATTTTATTCATTTTTTTACTAGTGGGTTTTGCTGTATTTCAGAACCTTCAACTCATATAGATCCCTGAACTAGACATGACTCCTTTTGCCTTTCAATCACTTACTGTGATTCAGAACATATTGCCTTAAACTACACATAACTAAATGTTCTATATGATGTATAACAAGCTAAGGGGAAGATGAGTGCTCCACTATGTCCATATTTTGGAATAGACTCCATGGCCAAAGGCAATCCTTATTCTAATACAAAATGTACTAGGACACTAGGGAGTTAGTGAATTAGAATCAATTCTGTCTAGTTGATGGGTATCCAGGCCATTTCTTTTGTTGTTTTTGAAAGCTACATTTGTTAGTAAGACCTTCAGGCCAATTTGGCTATTAGCCTAGGCTTTATGTGAAACAATTTTGCATATGTAAGATTGTATGTCTGTCTTTTGGTATGAGTAAAACATGCCAAAATAGTGATGTAGACAAACTATTGTCATAGAAAACCCTTTAGCAATTGTCCCTGTGTAAGCCCATCCTCTTTTGTAATTTGTTTGTTTTACTTATAACTGAAGTACATATTTAAAAACATCATGATGTTATACTTTGTGATATATATATGAAATTTCTCCTTAATTTTTTACATCCTTGGCAGTAGTATTCCATGTTTGTGTGTATTTGTTTTTTCTTTGAAATAAGTGGTAACATCTACTCCAGGCCTTCAGCAGATAGCATAGATTATTAATGTTTGGTAAACCATTTGTTAACAAAATTAAAGTTAGATGGTTGATAGTGGAGATGTGGCTAAGGGTAGGAAAATAATACAATTACATACCCATCATAAGCCAATGTTTGGTGTGCCACCATCCTGGCAATGCTTTTAGATTTATCAACTAGAAACAAGTGACACTGGTTATTAAGCATCTCATTCTGTATACTTTGCTTGCAAATATAACTTAACAGTTAAAAAAAGTTACTGTCTTCTTAACCATCTAGTCACGTAAGCATTAGTTTTTATGTAAACACTTAGGCATTTTAAAAAGTAATCCAAGCATCAAATTTAAGCTTGTTATATTAGCTTTTAAACAATTTTATTGGATTATCACTGCTAAGTGCTAACATGGAACCCTGGAGCCCTGGATTTTAATTTTAACATTAATATATTAGAAATCACAAAAATAAAAAGAACTCAGTTTTCTTCCTAGGATATGCCATAGATGATGTCTACAAACCACTATTTCCTTTTATTTTTTTCCCCCCCTGGTGGGTAATAGGGAAGTAGGAGAGAAGCCATTAGGCAGCAGGGAGCAAAAGGCAAAATTAAATGTTTTTGTAGACACTTTTTGCGCTTTTTGGTTTCTGGGCAGATTAAAGAGCCTCATTCAGAGAAAGCATGCAGCAATGGTGTGCTGGAGATGGCTTGTACCACCTTGAAAGAACCAATTGTAAAATTCTAAATAGTTTTGTCAATCAGTTGTTAAATACAGCTATTATTAAACATTAAATCATATAAATCCACAATTAAATAAATACTATTAAAAGAAAGATAACAAAACTCAAGACTGATCACTTGCTCATTTTTTTCTTACATGTTACTATTGTTATCATTTTGTTGATGCTCTTGAGTTGTTTACTTCTGTGGTATCTGTATTGTTGAGATACTACATAATGGTGTGTCACTGTGCATCTTCTCCCAACTCTGCACACAAGGAGTTCATGGTGGTAGCTTGATGAGCTGATGGTTCAAATTATGAGTATGTATTTTCTTAAAGAAAATAGAATTCAATATGGTGGGAGACTATGTGATTTAAAATTATGTCTCTCCTTTCATTACTGACATTCTTTCTGTCATTCAAACCTACTATCTTCCTATCTCAGGCTGTTTGAGTTTGCTGTTCTCTATACCTAGAATACTTTTTCTTCTACTACATGCTTAGCTATCTTTTTCTCATTAGAATAGACCATTCTTTCAGATCAACTTTGTCTGATTATCCTGTTGAAAATAGCCCACCATACTCTGTCCACTCCCTGACCTGGCAACCCTTGCCACTCCATCACCCTGTTTTTATTTTTGTTATAATGTTTACTACTCTCTGAAAGTGGTTTATTTGTTCATATGTTTACTATCTTTCTCCTTCACTAGAATGTAAGCTCCCTGAGGGGAGGAATTTTCTACAACATTTTCATTTCTGTTTTTTCAATACTTAAAACAGGGTCAGGCACACAGTAGGTAACAAGTACGTTTTTGTTTTGAAAAATTATTTAATATTTGAATAGATATTGAATTATTTAATATTTGAATAATATGCCCTTCACTGTATAAGTGAAGGCCATCTAAATTAAAATAGAGGTTGACAAATAAAGTAATTTGAATATGAAGTAAAATAAAGTTTGTCAAAGTCCCACCACTTGAAGAAAGAGGCTCTAAGATGCTGTTATAAGCTATGTCAAACAAAGCGCTGTTGTGTGTGTGTATATATGTGTGTAATTTATATAAATATAAATATTGAACTTTTATTAAGTTTCTTAGGAGATAGAATTTGGGAATAGATTATGTCAAAATTCTAGTTAGAGATGGGACTTGTACATTGCATTAATTATGCTCTACGCATCTGTGAAAATAATGCTTCTAAAGCAACACTAATTACATGAAAGAGAAAGAATGTTTTATTTTAAGGAATAGCAGCATATTCAGATTTTTTTTGTGGCATTTCTCCAGCTACAGAAGCTAGCTGTCAAAAACTACTTTCTTTCCCAGAAGATTTTATAAGGTGAAAGCTGAAGCTGCAATTCTATTCCAAGCCAAACTTTGTACAATATGAGCAAATAAAATGCAAAAAAGCATTTTCAGTGACTTCGATGAGGGTAGTTATTTCTAATATTTAGGAGCCTAGTCAACGTTATTGCTGACTTTTTAAAAGTATGATTGGGGATTCTGGTAGATTAACTATAATCTGTAAGGTTCTGTAACGTATGGTTCATAAACCGAGGAATACAAAGTAATGAGGATATTGCTTAATAGGAGTGGTGTGAGGATTGACAAGTATTGGGGAATACATTTTTATTTGTTATTTCATTCATTTACTCAACAAATATGTTAAGCTCTAACTATGTGTCAGGCATTGTTTTAGGTGCTAGGGATACAATGAAAGAAATATTCACTATCCTTAAACAATCTAAGGAGGGAATAAAAACAAGTAAACAGGCTATTGTGATACAGCATGATGGGATGAGGAGGTTCAAGGCCTTCCAAGAATACATAAAAAAGACAACTAGCCCAGATTTACAAGGTTTGAAAAGTCCATCACATGGTCAAAATTAGCTGTGTGGATTAAGACAATTTCTGACAGGTCTGTGAAGAATGGATTTCAGAGTGGTATGCTAGCAACTGTTTAAAAACTACCTCTTTGGGGAGACCAAAAAAACAACACCCTGATTTGTGGTGTTTGCCCATTTTTGTGGTGTGAATATGTCCACCATAGTGGTTTAAAGCTACCAATAAGATGTTGCTGAATGTGAAGATGAAAAGAGATGGTCGGCCGGGTGTGGTGGCTCATGCCTGTAATCCCAGCACTTTGGGAGACCAAGGCGGACGGATCACGAGGTCAGGAGATCGAGACCATCTTGGCCAACATGGTGAAACCCCATCTCTACTAAAAATACAAAATTTAGCTGGGCATGGTGGCACATGCCTGTAATCCCAGCTACTCGGGAGACTGAGGCAGGAGAATCACTTGAACCAGGGAGTTGGAGGTTGCAGTGAGCCAGGATTGCACCACTGCACTCCAGCCTGGCAACAGAGCCAGACTCTGTCTCAAAAAAAAAAAAAAAAAAAAAAAAGATGGTCACAGTTGGTGCTAGAGAGCTGATATGAGCAGGATCCAGCATATTTCTGGTTGGAGAGGAGAGGGTAGAGGCTTAGAGACAAGTGAGAGGACACTCTTCAAACAGGAAAGAGATGATGCGGTCTCAACTCTATTGGTGAGATTTGAGCAACTTGCAGAGATGTTGAAGTTATAGATAATGAAGCAGTTTATAGCAATGGTTAAGAGTTAAGAGCATACATAGACTCATAGACAGACTTTGAGTCCAAATCCTGGTGCTGCAACTTAACTAGCATCGTGATGCAGGGTTGTTTATTAGCATTTCTAGGCTTCAGTATCTCATTTCTAAATTGGTGATAATGATAGAACCAGACACTCAAGGTTGTCATGAGGAAAAAAGGAGTCAATACACATGAAGTGCTTCAATCAGTAAAAAACACAGTATATGTTATCTTTAGCAATGCAGAGGATATATTGGTAATTAATGATTAACATGTTGATGGGTGGGCAAGGAAGGAGAAAGAGGAGTCAAGGTTGACTTGTGAATTTTTGGACTGTCCAAACAGGTAGCTAGAAATGTATCTAATTTTGATAATCTTCCCAGTGACTGCTTATCTATCTTTGCACTGTTCTGTCAGAAGCAAACAAACATGTATCTTTTTTTTAAACACTGGGTTTTAGGGCCTCTTTATTATAGCAGTTTAAACTATAGATATGGTGGGCTAGTACAGATGGATTCTATTTTCTCTGTGAGTGATGAGATGGAAGGGTTTTCTGAGAAGTGAAATTTAGTGGTAAAGGGCATAAGGTTCAAAAAGAGTGAAATTAATTTGAAACAGTTAGTGGTTAGGGGCCATGATAGTAAAGTTAGGTACTAGGAAAATATAGAAACATGGTGTGATAATCTTGAGGAAGTAGAAGAGCACAGATTCATGGAGAAAAGAAACAATATAAATATGAATTAAATAAATAAACCCA
This sequence comes from Macaca mulatta, assembly GCF_049350105.2. Taxonomy (NCBI): domain Eukaryota; kingdom Metazoa; phylum Chordata; class Mammalia; order Primates; family Cercopithecidae; genus Macaca; species Macaca mulatta. The sequence continues at coordinate 95,584,061 of NC_133410.1, read as the reverse complement.
ACAAAACAGAAACAGAAAACTAACAATCTAGGCCACAGAATTTCTAATGGAATATTTACAATTTTCAGAGTTAGTGTTAAAAATGTTTCAGGACAGTGAAGATCAAAAGTATGTTTTCAGTGTTACAATACTTATTAAACAACTTGTGGATTCTACTATTAATATAAGAATTTACAAAGTTTAGGGAGACATGGCTGCTATTCATATGCAACCTTATAGATTTGCACGACTTTAAAGACGTATAATAGGCATTGACTGCCAGCAATATTTAAATACCAAATCAAATATAAATAAAGTGCTGGAAACATTGAGATTAAATAAGATGGAACAATGCTTTAGCTTTATTATGGGAAGCTTCCTGAAGGAGGTGGTTTTTAAACTAAAACTCAAAATGGACATATCTTTACACTTCGGAAACTAGAACACATATTATTGGTTGTATGCTTCTATTTTCATACATATTTTCTGGTAGTAGTAGGTTGGTGTAAAAGTAATCGTGGTTTTATTTGGCCATGAAAAGTAATAGCAAAAACAAAAATTATGTTTGCACCAACCTAATAAAATCATATTTGACTTTAGGATCGTTAGGCTGGGACAGATGTAACGCTACACTCATTTTTTATAGGCTGGTGAAACTTTCTCTGACATTTGCTGTCTTTTGGGTCTTCCACATTGATAAAATATGATTTTATGTTAATGTTCCTGGTATGAACCATGTAGAATTAAGTATCTGGGGTCATTCCTAGAAGTGTACTACATCATTTCCTTGTCATAGTTTTTACTTTTATCTAATCTGAAAAATTATATAGGTTATTTTGAGTTGAGACCTTCTTTACATTGTAGCAAGGAAACGTCTAGTGACCTTGCATTTTACACAACATTAGCTACAGTTTTTTTTCCTAAGTAGATGTTGAGACAGTGTTTTTCACATTTTTGCTTATGTATTAGGCAGTATAAAATATAATTGGAAGAATTCTTTTAAGAGCCCATCATGAACAGAATTGCATATTTATCTTGTGAATAAACTCATGCATGTTATACATTTAATGACTGCACAAAGTCATTGTCACTGGCTTAATTTTCTTTATTTTAATCAAGATCCTTTATTTCGGTAGTGAAGACAGTTTATTCATGCCGGTGAATGAGGTTCTGAAGATGAGTAAGTGTGCTTGTACGTGTAAAGCCTTAGAGAGGCTTTGTTTTCACTGGGAAAATGGTTTAATTTGGGAGACAGAGCCCTAAGCCAAATTCCTTGTTATCTTCGATTTAATTGAGAAAATTGCTTAACCTCAGTCTTTCTGTCAAGTCTGATTGAAAGGTAACTGTTAGCTGTGAGGTGACTGGAATTATGAGTACCTTAAAATATCTTGAGACTTCTTGAAGAGAGGTGATATGTGTGTAAACAGGGACAGAAATTATTAATGTGTGAGGAGACATGCTTTCCTCTGTTCCTCTGCCTAACCAGTTTACCATGCAGATTGGCATCATCTTTAGAGGCAGAACAATAGAATTAAGGATGGATAAATGCATGGAGATTTTATCTTGAGAAAAAAAGAGAAGAGCAGAGGATAGAAAGGAAGAGGGAAAAGAAAGTAAAGTCCCATCAGGAGACAAGGAAGATAGGAAAGGAAGTTTAGGGGAAAGGGTTGAAAGTGAGAGGCGAGAAAGCTGAGGTGTGGGAAAAATTGGCAATCAATTGGAATGGGAAAAAAAAGATTATACATTGGATATCTTTTAACATTTTCCAAGAGATGCACCTAGGAATTAGAATTACTTTAAATTATTTCTGGTTGCTGAATTTTATTTCTTTGTCTGTATCACTTTGAATCAGATATTTGGATTTCCTGGAAAAAAAGTCACACAAATGATAAATTAGCTCCTTATTCTGAAATACTTTAGAATAACGTTGTATCAAAATCCAGTGTGGTAAAGGTAAAGATATTTTCGTATGCCATTAACATCTTATTACTCAGAAAGTTAATTTATATGAAAGTCTTGGGAGATATTAATAGATTTATCTCCAGCTAAAACTCAGATTATTATAACTTAAACATTTTCAGCTTAAGACAAATTCAGTTTTATGAAGACTAGTGTTTTCCCCTTACTTTTCTAACTTATAATTCTTGTGAAATATATTTCACCCTTTAATAGCTAAATCAATAAAATTCATTTTAAGTGAACTATTTTTCAAGCAAGAATTTTCATAGTATTGATTCAAGATGAGAATATCACATTGTGTTAAAAATCAGTAAAACTAGTAGCTCTCTAAATGCTGGCTTTTCTAATTTGAAACTTAGAGATTCATCATGCTTAGAATGCTAAAGTTTTCTAATGTTCTTCTCTTTAATATGTAAGACACAAAGCCTCTTAAACATAAATTGCAACTCATAACTCTAAGGAAAAGCATCAACACTTGACCCCCTAAGTTATTTTAATAGAAAGGAGTGTGAGGGAGGAGTATTAATGAAAAGCAGTGGCACAGTAGACAAATCAAAAATTGTGCCTACTGCTCATTGAATTTAATCAGTAAGGCTGTTTGATAATTAGAGAAGCGGAATAAAAAAGCAGACCTAGATGCTACCAGGCTGTTTTTATGTATTATGGTAAGTTAGACTGAGTGGCTCTTGGTGGTAAATACATTCTCTGGAGATAATAGGCACCACTGCAAAATTTTGTATTGGTTTCTCCTAAAATACTTTATTGACTTCTGTGAGGCCATGAGCTAGTTGATATCCATGCTAATATGAAACATGTTTACTATTATTTCCCAGTTGATTTTATTTACAGGATTTTAGAGAAGGAGGGGGTATGAACCATTTTGAGGATTTTTGGATTTAGCTAATTAGGTGTGGCTTTTCTCTTGGCTTTGTTAACTGGTCGGAATCATTGCCTTTCTTTTGTTAGGCTTTTGCTTTGGGCAAGATAAAATTCTTCTCTCACACAGCCTTTATTTTCTTTTTATTACATCAGACTTCGTGATTTTCCTAAAGCAAGAATGCTGATGTGTACCCTATATTAAAAAGAAATTGCAGATTTCGAAAAAAATTGGTAAAATAGTGAGATTCCATAATTAAACGTTATCACCTTTGTTTTTCCTTATTTTATTTTGTAGCATTTTAAAAAGTGCTGCAAAATAGCATTGTGGTATATTTATTAAAAAGAAGGCTGATATCTGTGCCATAGACTTGCCATGCAGAATGGGCAGCTGTACATTTGCAGATGACTGCTAAAGTGGATGTCTGGATAGAAGATCAAATTATTTGCCTAGCCTAGTGTATTTTACAAGAGCAGCAGATGATGTAATTAGCTCATCATGCATGCAGACTCCAGGGTGTGTGAGGTCTTCCTATGAGACCTCCTATGGCTTGGGCTACCAGCAAATCTCCTGGAAAAGGTGAAATTTGGTTACAGACAAATGTCATGTGATTTTCCCTCCCTAAACCTATGAACCATTTTTAGCCTACTTCTGTTTGGGCTATTCTTATACAGACAAGAGTTACGTTAAACAACAACAACAACAACAATAAAAAGGCTGGCAAAGTGTAGATGAAGAGAATTGATTTTTAAGTGCTGATCTTAGGTATCTAGTGTTTTTATGTTTTTCAGCAAAAATCTTAAAACAGTGTAAATGTATGAAAAAACCTTAACCTCTACTTTATACCATATAAAAGTTAATTTGAGATGCATCATAGACTTAAATATATAAGCTAAAATCATAAAACATTTAGAAAAAATAATACCTTTTTTTTTTTTTTACCTTGAGATAGGCATAAACTTTTTAGACAGGAATTAATTATAAAGGAGAAAAATATGGTACATCAGTCTTCATCAACATTTAAGGGGTGTGCTTATCAAGAAATAGTGCTGGAAAGATGCAAAGGTAAACCACATGCTGGGAGAAGGTTTGCACAATACAGAATCTGACAAAGGACTTGTTTTCAGAATACATTAAAAATATTCCTAAGCTACTATGTGGTCCTAAAAAAGAATGAAATCGTGTCCTTTGCAGCAACATGGATGCAGCTGAAGGCCATTATCCTGAGTGAATTAATGCAGGAACAGAAAACCAAATACCCCATGTACTCACTTAAAAGTGGGAGCTAAACATTAGGTACTCAAGGACATAAAGATGGTCACAATAGACACTGGGCACTACTAAAAGTGGGAGGGAGAGAAGGGGGCAAGGGTTGAAAATTAACTGTTGGGTACTGATATGGTTTGGCTGTGTCCTCACCCTAATCTCATCTTAAATTGTAGTTCTCATAATCTCCACGTGTCATGGGAGGGACCCAGTGGGAGATAATTGAATCGTGGAGGGCAGTGACCCCCATGCTGCTGTTCTTATGATAGTGAGTGAGTTCTTATGAGATTTCACAGTTTTATAAGGGACTTTTCCCCCTTTTGCTTAGAACTTCTCTTTGCTGCTGCCATTTGAAGAAGGATGTGTTTGTTTCCTCTTCCGCCATAATTGTAAGATTCCTGAGGCCTCCCAAGCCCTGCAGCATTGAGTCAGTAAACCTCTTTCCCTTATATAATAAATTACCCAGTTTTGGATATGTCTTTATTAGCAGCGTGAGAATGGACTAATACAGGTACCATGCTCACTACCTGAGTGACAGGATCATTTGTACCCCAAACCTTAGCATCACAGAATATACCCAGGTAATAAACCTCCATATGTATACTCTGAATCTAAAATAAAAGTTGAAAAAATTATATACTAAAAGAAAGTTTTCTTAAAATAAAAAAACTGAATTTGCTGATAGAAAATAAAATAAAATATGTCTGAATCAATAATGACAAACAAACCAGTTTAAGAAATGGGGCACAGGATTTGAAGAGATACTTTACAAAGGAAGATATAGAAAAGGCCAATATGCACTCAAAAACGGACCAACATTGTTAGTCATCAGAGAAATGCAAATTAAAACCACAATGAAATACAATATCACACTCACTAGAATGTCTAAATGAAAAAACTGACCATATTAAATGTTGATGATGATGTGGAGCAACCGGAGCTCTCAAATACTGCCAAGAGGAGGATAAAATGATACAACCTCTTGGAAAAGCAGTTTGGTAGTTTATTATTAAATTAACATTTATCTACCTCTGCTCCAGTAATTTTACTCCTAACTAGTTATGAACCGAGATAAATGAAAGTGTATGTCCACAAAAAGATTTGTACATAAATGTTCATAGCAACTTTACTTATAATTTTTCCAAACTGAAAATAACTCCAAATTTCAACAAGAAGTGAATAAACAAACTATAGTATATTCATTTAGAGAAATACTAACAATTAGTAAAAGAAAGATTACATCTACCTTTAAGGCAATCTGCAACATGCATGAATCTCAAAAACATCATTCTGAGAAAAATCATCCAGGCACAAAAGAGTACTCATGGCATGATTCCATTTTATGAAATGCAAGAACAGGTAAAACTAATATATGGTGATAGAATTCAGAATAGTGGTTGCTTAGGAGGTGTGGGGATGGCCTAGAATGGATACTTGGGAACTTTCTGGGTTAACATCTGGGATAGTCTACATTTTTATTCAGGTTGTGGTTACAAGGTGTATGTAGGTATCAGAAATCATCACTTAAGGACTGTGTGTTTCACTTTATGTCAATTTTACTTGGATTAAAAAATTATAGTTAGACCATGATAGCGCTTTGCCTTACTAAAATTTTGATTGAGACTGTAAAATTTACAACAGTGTTCTCCACATTTAGATATAGTATTTATTCATTTTTTTTCTCTTTGTTTTGTACTTGGGAAGGAAATTTAAAAAAATAGTACACATTTTTTTTTCATTCATTGCTAATTTTTCTTCACTGTGTCCTGTTTTAGGTAAAGAGTAAATGAAAATTACCTCCCAAGAAATTTACTAAAATGTTGAGTCTTATAAGTCAAACTAATCTCTTTATTTCATGAGTTAGAATGCTGAGCAACTTTTGAACAGTAAGATCCCAAATTTCTAGTTTGAATTACAACATAATAGAATTTTCCATTCAATTTCTGTGCTTAAATGGATGCTAGCATAAGTTAAATTGTGAAATGCTTTCAAAATACTTTAATTTTTTTGAAAAATGTTTCTTGAAAAATTTAAGGTATTTAATCATAATATTTGTATTTTTTATTTAAAATAGAAAACTTTTTGTTATAAGTAGATTAAGTAGATGTAATATCTTCAAAATACATTTCAGAATGTTTGAACTATAATATACAATTCACAGGAAAACAGTCTCAGGGATAACATGCCTGCTCACTGCACAAATATCTTTTAATCAAAACTTTCTTATTAAGTATGTTTACTACTGTTATACAGGAACCTTGCTATTATATTTTTTCTTAAGGACTGACACCAAATATTGAATTTCTTGTCATAGTTACAAGAAATTTTGTGTTAGGATGAGGTTTAATTGCTTTCTTACAATCTGTAATTTGTTATCTAGGAAATCATTTTTAAATGGACTAAGTCTGGGTTTGCCAGGGCAGGTGGGAATAGGGTGCTGCAGTGTTTGAAGTGGAAATGCTCTCCAAGTGGGAGTAGACAAAGGGAGAAAAAATAATGTGAATTAATAAACGAAGGGGGCTGGATAGAGGCAAGAGAGTAGGCATAAAGATGCAGGGCCTTGAGGGCTGAGACAAGATGTACAGACTCTGCATTCTTGTAGGCACTCAAGCACTTTCCGAATTGAATTATTAAGACTAAGGAAGCCAGAGGAAGAACTTAAGGAGTGTGGTTAGGTAGTCATGGTGATAAAAAGGGAAGATCTTAGAAGATGCAATTTGAATTAACTGGAAGAAGAGATCTGAAGCAGTGAGTCTTGTAAAGAGAAATTTGAATTTGTCAAAATGACAGGAACCAAAAACATTAAGGAGTTTAGGCATATGTCATAATGACAGGGCAATGTACTCACTACACAGCCTAATAGCTCATTCTAATAGACCAGTAGGTTCAAATTATTTATGTAGCTTGTGTTTATGAAGTGTGGAGAGGAGCAATGAGAATATCACATTGCAGGCAATCATTCATTTACTTATCTTTTTATCTCATGGTACTGATATTTATTACTTTCACCTTCATATAGCCTCGATATTTTGAGCCCAGAAAGATGCATTTTAGTCATTCAAGAAAATGTTAGTAGACGTTATGAAGTCAGTCAACAAATCATTACCGTATATGTAATACCATGTAGTGGGCACTATTCTAGACACTAGGAATGTAATGGAGAACAACACAGAAGTAGTCACATTTCTCAAGAAGTATATATTTTACTGCTGAGAGAGTGGAGGAGACAATTTTTGTAATTTATTCATTCAGTTATTCATTCGTTCACATACTGATACATGCTATGATGCATTTAAAAATGGAGTAACATGCAAGAAAGTGACAAGACTGGGCCAGTAATTTTAGTTAGAACTGTCAAGGAAGACCTCTGGGAGGAAACCACACTTCAGTTAAGACTTGAATGGTGAGAAGGCAGCCATATGAAAATCTGGGGAAAGTATTTGAAAATGAAATCACATCAAATGCAAATAAACTGAGGTGGAGATGAGTTTTACATGTTCAAGAGAGAGAAGGAAGGGCAGTGTGAGGACCGAGGGCTGTGAGACCTGAGGGGCAGTTGAAATGCCATCAAGGCAGAGCCTGTGATAAAGGCAGGGCCATGAGACCTGAGGGGCAGTTGAAACGCCATCAAGGCAGAGCCTGTGATTTAGGTTTTATTCCAGTTGCAGTAGGAAACCAGGGAGGCGGGGAAGTGATATGCTCTGAGTTATGGTTTAGAATTGTCATTTGGTTGCTGTGTGGACAGTAAGACTTGAGATAGAAAGCAACTAGGAGCCTCTTGCAAGAATTCAGGTAAAATATGATAAAGGTTGGAATCAAGATGTCACAGTAAAGACAGTGGGAAGATGGTGTATGTCCCAGTCAGAGTGAAAAGCAAGTTCAAAAATCATGAAGTGGGTGTGTGTTTGGCTTACTGGGAACTGCAAAGAGGTCAACGTAAATGAACTGGGGATAAGGAGAATGGCAGCAGATGAGGCCAGGAGAGGCAGGAAACAGATCATTTAAGATGTTATAGGCCAATGTGAGCAATTTGCCTTTTACTCAGGGTGAGAAGCCAATGGAGGATTTGGGATAGAGGGATTTGGTCCTGTAGGTCTCAAAGCAAGTAGTATTTCTAGACCTCCAAGTGGCTGATCTTGTACTTGAGGGGACAGAGTAGCTTACAGGAGTACATAGAGCATGGAAGCCTTGGGACAGCTGGAGTTACTGCTTAGAAGGACAAGGATAAAATGGAAATAACTACATTTATATGGCTTCTGATTCTGACGCTTTGTTAGAAACTTTCTTTTGGCTATCTATTTACAAACCTGAAGGAAGGCAATTTTTTTTTTCCATAATCAAATGGAAACATTTGTGGGAAATCTATGCTAAAATAGTAACTTCTGTGAACTTTTCTGTTCAGGACAGTGTTTATTTTGTAGCCATTAATTCATTTTCAAATGATTGCATGTCGTTTACATTTGAATTACACACCTGTTAATTAGTTTCATCTAATCAGTCAGCATAGAAGCTTGTGCTGGAGACCAAAATGATTCATACAGCTTGGCTCCTGAAATAAATCTAGACTCTAATTTAAAAGCAAATACATGAATACATATCTATACCACCAATACACATCCATACCACCAAAAGAAAATACATAAATATATATCTATATATAATATAAATGTAATTTTGCAGAAAATATGTAATATTATTGTATAACACTACTTGATATGTTGTTTTATTTTTAATATCTTGTACTGTCTCAGTCTGGTGGTTGAGATGGTTGTATAGATGTAGATTTAGTAATAAATTCAAAGCTTAAGAGGATTAAGTGAATTTCAGAGTTGCAAACATAATAAAGCTTCTCAAAATCCTGGTTCATTTATGATCCACCAAGATATTATTGATGCATACTTCTCAATCAAGTATCAAATAAGTTTCTTCTGTTATTTATTTATTTTTACATGAGTTGAATGGATATTTTTATGATGTGTACCAATTGCTACTCTTGTAGTGATAGAGAAAGTAGTGGTAGAGAAAGTAAGGAAATATCTGTTTGGCTTAGAAGATGCTGACATCCCAGCCAATTTGTACAAATGGGACCAAATTATAACACTCAAATGTTTGTCATTATTGCTAGTTACTACTCTGTTTTGCATGCAGTAACCTCTGGCTTCCTTAGTCTTAATAATTCAATTCGGAAAGTGCTTGAGTGCCTACAAGAATGCAGAGTCTGTACATCTTGTCTCAGCCCTTCAAACCTCACAGCAATATTGTGAGGTAGAGACTATTAGTACAGATGAGGAGAGGGAAGTACTGATTGTTGAATAACTTGCTGTATGCCAAGGTCACACAGCTATTAAGTAGTAGGCAAATATTCGAAACCAGGGCCTGTGACTCCAGAAAACCAAATCTTACTGACTGTGATTGACTCATTTCACATATCTTGGGAGCTTGCAGGAATTTAACTTGTTGAAGCTGAACTCCAGCCTCCATTTACCAGATATTCCTCTTCTCTTCCCCTGTTGTTTCTTACACCTAGTAAGCACCTCAGAGAAATTTCACAAAGTTCCTCACATGTTCTTTTGAATTTATCTGCCAAACAAGTTTACCACATTTCTGCCAGTTCTTCCTTTTTGATACCACCTTTCCCATACCCATATGTCTGTTTATAAGGTAACTATATTGTTAGATGTGAAAATGCTGATGTCTGTGTTAAAGGTATTTTTCCTTGCTGCTTGGAAAGTCGTTAATCCTCAAGGTCAGAGCAGGCCTAGGATTCATGCAAAAGCGGGTAATGAACCCCAACTCAACAATGGGTGGCATGCTGTCACTTTGACATTGAAATAGCACTGCTTGTGGGCAGGACTTCAGAAAAAAACTTACTACAAGTAGATTCTGCAGCTTCTACACCTAATGTGGCTCTCAATTTGTGCTTCAAATATCCTAAGGGGTTAAATGGGACCCTGAGCATTTTCCTTTACATCTCTTTCTCTTTTCTTTAGTGCCCGAAACAAAACAAAATGAAAAACCCTTTCCTTTCTCTTTCACCAAAGCCAAGTTATATAAATTGTTACTCAAGTACATTCCATAGCTTGGCAGGTCACTTTGGGGTTTAATAGTGAATCCATATCATAATACTTTTTTTTCTTTTTCTTTTTTGTGATGGAGACTCGCTCTCCATCAGTCACCCCGGCTGGAGTGCAGTGGCATGATCACGGCTCGCTGTAACCTCTGCCTGCTGAGTTTAAGTGATTTTCCTGCCTCAGCCTCCCGAGTAGCTGGGGTTGCAGGTGCCTGCCACCATGCCTGGCTAAATTTTGTGTTTTTAGTAGAGATGGGGTTTTGCCATGTTGGTCAGGCTCATCTCAAACTCCTGACCTCAAGTGATACACCTGCCTCCCAAAGTGCTGGGATTACAAGCATGAGCCACCGTGCCCGGCCCATATTGTAATACCTTTTAAGGCTGTTGGGCAAAGGAATGTTTCTGAAAAGACTCAGGATCCCCATATAAATTCCGGGGTCACTGGGAGGCCGAGGCAGGTGGGTCATGAGGTCAAGAGATCGAGACCATCCTGGCCAACACGGTGAAACACTGTCTCTACTAAAAATACAAAAATTAGCTGGGTGTCATAGCACATGCCTGTAATCCCAGCTACTTGGGAGGCTGAGGCCGGTGAATCACTTGAATCTGGGAGGCAGAGGTTGCAGTGAGCCAAGATGGCTCCACTGCACTCCAGCCTGAGCAACAGAGTGAGACTATGCCACAAAAATAAAAATAAAAATAAAAATGAATAAAAAAAAAGTAAAAAAATAAAAAATTTCAGGGCCATCAAAAACCTAGAGAAGGGGATATAGTTTAGCAGAAAGAAACATATTAATGAATTCTGTTTAAATCACGAAGAGTTGGGTGCAAGGTTAGCATTAGGCACAAATGTGAATTTGAAGAGGTTTGTCTTCAGGGTTTCCAGTCTTGTCTTTCCCAACCATTCAGTTTCCTGCCTGGCGTAGTCCTTTATCAGAATCAGGAAAAAACAGAAACAAATCTCACTATAAATTAAGTTTAATGACTGTGCATTTTAAACTTATTTCTAATTAGAAGATGACAGGCTTCATTCTTTATTGTCAAAGGAGCTTCAGAGTTCATTGTGGAGGACTAGAAAGGAAGAAGACTTAAGAAGTCTTTTCTAGCAGCCTTAAAAATTGCAACTCACAACCTACCAACTATTCAGTCTATAAGGCTGATTCAGTTAGTGGGGCTATTTAAAGATTAGTCTAATGCATGCTGAGAAGTTAAACAGAAGTATCATGTCTCTTCTTGTTCTTAGGTGGTGTGAAATTCATTTGCCTCCAAAGGTTTTTTTAACTCTGTGAATGTTTGCACTTTGAAAGACCATATTCTTAATTTGGAATGGCAACTGTGCCAGATATCTTGGCAACTTTACAAAAAAATAACTTTAATGTTAAAGGAAAAGTATACACTATGAATGCTGTCATAGTATCTTGCATTGATAGGGGACAGAATGGAATTAATATCACATTTTCGTCTTAACGTCAGATATCAAAATTAAAACACATTTTAATATAAGCAAGAAATAAAATAATAAAATTCTGGGACATATAACTTTTCTGCTCTTTATATTCGCAGTAACTAGAAACAAGAAAATATTTTCTACTTAAGCAACAACTATAACCAATAATGGTGATAATTTGCTATTGTGAATTCATATGAGAGAAATTAGCAATGGGAGATTTTTGCAGCTAAAGAGAATTTTAATGCCTCTCTATTTAGCTGAATGGACCTTTGGAAATGATTGCTTGGTTGGAATGTGTTTGGGTTACAATGATGTTATCAATAATAATATGTCTACCACTATTTTTTCAGCACATATTGTGTGCCAAATATCAATACATATTTTTGGTGTCTATCAAAAAACCTCACAGGTAAAGATAGGTCTTGTTCTTCCTAATTTGCAGAAGAAATGGAGGCTCAGAGAGTTTTGTGAACTTACTCAGGCACCAGTAAAGTGGCTGAATTGAAATTCAAACCCTCATCAAGCCAGACTTAAAAGCTTTGTTCTTTCAACTATATCCTGCTATGTCTCCAAAACAAAAATTAATCCCTATTTGTCATGCCAGTATATAAGGGGCAGTGGCTATAAGTGATGGACAGTTAGTTTGGGCCAGGGAAAGTAAAGCAAGGTCTTGTTGGAGGGAGGGCAATGAGGAAACAGCAAGGGTTAAAGGTGATTCCAGCTAGATTCGACCAGGAAAAATAGTATTTATCATTATACTTCTAGGAGAAACAGGAGCACCGATGGTGGGTCATGGCTGGTGGTTGAACCAAGTAGACTCATTAGTAAAAGGAAAATATATTGCAAGAGATTTGAAAAATACCTAACGAAAAGGTATTTCAGTTGAGGTCCTTAAAGAAACAGCATGCTTACATTTGGCAATTTGAGGAATATCTAGTAAAGGAACTAATTTAAACATGTGGACAGGATACAGAGAAATAACAAGGGACAATGTGATCTCCTGAGGAAAGTAACAACAAGAAGCTATTACCACTCATACACCTGAAGTGGTGAGAGACAGTGGTTCCTGAAACCTGGAGCTAAAACCTGGAGATGATAGCTAGTGTGGAGAGGGCCGTATCACAGAAGCTGTGACCTTCACAGCCCCCCGATTCACCACACAGGTAGGGAGCTGGAGGAATAAATACTTCAACTCCTGTCCTACCCTCCATTCAATAACTTATTGTGGCCTTTGTTGGTATGACAGGAAGCTGGAGGGCAAGGTAGTCTGTTGATAAGTTCCATGCTGCCCAGCCTCCTGGACACAGAGTAGACTGGAGAAAGTTGGAGAGGAGATCTGGAGGTGCAAGTGGAAGTTAGCACAAGATGTTAAGCAGAGAATCAAGAAACTTGATTCAGAATCAAGCATAGGGCAGAGCTGGGGCAACTGAATAGCTAGGATCAAATGAGACTTGAGAGCTGAAGCTCTAGCTTCCTTTTTCCACTGTATTGGTTAGAGTCATTAATTAATTAATTAATTAATTTCATCAACAAAACATTCTTCAGTTCTACTATATGTCAAGCATATGGTTATCGTACTAGGTTCAGTACACACTAGGAGCCTAGGCATGAGGCTTGTTACAAAGGCAACCAGGAACCTCCTGACATGCTTATTAATTACTTATGTATTATTCTATTATCTGCCATTACTTTGCCCTAAACTCTGAAGGTGGGGCCAGGGGGCCTTTTTAGGTTCTTAATCTGCTTTGTGCTGCTACAACAGGGTACATGAGACTGGGTAATTTATAAAGAACAGAGATTTATTATATTTTTTATAGTACTGGAGCCTGGGAAATCCAAGGTCGAGGGATCCATATCTGGTGAGAGCCTACTTTTTGTGTCATCCCCTGGCTGAAGGCAAAAGGGCAAAAGGCTGTATGTGCATGAGAGAGGGGAGGGGGAGGAAACCCACTCCTGTGATAGCTGACCCACTTCTGCTATAGTGAGCTTATCTCCTCTTAAAGGTCCCGCCTCTCAACTGTGTTGCATTGAAAATTAAGTTTTCAACACAGGAATTTTGGAGGACACATTCATAGCAATTCAAAACAAATCATAGCGCAACAAATCATAGCAGTTATATTAAGTAATTAGACTCACAAGATTATCATAAATTACACGTGGCATCAAATTTGCTTAGAAGCATATGGGACAAGAACCTTAGTTGCCCAGCAGAGCAATGTCAGTTATTACTCTTCCATGGAACTAGCTCTTACGGCAGTGCATGATGAAGTCTATACTGCAGCACAAGAGCTATACTCTTTGGTTTCTCTTTGGTATGAAAGAATGATGCTCAGAGCAGCTATGAAAATTCCCCTGGTTTAAAAACCTCATGTCCCGCAGGAACCAATATCTCTTGTAACAACTCCATAGGCAGCGCTTCTATGGCTCTGAAAAAGGCATGTCCAGTTACAAAAGTCTAAAGCTATAGTATCCCTATCAGGTATTTATCATTTATTTATAATTTTTCCCACTCCACATGCAATTAGCCAATCAGATTATTTTTACCCTAAGCAATCCTGCCTATTAGCATATTTGACATACTTCCTTTTTCAGGTTGTCAAGGGAACAGATCTAGAAAGTGAATTGAAGATCAAATTCTAAGGGAGAAAGGGAAAATATTTTGTTAACCCTTTCCCACACACATTATGCTTCTAATTAGTGATTTGTTGAAGCAGAACTAGAGAAAGGCCTAAAAAGGCAGTGAATTAAAGTTCCTAACTTGGGTAGGGTTTGGCACATCTACAGACAAATTCAGCTCCTGTTACAAAAAAGAAAACCTATATTCCACTTTGCACCAGAAAGTGATTTTAAATTGTCAAAGTGACCCAACAGTATCATCCGAAGAGGTGGTCAACAATTTGTGATGGATTATTATTGAAACTATTATATCATGAAGGACAAGTTGCTGGATCTACTTCTGTATTAAGGTAGGCCTTGGAATGAGCTGATATCTTAATATTTAGTTTGCAAGGCACTAAAACATTACAAAGATGGTGTATTTTCTGTGTCATGAAAAATGGATTAGCATGGCCATTGAAATATGTATCAAATATCTCAAAGGTTAATTGCGTCTTGTTTGTCTTCTTATAGGACGCTATACTTTTCTTACTATGTTGTGTTATACTTTTTTAGTAAAAATTTCTCCCCACTGGACAGTAAATCCTCTGAGGACAAAACTGATGTTTATTTCACCATTGCATCCACAGCATACAATACAATGTCTTGCATAGTAAATACTCAGTAAAGTTAGTTGAAGAAATGAATGAATAAATGAAAGAATGTAACTATAATTCATATTATAGTGGATTGAAATTTGGGATAAAATATTTCTTACAGGACTAACTGTGTTTTTAAATGCTATTAAAATCTGACTTCCCTATAATTTTATTTTCTATAGAAAGCCAGTCACATGTTTTGTTTTAATAAAGATATGTGAAAAGTGACTCTTTGATCATTAGAGAATGCAGACAGCTTTGATTTGTAGTACATTTTTCTACAGGGAGCTACTATGGAAATTACTTGTCCGGATGCCTTAGAACTCTCTCCTGAACTTCAGTGAACTTTTAATGTTATCTTCAAGGTCCTTGTAGAATAGTTCTTAAGACTCAAAGATGAAATTCACTTCACAGAATCCACTACAAGAAAATAGATTCTCAAATTTATTTAGGGAGTGATGCAGTACAAATCCCAAATAAAGAAAGAAACCATTGTTTGAAGTTTACCAATTTATTAGACTGATAATTCCATATGTTGCATTTGACAGTGATTTAACATTTACAAAATACTTTCATGTGCTATTTCAATTAAAACCCTATTTTGGAGATGAAACTCGTATTTTACAAATGGAAATCCTCAAAACATGATGTGACATTGAACACAGAAGCTCTAGAATCAAGCAGCCAGGGTCCAAAATAAGACTGAGTGATCTTGGGTAAAATACTTTACTTCTAGGCTACTCAGTGTTTTCACCTGGAAATTGAGGAAAATGATAGTGCTTGTTGTATAGGGTTATTGTGAGAATTGTAAAATGTAAAACTCTTAGAAGAGTGAATGGCTATTATTAACTTACTTGAAGCCCAACAATTAATGAGTAGTAAAAGAGAAATTTGAATCCAGGTTGTCGGTTTTCAACTTTAGTGTTATTTGCACCAAACTCCATTGTATATGTAATATTTATTTAACTTTTATTTAGAATGATGCAGATTTTGCCCATATTATACTTCTTCTGACATTTGGAGATAATATTGTTTAATTATAAATGTATGGTTTATCTCTGAACTGTGATCATCTTGGTTAAATTTATTGGATAATAGCCGACAGCTGATGGTTTTCATTTGTAGATGCAAATGGCTTGGAGGGTAATGTTGTAAAATTATGTCTTTATATATTTATTACAGAAAATTTAGTGTACCAAGTCACTAATTACCTGATTATTCAAAATTATAGAAAAAGCATCACTAAGATATGAAAGCAAGGCTTTATTTTATCTATCATAAATACCCCAGTTTCCCACTATTGGAAATATAAATCTCTCAATATGGTTTGAATGCTTCCTGGATGCATAAAGCATAGATTCATTTTCACATTCACAGTATCATTTTTACCTCTATACAGAGCTGGTAGTTAAAATATCTTATTTAACTTAGAAATAGTACTTTACAGAAGACATATAAATATAAATCTAGGTTACAATCATGTGAGTGAAGCCTATGGTAGGTTGGAAGAGAGTCTGAATATTTTGTGTTAGTGTTGTCTGTGGGACCTCTAAATGTAGATGTTTAGGAAGACATTAGATATATGGATTTGGGATTTAGGGGAAAGATTTGGAATGGAAATATAGATATTTCAGTAGCTAACATTAAGAAGATAGTTTCAACCATGACAGCAGCTGAGATGTCTCAGGGAGAAATAAGAAGAAACAGCCTATGGGAGGAAACTTGGGGAACATTAGAAGTTAAGGGATATGTAGCAGAAGCTGCAAAGGAGACTGAGAAAGAAAAATTCAAGAGTCAGTAGAAAAGCCCAGAGAGACTGTTGTCCTGGAAACCAAGAGATCCATTCTTCTGACAAATTTTTTTATTACTTTATATAAAATGTTGAGATACATTAGTGAAAACAGCAAATTAGCTTATATGCTACTGAAATGAGACAGAAATAAATAAGTAAATTATACATTTTGTTAGAAGATGTGAAGTACAATAAAAATATAATAAAGCAATGTAAGAGCGACTGGGAGTGCAGGAGTCAGTGCTGCAATTTTAAGTAACAGTCTGGTTAGGTAAGTCTCACAAAGAAGGTGGCATTTTGGCAAAGACTTGAATGAGGTTAAGGGAGAGAGATATAAATAATACCAAAAATGATGCACTAGTCTATATTTTTCAGAAGGATTAGGTAAGATATGAATTGAAAATTTCCATTTGGGTTTTTGAAGTTTGGAGTCAACACTGACCTAGACAAAAGCAAAGATTTGGTGGCATGGAGTGGTATAAAGGGCAGATTGCATTGGATAGAGGCATAAATTTATGGTGAGGAAGAAAAGACAGCAAGCATGCACTATTCTTCCTACCAATGTAACTGTGAAAGGAAAAGGAAAAAACAGTGTAGTATCCAGAGGGGACATGAATACATAAAGATTTTGAACATAATTTTAGATAAAGAGGGAGTAAGCCAGCACAGAAAGCACGGAAGGGGTTTAAAACCCAGGAGTTGATAGGAGGATGTTAACTTACAAGAGGAGGCACCTGAGAACAAGGAAAATGAGGAAGAGAGAATAGTACATAAATGGAGAACGAGCTCCGCCACTTGGAAAAAAATGAATAAGAAAAGGTTGAGTTAGTTATACACAATCTAGTGATGGGAAGAGGCAAATGATGACTTTCATCTATGAAGTAAGGAGTTAAGGTGATTTGTTAAAAATGATAAGGTAGGTAATGACAGTAGAGATCCTGCAATGACTTCATGTGGACTCTGTGGGACAAAGAATAAGGAGATGACCAGGACTGCAGACCAATTTTCAGAGTTCACTTGAAGCCGGAATCCTTTTTTCATGAATTTTTCATATCATTCATCTTCATGATTGAGCATTGTGACTTTTCTCTAGTAGGTCCCATCAGTCTAGGCATAGAAGAAGAATGAATAGACAGCGAATTGATCCAGGTCTGAAGTTTTGCCTGGTGCATATGATGAATTGATCAGGAGAATGAGTTAAGGGAGTCTGCAAGAGTATATTCAGAATGACACTTGGATTAGTTGTAGAAAAGAGAATAAATAGGAATGGACTGATGAATTGGGAACAAATGGAGAGATTAAAGGGAAAAGGACATGGAATGTGTGTGAGGAACTGATATAAGAGGATGTGGTTCAACAAATTTGAACTTGGAGTTTAAGACTTAAAAAATGGAATCGTTCTAGGTAATAGAAAGCTAAATTGTGGATGCCTGAAGTCAAGTGGAGGTGGGTAATAAATAGAATTGAGGACAAAGAGTGTGAGGCACCATTATCAAACTGGTCAACCACGTGAGGACTGACTTCTCTGAGTTTGAAGGAAGTGATGAAGAGTGAGACTGTGAACCAGGTATGAAGTTATTGTTGCATCAGTGGAAGATAAAAATGAGGAAGAAAAAAGGGAGGCAATAAATGGATCACATGAGCCCCAAAGGAACATCTAGCAACATTTAAGACATTCTGCTAGACTCAAGAAGACTGCCTAGGAAATTTACTGTGAGTGGATATGGTACATGGATTCAGTATTTATCCTTTTTATTAGCAAATTAAGCTACAGTGTATTATATTTACCAATTTACCGTAACCCAACCCAAGCTAAGCTGGTACCTTAATTAAATGAACTTTTGCTTCTTTCAACTGTTCTTTTTGGATGAGAGCAAATTACAAATAAAGTAAGTTAATATTAGGGGATTAATAAAAATACCAACTTGTTGGTCATTTTTGGTTGGAGATATATTCTTGCTAGTGTCATGTATCTTCTCTATTTTCTTTAACATGACACAATAAGAAATAACATTTGAAGGAAAGACAGAGGAATTGAGATAGCATGGCCAGTTATCTGTTATAAAAGACCTAATGCAACCATTAAAAATGGAGTATAATACATAAAGTTCAGATATTTGGAAAGAAGTGTGTTGAGTTTCAAATCACTGACAAAAACTAAAAATAAAAATAAGTATGATTTTAGTTTACCTATAATGTGGCTATTTGCTCAGAAAAAAAATCTAGGTACTTACTAAATAAATATAAATATTTGCTCTTTTTGAGATATATATCTTATTCCTATGAAGGTCTGAATTTTTTTTTTCTAATTTTAATGGAACTCTCAGGTCTCAGAATAAGCAAAACAGAAACAAATGTTGGTAATTTTGGTCAATTTTAAAACAGGAGAATTTAAGGAGTAGAAACTTTTATAAAACAACTGTATAGCTATAATTTTCTCATTGTAGCTATAACTCTGTAGGTTTTGACTGTGGGCAATTAAAATGAGTAGGCCAATTTTAAGGATATAGTTCCACTATTCTCTGGAGAGGATGAGTAAGCTACTGACACATTCATCATGCACTGGGATGAAAGCACTAGTTCAGCCAAGTATGAGATTGGTGGATTATAGAGACAAAAGCTACAGACAATGTTATAATATACAAAATACAATAAAAATTACTTGTGGGTAAAGATGGAGAATTATCTCGATTCTGGTGTGCTTGCGGTAAATGAGGTTCCTAAATATAGAAACTTGTCTGGTGCCTGTAATTGCTTCATTCAGTAATACTGTACCTGTCTGACACCTGCTCGCCTTCCTTTCCATTTGGTTTCTCTATTCTTTTTTTCCCTTCTTCCATTGTATTTTAGGTACTAAGCACACACCAGGAACCATTTGATGCTGTGAATAAATAGGTAAAATATATTCTCCATTCTTAAGGAACCTACATTCTATTGGGGTAAAAATTAAAACAAACAGATATCTGAGATGAGACAAATACCATTACTAAATATCAAGGTAGTGCTGAATTATTTCAGAGGACAATTTTAGTTTATGTTTAGGGTCTTGGCAAAGCAGAGGGAACCCTCCCATCCCATCCCCCAGAAAAATAAAATTTGCTTTTGATAAACTTTTCTAGAATTTAGCAATTGAAAAATGTTAAACAGAACCTTGAATTTTTTTAAAAAGAAAACATTCAATATAGATACCAAATTTGACATTCAAAATAAGATTGTAGTTTGAGTTAGATACATGGTGTGGTCTCCAAAGTCTCCAGTCTAGCACTGCTTACGGGCAGACTGAAGAGCAGATGCACTATATCAGGACAGCATATATGCCTTCAGAAAGGAACGCAGCTCTTCCTCTTGAGATGTCTTCCTCTGACTTAGTGGCCTGCCTTAATAGGTCATGGTGCATTGATGAAGAAGAGTGAGAGTCAGAGAGAGAGATGTCACACACAGAAAAACTTCATATCAAATTCCATTCATGCTTTTTATTCATTAACACAGGGATATACATTTCTGAAAACTCTATACAGCACATTAAAAAGAGCAGGTGAGTTTATTTTAGAACCCAACGTGAACTGCTGTCGGTAAACTGGATGAGTAGCAAAATCCCAGGCAACACTCAGCCAGGAGGGCTTCTCCATTTTCCTGCTCTTTACCCCCCTACCCTCGATCCTACCATGTTTGCAATTCAGTCTCTTCTTTTTTAAAAAAATTAAATCAGAATATCTTTATCATTATTTTTCTTCAGAAAATAGAATTCTGAGAATATGTTACTCTGATTAAGCAGATTGGTTACCTTGGTCATGTCACTCTTATGTTACAGCTTCATAAAGGAACTGCATTTGGATGTTAGCTATCTTCTGTTGAAAAATAAGTGTGATCAGAGCAAGCGTTTTGGTATTTCTGAAAATACTTACAAAAACCCCAATTTTTATAAGCCTTTAAAAGGAGATGTCCTATTTGACATTGAGAATGGAGATTGCAATGTTTCCTCAGTGATTTTAAGAATCAGCATTGTTTTAGGCTTCTAATGTGGGAACAAATATCTTTTGTGTTGGACAATTCCTTCACTTCTCTGGGTTGCTCCCTGAGTTTTTATTTCAGTGAGAAAATTATTGGCCAATTGGTTCAAAGCAACACTTTAACTGCATGATTGAGCTTACTTTATCCCAGCTATGATTTCAACTGTTACAACATTGGCCACAGAGGAAAAATAATGGTTTTCTCCTAGAGTCAATCTATCATGTCCCCTGGCTGTGTTGTGGCTCATGACCATTGGTGAAATTAATAAATTTGGCACTTTGAGAACGTGTTTCCTTGACAGTAGTACATTGTTAAGGTCCCAGGAAGCATTGTCCATGACTTCTTTACAACATGACTAGATTTTCAGAAACTGTGGGATTTACTTTTTTTAAACTTTCTTTGCCATTTTCTTGATTCCATAATAAATAAGTTTAAAGAGAGTCAGGGAATGTTAGATGACTCCTCTATGAAATTGAGACGTAATTTAATTAAATTTTCAGAGATACATTGATTCCTTGCTTCAAAGTTGGATAGATGTTGCCTCCTTCTAAAATTTTTTTCACTCCAAAATTCTCTAGGCTTTCAGTAAATATTAATAGCAGAAGCATAGTTCAGCGGGAATAAGAGCTATTTTTATGAGATGCTTAACTTGAGGATGTAGAATTGCCTTCTGTTAATGTTGTTTAAAATAGAATAGAGTAAGTCTGTCTGGGATGTTTTAAGACCTCTGAATGAGTACTTAAGATGACCACAAATACAGTATAAGGACTACTTTAAAACCAGTCACTTGCCTCTGTGATTACTGAAGAGAAACGTTCATTTCAAAACCCTTTCTTGCCCAAGACAAACAGATTTATTTAATTGATGATCATAGTTCCTTGAATACCATAAACTTTCTGAAAAGTTTGTAAAGATCAGCATTCCTATGAGTCTAGCTGGACTATTCACTATGACAAGACCTTAAAATGTTTTTTAGTCCATCATCCTCTTTTAGACAAAGGCAAAGTATGACGCATAGTCATCAGATATTATTTCTAGATACTCTATTTTTGGGCACTTGTGTCCATCCTCACTTCATATGATTTCCCCCTTTTTAGACATGAGGCTTTTTGTAGTTCAATGACTTTGCATTTTTATTTCACATTCTCATGATGGTTCTATCAAATGCAGGCTCCGTAGTCAGAAATGAGGTTTGTTTTGGTATCATTGTATAATTATGAAGTTTCTTTGGTTTGCTCTCATAGGTATAAGCATCTTGACTGCAGTTGTCATTAGGGGACCCACCTGGCCTAGAAGTATATTTTCAAAATATTTGAAAAGACTATTTAATATGGGATTCGATACAATAAAAATTTATTCACCTTTTGTTGGCAGTGGTCAAACCCACTATCTGGACGAAAAAACTATATCCCATGTACTGATCATTACTGTAGGTGGTATGTGCAGGTAGACCTGGTTCTGACTGACCCCAAGTCACTTCCAAACCGTATTTTCTCCTGCCTTCTTGCATGATAGAGGCTGGAAAGATTTTTTAAAGTTCTCTTTCCAACTTCCTTTGCAGAAAGGGGTGACATAGTTCTACCCAAGTGGAAGTCTGCTGGGATAACATCTGAGAAAATGTCACTTTCTAAATTAACAGGACAATTTGGTGGGCACAGGTCTACCCCTACTTGTTTTAGCAGCTAATGGGGATGTGATGCTTAGAATTACAGCAACTGCCTTGTGATGATGAAGGAATCTGCACAGAAGAATCATAGACACTGGCCTTACATAACTGAGCCACTAAACCAATGCCAGCAGCCACCCACCTCCAGATGTCTTTTGAAGTAATATAAATGAGCTCCTATTTATTTTAGCCACTGTTAGGTTTCATTATATGCATCTGAAAGCATATGGTGTATGTGTGTGTGTGTGTGTGTGTGTGTGTGTGTGTATGCATGTATGCATGTATAATAAAATTCTGGTTTTAGCCATTAGTTTCTCCTCACTAGGTAACTGACAGAAGCCAGAGGTTGATATGACCAAGGGAATTTACTTGGGCCTATTTAGATTTCTTCTCCTTTATTATTTTGGTTTGCTGATTTAGATTAGTTCTACATTTTTCTGTGCTAAATTATATTTTTAAAAACGATTTCAGAGTCTTCTAAATATTTCTGAATTTGTTCAGAACTTAAATTTCCAATAGTGCCTTTATTGATAGCATATCTATATTCTCACCATTACAATACTGAGATATATGGTTTGTTCTCCTTTGAAATATTTAATAAGATAGCAGTTGAGCAGCTCTTTATTATAGAAATAATTATATTACCGCTCTTTGGGGTTTTCAATCTGTTTCTCTTTGCCTCAGTCTACAGGAGTAAATCTTTCTGGTTAAGCCCGCGTTGTGTTAGAAGGAGATCGTATATCCCGATTCTCAGTTTAGGTGGGTAGAAAAGTTGCTCTGTGGAGTCTGACTTGAGAAAGGTTCTTCTCTGATGAAGCATGAGTTCTAGAAAACTTCCTTGTGGTATCATAAAAAAACTTCTCTGGCTGTAACCATTTGAGATTTAACTATTTCATCATTTAATGTCTACTAACTTCTAGGTTGCCTTCTCATAAAATTCCCAGTGCCTATAATATGCATATGGTAGGTACTTAGTAAAGGTATATTGTTTAAATGTTGAATGATGAATTGAGATTTTTAAAAAACTAATTACTGAGTTATCTTGATAAGTTTTCTTGACTGTTGGTTAGAATACAGTTTGTATCTCACATGAGGTTGTGAGCTAGCTTTACACAAAGATGTTAACAAATTAATTTAACATTTTAATTTAAACAACCAGCAATTTTCAAATAATCTCTCTAAACTGATTGTGAAACACAAGCTTTAAAAAATTAGAAAAAAACCAATGACACACTGAGAAATTATATGGCTGTCAAAAGTAACCACAGGGTTTCACAAGAATCAGGATCTCATAAACACCATATGGCGATTAAGTACTTTTGCGCTTTTTGCTTCTGGCCTGAGATGGAGAAATGCAAAAACCAAAGAAACACAGCTTTGACTCTTTATTTAGCTCTGTTAGCCCTACCAAGATAATGTTGGCTGAGGGGCAGAAAAGTATCAAGCTACTTGATATATGACAACAGAAAATTAGAAGAACCTTTGGGATTGGCCAAACCTGACATCCTGGAAATTGTCTCTTTTCTTAATTTTTTGTAGGATGTTATCACTTGGAACTTTTCACCATTAACCAACACTCCCAACACTTCCATAGTTCAATGCTGCTGACCATGTTTTTCCCAGTCCCTAGAATGTCTTTTCTCTATTGTAAAACTCCTAGTCATCTTTCAAGATGCAAATAAAATGTCACCTCTTCTGTGAAGCATTCATCAAGTCCTCCAAAACATCTTAGAAATTCCATTTTCTGTATTCTCAGATCACCTACACAACACACACACACAGACACAAGACCACACACACAGTGTTTATCTATTATAGCATCATTACCTATTACGGTAATTTGTTGATTTATATATCTTTC
Source organism: Macaca mulatta (assembly GCF_049350105.2). NCBI lineage: Eukaryota > Metazoa > Chordata > Mammalia > Primates > Cercopithecidae > Macaca > Macaca mulatta. Next base: position 95,559,876 of record NC_133410.1, on the reverse strand, counting down.
TCCCTTCTAGACTTTAATTCTATGAGAGCAGGGGCTGTAACTCATTTATCTCACTAAATCATGGCCTAATGATGCCTCAGACAGAGTAAGTGCTCAATAAATCTTTGTCCAATGAATGAATCTCCTGGAGAGGAAATGACTCAGCAGTAAAGATTCAACACAGAACTCAATGGGAAATATACATATATATATATATGGAAATATATATATAGGGAAATATATATATTGGAAATATATATATAGGGAAATATATATATTGGAAATATATATATAGGGAAATATATATATTGGAAATATATATATAGGGAAATATATATATTGGAAATATATATATAGGGAAATATATATATTGGAAATATATATATAGGGAAATATATATATTGGAAATATATATATATAGGGAAATATATATATTGGAAATATATATATAGGGAAATATATATATTGGAAATATATATATAGGGAAATATATATATTGGAAATATATATATAGGGAAATATATATATTGGAAATATATATATAGGGGAATATATATTAAGACTGAGTCTCACACTGTGGCCCAGGATGGAATGCAGTGGGGCAATCTCAGCTCACTGCAAACTCCGTCTCCCGGGTTCACGCCATTCTCCTGCCTCAGCCTCCTGAGTAGCTGGAACTACAGGCGCCCACCACCACGCTCGGCTAATTTTTTGTATTTTTAGTAGAGACAGGGTTTCACTGTGTTAGCCAGGATGGTCTCGATCTCCTGACCTCGTGATCTGTCTGCCTCGGCCTCCCAAAGTGCTGGGATAACAGGCGTGCGCCACCGTGCTCAGCCCAGCATCTTGACTTTTAAGGTTATTTAATTTATTTTTGAATGTTTATTACTTTGTAATGATGAGTTTCAATTTTTAAATGAAAAGATAAATGGAAGGATAATAGCATAGAAAAGCATATGATTAACTGTCTATTAATCATGTCTGGAAAGTAAGAAACATTATTTGCCTGTTTATTCTGAGAGTGTTTATTATGCCAACCTGATGGCCATATAAACCAATTACAGATAAAATATTTAAAAATAATTTAGAGTAATATATTTTATTAGATTCTCAAACATCATCTACTTTACCCTTTCATTTTGCATGTCAGAAAACGAAACCAGAAGGAATTAAGTAAACTTTCCCCAAATTGTACAGTTGGTGGCAGAACTGGTTTTAGAGGCAATGATTTTTAACTTCACTCAAATATTGTTTTACTGGCCCATGTAACATTCCTCTTGAGTGGTGGACCCACAATGCCTAAATAACTAAAGATAGAGATATGTTCTCCTTATTAAGAATTGGCACTGTGGGCCTGCCACAGTGGCTTATACCTAAAATCCCACTGCTTTGTGGGGCCAACACAGGAGGATGGTTTGAGCCCAGGAGTTTGAGACCAGCCTGGGCAATATCATGAGACCTTATCTCTGTTAAAAATTTTAAAATTAATGTTAACTAAAAATTAATCAATAGGTGTGATGGCATGCACTTGTAGTCCCAGCTACTCAGGAGGCTGAAGTGGGAGGATCACTTGAGCCTGGAAGGCAGAGGCTGCAGCGAGCTGTGATCGCATCATTGAACTCCAGTCTGGGCAACAGAGTGAGAGCCTGTCTCAGAAAAAAAAAAAAAAAAAAAAATGAAATTGGCACTTGTGCTAGTGTGTGTTTTGTAATTTGTGATATAGAACCGTGTATACAGTTGGGCTCAGCAAATCAGTGTTTTCAAAGCACTCGAATATAAACTGTCTAAAGAGCTCTTATAGTTAGTGTTATGACGTGTACAGGACTAAAAGAGACAGGCTACCCAGGTACTGAATATGACTTAGTCATATTTTCCAGGAACATGGTTACAAATACTAGCTCAAAATGTTAGATGTATGAAATGAAATAGAATGTTGAGCAGATTTCCTGGAGATAGCTATATTAATGTTTATAAGAAGGAGAAAAATGCATATCTAGACCACATATTGGATAAAATTCCCAAATGTTAGATACCGCAAAGTGTAACATAGGAAATATTGTGTCAATGCTGAAGGATGGGGAAGCAATCTAGAGCCTTCCAAATTTCACAGTAGAGTTTTAAAAGGAAAATTTCTCAGACTAAAAGAGATCACATCATGCAATTCAAAATAAAAAATGTGAGAATACTTCATCAGAAGCTCAGCCCTTTGATTATCTAGCCTAGAGCTGCTTTTTAAATTGGTTGCTAACATTTTATGGCCTTACCAACATGTCTTCTAGGAATCACAAAATGCACGTACACACTTTATGCTATCCTTTATGGGCCCTCTCTGATGTTCACTGGAAGCATCATAAGCCACTTTACAATTCCTACAGGAGCATGTTTTTATTAGGGTGGCTTCTCAGCTGGCAGTTCACTTATTCATGCTGAAGGATGCTATTATTAAGAACTATTTTGAACTGAAACACTAGAACTGGCCCTTCATTTGATGCATCATTAAGTAGAGACATAAGATCAAGTAAGTATTAATGAGCAGTTATATATTTTAAAATCTATTTTAAAAATTGCAGGCATCTCAAATGCAAGAAACTTTACCTTTCATATCTTTACTGTTGCATAAATTTTGTAAAATTTAGTTAATTCTTTGTTTTCATGTTATTATTAATCAAAAATGATCTTGTATGAATAAGGTATAATTTCACAAATTATGAGGTACAAAATGGTTTTTTTTTTTCGAGTGTTTTCATAAGTACCTAAACACTGCTTTTTCTTTTTCCTACAGACTTCCTCTCTCCTCCTGTTTTATACTTCTTTAGTTGTAACCTAAGAGCTATAAAAACATCTAGAAAGGTGTATATGCCTTTGCAGCACTGTGGATGTGCCAATGTCAGCCTCTGCTTATGTGACTCTTGAATCAGTGCTTCCATTTGAGCTTCTTTCCTGTGCTCCAGCACTAATCATGGAGCAAGTATTTATTGAGTTGCTATTGTGTGCCACTTAGTGTTACTCAAAATGAAACTGGAGCCATTTGTGGTTTTGACTAGTAAAGAGTCATAATCTGACGTTTTAACAAGGTTCCTCTGGTAGTCATGTATAGTCATGAAACTTACATTCTAGTGGGTGGGGAGGAGCTCAGCACGAACAATAAACAAACAAATAAAGTTGATTGTACCTTTACAGAGAACAGTGCTAGCTATGGACAAACTAAAGAAGGAAAGAGAGATTCACACTACTAGGATTGGGGGAGGGGTAAGAGATGGGGAGAAGTTTTAAATAGGGAGGTCAAGGAAGACACCGCTGAAAATATGATTAAGCCCTGAAGCAAGTCGGGGCAGGAAGCACATGGGAATCTGGGAGAAGAGAAGTTCAGGCTGAGGAAAGAGCATGTTCAAGGTCCAGAAGTGGGAGCATGCCTTTATCAGAGGCTGTGTGCAAGCCTGGCTAGAGTGGAATGAGTGAGTTGAGGAAGAGGAGAGAACAAGTTCAGACAGGTCGCTAGATTATAAAACCTATCAGGCCATTGTGAGGGCTTTGCATTTCACTCAGAATGAAACTGAACCCATTTGTGGTTTTGACCAGGAAAGAGGCACAATCTGGCGTTTTAACAAGATTCCTCTGGTAGTCATGTGTAGTAGAATAAACCAATGTGTGTGATTAATGACTAAGTATCTCCACAATTAAGGCTTCTAGGCACCTCAGACTCAACATCTGATGTATCCAAAATAAAACCCATCATCTGGGCGGGGTCAAGATAGCCTACTAGAAACAGCTGAGTTCGGAGGCTCCCATGGAAAAAAAACATAATAAGCGTATGAATCCTTCACTGGCAACCAAGGTATCCAGGCTGTCTCATCAAAATTGACTGGAAGTCTGGTGTGAGCCACGGAGAGAAGGAAGAACCATAGGGGGAAGGGGATCCTTCCCTTCCCAAGGGAGGCAGTGAGTGAGCCGCGCTACCCAGCTGGGGAAACTGCTTTTCCCACGCAACTGTGCCACTCACTGATTGGAAGATCCCACTCGCAAACCCAGGCCACCAAGGCCTAGCTTCCCAACTCCAGAAAGCACGGATTCCTCAGCTGGAATCTGCTTAAGTCTATCAAACTTCCTGGGCGTGGGGGGGAATCCAGCACCTGCCACTGCCTGTTGTCTAAGCGTTTGAGCTCCTTCGGGGAGGGGCAACAGCCAGCACTGGGACTCATAACTGCCTAATAAGCTAAGCTCCCTGGGCAGGGGAAGAGCGGCACACACTTCTATAGCTCCAAGCTGCACTTCTCCCCTGTTGGAACCAGGGAGGCTGGACGGCTTGGTCCCAAGATTTGTCCCCACAGCCCAACACACAGGCTGTGGCAGTCAACGGCTAGAGTGGCTCTTCAGATCTAACCCTGACCCATCCTTCCTCAGTGGGCAGGTCTTGCCTGCAGGATCTTCAATAATTCCAACCAGAGGCTCAGGGACAGAATTTGGATCTCCCCGGGCCTAAGCCCCTAGCGGAAGAGGCGGCCGCAGAATTTGCAGCAGACTTATCCTCTCCTCCTGGTAGTTCTGAGGCATCCGGGCAGCCCAGACAAGTGGGGGGTTTCCCCCAGCAAAGCACACCCTCTCCACCAAGGGACAAAGTGCTTCATTAAATGGGTCCTGCTCCCCGTGCCACCCAACTGGGTGAGACCCCCCGACAGAAGTTGTCAGACACCCTATACGGGAGCGATTCTACTGGCATCAGGTTGGTGCCTCTCGAGGTCAGAGGTCCCAGAAGAAGCAGGCACCCATCTTTGCTGTTCTCCAGCCTCCTTGAGTGACATCTCCAGGCACGGGAACAAATCAGATGAATAGGGCCTGAAGTGAACCCCCAGCAAACTGCAGGAGCCCTATAGAAGAGGAACCTGACTATTGAAAGAAAAACAAACAAGCAGAAAGTGACAGTAACAACATCATCAACAACAACAACAACAACAAAGGCCCCCACAAAAACCCCATCCAAGGGTAGCAGCTTCAAGGACCAAAACTGGACAAACTCATGAAGATGAGAAAGAATCAACAACAACAACAAAATGCTGAAAACCCAAAAGGCCAGAATGCCTCTTCCTCTCCAAATGATCGCAACATCTGTCCTTCAAAGGCGCAGAACTAGACAGAGGACCAGATGGATGAATGGACAGAAGTAGGCTTCAGAAGATGGGTAATGAAAAACTATGCTGAGCTGAAGGAGCATATTCTAACCCATGCAAAGAAGCTAAGAACTTTGATAAAAGGTTAGAGGAATTGCTAGCTAGAATAACCAGTTTAGAGAGGAACATAAACAACCAGCTGGAGTTGAAAAACACATCAGGGGAACTTCATGATGCATACGCAAGTATCAACAGCTGAATCGACCAAGTGGAAGAAAGGATATCAGAGTGTGAGGACCACCTTACTGAAATAAGACATGCAGACAAGAATAGAGAAAAAGAATGAAAGGAATGAACAAAGCTTCCAAGAAATAGGGGACTTTATAAAAAGACCGAAGCTACAATTGATTGGGGTACCAGAAGGAGACGGGGAGAATGGAAACAAGCTGGAAAACACACTTCAGGATATTATTCAGGAGAACGTCCCCAACCTAGCAAGACAGACCAACATGCAAGTTCAGCAAACACCATTAACATACCCCACAAGAAGATCAACTCAAGACACATAATCATCAGATTCTCCAAGGTTGAAATGAAGGAAAAACTGTTAAGCGCAGCCAGAGAGAAAGGTCAGGTAACCTACAAAGGGAAGCCCATCAGGCTAACAGTGGACCTCTCAGCAGAAACTCTACAAGCCAGACGATATTGGGGACAAATATTCAACATTCTTAAAGAATTTTTGACCGGGCATGGTGGCTCACGCCTGTAATCCAGGCACTTTGGGAGGCTGAGGCGAGCAGATCATGAGGTCAGGAGATTGAGACCATCTTAGCCAACACAGTGAAACCCCATCTCTACTAAAAATACAAAAAAATTAGCCGGGCGTTGTGGCCGGCGCCTATAGTCCCAGCTACTCGGGAGGCTGAGGCAGGAGAGTGGCGTGAACCCGGGAGGCGGAACTTGCAGTGAGCCAAGATCGTGCCATTGCACTCCAGCCTGGGCAACAGAGCAAGACTCCGTCTCAGGAAAAAAAAAAAAAAAAAAAAAAAAAAGAATTTTCAACCCAGAATTTCATATCCAGCCAAACTAAGCTTCATAAGCAATGGAGAAATAAAATCCTTTCCAGACAAGAAAATGCTGAGGGATTTCATTACCACCAGGCCTGCCCTGCAAGAGTTTCTGAAAGAAACACTAAATATGAAAAGGAAAAACCAGGACAAGTCACTGCAAAAACACACCAAAATATAAAGACCAATGACACTGTGAAGAAACCGCATCAATTAGTGGGCAAAATAACCAAATAGCATCATAATGACAGTATCAAATTCATGCATAACAATATTAACCTTAAATGTAAATAGGCTAAATGTCCCAATTAAAAGACACAGACTGGCAAATTGGACGAGGAGTCAAGACCCATCAGTTTGCTGTATTTAGGAGACCCAACTTATGTGCAAAGGCACACACAGGCTCAAAATGAAGGGATGGAGGAATCTTTAGCAAACAAATGGAAAGAAAAAAAAAAGACAGGAGTTGCATTCCTAGTCTCTGACAAAACAGACTTTAAACCAACAAAGATCCAAAAAGACAAAGAAGGTCATTACATAATGGTAAAGGGAACAATTAAACAAGAGGAGCTAACTATTGTAAATATACATGCACCCAATACAGGACCACCCAGAATCATAAAACAAGTTCTCAAGAGACCTACAAAGAGACTTCGACTCCCACACAATAATAGTGGGAGATGTTAACACCCCATTGTCAGTATTAGACAGATCGATGAGACAGAAAATTAACAAGGATATTCGGGACTTGAACTCAGTTCTAGACCAGATGGCCCAAGTAGATATCTACAGAGCTCTCTAACCCACATCAACAGAATATACATTCTTCTCACTGTCACATGACACTTATTCTAAAATTGACAACATAATTGGAAGTAAAACACTCCTCGGCAAGTGCAAAAGAAGTAAAATCATAGCAAACAGTCTCTCAGACCACAGTGCAATCAAATTAGAACTCAGGATTAAGAAACTCACTCAAAACCACACAATTTCATGGAAATTTAACAATCTGCTCCTGAATGACTCCTGGATAAATAATAAAATTAAGGCAGAAATCAAGAAGTTCTTTGAAACCAATGAGAGCAAAGAGACAGCGTAACAGCTAAAGCAGTGTTAAGGAAATTTATAGCACTAAATGCCCACATCTAAAGATCTCAAATCGACACCCTAACATCACAATTAAAAGAGCTAGAGAGGCAAGAGCAACTAATCCAAAAGCTAGTGGAAGACAATAAATAACTAACATCAGAGAAGAACTGAAGAAGATAGAGACAAAAAACCCTCTAACAACTCAATGAATCCAGGATCTGTGTTTTTGAAAAAATTAACCAAATAGACTGCTGGCTAGACTAATAAACAAGAAGAGAGAGAAAGACCAAATAGACACACAAAAAAAATGATAAAGGGGATATCACCATTGACCCCGTAGAAATACAAACTAGCATCAGAGAATACTATAAACACCGCTATGCAAATAAACTAGAAAATCTAGAAGAAACAGATAAATTCTTGGACACGTACCCAGTCCCAAGACTAAACCAGTAAGAAGCCGAATCTCTGAATAGACCAATAACAAGCTCTGAAATTGCGGCAGTAATTAATAGCCTACCAATCAAAAAAAAAGCCCAGGACCAGACGGATTCACAGCTAAATTCTATCAGAAATACAAAGAGGAGATGGTACAATTTCTTCTGAAACTATTCCAAACAATTGCAAAGGAAGGACTCTTCCCTAACTCATTTTATGAAGCCAGCATCATCCTGATACCAAAACCTGTAAAAGACACCACAATGACAAAAAAACTTCAGGCCAATATCCCTGAGGAACATAGATGTAAAAATCCTCAATAAAATAGTGGCAAACTGAATCCAGCAGCACATAAAAAGCTTATCCACCATAATCAAATCTGCTTCAGCGCTGGGATGCAAGGCTGGTTCAACATATGCGGATCAATACACGTAATCCATCACATAAACAGAACCAAAGACAAAAACCACAAGATTATCTCAGTAGATGCAGAAAAGGCCTTTGATAAAATTCAACATCCCTTCATGTTAAAAACTCTCAATAAACTAGATATCTAGTTTATTGAGAACATATCTCAAAATAATAAGAGCTATTTATGACAAAACCATAGCCAATATCATACTAAATGTGCAAAAGTTGGAAGGATTCCCTTTGAAACTGGTATAAGACAAGGATGCCCTCTGTCACTACTCCTATTCAACATAGTATTTGAAGTTCTGACCAGGGCAATCTGGAAAGAGAAATAAATAAAGGATATTAAAATAGGAAGAGAGGAAGTCAAGTTGTTTCTGTTTGCAGATGACATGATTTTATATTTAGAAAATCCCATCATCTCAGCCCAAAAACTTCTTGAAGTGATATGCAATTTCAGCAAAATCTCAGGATACAAAATCAATGTGCAAAAATCACAAGCATTCCTTTACACCAACAATAGGCAAGCAGAGAGTCAAATCATGAATGAACTCCCATTCACAATCACTACAAAGAGAATAAAATACCTAGAAATACAGCTAACAAGGGATGTGAAGGATCTCTTCAAGGAGAACTGCAAACCACTGCTCAAGGAAATAAGAGAGGATACAAACAGAGGAAAAACATTCCATCCTCATGGAAAGGAAGAATCAATATCGTGAAAATGGCCATACTGCCCAAAGTAATTTATAGATCCAATGCTATTCCCATCAAACTACCTTTGACATTTTTCACAGAATTAGAAAAAACTATTTTAAATTTCATATGGAATCAAAGAAGACCCCATCTCACACCAGTCAGAATGGCGATTATTAAACAGTCAGGAAACAATAGATGATGGCGAGGCTATGGAGAAATAGCAACACTTTTACACTGTTGGTGGGAATGTAAATTGATTCAACCATTGTGGAAGACAGTATGGAGATTCCTTAAGGATCTAGAACCAGAAATACCATTTGACCCAGCAATCCCATTACTGGGTATATACCCAAAGGAATATAAATCATTCTACTATAAAGACACATGCACACATATGTTTATTGCAGCACTATTTATAATAGCACAGACATGGAACAAACCCAAGGGCCCATCAATAATAGACTGGATAAATGTGGTACATATTCTCCATGGAATACTATGTAGCCATAAAAGGGAATGAGATCATGTCCTTTGCAGGGACATGGATGAAGCTGGAAGCCATTATCCTCAGCAAACTAACACAGGAACAGACCTGTGTTCTCACTCATAAGTGGGAGCTGATCATGGAGAACACATGGACACATAGAGGGGAATGACACACACTATGGCCTGTTGGGGGATTGGGGGTCGAGGGGAGGGAACTTAGAGGATGGGTCAACAGGTGCAGCAAGCTACCATGGCACATGTATACCTGTGTAACAAACCTGTACATTCTGCACATGTATCCCATTTTTTATTTTTTAGAAGAAACAAACAAACAAAGAACCTATTATCTTCCACCTCTAGTTTCCTCCTTTTCCTGAAGAAATTTTAGTTGATGATGCCATTATTCATCATTCACCTTTTCCCCTGCTTTTACTCACATCCTTGTCTCATCAGATTCTTGCTAAGTCCCTCTTCAACCAGGACCTGCTTTTCCATCTCCAAACTATTTGTTTAGTTCAGACTCTCTCCTTGAGTCATCACAATAGCTTGATACCTTCGTGTCTCTTTTAGTCTTCTGAATCCCTCTAATTCTAGCTAATACATTTTTGTCAAAATATAACTTGAAAAATACACATGAGATCATATCACTCTTCTTAAGATCCTACTGTGGCTCGTTTTGGAACAGTCTTCTTAACTTGGCATTAATAATGACTTTATAATCTGGCCTACGTTTCTATCCAGATTTACCAAAGCGTAGGATTCAGAAGTCTGATTCCTTCTTCCAGTCATATCATTTGTCTCTTGTCCAGTTAGCTAACATCTTTAAGGACATGTGGTAGACTGAATAATGTCTTCCTCACCCTCCTCCCAATTTCCATGTCCTAATTCCTGGAACCTCTGAATATGTTATCTTATGTGATAAAAAGAGACTTTGCAGAAGTGATTAAATTAAGAAACTTGGCTGGGGGTATTATCCTGGATTGTCTTAAGTGGGTCCAATATAATCACAAGGGTCATTATAAGAGGGAGGTAGGAGGGTCAGGATCAACAGAAGGAGACGTGAAGACAAAAACAGAGGTCAGCGAGAGAGTGTTGCAGATGTTACACTTTTGGCTTTGAAGATGGAGTAAGGGGCCATGTACCAGAAATGCAGGAGACTTTAGAATCTGAGAAAGACAAGCAAACAGCTTCTCCCTTAGAGCTTCCAAGAGAAACAATCCCTGCCATCCCCTTGACTTTAGCCCAGTGAGACTGATTTTGGACTTCCGACCCCAGAAACTGTGAGATAATCCATTTATATTGTTTGAAGCTACTAAGTTTGTGGTAATTTATCATAGGAGCAATGCACAACTAATACAAGACATGAATCAAATGTGTTAATTTTTTGAAGCTTCTTAGCACGCTGTTCATCTCTACTGCAGTTGACTCAGGCACTGGGTCCCCATAGCTCCTTTTCTGTTCAGCTGTCATCACTTTGTTCACAGTATTGTAACTATTTGCTTTTCTGTGATGTTTGAGGGCTTAGATTTTAACCTCATTTGTCTTTACATTAGCAGTACAATGCTTGGCAAGTAGGAGGTGCTCAGTAAAAGATGAGTGACTTTCTGCTATAATGTGATATATGTCAATTATCACAGAACAGAAAGTTTGAAAGCATTTTATTAAATTTCATTGACATATAATATGTATACAGGAAAGAGCACAAAGTGTAAGCTTGCAGCCTGATGGATTTTCACAAGGTGAGCACACCTGTATGATGAACCAGCACCCAGATCTGGAGATAGCACTTTATGGGCACCCCACAAGCCCTCTTTGTCCTCTCTCTCTTCTAGAGAAAGCTTGACTTCTAACACCCGGGAGTATGTGCAGACAAAGCACACTTTTTGGTAAGAATTAAGAATTCTGAATAAAAACTGAATCTCCCTTTTGATTGAGTAAGAATTAGGATAGGAATGTGTGGGACTCATAAAAGTTCTCTCTTTAGGGGCCTCCATTCCTTCATTTGGAAAACAAGGAGATATTCAGTTCCTCAGTTCACCTCAATGTATGAATCTAGGACTTGTTTCTGTGATGTATGAGTTAATTTGTGCAAAAAACACAGATGTGATGCTTGAAGTTTCTATATTATTAATTTAAATTATACAAATAATACAATTTATCTAATAATCTAGAAAATGAATGTAGCATGAAGGGGTAAAGGAGAGATGATCCGGTATGATTTTCTAAACCTCTTCTCTTTTCTCCTAATTGGTTACTGCATGTATTTTAGAAAATGTGTGAGAATATCTGTTTACTTTATCAAGTGAATAAAATGGAAGAAAACTTTCCTTACAAAGAGATGTATTTCCTGAAAGGGTCTTAGAGATTGTTGATTTACGTCTAATATTGTAAGTTTCCCCTGAATTTAAAATATAGTGTTTCTGTATTATTAAAAACTTTGAGAACTGAAGGATTAACTCTGGGGTCTTTAAATAAAAATCCATATGAATGAGAAAATTGATGATGGTGATTTTAAATGAAGATGGTGATTTTAGACAGGAAAAGTTGATTTATTATTCAGATGCTTGGAGAAGAAAACAAATTATCTTACTTGTTAATACATTTGTCATTTGTCAGAAAATAAGACATTTATTTTAATATAGTATTTACTATTGAAGAATTTGCCCTAGGTATTCATGGATTAGATAAAAGTACCTGAGATATCATCGTAAGGAAGTTAAAGTGAAAACCAAATACCTAATAAGGAAATAGAACAGAAACTGTTTATATTTTAATAAGTAGTATTATGATATTAATTACATCAACTTTAACTCAGAATTTTTTTTTTTTTTTTTTTTTTTTTTTGAGACGGAGTCTCGCTCTGTCTCCCAGGCTGGAGTGCAGTGGCTGGATCTCAGCTCACTGCAAGCTCCGTCTCCCGGGTTTACGCCATTCTCCTGCCTCAGCCTCCCGAGTAGCTGGGACTACAGGCACCCGCCACCTCGCCCGGCTAGCTTTTCGTATTTTTTGGTAGAGATGGGGTTTCACTGTGTTAGCCAGGATGGTCTCGATCTCCTGACCTTGTGATCTGCCCGTCTCAGCCTCCCAAAGTGCTGGGATTACAGGCTTGAGCCACCGTGCCCGGCCTAACTCAGAATTTTGAGTATAATCTATTCTGAATTTTGGCATACATTTTTATGAGACAAAATATAATTATTTATTACTCAACAGATGATAACAAAAAGTACTATTTATTAAATATACAATACATATCAGAATCTTTACATTAATTTTTTTTTGTCTCTATGATGCTGTATATCAACCTCAAAAGGAGATGTTGTTTTTATTGTTATTGTTGTGTCTTGCATATAAGGAAATGGAAGTGAGATTAAGATCAAGGTCTCAGCTAATCCATTCTGAAATCTGTATCTGAGTCTAGAGCCACTGACTTAAAGTTTAATTTTCTTTTCATCACCTCAGGCAGCTTCACTTTGATACACATTATGGTTGATAAGCCCCTCATTTTACACATTCTTCTTGGTTTGAAGAAAAGGCCTTTGCCAATAATCCTTTTCCTTTTCCTCTCACTGCGAGTCCTATCTAGAATCAGTGTCATGTTGGAATGCACAACTCAGAAGGAAGGCACACACACCTTGGGAGACACATTACCATATCCTGGAATTCTAAGCATCTTTTTTGGATTCCTGTAATGACTACCACAAAGATTGGCAAGTTTGGAAAATTAGAGCAAAGCAAAATGGTTATACAAATCTGCTGTTGCTCTGCAAGGTGCCTAGTGAAGATAGGTGCTGACTCAAATGAGTGAGAAACACCTCCTCCCAGTCTGCTGTCCTAGGTGGTATCTTTCTACTTCTGCTCACACTCGCAGGCTATGGATTACCTTGGAAATCCGTCACCAAAATGTTGGTCAGGAGAAATCTAGCCTATCTGAGCTGCTTGGATAACACCACATATTTTAAAGGAAAGATTGCCAAGCACTTGCTTGGCACCACTGGGTTAGCTCTCAAAGGAAGCTCCTTGGGGAGGGAGGTTGATGCCTGGGGAGAAGCAAAAGAGTTGAGAAAAGCCCATTTAGCTGAGTCTTTGTGGCAGTCAGTCAGAGAGTTTATATTTTTCACTTGATTGTTTTTAAACTAGCTTTTCTCCATACTGTGGTTTCCAATTATTTTTGTAAGTAGGCCTCATACAGCCATCATTTATTCTGACTTCATTGAATACTTATATTATGTAGATGGATTTCTGTATAACCCAAACTAGATAAATGTATGTTTTTGATCTTTGGGTCTTTATTTTGATTTTTTTGGTTTATATTTGACTATAAGCAAAGAGAGTGGTTATGATTCTACTTTTTGCACCTTCTGTGAGGCCAAGAGCTTATTTGTTTCTGACATATGACCCTGGGAAAGACATTTAAACTCTTTGGATCTCATCTTTGAAATGGAAATAGTCACTGCTTCATATATTTTATCAAAAAGCTTATATTACACGAAAACTCTTAGAACACCAAGAAGGTCTTGGAGGCTTGCAGACACAAGCAGTCGCCCCTTCCACCCTGCGTGGCCTGTCGTGCAGTCTTCACTCCAGCACAGATCATGACAGCCACACCTCCATACCTTCCTTCATGCTCTTGCCCTTGACTCTAGCGTTTTATTACCAGCAACAAAGCATACAGAAGTTAAGAAAAATTGAATAGAAGAGGAAGAGAAAGGGAACCTAGATTTCATGTCTTACTAGGTATTCCCTGGGAGATATTCTTAAAGGATCTAGAAGAGTGGGGCAGTGGTTTGATTGAACTGAATGTTTGAATTTGGTTTAAACATAAAAATACATACATAAAAAATTGATTCTATTGTACATTTTTGCAAAGATGTTTTAATGTCCCAGGGAAACAATTGTAACTCCCTTGCTAAATTTCTACCTTGGTGGTTGCATCTACGTAGAATCTAAATAAACTTAACTGGTCATTTTGCTTATGTTTGTAGTATACACCAGGGTCAGCAAACTATATGGGTCAAATTTGGTCTACCAGCTGTTTTTGTAAATAAAGTTTTATTGGAATACAGCCCATTCTCCTTTGATTATGTATTGTCTCTTGCTATTTTCATGCTATGGTGGCACAGTTGAATAGTTGTGTTAGAAACCCATGGCTTTCAAAGTCTAAAGTATTGACTGTGTGATTCTTTACAGACAAGGTTTGGTGACCCCTGGTATAGACCAATTACAGTTAAAATGAACACATCTATGTTCCTCTGTAATATAAAGGTGCTTGATTTATATATAACCTAATGTCTGGGATTCTACATTTTTAAGAATAGCCCTGGCTTCATGGGCATTTGGGTTAATGCTCTACTGTTGCCATCTTGAAATAATAATAGTTCAAAAGGGTCCTGCATTTTCATTTTACATAAGGCTCTGCACATTATGTAATTGGTCCTGTCTAAGAACGTATATTTTTGCAACATTAAAGATCAAGATTTTTCTTTAATCCAAATGTGAGGGAAAAATGAATTACTGTCCCTATAATTGTACTTTTTTTCTTATTTATTTATTTATTTATTTGAGACGGAGTCTCGCTCTGTCACCAGGCTGGAGTGCAGTGGCGTGATATCAGCTCACTGCAACCTCTGTGTCCCAGGTTCAAGTGATTCTCCTGTCTCAGCCTCCCGAGTAGCTGGGACTACAGGCACCCACCACCACACCTGGCTAATTTTTGTATTTTTTTTTTTAATTTCTATTTTTTTAGTAGAGACCGGGTTTCATCATGTTGGCCAGGATGGTCTTGATCTCTTGACCTCATGATCCACCCGCCTCAACCTCCCAAAGTGCTGGGATTATAGGCATGAGTCACTTTGCCCTGCCCCTATAATTGTACTTCTATATAGGTTACCAAATTTGACAAATAAAAATGCAGGATGCACAGTTAAAGGTGAATTTCAAATAAAAAACAAATAATTTTTTTAGTGTAAGTATGACCCAAAGATTATATGTATTTTTTCTGGTAATTATACTTCTACACAACCGGTAAAAGCTCTTTAGAGGTAATAATGAATAACTCATTTTAAATATCTACAATGCAGTTATAGGACATGCCACAGAAATTATTTTAATAACCAATTAATTCATAAGATTAAAAATCCTCTTCTCGCATTTTCACTTTCTTGTTAGCATTGGTCTTGGCTGAAGATTCTAATGCTTATCAATTCATATTTTCTGATAAAATGTTCAAATGGACCTAAAATTAGATATTCCTTCAGCATCCCTTTTCCAGTTATCCTGGGTCTAGATTTTTAGACCGTTCTTCCCACAACTGTTAAACTGCCATTCCTGTCTAAGCAGATAAAAAAAGGTCATGAATAAAACAAAAAGCAGACGAAGCAAGTATTTAAAAGGGCAGAGACTTTATAATTACTATAAAACTAGATGATTAAATGTTGACCAGATGTCGTTATATGATATTTTGAGATTAAAAACATTGAAGTAGTAATATTTCGCTAAAACTTAAATTGCATAGAAATAAAGGGGAATAAATCAAGGGTAGTTTTAAAGAAATAATTTATAAATTAGTTCTATACTAAGGAAATTAATAAGTGAACTTGTACAAGTACAATTTCATTAGCATAGAGGTAACAATAATTTTTATATATTTAGTTAAGTATTAGGTTGATGAGTGATACAGATCAATAATTCCAGAAATTTATCCTCGTAGTTTTTTCCATGTAAGCAGAATAGTTACAAAAATATATTTCCGAGGTAAAATTAGAAGAGATAATCTATTTTTAAAATTAATAGAAAACAGTAGGATACGTGTAGGCACGTCACACTCTTTTGAACATTCCCTCAGTGAGGGATATGCCAAACCTTTCTTTATGTGTTATATGTTGTTTTCTTTGAGTGGTACAATTTAAAGTCATATGGGAATTCATACACTGGCAGTTCACATGCTTAATTTCCCACTTAAAGATGAAGTTAATAGCCTTTAAAATGAAACACAGAACTCAATGGGAAATATACATATATATATAGGGAAATATATATATAGGGAAATATATATAGGGAACTATATATATTGGGTGTGTATATATATATTTAAGACCGAGTCTTGCACTGTGGCCCAGGATGGAATGCAGTGGTGTGATCTCAGCTCACTGCAAGCTCCGTCTCCCGGGTTCAGGCCATTCTCCCACCTCAGCCTCCTGAGTAGCTGGAACTACAGGCCCCTGCCACCACGCTCCGCTAATTTTTTGTATTTTTAGTAGAGACGGGGTTTCACTGTGTTAGCCAGGATGGTCTCAATCTCCGGACCTCGTGATCTGCCCGCCTCGGTCTCCCAAAGTGCTGGGATTACAGGCATGAGCCACTGCACCTGGCCGGGAAATATATTTTTTAATCAACCAAACTGTATAAATTTACCTTTTCCAAAATCACTTAAAGATAAAAACGGGGAAGTGCCTTTTTATCTAAACCATGATTGGTTATTTTCAGATCTGACAACTCAAGAGTGTTCTATGAACATATCGTTATATTTTATTGTATTTTGAGACAGGATCTCACTCTGTTGCCCACACTAGAGTGCAGCGGTATGAACATGGCTCACAGCAGTCTCGACCTCCTGGGCTCAAGTAATCCTCCTGCCTCAGCCTCCTGTGTAGCTGGAACCACAGGTGCATACCATCATGCCCAGCTAATTTTTAAATTTTTTTGTAGAGAAAGAGTCGCACTCTGTTGCCCGGGGTGGTATTGAACTCATGGCCTCAAGTAGTCCTCTCTCCTCAGCTTCACAGAGTGCCTTGGTTATAGGCGTGAGCCACCGTGCCTGGCCTAAACATGTCATTTTAATTTTAATTTGAAAAATACACATGCATATACTTTTTTCCAAAAAATAAAATCCTAAGTAGTTAGAGAGTAAAAAATGAGAAAGTTCCTATATATTTAATATTTTCAATCATGCATACAAGGAAAAAAGCTAGTTGTTTTCCTGCATTTTTAGTTAACCATTAAGAGTGTTAATTTCCTTCACAACACTGGCCATATCAGTTTATTCTACTATAAAGTGAGTAGTTTTTAGATAGGGACAGGTACTAGAAAAAAGAGAGTCTGGATACTTGTAGGGTTTGTAAGTTATTTCCATGTGATTGAAACTTGATTAACATTTACTAAAGTAATAGGAATTCCTTTTTCAGGTGTAGGCATAATATAGATTCATCTTAATGACCCGACACATATTGCTGCCATATAATCTTTTCACCGTGGCTACTTTATTATTTTATTATAGCAAAATTTCAGCTCATTGATAATATTTTACTGGCATGTAATTGATGTATTTGCGAGTGTGGGCAGTAAAATATTTTAACAGTACATGATTGTTGTATTTGGGAATGTGGGAGTGTGAAAAAAATTAAACTTCGCGTGGACCCTGCAATTAACTTTGCTCTTCCCATTGGTATTTAATTAGGATCTTTATGTTTAAACTTAACAAAATTTCAACAGAGTATTGCTAGGCAACTTTTAGTTGCCTTGAAAACTCATAATGAAGGTTGAAAATTTCAATATATGAAGTATTTGTTTAAACTTTTCATTCTTGCTCTCTCTGAAAGACAGTACATTTAGAGACCTGTAGAACTATAAGTGAATGTTGCTGCATTTTGAACTATGCATAGTCTTGTTATTTAATGAAATTAGTGTAGTTGAAATATACTTAAATATACTTAAACTATATTTTATAGTTATTGTTGCTCATGAAGGACTCAAAATAAAACATTAAGCTAGGCTGAGAGAAACCATAGCTCACCTGGGAATCTGTCTTCATTTGTTCAACAAATATTTATTTAATGCCTACTATGTGAAGTGCTGGGGATACAAACATGGATCAGATATTTCTTTCCTGAAGAAGTTCATTGTATGGTGGGTAACAGACATTTATAATTAAGACTTAGAAGATACACTTATAAATAAGATACAAAGGGTGATAGAATTATGCTTACAATATCTTGTGAACACCCTGGAGTGGCAATTTCCCAGTCTAGGTCTAGCAAGAGTGATCTGACAAGGCTTCTGAGATGAATTTATAACTCAACTGAGCTGTAAAATATAAAAATAAGTTAAAACGTAGAAGTATATGGGAGAAGGATTTCAGATAGAGGAAGCTGCAGGAGAAAGGGGGAAGGAAAAAAGAACATGGTATTGTGATACATGACATTTACTGTTTTTTCTGTGACCTTGATTCTCTGGCATCTGGGGCCTTGATCCTGGAGAGATTGCCCTTCCCGGAGCTAGCTAATTCCTAAAGATAGCAAATGACCCTCCTGCAAGTACACTTTTCATAAACACACACGCCAAACAATGCAGAGCCCGTGCTCCTAACCATTTCCTTTATCAAACTGTCCTACACACCAACCTATTAGATTCCTGCCCTCAATCACCCCAGGACCAGGTATCAGACAGTGAGGGACAGTTCCTATAGCCCAGAGTCCTACAAAATTATTCAAGCTATCCAATCCTAAGCTTACTCAGTGTACCTACCATGCCATTCCCATTTCTTTTCAATAAAAGGGCAATGAGGATTTGGGCCATGCTCTCTTCTCTCTCCTCTCACCTCCTGACCCACCCTGGTTTTTCCCCACATAGCCCTCTGTGGTGTGCAGTGCCTACTATTTCTAGGGATCTGTGAGTATGGACTTCTTCCTTCATGACAGTCATTTCTGTGCCAGCATATCTTATATCTGATTAAAACAAACCCTAAGTACACTTTTAGAACAGACATCATAAGTAATTTAGAATTAAAACAAAATGTGAGGTAAGGACAGGAAAGAAACAGGGATAGAGAGGCAAGTAGGGACAGGACAAAGAAACTTGATTTTAAGTAATGTGGGCAGATCCCATATTAATATTGCTTATGGTATATATTTTTTGGTCCCTGTGTGAGTAATGCCATTTTTTTTTTTTTTAGTATCTCTGAAGAGTTTTAGTTTGGCCATACATAATCTTCAAGGCTGGTCTAAATGTCCTTTAGGACAGACCCTATCTTGTAATTGATGTTGCTGACAGGTGAGAAAATATTCTTAGAGATCCGACAATAATACCATCTATGCGTCTTTTTTTCTAAACATCTTTATATTCTGCAAAGTAGATATTTACACTTTGTCACCTCTAGGAGAACAAGTATGTGAGGAGTAGTGTGAGAGAACCCTTCTTATTTCTGATTCATCAAGGTCTCTACATTACCATGACCGACGAGACAAATTGTGATGTTCACGATATGTTATTATTGGACAAAAAACCGTATTTTTTCAAAAAATCAGAAAAAGCAATTCATCAAATCCAATGAAAATATGTTACCAAGTGAAGTTAGGTAAATTAGATTTGCATTGCTTTGGGAGTATAACGTGTCTCACATGGAGGACCTATAATCGTTTGAAATGATATTGGCAAATGCTCAGGGACAGCTATGTCAGACTCTTCAGGAATTCATTCTCACTGGAAATGGCTTTCAGACCTGTTTGTAATATAGAACATAGAATGTTTTAGTACACTGTCCTAACATGGAATAGAAATGAAATTCCAGGCACATCTGTCATTTCTTATTTTCTGGAACTGTCTTTAAAATTCTTGAGGAGAAATTAAGGTGATGACTTCCTCTTGGAATCTTGCATTGTTGGGTAAATTACTCAGAAACTGATGAAAATAATACGCAATTTAAAATGTCCAATTAAAATCCCTCAGAGGGAAAATATATTCAAGGTTTAATGCTGGTTACTATACTAACCTATGTGCTACAAAGGAATTTTGAAATATCTTTAAACTCTGGCATAATGTACTATGATATTGCCCACTGAAATTAGTGATCTTTTAACCTGCCATTGGTAATACGCTACGTTTTTCCTCTATTTTTTCTGTGTCCCGTTGTATTTAGCATCATCTAAGGATTTTAAAATGCACTATGATCTTGAAGTATAACTTTCCACTTGAAACCTGGTAAAGTCTGGCTTTAAATGGAGAGTAAGCCGAGCCTATTTAGATACCCAAGTGACAGTTCAGAAGCTTGCCGCTTAGTTGTCCTGTGAGCCCCTCACACACTTAGATTTATGTTCTATAAAATCATGCCTGCCAAGCCCACTTCAATGAGAACAAAGTGTGTCAGCAGATGCTGAAAGCCAGAAATCCCTATGCAAGGAAAAACATTTCTAACTTTTTAAAAATGAAACTCCATATATGATTACTGTATATGAAGACCATTTGTATTATCCTATATGCTGTCATAATCAAAAGGTTTTTCTGTATATATTGTTTCAGAAAACTGTTGTTAAACATCCCACTCTGTATCTACTTTCTTTTTCTAAATGTATGTGAATGTGCCTGTCCATGTCCATATCTATATGTATACATATATCTAAATCTACGTATCTATTAGGGGAGATAGGCTTAGAAAACATTTATGGAGAACGTATTAGAGAGAAAGTTAATATCGAAGCTTGTATCAGTGGCACCAATAATACATTGCCTTTTGGAAATATTCCCTATTACTCTTAAATGCATCTAGGTAAATAATATGTTAATGTTTTATTAATGCCTGTTGAGCATAAAGCTTTTAAAATAGCAATACATGATATATTCACTCTCTCGTTATGTTACCTATAAAATATGGAAAATATGTTGAGGGGCGGGTCCCAAAGACCACCACTAAGTTTGATGATTCGCTAGGAGGACTCAGGTAACTCAAAATATAAAGTTACATTCACAGTTATGATTTGTTATAGTGAAAGGATACAAAGTGAACTAACAAAAGAAAATGGCCCAGGGGGTGAAATTCAAAGGGAACCACACACAAGCTTTCAAGAGTCTTCTCTTGGTAGAGTCATGCAGGACTTGCCCATTTCCTACAGGAACAGATTGCGACTACATGTCTACCAGGGAGGCTCACTGAAATCTCACAGCCCAAGGATTTATTGGTGGCTAGTCATGTAGGCACCCTGTGTCTGGGATGTACCAAAATTTGAGACTTTCAGGACGAAAGCAGGCATTCAGCATAAACCACATTGTTAATACAAACAGTGATGGCACTCTCATCGGTTCTGACATTGGTAAAAACCCTCTCCACCTCCAAGTTTCTATACTCCAGCTCAGGGTCAAACTTCCAAGCAGGGATTTCCCGGGATAACAGCCTCAGGCCTGTGGTTAACTCTTTTCTGCACAGAAAACAAATATATTGACCTATTTGGATTCTTGCATGAGTATTAACATTATGTTTTCCCCTAGGGTATTAAATTACTTTAGCAGTTAAATTTACACACTAATTGAGAACAGTTAACTTCAAGGTTCCTTTAGGCCAACTAAACATCTGCTGTCTATAAATTTTAGATTACTACAAAATAAATGAGATTTAATTTTCATTGCAATAGATAATTGTATTTAAGATGTTATTTCTGTAAATGAATAATAAGGCTAGTCTCATTCATTTTGGATAATATTTTTAGACTTCCATTTCAGAAGATGAGATTCTCTGACCTTATTTTCTAATTTTGAGGGAGAACACAAACTCAGATTTATCAAATTTTGTGCATTGATTCTGTTATCTTAAATTTGGGGGGCAAAGAAAGGGAAGGGATACATATGCTTGTGAATTACATCAATAGCATTGATATTGGGTTATTGGTATTTGATCATTAATATATCTATCCTCTTTAATTCATTCTTTTTTTTTTTTTTTTGAGACGGAGTCTGGCTCTGTCACCCAGGCTGGAGTGCAGTGGCCGAATCTCAGCTCACTGCAAGCTCCGCCTCCCGAGTTTACGCCATTCTCGCGACTCAGCCTCCCGAGTAGCTGGGATTACCGGCGCCCGCCACCTCACCCGGCTAGGTTTTTTTTGTATTTTTTAGTAGAGACGGGGTTTCACTGTGTTAGCCAGGATGGTCTCGATCTCCTGACCTCGTGATCCGCCCGTCTCGGCCTCCCAAAGTGCTGGGATTACAGGCTTGAGCCACCGCGCCCGGCCTAATTCATTCTTCATACTGACTCGATGTAATCATTCAAACACAAATCTGATAAAGTCATGCTTTGCACAAAGCCCTTCAATGGTTGCTCTGATTTTCAGTCCCTCACATTCTCTATGATTTCTCTGCCATTGTATCTTCGCTAGTCCCTCCACATGGAATTCTGTTCCCTTCCCTTTTTACCTAGTGCACTTCTACTCATTCTTAAGCTTTCAGCCAATATATCACTGCCTTAATATTTCTCACTGTCTAGGACTGATTCCATTAGAATTGATAGGTTCATATAACATAATGATATACTTTTCTTCCCTGGCGTTTGTCACAGTTGAAAATTTACATTTCTTAAAATGGTATTAATATCTGTCTTTCCCATTAGACTGATGACTCCTCTGTATTCTTAGTGTCTAGCAGAATTCAAGGCCTGTAGTATACATTAAATAAATACTTTTTACATGAAAACATTGAAAATTTTTCATTTGTTCAGTGCTCTCAGATAATCAGAACTGAGGTAGGGTTCCAACTCCATGATATTTTGGATCATAAAGAATGGCAACTAAGCTCAAAAAAGATTTACACAAAAACTGGGGTGTGTCTAAGTCACCATCCAGAGGAAGGATAGACATCCCTCCCACAAATTTGGTTCAGGTGTAAAGATTGATGATGCCACACATGCCACAAGAGGGTATGGAAGGCTAATTATTTACATAATGAGGCTTTCTGGGGAGAGGAGGGTATGTTTCTCAGCAGGTCCAAGAGTGACATGAAAAGCAGGGAAAAGAGACTGGCTTGGGATTTTACTGTGGTTAGGGGGTGGGGGCAAAGCGAGAGTTCTTTTATGTATGGGCCAGGGCTTGTGCGATTTGAACTTCCTGTTAGCACCAGAGGAGGGAGCATCTGGGCTTTCTTATTAGTTTGCCCAGATGTGGTGCAGAGGAGGAAGAGGGACGGGTGAGATTTAGGGCTAGAGGAGGCTACTGCCTCCTGCAGGTGGAATTTGCCAGGTTTGTCTCTATCTGTAGCAAGGAAGCCTCAGTGGTAGTGCTGAGCTTTCCAGGTGCTGTTTTCATGACCGAAAGCATGATGTGCAGGTGGGTATGGGGAGTTGAGGGCTTAAGCCCTGTGAGAGCCTCTGTCCTCAGGAGAGCACCGAATGCAGCCAACAATGCTGTTCTAATGGTGTGTAGTATGGTATCGAACAGGACAATGTTCACAGGACTCATCACAGAGTCCATGGGCAAGTTAGGGCCATTATAGGTGATCCAGATATTCCAGGAGACATGAGAGGAGGTTTCTAAAGTGAAGAAGTCTTGGGGGAGGGAGGCACTAGTGTGAATGCCAGTTGTACTGCAAATTTGGGCTGATTCTAGGGCCTTCTTTTGTAAAAGGGGGCCTCATTAAAGAGGAGCTGATATGTAACACCCTAAATGGTAAAATTTTAAATTTGGTAAAAAGTAAGTTTAAAATGGTAAAAAGTAAAATTTGCAATGTAGAATATGTTGCCTCCAGAATCCACAAGGTTTAAAAGATGTTGAGCTTGTGGGTGTTGAGGGTCAATGGCTGTTTCTTGACAGTGTCAGGGATGGAGTGATTCTTGACTTGCTAAATAATTTTTAGGAATTTAACCAAGGCAATGAGGCCTTGTACTGTGTGTGGGCAATGGCACATTTTCTCTTTGTGAACTCATTTGTGAGTGTTTGCATGTCCTGAATAAGTGTGTGAACTGACTCTCCTTAGAGGAAGATGTCATCAGTGTGATGAAATTCCTGTGCTCCTGGAGAAGGTTGGATGAAGTTCGGAAGTTGCCTTCAAACATTGTGTGTAAACATGCATTAGGGGGTGCATAGATCTTCTGGAGGCCTGGAGGACCAGTCAAGAACAAAATGGACTTCCGCTTCAGTAGGAAGAGGCTGGGTACTGCTTTCCATCTATTTTGGGATTCTTCACAAAGACAGGTTTATTTCTATTTTTAACTGGTCTGCAAAGGCTATAAATACAAGCTGTACTGTATTATGAAGTCTTAGGCTTTGCTTGGGCACCATGCAGTTACAACAGAGACCTCAGCTGATCCCACGGGTATCTGTGAAGTTGCAATGACCCTATGGTGATGCCCCAAGTTAAGGCAAAGTGTGGAGGTGGTGTGAGGGCTTTGTACCTTGCACTGCACAGTCTTTGGGGAAGAGAGGTAACCTTGGGCAAGGAATCTCCTTTTAGCAGAGGACCATTTTTAGGAAACGGCTCAGCTGTGTGCTGTCAGCAAGCAAAACTCCTGGCATTTGGAGAAATGGGTGCCATGGTTTAGAAGAGAGGATTTGAGTGTTATACAGCATCATCCTCTGTAAATGAAGAATGTGTAATATTAGTCTGTTTGTTCACTGCTATAAAGAAATACCTGAGACTGAGTAATTAATTAAGAGGTTTAATTGGCTCACAGTTTCACAGGCTGTACAGGAAGCATGATTCTGGCATCTGTGTAGCTTCTGGGGAGGCCTCAGGAAACTTCCAATTGTGGCAGAAGTTGAAGGGGAAGCTGGCATGTCTTACATGGCTGGAGCAGGAGCAAGAGAGTGAAGGGGAGGTGCTATACACTTTTAAACAACGAGATCTCACAAGAACTCATTCAGTATTACAAGAACAGTGCTGAGGGTATGGTGCTAACCCATTCATGAGAATTCCACCCCCCCTGTTCCAATCACCTCTCACCAGGTTCCACCTCCAACACTAGGGATTACGATTAAACATGAGATGCTGTGCTCAGTGGCTTACACCTGTAAGCACTTTGAGAGGCTGAGGCGGGTGGATCCCTTGAACCCAGGAGTTTGAGACCAGCCTGGGAAACATGACGAAACCCTGTCTCTACAAAAAAACAAAAATCAGCCAGGTGTGGTGGTGTGCATCTTTAGTCCCAGCTACTTGGGAGGCTGAGGTGGGAGAATCTCTTGAGTCCGGGAGGTCAAGCCTGCAGTGACCTGTGATCACCCCGCTGAACTCCCGCCTGGGTGACAGAGCGAGACCCTGTTTTTACAAAAAACAAAACCCAAAAATACACTTGACTATGAGATTTGGGTGAGGACACAGATCCAAACCGTATCAAACCATATCGAAACCTCCTTTATTATCTATAAATTTGCTTGGTTACTGCAATTTTTACACTGCGTTGTTTGCTGCATAAGAGAAATTAGCAGAGTAGCCACCCAATGTGGCTTTTTACTGTCACATTTTGAATTACTCCTGTCAAGCCATTGACCTGTAAAAGCCAATGGCATGCTGGATGGCACTGTTCTTGAGGCGATTGCTCAGGATTTGCACCTCCTTGCTTCTGTTTAGTTTGGTCCTAGCCTGTGATCACTTCTCCATTTTGTCTTTCTAGCTTCACACTGAATTTTCATTTCTAAACCTCTCCTTGGGTGTCTGTCTGTCCCTGAGTGATTGGCATTTCCCAGCCCCCTTCTATTCAGGAGACTCTGTGGGCTAGCTCAGTGGACTAGCCTAAGTGACAGTTTAAGCTAGGGAAAGGGAGAACTTACCCAAACATGTTCATTGGACAGGAAAATGATATAGAAAATAAAAATAATAATTCTCTGTCATTAGTTAAAACATTCCTTCAAAAGACCCTTATGTTGTTCGACAATTAAGACATAACTGAATCTACTGAACATATTTAAAGGTTATAGGCAGCCTAGAGTTTGGGATAGAAGAAAATGAGATAAAATAAACAAAAAAGAGACGTTTGCCCTTTGCCTTGATCCAAATGCTAAAATGCTAGATAGAAATGCCATATAAATATATTAGGCTGCACGTCATTAGAAGAAACCTAAAATATTATTCTGTTTACTGTTAAAAATTACTTGTAAAATTTTGAACTTGCTTTTCTAACTCTAAACACAAGTGAAGTTCAATGTAAAAAATGTATATTTCCTTCTAAATATTAGCCAGTTAATCATATATGTGTGTAAATATGGAAAATATGCTTCTCTTTTCATTTAAATTCTTAAATTATTTAGGACTAAATAGAATTTAAGGAAGAGATGCTTCTGGCATCTTTGCCCCTACTTTCCTGCCTCCATCCAATCTCCATATTATTCCTACACTAGTCTTATGTTTTCCAACATTACAGATTACTCAATTCACAATATGCAGAGGTCAAATTAGTATATTGTCAACCTTGTTTTTTTTTTTTTTTTTTTTTAACTCTGGATGACGCGTTTGGCATGAGTAACTCTCATACGTGGTAAGTGATGGCTCCATATAGGCCAGCCATTTAGTGCTTTATTTGGACTTAATTTTTGTTGTTGTGACATTCCAACCAATCATAAAATGTCACAGATGAAATTAAAGCAAACCAAGATTATATAGCTTAACATTTTATTTAGTTTTGGGCCATATTAAGATGCCTTTGTTTATACAGTTTTTTCCTATAATAGGTTTTATAATTGCTATCTTAAAATAGTAAATGCAACTCAATGTATCATAACTTACTTAAATTGGATGTGGATAAAATGTGTAAACATACGCTTTGCAAAAGTGTGTGCAGTTTTATGTTGTAAGATTAAGTAATATATTGTAATTTGTGTACACATTTCTAGAAAAGAAAATATTAAAGCAAATAATTTATACAAAGCACTTATCTGTAGACAGTTTTCAATAGATGGTTGTTCTCTTCTTACCAGCCTATAACCTATAACTTGCTTTGGTTTATGTTAACAGATATTAAAGCCACTTGAATATAAGAATATTGATATTATACCTGAAAAATATAAAATATTTTTCTTATAAAAGACTGAATTATTTTAAAGTCTTCAAAGTTGTCTACTAATTTATGTTATCATCATTAAATAATGACCTTATCATTAAATAAATGACCTTCCTCTAAGAGGTTAGGGGTTACTTGACATCCTTTTTAATTATTTCAAAACAATAAGAGATGTATTTCCATATTTCCAGAAATAATGTTATTCTTATAAGAAATATTATTTTCAAATATCCATTGCAAGTGGGCTAAAATAATAAATTAAGAAAACATTGACATTGTGAGAATTTATGGCTTATTCTGCTTGAAGCATTGGATTGTGATTTGAGTTTACTAGGAAAATATCCCAGATATCCTCCTTTTCTTCCTGTATTTTACGTAGTACTGGCCAATTAGAAAAACCAAACAAAAATCTTTATGCTGCTAAATGAAATGAGTGTTTGTACTTGTGACTCAAGTTTGTAGTAATGTGCTTTACTTTGGAATTTAAAAGAGTTTGGTTGTGCAAGAGAGGATGTGTGCTAATTATGCCTCCAGAAAGGGGCAAGTCTGAGAAATCTGCCCCCAAAACCATGGAAATCTCTCTCTCTCTCTCTCTCTCTCTCTCTCTCTCTCTCTCTCTCTCTCTCTCTCTCTCTGTTAATCTCTGTTTGGGAAAAAAGAAAGACAAAGAAAACTATGGTGACAAAGAGAAAGAGTTTAGGTTTACATGTGTGCTCATGAAGTCTATCAATAGAAACAGGAAAGTGGGGAAGTCAGAGAGATGTATGGATAAAAGGAAGGGAGGTAAACATTGTGTCTGGGGCTTTTGTGTCATGATGAATTCCTCCCTAAAAGAAGAGCTGGCTGGAAGCCCTGGGTAAAGCTGCTTCCATTTCCAATCTCCTTTTCACTTATCTCTACTATTTAGTATATGGTTAATTATTTTTACAAATCATTTCCCTCTTGCCTTCTTCACTACAAATCAGTTGCTAAGTGACTGGGAGATAGAGTGACCTCTGAATTTAATCTGCTCATTATATCTTTAGATTTTTCCACATCACTTAAGGGATGGATTTCTTCATGTAAGTTCAGCACCTCTCCAGGATTCAAGTTGACATTTCACCTAATTAATAGCCCCTATTGACCTACTTATTTTGAGGATGTATAATTAAAGCAATACTACTACTTGTTCAGAGGAATTAAGATTTCATTTTGCCTTTTAAATTAATTGCCCAAAGTGTTATTTTTTTTCTTATGGCTTATTATTATGCCCATATGTGTTATAATAAACATATTTTGAAAGGCCATCCTTACAAAAATTTAAAATGTTGAACTTTTAAGATTTAAAAGTAAGTCTAGGCTGAGCAGGTGGCTCACACCTGTAATCCCAGCACTTTGGGAGGCCACGGTGTGCGGATCACGAGGTCGGGAGATGGAGACCATCCTGGCTAACACAGTGAAACCCTGTCTCTACTAAAAATAGAAAAAATTAGCCAGGTGTGGTGGCGGGCGCCTCAGGAAGCTAAGGCAGGAGAATCACTTGAACCCTGGAGGCAGAGGTTACTTACAGTGAGCCGAGATTGCGCCATTGCACTCCAGCCTGGGTGACAGAGCAAGACTCCATTTCAAAATAAATAAATAAATAATAAGCCTATATGTATGTACAATATTTTAATCTAATGGGAATTCCTTAAAGGCACTAATTTTGGCTTTTTATTTTTGAGTTGTTCATTTTTGTTCATGAAGTCCTCAGTATAGTGCCTCACTCAGAATAGATACTGTTAAATATTTATAGAATTATTCATTGAATCAGCATGATGAGAATTGGAATAAATTTTCTTTTAAAAATGAGGTTAATATTAAACATGACTATACATACAAATAATTCTACTTCTCTTTATAAGTAATTCTAAATAAAAATCAAAATGATCTTGCAGACAACATTCCATTTTTATTTTTAATTTGAGACTTGTAGTCAATATGTATTTATCTTCTGTGATGTGAACTGTTATTTACTTATCTATCAAATTATATATATATGAGCACATATATAGCATTTACCATATAGGAAATAATGTGTTTTATGCTTTACAAATATGTATCTTATTAATGAGGAATCATTAAGGAAAATAATACCATCTTCTCTTTCCAGTAACTATTTAGAAAAAAAACCATGTATAATTCACATGTGTACATATACAAACCTAGCAATGATGTGGAGAATACAAGGATGTTACATGCTGAGTATTCTGTGTGTCAGGTGATGGCTGTGGTGGTGGTATACAGAGTTTCTTGGAATAACCAAGGAGCTGAGTTGTATGCCACTTAATAGGTATAATGACAAAATGCATTGAGAAATGTTGAAGGAAAAGATATAACTAGGCAAAAAATAATGGTTTGGATACTTCACCTGTGTAAATGGTTTTTGTGATTCTTAGTGAAACCTGAACTGGTAGTATCTGTTGAACTAATTTAAGAATAGTTTATTGATTTTACAAATTATAAGGATGACAGAAAAAAATCTTGTTTCTCTATATTAATATAATTCTGTACAGAATGTTTTAGAAGAATAAATGAAATACTTGTGTCTAGGTTCAGGCCCCAAATACATGAATTTTAGGAACAACCAGCGGAGAAAAAATCAATTCCTAAGAGGCAATTTTTAAGATGTTTCAAGTGTTTGCTGGCCAAATTTTAGTGAGAAATGTAATCTGTGTTTAATGCATAGCATTTGGGCATTTAGATGTGACTCCTTATTGCCTCATGGATGAGACGTATAAATTTTGAAAGTTTCCTAACCATTTACCATTTAGACCTCTGGTTTCTCTACAAAAATAAGTTGCTGAGGTGTTTACTATGTTTTCCTTCAGTTCAAAATATATGAATCTGTTATTCTTTCTCATGCTGTAATAGTTCATCTTATTAAAAATATGCATTTTTCATTATGAAACAAACATACATAAAAGCACAGAGTTATTAATGTGCATATTTCTATCTATATCTTCTAAAACTATATTTGTATCTATATTTGTTTTAAAAGATTGGGGACGTATTATAATATTCTTTTGTTACCAATTTTTTCCACTTTACAATATGTTATGAACATGTATCCGTGTCATGATTTATAAATAACTAAGTGGAATTATGTTCTATTTCTAACAGTAATTACTTCATCATTTCCTTTTTATTGAACATTTAGTGTTTCTATTATTTTATTATAAATAATGCTGTGGTAAACATTCTTATGGATTAATCTTATGGATTAAAATATAGATATTTGATTACTTCTTTAGTATAAGTTCTTAGGTATGGCATTGCTATTTAAATCTTAATTACATTGTTTTTCTTTCAACTTTTTCTGTTGTGGCAAAATACACAGAACAAAATTTGCCATCTTCACCATTTTTAATTGTACAATTGAGTAGTATTAAGTACATTGATCATGTGCAACTATCACCAACAATAGCATGTCGGAATTTCCTTCATTTTTAAGGATGAATACTTTTCCATTGTACATATATAGCACATTTTGCTAATCCATTCATCCCTGGATGGACACTTGAATTGCTTCCATGTTTTAGCTATTGTGAATAATGCTGCTATGAAGACAGGTGTACAAATACCTCTTTGAGACCCTGCTTTCAATTCTTTTGGGCATATAACCAGGCATGGAATTGCTGGATTATATGGTAATTCTATTTTTGATTTTTTAAGGTACTGCTGTGCTGTTTTCCATGGTGGCTCTACTAATTTTCATTTTCACCAATAGTGCACAAGGTTTCAAATTTCTCCACATCCTAAACAAAACTTGATATTTTCTGTAGTTTTGTTTGTTTGATTTTTTATTTTATTTTTTTAAATAATAGCCATCCCAATGGATGTGAGGTGGTAACTTGAGTACTTGAATGGCTTTTCTTTTTGAGACAGAGTCTCACTCTGTCGCCCAGGCTGGAGTGCAGTGGCACAATCTCAGCTCACTGCAACCTCCGCCTCCCGGGTTCAAGCGATTCTCCTGCCTCAGTCTCCTGAGTAGCTGGAACTACAAGTGAGCACCACCATGACTGGCTAATTTTTTGTATTTTTATTAGAGACGGGGTTTCACCATGTTGGCGATCATGGTCTTGATCTCCTGACCTCAAGATCCACCCTCCTTGGCCTCCCAAAAGTGCTGGGATTACAGGCATGAGCCACTGCACCCAGCCAACTTGAATATTTAAAAAAAATTATTTAGTGTTAGTTTCTACATATTTTGGATTTGAATCTCTTTTTATCCATATTATTTGAAAATATTTTCTCTCACTCCATAGGTTGCCTTTTCACTCTATTGACAGTATCCTTTGATGCACAAGTTTTTAATTTTTATGAAGTTCCAATTTGTCTAGTTTTGCTTTTGTTGCCTGTGTCTTTCGTGTTATATCCATGAAATAATTGACAATTCAATATTGTGAAGATTTGTTCTGTGTTTTCTTATAATAGTTTGATCATTTTTTGCTCTTACGTTTAAATCTTTAATCCATTATTAGTTAACTTTTGCATTTGGTGTTAGGTAAGGTTACAACTTCATTTGTTTGCATGTGGATATACAGTTTTCCCAGTACTGTTTGTTGAAAAGGCTGTCCTTTCACCATTGAATGGTCTTGGCATCCTGGTTGAAAATTAATTGACTGTTTATGCCAAGGTTTATTTCTAGGGGTCCTATTCTATTTCAGTGGTCTGTACATCAGTCTTTATGCTAGTACCATACAGTTTTGTAGCTTTGTGGTAGGTTTTGAAATCAGGAAGTGTGGGTCCTTCTGTTTTGTTCTTTTTTCAAGATTGTTTTGGCTACTTAAGGTTCCTTGAGACTTCATATGAATTTTAGGGTGGATTTGTTTGTTTTTGCAAAAATCAATGTGATTCTGATAAGGATTGCATTGAGTTTGCATATAGCATTGGCTAGTATTGACATCTTAATATTAAGACATCCAGTCTATGAACATGAGATGTCTTTCTATTTTTTATGCCTTTAAAAAATACATTTCAGTATTTTTTTCTTTAGTTTTCATTGTACAAGTCTTTTACCTTCTTGGTTAAGTCAATCCTTAAGTATTTCATTCTTTGTGATGCTATTATAATTTGAAATGTTTTTATAATTTCCTTTTCAGATTGTTCATTGTTAGCATATAGAAATGCAATTGATTTTTATGTGTTAACTTTGTATCCTGATGCTTTGCTGAATCTGTTTATCAGTTCTAACAGGTTTTTTTTGTTTGTTTGTTTGTTTGTTTTCTTTTAGGAATCTTAAGGGTTTTCTATGTAGTAAAACATTATCTGTGAACAAAGATAATTGTACTTCTTCCTTTCAAATTTGGATGTCCTTTCTTTATTTCCGTCTTTCCTGTTTTTTTCCCTAATTGCTCTGGCTGAAACTTCCAGAAATTTGTCGAAGAGAAGGGGTAAAAGTGAACATCCTTACCTTGTTCCTGATGTTAGACAAATATCTTTTGCTCCTTCACGATTGAATATGATGTTTATGATGAGTTTTTCATATATGGTTCTTATTATGTTGAGATAGTTTCCTTCTATTTTTAGTTTGTTGAGTGTTTTTTTAAATCACAAAAGGGTGTTGAATTTTGTCAAATGCTTTTTCTGCATCAATTAAAATAATCACATAATGTTTTTATTCATTCTATTAATGAGATGTATATACCACATTGATTGATTTTTGTATGTTGAACCATCCTTGCATTCTAGCAATAAATCTCACTTGGTCATAGTATATAATCCTTTTAATGTGTTGCTAGTATTTTGTTGCTAAGAGTTTGTCAATATTTTGTTGAGGATTTTTCCATCAATATTCACAGGGATACTGGCCTACAGTTTTAAATTCTTGTGGTATCTTTGTCTGGCTTTTGTTTCAGGGCAATGTTGGTCTCATAGAATGAGTCTGGAAGTGTTTACTTCTATTCAATTTTTAGGGAAAGTTTGAAAATAATTGGAGTTAGTTCTTCTTGGTATGGTAGAATGGTAGAATTTACCAGTGAAGCCATTAGGTCCAGGGCTTTTTCTTTGCTAGGATATTTTTGATTATTGATCTAATTTCCTTGCTAGTTACAGGTCTATTCAGATTTTGTGGTTTTCTAAATTGAGTCTGTAGTAGTAGGTTTTGTGTTTCTAGGAGTTTGTCCATTTCATTTAGTTTTACAAATTTGTTGGCATACAATTAATCATAGTAATCTCGTATTGTCCTATTCCTTTTGTTAGAATTTATAGTACTGTCCCCACTCATATATCCACTTTCATTTCTGATTTCGGCAATTTGAGTCCTCTCTCTTTATCTTAGTAAATCCAGCTAAAGATTGTCAATTTTGTTTATCTTTTTAAAAAACAAACTTTTGGTTTTGACAGTTTCCTTTATTGCTTTCCTATTCTCTATTTTGTTGGTGTCTGCTCAAATCTTTGTTATTTTCTTCCATCTGCCAGGTTCGAGTTTAATATGTTCTTCTTTTTCTAGTTCCTTAAGTTGTAAAATTAGGTCGTTATTCAAGATCTTTCTCTCTTTTGTATTGTAAGCATCTGCAGCTCTAAATTTCTCCCTTAGCATTGCTTTTGCAGTGGCTTATAGGTTTTGTTATGTTGTATTTTCATTTTAATTTATCTCCTAGTATTTTATAATTTCTCGTATGATTTCTTATTTGATCCATTGGTTGTCTAAAAGTGTTTTTATTAATTTCTACAAATTTCTGAATTTTTAAGTTTTTCTCTGTTATTGGTTTCTAACTTCATTCTATTGTGACCAGAGAAGATATGTGTATTACATCTTGGACCAACATATGGCCTATTCTGGAGTATGTCCCATGTGCACTTGAGAATAATGTGTACTTTTTTGTTTTGGGGAAGATGGTTCTGTATATATCTGTTAGCTATTGTTCATTTATTGTGCTGTTCAAGTTCTCTATTTACATATACTTTGTATTTGTGTGGTTGTTATATTTACTATTTAGAATAGGGTGTTGAAGTCTCCAACTACTATGGTAGATCTGTCAATTTCTCCTTCCAATTTTGTGAATTTTTGCTTCCTATATTTTGGTGGTCTATTATTAGGTGAATAAATGTTTATAATTGTTATATCTTCTTTTATATTGAATGCTTTATTAATACAGTGCCCTGTTTGTCTCTTGTAAATTTTTTTGTTTTAAAGTTACTATGTCTGATATTAGTATAACCATCCCTGTTCTCTTGTGGTTACTATTTGCATAGAATATCCTTTTTAGTTTGTTTTCAAGACAAGGTCTTACTTTGTTGCCCAGGCTGGAGTGCAGTGGTGTAATAATGGCCCATTGCAGGCTTGAACTCCTGGCTCAAGTGATCCTCCTGCCTCAGCCTCCTGAGTAGCTAGGAATACAGGTGTGCACCACCATACCCAGCTAATTTTATATATATATATATATATATATATATATATATATATACAAAATTTAATTTCCTTGCTAGTTACAGGTCTATTCAGATTTTATGGTTTTCTAAATTGAGTCTGTAGTAGTAGGTTTTGTGTTTCTAGGAGTTTGTCCATTTAATTTAGTTTAACAAATATATATATATAGTACAGACAAGGTCTTGATATGTTGCCCAGGCTGGTCTTGAACTCCTGACCTGAAGAGATCCTCCCAATGTGCTAGATGCACAAAATATATTTTTTCCATCCTCTGACTTTCAGTCTATTTCTGTCTTTGGATCTAAAGTGAATCACTTATAGATAGCATATATTTGGATGATTTTTTAAAAAAAAATATCCATTCTGCCCATCTGTCTTTTGATAGAATAATTTAATCTACTTACATTTAAAGCAATTACTGAGAAGGAGGAAACTCTGGCATTTTGGTAATTGCTTTCTCTATGCCTCAGAGCTTTTTTCCCCCTAATTTCCTACATTACTGTCTGTCTTTCTTTCTCTCTCTCTTTCTTTCTTTCTTTCTTTCTTTCTTTCTTTCTTTCTTTCTTTCTTTCTTTCTTTCTTTCTTTCTTTCTTTCTTTCTTTCTTTCGTTTGTACAGAAACATTTTAATTCCCTTCTGATTTTCTTTTGTGTAGGTTCTATAACTATTTTTGTGTCTGTGTCTAGCATGGGGATTACATTTAACATGTTAAAGTTGTAGCACACCAATTCGACTTTATAGCAACTTAACTTCAATAACATACAAAACTCTGCTTTTTTCTAGTTTTGTCCTTAATCCCTTTATTTAGTTATTGATGTTATAAATTACGTGTGGGTAATTTTTGGACACACTGTGTGTGTCCAAAAACAAGCAGTTCTCAGTGCATTAGCCTCTTAAATTATGTAGAAAGCAAAGAGTAGAATTACAAACCATTGTTGCAATAAAACTAACTTTTATAATCATCTATATATTTTCCTTTACTGAGTTTTTATTTCCTCACATGGCTTTGAGTATCCTTTCATTTTAACCCGAATGACTTTATTTAGCATTTCTTGCAAAGCAGGTCTAGTGGTAGTGAACTCTTGCAGCTTTTGTTTCTCTGGAAATGTCTTAATTTCTTTCCTACTTTTGAAAGACATTTTGGTTAGACATTAGATTCTTGGTTGACACTTTTTTTCTTTTAGCACTTTGAATATATTAGCCTACTCCCTTCTGCCCTCCAAAGTTTCTGATTAGAAATCTAATAATAATCTTACTAAGAATCTCTTGTATGTGCTGAATCACTTCTTTCTCACTGCTTTCAATATTCTCTCTGTCTTTGTCTTTCAACAGTTTAATTTTAATGTGTTTCAGCATGGGGTCTTTTTGATTCATCCAACTTGGCATTTGTTGATCTTCTTAGGTGTTTATATCTTTCATCAGACTTGGGAAGTTTTGGCAGTTATTCATTTATATAATCTTTCTACCACTCTCTCTGTCTCCTCTTCTTTTGAAACTCCACAGTGTATGAGTTCGTTCACTTAATGGTATTCCACAGGTTGTTTAGGCTTTGTTTACTCTTCTCAGTCTTTCTGTTCTTCAGAATCAATAATTTTTATTGTTCTGTCGTCAAGTTCATCGATTCTTTACTCTGCAGCTCAAATCTTCCTTGGAATTTGTCTCATGATTTTTTTTTTTTTTTTCACTTCACTTGTACTTTTCAGCTCTAGAATTTCTTTTTTTTTTTTTTCCTTTTTAGGATTTCTCTTTATTAATATTTTTATTGTTCATATGTTATTTTCTTGACTTTTTCCATGTCTTCCTTCAGTTTTTTTTTTTTTTTTTTTTTTTTTTTTTTGTTGAGACGGAGTCTTGCTCTGTCACCCAGGCTGGAGTGCAGTGGCGCGATCTCAGCTCACTGCAAGCTCCGCCTCCTGGGTTCACGCCATTCTCCTGCCTCAGCCTCCGGAGTAGCTGGGACTACAGGCGCCCGCCACCACGCCCAGCTAGTTTTTTGTATTTTTTAGTAGAGATGGGGTTTCACCGTGTTAGCCAGGATGGTCCTGATCTTCTGACCTCGTGATCCACCCGTCTCGGCCTCCCAAAGTGCTGGGATTACAGGCTTGAGCCACCGCGCCGGCCTTCCTTCAGTTCTTTGAGCATCTTTGAGAGAGTTGTTTTAAAGTCTTTGTCTAATAGTTTTGCCATCTGACCTTTCTCAGGGATCGTTTTCTGTCTATTTTTTTCTTTGACTGAGCTATACTTTCCTTTTTTTTGGTATGACTTGTGACTTTTGTTGAAAACAACATAATTTGTTTTAAATTTTTATTTTTTGTGAGTACATGAGATATAGGTGTGCATGAGATATTTGATAAAGGCATACAATGCATAAAAATTACATCGTGGTAAATAGGGTATCCATCACCTTAAGCATTTATCCTTTGTGTCACAAATAATGCAATTATAAATACTTTTGGTTATCTTTAAATGTATTATATTATTGAACATTGAATTATTATTTAATCAGATTTTTCAATTTTTTCTTATAGAGTTGTTTGAGCTCCTTATATATTGTCTTATTAATACTTTTGTTAGGTGGATAGTTTGCAAATACTTTCTCCCATTTTATGGGTTATCTCTTCACTTCATTGACTGTTTCCTTTGCTGTGGAGAAGTTTTTCACTTGTTATCCTATTTGTCCATTTTTGCTTTGGTTGCCCGTGTTTGTGGGGTATTCCTCAAGAAATATTTGCCCAGTTGAATGTCCTGGAGAGTTTCACCAAAGTTTTCTTATAGAAGTTTTATAGTTTGAGGTCTTACATTTAAGACTGTAATCCATTTTGATTTGAATTTTGCTTATTGTGAGAGATTAGGGTCTAGCTTTATTCTTCTGCATATAGATATCTAGTTTTCTCAGCACCATTTGTTGAAGAGACTGTCCTTTCCCCAATGTATGTTCTTGGCAGCTTTGTTGAAAATGAGTTCACTGTAGATGTATGGATTTGTTTCTGGGTTCTCTCTTCTGTTCCATTGGTCTGTGTGTCTATTTTTATGCCAGTACCATACTGCTTTGGTTACTATAGCTCTGTAATATAATTTGAAGTCAGGTAATGTGATTCCTCCAGATTTGCTCTTTTTGCTCAGGACAGTTTTGGCTCCTCTGGGTATTTTGTGGTTCCATATACATTTTAGGACTGTTTTTCCTGTTTCTATGAAGAATGTCATTGGTACTTTGATAGGGAATGAATCAAATCTGTAAATTACGTTGAGTAGGGTGTAGACATTTTAACAATATTGACTCCTCCAATCCATAAACATGGACTATTTTTCCATTTTACTGTGTTCTCTTCAATTTTTTTCACCAATGTGAAAACTGAAAATTTGAATCTACTAATATGATAACTATGGAAATCAGATTCTCCTTCTATCCTAAAGTTTGCTGTTTTTAACTTTTGTTTTGTTTTGTTTTTGATTGGCATGGGCTTTCTTCATACTGAGGATTAGCCTAGAAATTGTGAGCCTTCAACAGACTCCAGAGTTCCAAAATAGTTACCTCATGCAGATTCTGTCAGTGCAATTGTTGTCTAGGTAGGGAGGCAGGTTTCTGGTGCTTCCTACTTCACCTTTTATTCATTAACAGTGCTTTAAATTTTATATATGTGAATACATCAGTGCTGTCATTTTCATGTGCTTCTTAAACATTGCTTTAGAAATGTATCCATATTGTTACATTTAGATCCAGTTTATTCACTTCAAGTCTTGTTCCTTCATGAATAAATTTCTCTCATGGTAGTTGTTAGTTTTGTTGACTTTTTTACTATTAAAAACTGAGAAATAATGAACATGATCCCTGCTTGCATTTTGTGTCAAGTTTCTCAGTATAGATACATAGAAGGGGAATCATTGATTTGTTTAGTTTACATGGCTTCAACGTTACCAATTATTGTCAATTTGTTCTTTAATATTGTTGTATAGGAACAAGCAATTAGAATCTTATATACTAACTATTGTATTAATCTTTGTATTTCCCTATAAAATTGCCAACATTAGGTATTATCAGAAACTATTGATTTATCTCCAGAAATTCTATTTAATTATTTTATTGGTTAAAATAATTGGTGGTTGCTATTGCCATGTCTATCTAAACAATCCCGTTGTCTTCAGTGGAGAGCAGTTTGTTTTTTTCAATTCGTATGCCAATTTTAAAATTTTCATTTAATTTCCAGGGTACTATTGAATAGAAACAATGATAGCAGACATCTTTATATTTTATTAAACCTGAGAGGCAATGTCCCTTTTTCTTGTTTTCATCATTAAATATGATATTTGTTGCTTTTGATAGATAGCTCTTACCCAGTTATGAAAAATGTCCTTTTTTCTAGTTGGCGAAATGTATTTGTGTGTTTTAACCATGAATAGATTTGAAGTGGTATCAAATTATTTTCTCTATCTTTGAATAGGACAAGGATTTTTCTCTTTTAATGAGTTAAATATATTGAATTATATTATTAGATATTCTCAATTTGCCACATGCTTGCATACTTTGGATAAACTGTACTTGGTTTTGTGTATTTTTTTCCTAACATATAATTTTGGTTGATAATTTTTTAAATTTTTCACCTGTGTGTTCATAAGATTGTACTATAATTTTCTTGTCTTATATTATCTTTGTATGATAGTTTATGAACCTCAACAAATTAGTAGGAGAATTTCTCACTTTTTTGTTGTTTTATAACAGTTTGTATAAAAAGCAAGAGATAGTTATACTTTTCTATACTGTCCTTAAGATTTTTTTACACTTGATTTATCAATTACTGAGGAAGATGTATTAAAATCTCTCCAATTCTGTGAAGAAACTCATTGGTAGCTTGATGGGGATGGCATTGAATCTGTAAATTACCTTGGGCAGTATGGCCATTTTCACGATATTGATTCTTCCTATCCATGAGCATGGTATGTTCTTCCATTTGTTTGTGTCCTCTTTTATTTCTCTAAGCAGTGGTTTGTAGTTTTCCTTGAAGAGGTCCTTTACATCCCTTGTAAGTTGGATTCCTAGGTATTTTATTCTCTTTGAAGCAATTGTGAATGGAAGTTCGTTCATGATTTGGCTCTCTGTCTGTCTGTTACTGGTGTATAAGAATGCTTGTGATTTTTGCACATTAATTTTGTATCCTGAGACTTTTCTGAAGTTGCTTATCAGCTTAAGGAGATTTTGGGCTGAGATAGATAAATTTTTCAGACATGATATTGACTGAGATGAAAGGCAGTTTGTAACAAATATAAAGAATATACTATATTTGTGTGACATTTTGAAATTACAAAATATGCAAAAATGATTATATATTGCTTTTAAGTATGTATAATTGTGGGGTAAAACGTATTGGACACCATGTTAACATAAGTTTAATCTTGGTGGGAAGTACAAAAATTCCATTATATCATTTTCTGTATGTTCAAAATATTCTGTAAGTTTGCAAAGTTTTAAGAAGAGGCAAAGTCATCTAATGGTAGTAATGCCTAATTAGGTACTGAGTTATTTGAGAATGACACAGCAACATCAGAGAAACCCAAATAAATTCTTTTCAGTTCAATTAAACACATTTTGTTGAATGTTTACTGTGTTCAAAATGCACTATTTAAACACTATCAATATGTGACTTCGGTTTCTGGCAAGGATTGATAAGATGTCCTGAAAATCACTATCAGTGCAAAATCTCTAAAGATGTTAACATAAAATACATAAAATATCTTTCAGAATTCAGAGCTGAGTTGTCAAAAATAAAAGCATGAAAAGTTCTGAGAAGTTGAAAACAATGTGAAAGGATACATGCAGAGAAGTAAATGAGCTGAGATCACTGTTTGTCACAGACCATCTGCTGATGTCTGATGACTGGAACTTTACTTCTTTTTTTATTTTTATTTTTTATTATACTTTAAGTACTGGGATACATGTGCAGAACGTGCAGGTTTGTTACATAGGCATACACGTGCCCTGGTGGTTTGCTGCACCCATCAACTCATCATCTACATTAGGTATTTCTCTGAATGCTATCCCTTCCTTGTCAGGTGGCCCCCACCCTGACAGGCTCCTGTGTGTGATGTTCCCCTCCCTCTGTCCATGTGTTCTCATTGTTCATCTCCCACTTATGAGTGAGAACATGCAGTGTTTGGCTTTTGGTTCCCGTGTTAGTTTGCTGAGAATGATGGTTTCCAGCTTCATCCATAGCCCTGCAAAGGACATGAACTCATCCTCTTTATGGATGCATAGTATTGCATGGTGTATATGTGCCACATTTTCTTTATCCAGTCTATCACTGATGAGCATGTGGGTTGGTTGCAAGTCTTTGCTATTGTGAACAGTGCTGCAATAAACATACACGTGCATGTGTCCTTATAGTAGAATGATTTATAATCCTTTGGATATATACCCAGTAATGGGATTGCTGGATCAAATGGTATTTCTGGTTCTAGATCCTTGAGGAATCGCCACACTGTCTTCCACAATGGTTGAACTTATTTACACTCCCACCAATATTGTAAAAGCATTCCTATTTCTCCACATCCTCTCCAGCATCTTTGTTTCCTGACTTTTTAAGGGTCGCCATTAAAACTGACATGAGATGTTATCTCATTGTGGTTTTGATTTGCATTTCTCTAATGACCAGTGATGATGAGCTTTTTTTTCGTATGTTTGTTGACTGCATAAATGTCTTCTTTTGAGAAGTGTCTGTTCGTATCCTTCACCCACTTTTTGATGGGGTTGTTTGCTCTTTTGTTTTAAATTTGTTTGAGTTCCTTGTAGATTCTGGATATTAGCCCTTTGTCAGATGAATACATTGCAAAAATTTTCTCCCATTCTGTAGGTTGCCTGTTTCACTTTGGTGATAGTTTCTTTTGCTGTGCAGAAACTCTTTAATTAGATCCCATTTGTCAATTTTGGCTTTTGTTGCCATTGCTTTTGGTGTTTCAGTCATGAAATATTTGCCCATGCCTATGTCCTGAATGGTATTACCTAGGTTTTCTCCTAGGGATTTTATGGTTTTAGGTCTTATGTTTAAGTCTGTAATCCATCTTGAGTTAATTTTTGTATAAGTTGTAAGGAAGGGGTCCAGTTTCAGTTTTCTGCCTATGGCTAGCTAGTTTTCCCAACACCATTTATTAAATAGGGAATCCTCTCCCCATGGTTTGTTTTTGTCAGGTTTGTCGAAGATCATCTGATTGTAGATATGTGGCATTATTTCTGAGGTCTCTGTTCTGTTCCATGGTCAATATATTTGTTTTGGTACCAACACTATGCTGTTTTTGTTACTGTAGCCTTGTAGTATAGTTTGAAATCTGGTAGCGTGATGCCTCCAGCTTTGTTCTTTTTGCTTAGGATTGCCTTGGCTATACAGGCTCTTTTTCGTTTCCATATGAAATTTAAAGTACTTTTTTCTAATTCTGTGAAGAAAGTCTATGGTAGTTTGATGAGGAAAGCATTGATCTATAAATTACTTTGGGCAGTATGGCCATTTTCACAATATTGATTCTTCCTAACCATGAGCATGGAATGTTTTTCCATTTGTTTGTGTCTTCTCTTATTTCCTGAGCAGTGGTTTGTAGTTCTCCTTGCTCTTCAAGGTCTTTCACATCCCTTGTAAGTTGTTTTCCTAGGTATTTTGTTCTCTTTGTAGCAATTGTGAATGGGAGTTCACTCATGATTTGGCTCTCT
This sequence comes from Macaca mulatta, assembly GCF_049350105.2. Lineage (NCBI taxonomy): Eukaryota > Metazoa > Chordata > Mammalia > Primates > Cercopithecidae > Macaca > Macaca mulatta. The sequence continues at coordinate 95,517,782 of NC_133410.1, read as the reverse complement.
GTTTGTCTACTGTTGGTGTATAGGAATGCTTGTGATTTTTGCACATTGATTTTGCATCCTGAGACTTTGCTGAAGTTGCTTATCAGCTTAAGGAGATTTTGGGCTGAGACAATGGGTTTTCTAAATATAAAATCATGTCATCTGCAAACAGAGACAATTTGCCAGCCATCTTGCCAGCCACTCAGAACTTCAGTTCTTAAAAGGTAGTAGGCAGAGTACAGGAAACAAGATTTACACCTATGTATAGTGGGAAGTCATACTGGAGACCTGCATAGAGCTTACTATAGGAAGTTTTCAATAAACTTTAGGAGGAAGCAAAATAATCCGGGAAGGAAGGTCTGAAATGCAAGGAAAAATGTTTTGCATTGGAACTTCTGCAGGTTTTTTAAATTTAAGGAAGACTGAAAGGATAAGAATAGATAAGATAGTCCTGAAGAAGAACAAGTGGCTGTTTGCCTTGGGAAGTGTTCTGCCAGAGATCAAGAACTATTATAAAGGTGTAATAAGTAAAAATACGTTGCATTGATGCCATGATAGACTATGAATTAATAGAATACAGAGCCCAGAACAGACATAGACATACATGGGAACCTGATTATGTCAAGGTATGCACTGCAGACATCTGAGGAAAGAAGAAACTATGCATTAAATCATGCTGATCCACCCCAATTGGTCATTATATGGGGATGGGGAGGAAGTAGATTCCTGTTGGAAGGCAATTCTCTATGGCCCTCTCATATTTCCACATGTTTTGCAAACAGAAACACTAGTTTGTTCCAGACCATCTTGCTAAGGATGATTATATAGCAGACAGCCTTGAAAGATAGAGATAGTGTTTCCTTCTGGAGAACAGGGTAGATCTAATGACTATGGGGCTCTCTGGGGCAAAGGTCAGGCATGTTTACTGCCCATTACAAAAGATTTGGGTTCCCTTAGCTTGAGGTTTCTCTTCAATAATGCAACTGTTTGTACTGGGGTCACCTGAATGTCATATCACCCTATGGGAACTGGGGCCCGAGGAACTGATATGAGTTCTGACGGTCTAACTGCTGCCATTGCTTTGAGTAATAAAGACCCTCATATCTGACCCAGGAGTCTTGTATCTTCTGCCAATATCCATAAAACTGTCAAAGGCTAACTTGTGAACTTGCAAGTAAGATAGTATCCCAGACTATCCAGCGTTCTTGGCAATCCCTACCTCATGTTGTACACAAAAAATAATTCCAGACAGATCAGAAACTTCAGGAAAGGCCAAACTTTGAATAATATAGAAGAAAATATGGTTGAATGTTTCTGTGAAATAAATCATAAATAATATATATGCTAAGCTTTGAAAAATATATTAATAAAATAATCTATATTAAAATTAACAATATTTATTAAACTATGTGATAATTAGTATAAAAAGTAGTCCACAAGTTTGAAATAAAATCAAAATGCATATAAACAGTGAAAAATGTATCCAGAATCTAAAAAAAGTTCCTTAAAAATCAAGAAGAAAAGACAAAAGACCAATATATAAATAAAACCCCCAAAGTTGAAGAATTTTATGAAAAAAGAAATATACAAGGGCTCACGAATATATGTGTACCTTAAAATCATATTGAGATACTATTTTATATCCTTCAAATTGTCAAAAACTGAAGAGTATAACACATATTCAGTATTTGAAAGGAGGTTGATGAGAATATTTATACATTACTAATAGGTGTGGCAATTGGAACAACTAAATTTAGAGGGAAAATGCCATTATTTAGTAAACTTGTGCATAGCCTAAAACACAATAATTCCACATCTACACATATTCCTAGAGAAACTCTTATGTTTTTCTACCAGTATACACATACAAGAAAGTTCATTAGAATATTTTTATAATAGCACAATAAATAATAAAAATGAACCTGGAAAAAAAACAAATATTCATAGAAAGAACAATGGATAAATAAATTGTGGTATTTTCCTTTGGTGGAATACCATATAGCCATGAAATACTTGAATAGTGAAACAAGTATCAAATGTGACAGCATCTCTTTTTTGTTATGTTATACTTAATCCATTTATGAAATTTTGAAAATATGCACAACTAAACAATATCTGATTTAAGAATATTGCTTTAGTATAATAAAACTGTTTTTTAAAAGCAAAGGAATAAAAAATGCAAAATCCAAGATTTGAGACAATTATCCTGGGAAGATGAGAAATGCCACTGGGAAGGGGCATGCAGGGAGCTTCAAAGACATTAGCTATGCCTACTTCTTGAAACTGGGCAGTGGGGTTCACACACGTTTATTACATTACTTAAACCCTATGAAACATATCAAACATTATTTAAACTGTGAAACATATACTATTGGATATGTCTGAAATATTTTACAGAAAAAAGGTCAAGTGATACAAGGAATGAGTGGTCCTTCAGTCTTCTGCTGGGCCTTGTTGTGTATGCATGGATGTGTATGCACATTTGGTATGATGTGCCAAACACTCATAATAGCCACTAATAGGAAATACTCTTGAGGAGAAAAGGTGAGGTTTGTAAAGCAGGAAGATGAAAGGAACCATTAAACTACTGAATTAATAAATTCTAGAACTTTTCCCATTTTAGGTTTTCTGTTATATTTGAAAATAAATTCTCTGTAGGAAAAAAATACTAAATATAATCAGTAAGTAAAAAACAAAACAAAAGGAGCAATTTACTCTTTAAATTTTAATATGTAAGGTTATTTAATTGCATGTCCAGGGATTTTATGTATAATTTTTGCCAGACAGTAGCCACTATTTTGTAATCTTTTAATTTTTTAAGAAAATAGTTTTGATTCAAGTCTAATTTACAGAGCAAAATGAACAATTCTTAAGCGTACAGGAGGATGAATTTTGAAAAATGCATATATCCCTGAAACACACATTCCAACAAACAGAGGATAGTCTGAAAACTCCATGTGCCTTTTTTGGAAAATACTCCTCACCCTCCAAACAGTGTTCTAACTTCTTTCATTATAAATTAGTTCTTCTCCTAGAACTAATGTAAATGAAATTACACAGTTATGTACTCTGTTTTGTTGGGCTCTTTTTGCTCAGCAAAATGTCTTTAGTATTCATCCATGTTACTGTATTTATCAGTAATTGTCCCTATATATTGCTGTACCATAGTTTGTTAATTGATTCTGCATTTGGTCAGTTGAGATGTTTCTATTTTTTGGATATTATAATAATGCTACTATGATCATTTATGAATGTGTCTTTTTGCATGTTTTCATTTCTCTTAGGGAAAATACCTAGAGAAGAAATTCTTGAATTGTGGGGATAGTATTATGTGTAATTTTTTAATTTCTAATTTTTATGGATACATGACAGCTACGCATATTTATGGGGTACATGTGAAATTTTAATACAAGCATACCATGTGTAATGACTAAATCAGCGTAATTGAGATATCCATCACTTCAAGCATTTATCATTTCTTTGGGTTGGGAACATTCTAATTCCACTGTTTTAGTTATGTTAAAATATACAATAAATTATTGTCAACTAGACTCATCCTACTGAACACTAAATCGTATTGCTTCTATCTAATTGTATTTCTGTACCCATTAATTATTCCCTCTTAACTCCTTCCTCTGCACCACCCTTCCCAGCCTTTGGTAATCATCATTCTATTCTCTATCTCCATGAGATCAATTTCTTTAGTTCCCACATATGAGTGAGAACATTTGTCTTTTCATGCTTGGCTTATTTCCCTTCACATAAAGTCCTCCAGTTCTGTCCATGTTGTAAATGACAGGATCTCATTCTCTTTTACAGCTTAACAATATTCCATTGTGTATATATATGTACCACAGTTTCTTTATCCATTCATCTGTTGATAGACACTTAGGTTGAAGGAATATGTTTAACTTTTTAAAAGCTGCCAGAACCATTTTCAATCTCCTGCAGCAACGTACGAAAATTCAGTTGCTTCACATCCCTGCCAACATTTGATGTCATCAGTTTTCTAAATTTTAATCATTTTAGTGAGTGTTTAAAAAATATAATGAAGACTTATAATTTTGGGAAATTTTTATGTGTTTATTGGCCATTTATTTATCTTCCTTGGTGAAGTGCTTTTCCAAGTCTTTTGCTCAATGGATAGTGGACCGTAGGTGGGGAGAAGGCTTTATCTTTATATTACAAATTATAGAAATGCTTTATCTATTCCAGAAAAAAGTCTTCTATTAGAGACATGCATTACGAATATTTTCTCTCAGCCTTCAGCTTGCATATTCAGCTTATTAATGTTATTTTTAAATTAGTAGTATTTTTAATTTTATGAATTTATCTTTTCATTTATTTTCCTTTTATGATTAGCTTGTTTTTGGATTTGTGCCTACCCTCAGGTTCACGGAGATATTCTCCTATATTTTCTTTGTGAAGCTTTAAATTGTCTTTTTCTTTTTTTAGTGGTTATTCTAGAGTTAACACCCCGCATTTTTAATTTATAATAATCTAGCTTCAAATAATATTCTGCTTCACATATAGTTTAAGAAACTTATAATAGTATACTACCATTTTCCTCTACAATCCTTTGAGCTATTGATGTTACATATTTTACTTATACACATATTAGGCCTCATAAAACATTGCTATTAGTTGTGTTTTAAAGAGGCAATTATATTTGAAAGAAATTACTAAAAAGTTACTTTATATTTACTCACATAGTATAAAGGTGTACAGTTCTTATACACTTCTTTAAGGTTTATTTGTAAGCATTCATGGGTTTTGATATTATTTTAAATGGTATTTTTATTTTATTTCTATTTTCAAACTTCATTTTCAGCATTAAAAATACATTGTTTCATTGTTGTTCACTGTCTGGTAGCATGCATGAAACAGGGAAGTCTTCCAGTCACTCTTCGAATTTCCCTCAGTCTTCTCACAGCACTTTGTTCATTACTTTTGTTGTGAATATCATATAATATTGTAACCATTCATTTATATGTCTTTTACTTTCTATTTAAGACCTTCTCAAGGAAAATGACTTTGTTTTATTAATCTTCACAACCCCAGGGCCTACCACTATTGTTGGTATATAGATAATATTGAGAAAATGTTTATTGAATGAAAGAAGAACCCAATTTTAAAAGTACAAATCTACATTTTTAAATTATCTCCTCATATTGAAACCTGTGAATTTGCGATACATTTGATGCTAACAAATTAGGAGCAAGGAGTTTGCAGTAGTGGAAATATGAAAGAAAGAATCCAAGCACAGTGACTTCAGAAATGCTACCCAGCAAGGACGTTTCAGTTCTGTACTGCTGAAGTGGGCATGTGGGAAATAATAACATCCAGCATCCCCGCCCCGAAACAAACAATGTGTTTTAATTTTTAATGAATGAATGATCTTACTATGAAAAGCAAGCGTTCTGACCTTTCCTAGTTTGCATTACAAAGACTCCAGTGTAACACCATAGCTGAAAAAGTTACGAAGTCACTGCATAACCTTCTTGCTCTACTAAGACACCTTAAAAGATAAAGAATGTTTACTATGACAATCCCAGCAAATTACAAAAAACATGTTTGCTAATTGTTTTCCCTGGTAGCATGGCAGAGAGCATTTGGCCCATTGCATAGAAACAACACAAATGGTCAAGGTGGTATCTCAATATTATGCTAAAGTGAAATTAGTGACAATATATTGGTGCAATATACGACCTGTAAATAGCTTGAAAGAGAAGGAGAAATTAATTTAGGGAGTTTAGTGCTTTCAATCACTAGTTGTTCTTCTGGGAAAAGCCCCGTATGTGCATTTCTTGCTATGCTATACACTATACTGAGTTTCTCTTTATTATATGTCTGTAGGAATTACTGGATACTCCAAACAAAGCAATAGGCCAAATTGCATGAATGAGATACACTAGAGATTTTATTAGGTTGAATTGGTGCACAGCAGCTGCTGTAAGATAATGTAACTATGATGTGTTTTCACAGCTTAGATCAATGTTTAAATTCTTGTGTATATGAGATGTGTCAACTAAACCACAGGAGGTTTAAGAAGCTTCACAAATGGAAAAATCAAATTGTTCTGGGCAGCTCCAGGATTCCATGGTTTGTCACTGAAATGCAATATATACAAGGAAGAACCATGAACTACTAATTATTAAAAAAAAAAAAAGTTCCAACTGTTTCTAAGTTCAGTCAGTATACAATGTTATTACTTATAAGTAATTTTTGTATTTGTTACATAGCAGATTTACTATAAATGACTTTTATAACAGCCTGAAAGCATATGTATGATACAAGAACACAAAGTCATTGTTAATTAAAAAGGACTTTGTGTTGTTGTATCATACATATGCTTGCAAGCCCTCATAGACACACTTTGTCTCTTCCATGTTCAAAAGGATTCTCCCTATAATATGCAAAAGACGAGATGAAAAATATGTCTTGAAACAAGCAATTATCTTCTCAAGGGCTGCAATAGAAAATAGAATTAAATTTAATTTTCTAATAAGAACTGTGCATATGCTCACTTTAAGATATTGTCAAATTCTTAGGTAGACGTGCCATCATTTAGAGCAGGAGGCAGCAAGTTATGGTCCATCAGCCAAATTCAATTCATCACCTGTTTTAATAAATAAAATTGTATAGGAACACAGCCATCCATTAGTTTATAAATTGTCAACGGCTGCTTTCACGTTACAGTGGCAAAACTGAGTAATTGTGGGAGGAAATGTATGAGCTATAAAGCCTAAGAAATTTACTACTTGGCCTTTACAGAAAAAGTTTGCCAACCTCTTGATTTAGAGCGTGCTGACCAACAAAGAACCAGAAGTATACCGTTAACCTCAATAGAAAGGCCAGACTAATTTAATGTCTCCAACCATAAGTATATAAATGCATAAAATACTTTCTAAAATAATATCTAATTTCTTATAAATAATACCTCCATAGTTTTACATCTGAAACTTAGATGTTTCTTAAAATACTGTTCATATAACAAGATAGAAGTAAAATTCTTTAATTTTGGTGGCACAAAATAGTATGATTTGCAACCAGTAGGAAGAAAATTAATTAACATTAGAGTTATCACCAACGAGAGAAAGGGACACCAAACAAGATAGCTAGTACAGCAAATTATTTCCAGTACTATAATGATTCAGTAATATGGTAAGCATCGACATAGACAGCACACAAATATGAGAAATAATGTGTGGAACCTTAATGGAAACAAAACAGGAACCTCAGAATGGTGACAACTTCAGTTTTGGAAATGCAGCCATGTTTAAGCACTTCTGGCGCACTGCAGACAACTTATTGTCATTGTTTCTTTCCTTCTTTCAATTCCGATGAGATTACTTTTGTTAAGAAATCATATTGCAGTAATTTCCCAATTCTTTTTCTTTTTACTAAACAGTAGACACTATGCATGGCTTAAATTATAGACTGGGAAATGGCAATGGGTTACACAAGTTGTAGTCTATGTGAGCTGATCGGAGATTGTAGCACTCCCAGTTATATTTTTTTTAATTATAAAAAACTGTTCTTTCCATGATTTTGGAAAGTCAGAAATGCTGAGATGGAGTGCAACAAGAAGTCAAAACAAACAATTCTATAATAACCGTAAAACCCAAAAGGCAGTGAAAACAATAAAAATCAGAAGTCAATGACTATTACATTAAATAGAATTAAAGAAAAAAAATTCAGCTATAAGCTATTGTGACTAACCCATAACACAGAGCAGTTGAAAGAGATATTTAAGTAGTAAGGGATAGATATCCCCACCACATAAAAAATACTTAAACAAAAGAGAGCCAGTATCTTATATTAACAAAATAATCTTTAAGGCAAAAAGTATTATTAAGAATTACAATAGTCATTACTTACTGACAAAAGAGAAACACCCCAAGAAAATGTAACAGTCTTGGACTTACATGCACTTAGCGTTACCTCAAAAAGTGTAAAGCAAATATTAACACAATTATAAGACTACAAAAGAAAACTGAAAAATTCAACATCACAGTGAGAGAGTTTTTTTTTTTTAAGTTTCAACAGTAACCATATATTATTTTTAAAATTTTTTTCTCTTTTTTTTTTCCTTTTTTTAAATTATTATACTTTAACTTCTAGGGTACATGTGCACAATGTGCAGGTTTGTTACATATGTATACTTGTGCCATGTTGGTGTGCGGCACCCATCAACTCATCATTTACATCAGGTATAACTCCCAGTGCCATCCCTCCCCCCATCCCCTCCCCGTAATAGGCCCCGGTGTGTGATGTTCCCCTTCCCGAGTCCAAGTGATCTCGTTGTTCAGTTCCCACATATGAGTGAGAACATGCAGTGTTTGGTTTTCTGTTGTTGTGATAGTTTGCTGAGAATGATGGTTTCCAGCTGCTTCCATGTCCCTACAAAGGACACGAACTCATCCTTTTTTATGGCTGCATAGTATTCCATGGTGTATATGTGCCACATTTTCTTAATCCAGTCTGTCACTGATGGACATTTGGGTTGATTCCAAGTCTTTGCAATTGTGAATAGTGTTGCAATGAACATACGTGTGCATGTGTCTTTATAGCAGCATGATCTACAATCCTTTGGGTATATACCCAGTAATGGGATGGCTGGGTCATATGGTACTTCTAGTTCTAGATCCTTGAGGAATCGCCATACTGTTTTCCATAATGGTTGAACTAGTTTACAATCCCACCAACAGTGTAAAAGTGTTCCTATTTCTCCACATCCTCTCCAGCACCTGTTGTTTCCTGACTTTTGAATGATTGCCATTCTAACTGGTGTGAGATGGTATCTCATTGTGGTTTTGATTTGCATTTCTCTGATGGCCAGTGATGATGAGCATTTTTTCATGTGTCTGTTGGTTGTATGCCTGTCTTCTTTTGAGAAATGTCTGTTCATATCCTTTGCCCACTTTTTGATGGGGTTGTTTGTTTTTTTCTTGTAAATTTTTTTGAGTTCTTTGTAGGTTCTGGATATTAGTCCTTTGTCAGATGAGTAGATTGCAAAAATGTTCTCCCATTCTGCAGGTTGCCTGTTCACTCTGATGGTAGTTTCTTTTGCTGTGCAGAAGCTCTTTAGTTTAATTAGATCCCATTTGTCAATTTTGGCTTTTGTTGCCATTGCTTTTGGTGTTTTAGACATGAAGTCCTTGCCCATGCCTATGTCCTGAATGGTATTGCCTAGGTTTTCTTCTAGGGTTTTTATAGTTTTACGTCTAACATTTAAGTCTCTAATCCATCTTGAATTAATTTTTGTATAAGGAGTAAGGAAAGGATCCAGTTTCAACTTTCTACTTATGGCTAGCCAATTTTCCTAGCACCATTTATTAAATAGGGAATCCTTTCCCCATTTCTTGTTTTTCTCAGGTTTGTCAAAGATCAGATGGCTGTAGATGTGTGGTATTGGTTCTGAGGACTCTGTTCTGTTCCATTGGTCTATATCTCTGTTTTAGTACCAGTACCGTGTGGTTTTGGTTACTGTAGCCTTGTAGTATAGTTTGAAGTCGGGTAGCGTGATGCCTCCAGCTTTGTTCTTTTGACTTGTGATTGTCTTGGCAATGCGGGCTCTTTTTTGGTTCCATCGGGGTGGAGCAAGAAGGCCAAATAGGAACAGCACCAGTCTCCAGCTCCCAGCACGAGTGACATAGAAGATGGGTGATTTCTGCATTTTCAACTGAGGCACCAGGTTAATTTCACTAGGGAGTGCCGGACTTTCACTGCTGGTCAGCTGGTGCAGCTTGACCAGCGAGAGCTGAAGCAGGGAGAGGCATTGCCTCACCTGGGAAGCACAAGGGGGAAGGGAATCCCTTTTCCTAGCCAGGGGAACTGAGACACACAACACCTGGAAAATCGGGTAACTCCCACCCCAATACTGCGCTTTACCAAGGGTCTTAGCAAATGGCACAGTAGGAGATTATATCCCACACCTGGCCAGAAGGGTCCCATACCCATGGAGCCTCCCTTATTGCTAGCACAGCAGTCTGAGATCTAACTGCAAGGCAGCAGCAAGGCTGGGGGAGGGGCTCCCGCTATTGCTGAGGCTTAAGTAGGTAAACAAAGCCGCTGGGAAGCTTAAACTGGGTGGAGCCCACAGCAGCTCAAGGGGGCCTGCCTGTCTCTGTAGACTCCACCTCTGGGGACAGGGCACAGCTAAACAAAAAGCAGCAGAAACCTCTGCAGATGCAAACGACCCTGTCTGACAGCTTTGAAGAGACCAGTGGATCTCCCAACACGGAGGCTGAGATCTGAGAACAGACACACTGCCTGCTCAAGTTGGTCTGTGACCACTGAGTAGCCTAACTGGGAGACATTCCCCATTAGGTGCAGACCGACACCTCACACCTCACATGGCAGGGTACACCCCTGAGACGAAGCTTCAAGAGCAAGAATCAGACAGCAACACTTGCTGTTCAGCAATATTCTATCTTCTGCAGCCTCCGCTGCTGGTACCCAGGCAAACAGGGTCTGGAGTGGACCTCAAGCAATCTCCAACAGACCTACAGCTGAGGGTCCTGACTGTTAGACAGAAAACTAACAAACAGAAAGGACACCCACACCAAAACACCATGAGTATGTCACCGTTATCAAAGACCAAAGGCAGATAAAACCACAAAGATGGGGAAAAAGCAGGGCAGAAAAGCTGGAAATTCAAAAAATCAGAGTGCATCTCCCCCTCCAAAGGAATGCAGCTCATCGCCAGCAACAGATCAAAGCTGGACAGAGAATGACTTTGACGAGATGAGAGAAGAAGGCTTCAGTCCATCAAACTTCTCAGAGCTAAAGGAGGAATTACGTACCCAGTGCAAAGAAGCTAAAAATCTTGAAAAAAGAATGGAAGAATGGATAACTAGAATAATCAGAGAATGCCACAAAGATACTCCTCGAGAAGAGCAACTCCAAGGCACATAATTGTCAGATTCACCAAAGTTGAAATGAAGGAAAAACTGTTAAGGGTAGCCAGAGAGAAAGGTCGTGTAACACACAAAGGGAAGCCCATCAGACTAACAGCAGATCTCTCGGCAGAAACTCTACAAGCCAGAAGAGAGTAGGGGCCAATATTCAACATTCTTAAAGAAAAGAATTTTCAACCCAGAATTTCATATCCAGCCAAACTAAGTTTCATAAGTGAAGGAGAAATAAAATCCTTTACAGAAAAGCAAATGCTTAGAGATTTTGTCACCACCAAGCCTGCCATACAAGAGATCCTGAACATGGAAAGGAAGAACCAGTACCAGCCATTGCAAAAACATGCCAAAATGTAAAGACCATCGATGCTAGGAAGAAACTGCATCAACTAACGAGCAAAATAATCCTGCTAATATCATAATGACAGGATCAAGTTCACACATAGCAATATTAACCTTAAATGTAAATGGACTAAATGGCCCAATTAAAAGACACAGACTGACAAACTGGATAAAGAGTCAAGACCCATCAGTGTGCTGTATTCAGGAGACCCATCTCACATGCAGAGACACACACAGGCTCAAAATAAAGGGATGGAGGAAGATCTACCAAGCAAATGGAGAACAAAAAAAGCAGGAATTGCAATCCTCATCTCTGATAAAACAGACTTTAAACCATCAAAGATCAAAAGAAACAAAGAAGGCCATTACATAATGGTCAAGGGATCAATTCAACAGGAAGAGCTAACTATCCTAAATATATATGCGCCCAATACAGGAGCACCCAGATACATACAGCAAGTCCTTAGAGACTTACAAAGAGACTTAGACTCCCATACAATAATAATGGGAGACTTCAACACCCCACTGTCAACATTAGACAGATCAACGAGACAGAAAGTTAACAAGGATATCCAGGAATTGAACTCAACTCTGCACCAAGCAGACCTAATAGACATCTACAGAACTCTCGACCCCAAATCAACAGAATATACATTCTTCTCAGCACCACATCACGTTTATTCGAAAATTGACCACATAGTTGGAAGTAAAGCATTCCTCAGCAAATGTACAAGAACAGAAATTATAACAAACTGTCTCTCAGACCACAGTGCAATCAAACTAGAACTCAAGACTAAGAAACTCAATCAAAACTGCTCAACTACATGGAAACTGAACAACCTGCTCCTGAATGACTACTGGGTACATAACGAAATGAAGGCAGAAATAAAGATGTTCTTTGAAACTAATGAGAACAAAGATACAACATGCCAGAATCTCTGGGACACATTTAAAGCAGTGTGTAGAGGGAAATTTATAGCACTAAATGCCCACAAGAGAAAGCTGGAAAGATCTAAAATTGACACTCTAACATCACAATTAAAAGAACTAGAGAAGCAAGAGCAAACACATTCGAAAGCTAGCAGAAGGCAAGAAATAACTAAGATCAGAGCAGAACTGAAGGAGATAGAGACACGAAAAGCCCTCCAAAACATCAATCAATCCAGGAGCTGGTTTTTTTGAAAAGATCACCAAAATTGATAGACTGCTAGCAAGACTAATAAGGAAGAAAAGAGAGAAGAATCAAATAGATTCAATAAAAAATGATAAAGGGGATATCACCACCAACTCCACAGAAATACAAACTACCACAGAGAATACTATAAACCCTTCTATGCAAATAAACTAGAAAACCTAGAAGAAATGGATAATTTCCTGGACACTTACACACTCCCAAGACTAAACTAGGAAGAAGTTGAATCCCTGAATAGACCAATAGCAGGCTCTGAAATTGAGGCAATTATTAATAGCCTACCAACCAAAAAAAGTCCAGGACCAGACGGATTCACAGCTGAATTCTACCAGAGGTAAAAGGAGGGGTTGATATCATTCCTTCTGAAACGATTCCAATCAATAGAAAAAGAGGGAATACTCCATCACTCATTTTATGAGGCCAACATCATCCTGATACCAAAGCCTGGCAGAGACACAACAAAAAAAGAGAATTTTAGACCAATATCCCTGATGAACATCAATGCAAAAATCCTTAATAAATACTGGCAAACCGAATGCAGCAGCACATCAAAAAGCTTACCCACCATGATCAAGTGGGCTTCATCCCTGGGATGCAAGGCTGGTTCAAAATATGCAAATCAATAAATGTAATCCAGCATATAAACAGTACCAAAGACAAAAACCACATGATTATCTCAATAGATGCAGAAAGGCCTTTGACAAAATTCAACAGCCCTTCATGCTAAAAACTCTCAATAAACTAGGTATTGATGGAACGTATCTCAAAACAATAAGACCTATTTTTGACAAACCTACAACGAATTTCATACTGAATGGGCAAAAACTTTGAAAACTGGCACAAGACAGGGATGCCCTCTCTCTCCACTCCTATTCAACATAGTGTTAGAAGTTCTGGCTAGGGCAATCAGGCAAGAGAAAGAAATAAAGGGTATTCAGTTAGGAAAAGAAAAAGTCAAATTGTCCCTATTTGCAGATGACATGATTGTATATTTAGAAAACCCCATCATCTCAGCCCAAAATCTCCTTAAACTGATAAGCAACTTCAGAAAAGTCTCAGGATACAAAATTAATGTGGAAAAATCACAAGCATTCTTATACACCAGTAACAGACAAACAGAGAGCCAAGTCATGAATGAACTTCCATTCACAATTGCTTCAAAGAGAATAAAATACCTAGGAATCCAACTTACAAGGGATGTAAAGGACCTCTTCAAGGAAAACTACAAACCACCGCTCAGTGAAATAAAAGAGGACACAAGCAAATGGAAGAACATACCATGCTCATGGATAGGAATAATCAATATCGTGGAAATGGCCATACAGCCCAAGGTAATTTATAGATTCAATGCCATCACCATCAAGCTACCAATGAGTTTCTTCACAGAATTGGAAAAAACTGCTTTAAAGTTCATATGGAACCAAAAAAGAGCCCGCATCTCCAAGACAATCCTAAGTCAAAAGAACAAAGCTGGAGGCATCACGCTACCCGACTTCAAACTATACTACAAGGCTACAGTAACCAAAACCACACGGTACTGGTACTAAAACAGAGATATAGACCAATGGAACAGAACAGAGTCCTCAGAACCAATACCACACATCTACAGCCATCTGATCTTTGACAAACCTGAGAAAAACAAGAAATGGGGAAAGGATTCCCTATTTAATAAATGGTGCTAGGAAAATTGGCTAGCCATAAGTAGAAAGTTGAAACTGGATCCTTTCCTTACTCCTTATACAAAAATTAATTCAAGATGGATTAGAGACTTAAATGTTAGACCTAATACCATAAAAACCCTAGAAGAAAACCTAGGTAATACCATTCAGGACATAGGCATGGGCAAGGACTTCATGTCTAAAACACCAAAAGCAATGGCAACAAAAGCCAAAATTGACAAATGGGATCTAATTAAACTAAAGAGCTTCTGCACAGCAAAAGAAACTACCATCAGAGTGAACAGGCAACCTACAGAATGGGAGAACATTTTTGCAATCTACTCATCTGACAAAGGACTAATATCCAGAACCTACAAAGAACTCAAAAAAATTTACAAGAAAAAACAAACAACCCCATCAAAAAGTGGGCAAAGGATATGAACAGACATTTCTCAAAAGAAGACAGGCATACAACCAACAGACACATTAAAAAATGCTCATCATCACTGGCCATCAGAGAAATGCAAATCAAAACCACAATGAGATACCATCTCACACCAGTTAGAATGGCAATCATTCAAAAGTCAGGAAACAACAGGTGCTGGAGAGGATGTGGAGAAATAGGAACACTTTTACACTGTTGGTGGGATTGTAAACTAGTTCAACCATTATGGAAAACAGTATGGCGATTCCTCAAGGATCTAGAACTAGAAGTACCATATGACCCAGCCATCCCATTACTGGGTATATACCCAAAGGATTATAGATCATGCTGTTATAAAGACACATGCACACGTATGTTCACTGCGACACTATTCACAATTGCAAAGACTTGGAATCAACCCAAATGTCCATCAGTGACAGACTGGATTAAGAAAATGTGGCACATATACACCATGGAATACTATGCAGCCATAAAAAAGGATGAGTTCGTGTCCTTTGTAGGGACATGGAAGCAGCTGGAAACCATCATTCTCAGCAAACTATCACAACAACAGAAAACCAAACACTGCATGTTCTCACTCATATGTGGGAACTGAACAACGAGATCACTTGGACTCGGGAAGGGGAACATCACACTCTGGTGCCTATTACGGGGAGGGGATGGGGGGAGGGATGGCATTGTGAGTTATACCTGATGTAAATGATGAGTTGATGGGTGCTGACGAGTTGATAGGTGCAGCACACCAGTATGGCACAAGTATACATATGTAACAAAGCTACACATTGTGCACATGTACCCTGTAACTTAAAGTATAATAATAAAAAAAAAAAAGAAAAATTTATCTATACTGGTACTTTAAGCTCTAATGTAATTACTCCAAGTCCTATATAGAATTCTATTATAAATTATATTTTATTTAATAGTGCTTTTATTCTACAGTAAGTACATATATCCTGTTCAGCATATGTTTGAGAGGTTTTTTTTTTTTGTTAATTAAATGTTAAGAACTGAAAATGCTTTATAACAGGATGTATTTCCCTTTAAATTTTTAGGTATGTCCCCTTTCTTATCTAATCTTTATGAGTGTGATGGAATTGATCATTATAAAAGATAAGACCTTTTAACCTTATTTCATTATTAAATACAGTTTGTGAAAGGTATAGTATGGGTCAAGATAAGGATTATGTTGGAGATATGTTGTGCATGATACTTTGCATATAGCTCAAATTATGCCAAAATCTATATTGTTATGTAATGAAAAATAAATGATTTAAAAATTTATGTTCTATTTCTTTTTCCTCTAGGTATTTATGAGCCTCCATTTCTTATACTACTGCAGTGAACCAACATTGGATGTGAAAATTGCCTTTTGTCAGGTGTGTGTTCCTTACAGGTAAAACAAGGTACAGTATATATTCCCTTGTATTTCCACTTTGACATACCATGTGCATACATTCCACACCAAAGTCAGTATTTATATCATATTAAATGTAGTTTAGGATTGGGAGCTGGCAAGATGGCCAAATAGAAACAGCTCCAGTCTGCAGCTCCCAGCGAGATCAATGCAGAAGATGAATGATTTTTGCATTTCCACCTGAGGTACCATTAGACAACTTCTGTAATCTCGCTGGGACTGGTTACACAGTGGGTGCAGCCCACAGAGGGCGAGCTGAAGCAGGGTGGGGCGTCACCTCACCCAGGAAGCGCAAGGGGTCAGGGAACTCCCTCCCCTAGTCAAGGGAAGCCATGAAGGACTGTGCCATGAGGAGGGGTGCACTCTGACCCAGATGCTATGCTTTTTCCATGGTCTTCGCAATCTGCAGATTCCCTCAGGTGTCTACACCACAGGGGTCCTGGGTTTCAAGCACAAAACGGGGCAGCCATTTGGGCAGACACCAAGCTAGCTACAAGATATTTTTTTCATACCCTACTGGTGCCTGGAACACCAGTGAGACAGAACCATTTACTCCCCTGGAAAGGGGGCTGAAGCCAGGGGGCCAAGTGGTCTAGCTCAGCGGATCCCACTCCCATGGAGCCCAGCAAGCTAAGATCCACTGGCTTGAAAATTCTCACTGACAGCACAGCAGTCTGAAGTCTACCGGGGATGCTCAGGCTTGGTGGGGGGAGGGGCGTCTACCATTACTGAGGCTTGAGTAGGTGGTTTTCCCCTCACAGTGTAAACAAAACCGCCAGAAAGTTTGAACCGGGCGGAGGCCACTGCAGCTCAGCAAAGCCGCTGTAGCCAGACTGTCTCTAGATTCCGCCTCTCTGGGCAGGGCATCTCTGAACAAAAGGCAGCAGCCTCAGTCAGGGACTTATAGATGAAACTCCCATCTTCCTGGGATGGAGTACCTGGTGAAGGGGTAGCTGTGGGCACAGCTTCTGCAGACTTAAACATCCCTGCCTGCCGGCTCTGAGGAGCGCAGCAGATCTCCCAGCACAGCAATCAAGCTCTGCTAAGGGACAGACTATCTCCTCAAGTGGGTCCCTAACCCCACACCTCCCAGCACGGGTGGACAGACGCCTCATACAGGAGAGCTCTGGCTGGCATCTGGCGGGTGCCCCTCTGAAAAAACCTTCCAGAGGAAGGAACAGGCACAATCTTTGCTGTTCTGCACTCTCCTGGTAATACTCAGGCAAACAGGATCTGGACTGGACCTCCAGCAAACTCCAGCAGAGGGGCCTGTTAGATAGAAAAGTAACAAACAGAAAGGAATAGCATCAACATCAGCAAAAAGGACATTCACAGAAAAATCCCATCTGAAGGTAACCAGCATCAAAGACCAAAGGTGGATAAATCCACGAAGATGAGGAAAAACCAGCACAAAAAGGCTGAAAACTCCAAAAACCAGAATGCCTCTTCTGCTCCAAAGGATCACAACTCCTCACCAGCAAGGGAAAAATTTTGTTCTATTTTGTTAACCTTTTCAAAAAACCAGCTCCTGGATTAATTGATTTTTTGAAGGGTTTTTTGTGTATCTATCCTTCAGTTTTGCTCTGACCTTAGTTAGTTATTGTCCTCTGCTATCTTTTGAATTTGTTTACTCTTGCTTCTCTAGTTATTTTAATTATGATGTTAGGGTGTCGATTTTAGATCTTCTTCACTTTCTCCTGAGGGCATTTAGTGCTATAAATTTCCCTTTAACCATGGCTTTAGCTGTCTCCCAGAGATTCTGGTATATTGTGTCTTTGTTCTCCTTGATTTCAAATAACTTATTTATTTCTGCCTTAATTTGCCCAGTAGTCATTTAGGACCAGAAACACCATTTGACCCAGAAATCCCATTACTGGGTATATATCCAAAGGGTTATAAATCATTCCATTATAAAGACCTATGCACAGGTATGTTTATAGCAGCACTTTTCACAATAGCAAAGACTTGCAACCAAACCAAATGCCCATCAGTAATAGACTGTATAAAGAAAATGTGGCACATACACACTATGGAATACTATGCAGCCATAAAAAAGATGAGTTCATGTCCTTTGCAGCGACGTGGATGAAGTTGGAAACCATCGTTCTCAGCAAACTAACACGGGAACAGAAAACCAAACACCCCATGTTCTCACTCACATGTGGGAATTGAACACTGAGAACACATGAACACAGGGAGGGGAACATCACACACCAGGGCATGTTGGCAGGTGGGGGGCTAAGGGAGGGATAGAATTAGGAGAAACACTTAATGTAGATGACGGGTTGATAAGTGCAGCAAACCACCATGGCACGTGTATACCTATGTAACAACCCGCATGTTCTACGCATGTATCCCAGAACTTAAAGTATAATTAAAAAAAAAAAGTAGTTTAGGAAATGGAAGTGAATAGGTGTGTTGTTTCTAATTCATTTAAGTTAGAATGGGAATAAAGGTATTTTTTTCAAGTTTTATTGTAAAGTGATTTATTCTTTGATTATATTTATACTTCAAGATTTTAATATTTCTTTTCAAATCCTTAAAATGGGACTTTAACCATAAAAATGACTTCATTCTGTACAGTTGTCCCCCCTTATCTGTGGTTTCGATTTCCACAGTTTCAGTCACCCACTGTTAACTGTGGTCCTCAAAATATTAAATTGAAAATTCCAGAAATAAGAACTCATGAGTTTTAGATTGCATGCTGTTCTGAGTAGTGTGAAGAAATCTTGTGCCATCTTGCTCCATCCCACTTAGGTTGTGCAGCATGTCTATATAATGCCACCTGCCAGTGAATTACTTAACAGCCATCTCTGTTATCAGATTGACTGTTGTGGTATCACAGTGCTCTTGTTCAAGTAACCTTTATTTTACTTAATTGTTCTATTTTTTTTATTATTTATTGTTGTTAATATCTTACTGTGCCTAACTTATAAATTAAACTTTATCGTAGGTGTATATGTATAGGGTTCAGTGCTATCTGTGGTTTCAGGCATCCACTAGGGGGTCTTAAAATGTATTCTTTGAATATAAGGGGAGACTACTGTAGTATTTCTCATCATAACAACTGATTGGCCTCAAATAGAGTATCTCTAAACCCACTATAATAATATACAGGTGGTACTCAGTTTGTTTTGTGATGCCTATTATATCTAACCAGTACTTATAATAGTAAAAATGTTAACCAACAATAATGACAAATAACGGTGTACTTAACCTAGAAGGGAAAGTAAGAAGGTGGCAACAACGTTTGGTAGTGTGCATGGACTAGATAAGAGTTGACTTCTTTGTATTCATGCGAACCCTATTTTTAAGGAGAAGTCTCCCTAGGGCACCTACATATATTTCAAGTATGTTTAAAACAGTTCTAACTTAACCTTGTTGTCATATATAATTGATAGTACTCTCTTTTACTCTTAAGAATTGTTCTAGTTTGGACAATAAATTATATGTTAACCTTATTCATACTTAAGCAGAGAGCTTCCCTTAAGTTTTTCAGCAGTGATTATCATTGCACCTTCTCTTTGAGCTGTGTTGTAAATAGAGACTGACATGCATTTTGAAACAAGATTTTTAAAATAACTCCTTTGCTTTATTTTAATGCAATTTTTCCTGATTCTAGAATTAATATTTATTATAGAAAATATAGAAAAGCATAAAGGGGAACAAAACATAGTTTTTGCATATACTCTATACTTACTGTATCTACTTTCCTTGAGCATAGATTTTCTATGACAAAGTAAAATGTGTTACCTGCTATGAATGAGATTTACTGATCTCTCTCATCTCCCTAAACTGTAATTGTTGCAGTTCCTGAAGCCTCAGGCCATTAGACAACTTCTCTAATAATAACTCCAGTGCTAAACAGCCTTGGTTAAAAATTCCATTTCTATCACTTACCAGCCATTTGCTTGTGACCTTGGGCAAGTTACTTGATCTCTAGTGCTTCAGTTTCTTTATTTATAAAAGGAGGAAATAATAATGCCTACATTTTAGGCTTGGTATGAGAATTAAATGAGTTTATACTTGCAAAGCACTGAGAGCAGTACTGGAACATGTGTTTGTTAAATAGATGATTAAATTTTAAATAAATTTACACTCACTCTCTGGAGCTCCCACTGAGTCCCAGTGCTTTAAATATTATCATTATCTTGAATATCACACAGTTTTATCTCCAACCCAAACATTTTCCTGGAACTGGACTCATATTCAACTGTCTGTTCTACATCTCCACTTAGATGTCAAATAGGCATATCAGACTGTACGCATTCCAAAGCAACATCTCATCTATCCTCTAAAATTACTCTTCCCATTGTCTACTCTAGCTCAGTAACTGATAACTCCACCCTTCCAGTTATAATAAAATCCTTGGAATCATCTTTTGGGTCACATTCCATATTCAAGCCATCAGCAAATTCTGTTGACTCTATAATTAATTAAAACCTAACTGGAATCTCACAGATTCTCACTATTTTTCCACTACCACCCTGATCCAAGATACCCTTATCTCTTGCTTAAATTATTGTAAGAGCTTCTACTTTTGCCCACCCCCAAGCGGTTTACTCTTAAACATTAGAAAGAATTGTCTTTGAAAAATATAAGTGAGATCGTGTCACTCCTTGACTAAAACTAAAACAAAAGAGAAAGACCTTTCAATGTCTTCCCATCTCACTCAGCAAAATCCTTATAGTAAATCCTTATAATAAATCCCCAAGCCTTTATTATCTAGCCCCCTAGAAACCTCTATCCTAAAATATTCTTCTGTTATCCACTTGGACCACTCTTTAACCATCTTCACAGCTTCGTTCAAATGTCATTTTTAAGGAAATCCTTCCTGATAACCCTATTTCAAATTGTCCTAACCACCTGACTGCATACCCAACTTCCCTGCCTCCGTAACACATCAGTATCTAATGTTCTATTTATGTTGCTGGTCTGGAATTTTGCTTCCCTCTCTCCACTGGAATGCATTTTGCACATGAACCAGATTTTTTTCAGTGTCTTGCTGGGGCCATTTCACAGAGGCTCACAAGAGCTGAATATGCACAATTTTCCAACTCAAAGTTTAATGATGCCAAGTTGGTAACTTAAAATCTGTCATGATCGGAGTATTTATGTTACAGAAATGTGCAAATACTGCAAATATGTCCCCTTCCCATTTTTCCTCCTCCACAGCCAGTTGTTGAACATTTACCATCACACCATTGGAATTTTGTCTCCTGTTCACTGCTGTACTGCAACACTCACAGTAGTATCTGACATAGGGTCAGTGTATTAGGCAGTTCTTGTGATGCTATAAAGAAATACTTAAGGCTGGGTAATTTATAAAGAAAAGAGGTTTAACTGACTCGTGATTCTGCAGACAGTACAAGAAATGTGGTGCTGGCATCTGCTTCTGGTGAGGGACTCAGGAAGCTCACAATTACAGTAGAAAGCAAAGGAGGAGCAGGCATCTCACAAGGCCAGAGTGGGAGCAAGAGAAAAAGTGAGGAAGGTTCCACACACTTCTAAGCAACCAGATCTCACAACAACTCACTATAGTGAGGACAGGACCAAGCCACAACCCAAACACCTCCCACCAGGCCCCACCTCCAGCACTGGGGATTACATTTTAACATGAGATTTGAAGGGGACAAATATCCAAACCATATCAGTAGGCTCTTATCAGACATTTGCATAATGAGTAAATGAATTATACATGTTTTGTTTATGTAATCAGTTGCAACAGTGATCCTGGTGTGGTGGAAAATGAGTAGGCCTGAATTTTTAGGTTAAATATCTGGGCCTTACCACTTGCAAGCTGTATGACTGTGAGCTATTTCCTTAGCCTTCATTATCCTAGCCATTTACATGCCATTAACACTTAAAAAACATACCAACCAAAACCAAAAAACTAAATTAATGTTTTACATATTTCCAGTTTAAATCTGAACCTCAAAAACAATATCAATGAATATAACCTTAAACCTTCAGCCATTTTTTAAAATACAGAAAGTCTTTGTGTAGGTTGTAATTATTTTTCAGTTCAACTTTCTACATCTGGGTGCAGATACAGAATGTTTATTTTTAATGGAAGTTCTTTTAAAGCAAAGGAATACAAAGAAGTGAAGCAGGAACTTTCTTAATGACTCTGGATTTTCTTGCTTACTATGAGCTTTTAATATATAGAAAATATGCATGCATATAATATTTTTTAAAAATCTAGAAATAACATAGTAAGCAGAATATTTCCATTTGTGACTGGACATTTTATTTACTTCCCGTGTAGAATTTTCTTTGATAATAACATTTATTTTTATTTTTCCTGTAGCTCTGTGCCTCATTCACTTCTCTAGCAATTGAAAGAAAATAGTGTATTTATTTTTAGAGGCAGAATGATCTATAGAGGTTTTCTTTAAACTATGCTCTGTGGAAGCTTCTCATTTCCTGGGGCATCTCACAGATCCTTTATGTACTATGGTGTTTAAGCTTATCACCAGCTTGGCTGAGGCTACTCTCAACTTTTTGCCCAAGAGACAATACTCAAAGACCTTAAAAAACTTGTCAATAATTAATTAATGATTAACTGTGTCCAGAATTTCAGTCTCTTGAGCCTTAGTCCATGGGGTTTTCAATTATGTCATATTTCTAAGTTTTTCACTATTGTCTGTAAGAAATCAGAGAAATATGGAAAATAAAATTGCTGAATAGTATTTGTCAGCAGAAAATATGTACATTATCTATAATAGTTTTTACCGTAATTCTTAACTGAATTATTTGAAGAATATGGGATTCACTGACTTTTTTAAAAAAGTTACTCTTACTATTTTTTTTTAACCCAGCAAAGTAGCTTTTGAAGGCAAGAGGTTTCTTGTTATAGTCTCGGGGGAAATTTTTCATTGTAATGTTAGACAATAAAAGAATAATCTTTAGTTTGCACTGGTATTAATTCAATAATTACAAAAATATAAACCTACAGGGAATATAAAGTGCAAAATTCTTGATTCTCCTGAGAAATAGGTAAGTAGTCTTAGCTCTCTTTTCTCAATTGAACAGAGCTACAGAAGTGTTACATTTCACTCTATAAATTTAAAAAAACTCATGAAAGTGTTCTTTTTGGAACTTTGTTGTACTGAACAGATTATTCAGGATTTTAACCAGGAGATATATTCACAGAGAAATAATATGTGTTGTGGCCTCCCAACTCCTACACACTCACCGGTGTCTACAGCACTTACTGCATTCTTTGTGCATTACTACTAAGTTTATAGATTTGTTTTCCCCACTCAATGGTACTATCTCAGGGTCAGGACCAGGGCATCTTTCTCCCTAACTCCCAGGCCCAGAAGTTTATCTTACTCCAGAAAATATTCAGTGAAAGAGGGAAAATGAAAACCCAGCAGAAAAACACCATTTCCTAAGTAGAAATGTGTTTGCTTGCTTTTCAAAATCAAATCAATTTTTCAACATCCTCATATCCTACAATTATATATTAATAGATTTAATTATGTTTTCGTTATTTTCCTAATCATAAATCAGTGTTTACCTAACATTTATCTAACATTTATCAACTTACTGTCCTCTGTAAACATTTACCGATGATTTAGTTATGAATAATTTTAAATTATTTCCTGATTTTGAGAAAGCCTGTGACACAGAGGGTATGAATTAATTAATCAACAAATCATAAATTTAAGCGTCACTAGAAGTAAAAGGGACTGAGCTAAGATTGGTCTTCCTTTTTCTTATGACACGAAAACTCCTTGTGGCTCCTTATCTACTCATTGACTGATTGATTATTGGTTTTACCATTCATTGTTTCAACACATATTTTTAAGAGATTTTGGTAATTTTTCTAGTTTATTAGTTTAATATCCCTCCCATTTAAAAATTTAACTTAATTCACTTAAAAAAATTGACACATAACAATCCTACATGTTTATGGAGGTACATAGTGATGTTTTGATATATAGTGTATAGTAATCACATCGGAATAATTAGCATATCCATCATCTCAAACATTTATCATTTCTTTGTGTTGGGAACATTCAATATCCTCCTTCTAACTATTTGAAATTTATAATGTAAACTATAGTCACCCTACAGTGCTATAGAACACCATATTATATTCTTCCTGTCTAGTTGTAATTTTATACCCTTTAACAAATCTCTTTTTTCCTCCCAACCCTTACCCATCTCAGCCTCCAGTACCCTCTGGTCTACTTTTTACCTCTATGAGATCAACTTTTTTTTAGTTTCCATATATGAATGAGAACGTGTGGTGTTTAACTTCCTATTCTTATCTTATTTCACTTAACATAATGTCTTCCAGTTCCATTCGTGGTGCTGAGAATGGAACTGGTGCTGAGAATGACAGGATTTCATTTCTCTTTTATTCCATTGAGTGTATATACCTAATTTGCTTTATCTAGTCATCTGCTGTTGGACACCTAAGGTTGATTCCATGTCTTGGCTATTATGAATAGTGCAATAAACATGGGGCTGCAGATGTCTCTTTGATATAATATTATTTATTTATTTATTTATTTATTTTTATTTTTTTATGAGCACCCAGTAGTGGTGTGTATGCTGGATCATATGGTAGTTCTACCTGTAGTTTTTTGACGTTTTCTGAAGAACCTATATACTGTTCTCCATAGTGGTTGTACTAGTTTACATTCCCACCAACAGTGTATAAGAGCTTCCTTTTCTCCACATTCTCACCAACATTTATTATTTTTTGTCCTTTTTATAATAGTCATTCTAACTGGAGTAGGATAACACATCAATGTGGTGTTGATTTGTAGTTCCCTGATGATTAGTGATGTTGAGTGATCTTTTCATATATTTGTTGGCCATTTGTATGTCTTCTTTTGAAACATGTCTGTTCAGATCATTTGTCTATTTATAATCCAGATTTTGTTGTTGTTGTTGAGATATTTGAGCTCCTTGTATATTTAAGATATTAATTCCCTTTGGAATGAATAGTTTGAAAATATTTTCTCCCATTCTGTAGGTTGTATTTTCAGTTTGTTGATTGTTTCCTTTGCTGTGCAAAAGCTTTATAGTTTGATACAATCCATTTTTGTTTTGTTTTGTTGCCTCTGCTTTTGAGGTCTTATTTTCATAAAATCTTTGCCCAGAACAATGTCCCAAAGCATATTCCCTATGTCTTCTTCTAGTAGGTTTATAATTTCAGGTCTTACATTTAAGTATTTAATCTGTCTTGAGTTGTATTTTGTTTATTGTGAGAGATAAAGGTTTAGTTTCATTCTTCTTCATATGCATAACCATTTAGCATCATATATTGAAGAGGGTTTCCCTTCCCCAATGTATGTTCTTGGTAGCTTTGTCAAAAGGCAGTTGGCTGTAGATATGTGAATTAATTTGTGGGTTTTCTAATCTGTTCTGTTGGTCTATGAGTCTGTTTTTATGCCAGTGCTATGCTGTTTTGGTTACTATAGCCTTGTAGTATATTTTGAAGTCCGGTGGTGTAATACCTTTAACTTTGTTCTTTTTGTTCAGGATTGCTTTGTCTATTTGGGGCCTTTTGTGGTTCCATACAAATTTGGATTTTTTTTTTTCCTGGGAAGAATGTCATTGGTATTTTGGTAGGCATTACATTGGATATGTAGGTTGCTTTGGTTAGTATGGTCATTTAACAATATTAATTCTTCTGATCCATAAGCATGAGATATCTTTTCATTTGTATCCATTTCAATTTCTTTAATCAGTGTTTTATAGTTTTCCTTGTATAAGTCTTTTACTTCCTTGGTTAAATTTATTCCTAGGTATTTTATTTCTTGTGTACTATTGTGTAAATGGAATTGACTTCTTGATTTCTTTTCCTTCTTTTTTCATTTTTTTGAGATGGAGTCACTCTTTTGCCCAGGCTGGAGTGCAGTGGTGTGATCTTAGCTCACTGCAACCTCCACCTCCTGGGTTCAAGTGATTCTCCTGCCTCAGCCTCCCGAGTAGCTGAGACTACAGGCACTGACCACCACGCCAGGCTAATTTTTTGTATTTTTAGTAGAGACAGGGTTTCATCATGTTAGCCAAGATGTTCTCAATCTCCTGACCTCGTGATGTGCCCACCTTGGCCTCCCAAAGTGCTGTGATTATAAGCATGAGCCATCACACCCAGCAAACTTCTTGATTTCTTTTTTAGCTAGTTTGTTGTTCGTGTGTAGAAATGCTACTGATTTTTGTTTGTTGATTTCGCATTCTGCAATTTTACTGAATTTGTTTGTTAGTTCTAAGGGTTTTTTAGTAGAGTCTTTAGGTTTTTCTATATATGAGATTATGTCATCTGCAAACAGGGACGATTTGACTTCTTCCTTTCCACTTTGGATGCCCTTTACTTATTTCTTATGTCTAATTGCTTTGACTAGTTCTTCCAGTACTATGTTGAATAATACTGGAAAGAGTGGGCTGTCTTGTTCCACTTCTTAGAGGAAAAGCTTTAAGGTTTTCCCTATTCAGTATGATGTTAGCTATGGGTTTATCATAAATGGCCTTTGTTGCAAGACATCTTACTGAGTACTTATAATATGTACTTGTAATTTGTGGAATAGAAACTAGAGATACAGCATGATGTGGTTACTCCCCTAAAAAACATGCTGTTTACTCTCAATCATGATAGGGAGTGGTTAGGCTCATAAACTTAAAAAAAAAAAAAAAAAAAAAAAAACTCTACTCCTTATAGTTCAAGACCTCAGGGATAAGCAATAATGAGTCACCAAACATCCAACCAACCAAAACCCCTCACTACTTATTGAATACTTACTGTGTGTGAAAAATTTATTAAGGTTTTACCTTATTTTATCTTTATAATACCACTTAAACTACATTTAACTGAGAACAAAAAAACTATGATTAAATGCAAAGGAGCCTAAGATGTTTATGGACCAGTAGGGGGAAAAAGGTTTTTACACAAATTCCAAAATATGGTGGTGGTATTTAAGGTCCAGAATACTACTGGAGATATGAAAAAAATAGCAGTCTTAATGTGGAGTTGTTAGTGTCAAAATTAGTCTTCAGTTAAAAACAACTCTTACTTTTTTTGGCATTTTACGTTGTAAGATATGATAGCCAAGATTAAACATGTAGCCTTTTTTTTTTTTTAGTTAGAGCAATGTCTTTTAAATAAATATGAAATATTATTAGATGACTTGATTGGTTAATTAAAATATATTTTATTCCTCTGGATAATAAAAGCACTATGTGTGTATATGTAATAATATCTACCCTTTAGCAAAATTACTGATCACTTGATTTACTATTATTTTTTGGCACAGTGTTTTTCAATCTTTGGAAATTTCAGGATAATTTGCTAATGTTTTACAGGGTACAGTAACCTTTAAGAGCCGTTTTTAAACATGGGAACTAGTAAACAAGGGAATTTATGAAAAGAAGTGTCTGGAGTATCCATGGAGTGGTTTGATTTTAAATGATATGTTCAGATTACTAGCATCTAGAGCATTTAAAAAACATCATTAAACTTGGTTCCAGAATTATATGAGTTTTTAAAAACAGCTCTCTTGATTTGAAGGCATTTTGAATTCAAAGTAACTTGTTTTGCTCATTTCATTTGATGGGTCTATGATGTTTCTGTTTCAAAGACTCTGAAAATATCCAATTAAAAATTTTATACTTCATTGGATGGCCATCCTAGATGGAATAAAGACTTCTACAACAACATGAGAAGTAGACTATCAAAGAAAAAGATGTTTTGGCAGAGCAGGGCAAAGGAAAAACCTGCATAATGTAACAGGTAAACTGTAAACCATTTTAGGTGATCTGTGAAACAAATGTCATGATTTGTATGGTTTAGGTTTTTGGAAGGACTGCCTGAACTTCCAAAAATCTCAATTTAAATTCTTCACTTGATAAAAATATGGCTTAAGGGGAACAGCAGGTTGAACCATGGATGTAGTTGAAGGCACTGGTGTTTCATAAATAAATGGCTGTGGTTTTGAGATACGAACCTATATATCCCTTTTTAAAAAAACTATTTTAGTTTTTCATGTAATGGAGAAAGAGAAATTTTTACTTCTCCTTTTAGTGGGTGTTATTTCTTATGTATTATTTAAGGAAACCTGACTGTAACTTTCTTCTACATCTGTTTTAATATGTAACATTTAATTTTGCACTAATTTTCTAAAATCACAATGTATATGCTTTTGTTTGAATGACTGTGAGTAAATTATTAAACAAAGATAAGGTAAACGTTATTATAAAAATGTGATATATCTTGTATGTTGAAATAAATCACAGAGATTTCTATACTGTCATGGTAACAGTCTACCTGTTTTTATGGATGGATGATTCATGTTGCTTGACAATAGTTTTTTCTGGGTATCCACAGGTGAACACAGTTATAACAAATTTCAAAAGTGTAAATTTAGTGCTGTGTTTCTGTTTTATATGCTCAGCAGTTTTTTTCTGAAGATTTATTAAGTAGTTATTATAGTTAATGAATACCCTTAGTTATGCTGCTCAAGTTTAACAGAAAATTTGAAGTTCAGTTCCGTGATAATTAGTTTTTCTGTATTGGTTCATTGTGAAAATGCGCTTTATTTTCTTGAAGCACAAAAAGGTCAGATTTTGACTTCTTTTTGAATTGATTTAACCCAAATTTAAGTGTAATTTGATGTTATGAGTTTAATTATTGTTGAGGTATTATTCAGAGTAAATGCAGTTATTGGTTACATTTTTCAAAATACAGAAGTTATGTTAAAAAAAATTCCAGAACTATTTGTGATTTTCAGTGTATGATTAATTTGTAATTGTGCTCTGCAAGAGAAGCATCAACTTTTGGATTGCATTCTTGTCTAAATTATGTTCTTAGGTAATCAACTAACTTCTTAAATACACTATTTTAATTCTGTCATCATCCTGATAGGAGACTTTGGAAATACATTTCAAGTGATACTGTTTGCTTATCTGCACAGTTATTATTTGAAGGTGTGATGCATGATAACCATAGGCTGCATTTTTCAGTAGCTTAAGAAGAATGTCCACTTTGATTCTTAGTTCTAAAACCAATTCTAATCTGGAGTGTATCATTAAATTCCTCTTTTGTTCATCTTCTCTGTAAGTGAATGTTTATTTGGTTATGCACATGTCTAACTCATTCCAATAAAGGTCAAGGCAGCTACAAAAGTACATATTCAAAACGATGAAAAACAAGATCATGGAGAATGTGGAACTATTAAAGTGAGGTACTAATTAAATTCTTTTATAATTGTGCAGATGAGGGAATGATAAGGATAAGCTTCATGTATTAGTCCATTCTTGCATCACTTTAAATAAATACCTGAGACTAGGTAATTTATAAATAAGAGAAGTTTAATTGGTTCACAGTACTGCAGGCTGTACAGGAAGCATGGAAGCATCTGCATGGCTTCTGGAGTGGCCTCAGGAAACTTATAATCATGGTGGAAGGTGAAGGGGAAATAGGCACGTCTTACATGGCAGGAGCAGGAGGAAGAGAGAGAGGAGGGAGGTGTTACACCCTTTTAAACAACCAGATCTCATGAGAACTCACTATTGAGATGATATAGCACTAAAGGGAATGGTGTTAAACCATGAGAAAGTACCCCCATGATCCAATCATCTCCCACCAGGCCCTACCTCCAACATTGGGGATTACAATTCCACAGGAGATTTGCGTAGAGACACAGATCCAAGCCATATCGTGTCACACAGGGTTTAAGAATAATATTCTTTGCTGTGTGAATGAAAACATGGCTTTAGTGTTTCAGATTCTTTAATGCAGCATTTGAAAATCTCTAATTCTCTCCCATTCTGTAGGTTGCCTGTTCACTCTTATGGTAGTTTCTTTTGCTGAGCAGAAGCTCTTTAGTTTAATTGGGTCCCATTTGTCAATTTTGGGTTTTGTTGCCATTGCTTTTGGTGTTTTAGACATGAAGTCTTTACCCATGCCTGTGTCCTAAATGGCATTGCCTACGTTTTCTTCTAGGGTTTTTATGGTATTAGGTCTAACAATTAAGTCTCTAATCCATCTTGAATTAATTTTCGTATAAGGAGTAAGGAAAGGATCCAGTTTCAGCTTTCTACTCATGGCTAGCCAATTTTCCCAGCACCATTTATTAAATAGGGAATCCTTTCCCCATTTCTTGTTTTTCTCAGGTTTGTCAAAGATCAGATGGTTGTAGATGTGTAGTATTATTTCTGAGGACTCTGTTCTGTTCCGTTGGTCTGTATCTCTGTTTTGGTACCAGTACCATGCTGTTTTGGTTACTGTAGCCTTGTAGCATAGTTTGAAGTCAGGTAACATGATGCCTCCAGCTTTGTTCTTTTGACTTAGGATTGTCTTGGCAATGCGGGCTCTTTTTTGGTTCCATATGAACTTTGAAGTAGTTTTTTCCAATTCTGTGAAGGAAGTCATTGGTAGCTTGATGGGGATGGCATTGAATCTATAAATTACCTTGGGCAGTATGACCATTTTCACAATATTGATTCTTCCTATCCATGAGCATGGTATGTTCTTCCATTTGCTTGTGTCCTCTTTTATTTCACTGAGCAGTGGTTTGTAGTTCACCTTGAAGAGGTCCTTTACATCCCTTGTAAGTTGGATTCCTAGGTATTTTATTCTCTTTGAAGCAATTGTGAATGGGAGTTCACTCATGATTTGGCTCTGTGTCTGTTATTGGTGTGTAAGTATGCTTGTGATTTTTGCACATTGATTTTGTATCCTGAGACTTTGCTGAAGTTGCTTATCAGCTTAAGGAGATTTTGGGCTGAGATGATGGGGTTTTCGAAATATATAATCATGTTATCTGCAAACAGGGACAATTTGACTTCCTGTTTTCCTAATTGAATACTCTTTATTTCTTTCTCCTGCCTGATTGCCCTGGCTAGAACTTCCAACATTATGTTGGATATGAGTGGTGAGAGAGGGCATTCCCGTCTTGTGTCAGTTTTCAACGGGAATGCTTCCAGTTTTTGCCCACTCAGTATGATATTGGCTGTGAGTTCGTCATAAATAGCTCTTATTATTTTGAGATACGTTCCATCAGTATCGAATTTATTGAGAGTTTTTAGCATGAAGGGCTGTTGAATTTTGTCAAAGGCCTTTTCTGCATCTGTGGAGATAATCATGTGGTTTTTGTCTTTGGTTCTGTTTATATGCTGGATTACATTTATTGATGTGCATATGTTGAACCAGCCTTTCATCACATGGATGAAGCCCACTCATCTCACAAAGGGCTAATATTCAGAATCTACAAAGAACTCAAACAAATTTACAAGAAAAAAACAAACAACCCTATCAAAAAGTGGGTGAAGGGTATGAACAAACACTTCTCAAAAGAAGACATTTATGCAGCCAACAGACACATGAAAAAATGTTCATCACTGGCCATCAGAGAAATGTAATTCAAAACTACAATGAGATACCATCTCACACCAGTTAGAATGGCGATCATTAAAAAGTCAGGAAAGAACAGGTGCTGGAGAGGATATGGAGAAATAGGAACACTTTTACACTGTTGGTGGGACTGTAAACTAGTTCAACCATTGTGGAAGACACTGTGGCAATTCCTCAAGGATCTAGAACTAGAAATACCATTTGACCAAGCCATCCAATTACTGGGTATATACCCAAAGGATTATAAATCATGCTGCTATGAAGACACATGCACATGTATGTTTATTGCAGCACTATTCACAATAGCAAAGACTTGGAACCAACCCAAATGTCCATTAGTGATAGACTGGATTAAGAAAATATGGCACATATACACCATGGAATACTATGCAGCCATAAAAAGATGAGTTCATGTCCTTTGTAGGGACATGGATGAAGCTGGAAACTATCATTCTCAGCAAACTATTGCAAGGACAAAAAACCAAACACCACATGTTCTCACTCATAGGTGGGAATTGAACAATGAGAATACTTGGACGCAGGGCAGGGAACATCACACGCCAGGGCCTGTCGTGGAGTGGGGGTATGGGGGAGGGATAGCATTAGGAGATATACCTAATGTCAATGACGAGTTAATGGGTGCAGCACACCAACATGGCACATGTATACATATGTAACAAACCTGCACGTTGTGTACATGTGCCTTAGAACTTAAAGTATAATAATAATAAAAAAAGAAAATCTCTAATTCTCTTTTCTAAAAATATAAAGACATATTTTAGAGATGAGTTGGTAAAATCCAGATAATTCATTTTAACCATTTTGATTCCCAAATGTCATTTTTACTTTCCTTATGATGAAATATTAACCTCTTACTCCCACTCTGAAAAAGATTTTTTAAATAAAATGTACTGTTACTACCCTGGAAAATTTGTCCTGTCTTCGATTATGTAATAACACTTATTATTTCTGATTTTGTATGTCTTTTTCTTTATTGCAGACAGATTGTGAATGTGTAGATCAAAAGGTGTAGAATCAGTGTGATTAGTTTAGTAGTTTAGATCATTGTGATAATGAAGCCTATAACTTGGAAAAGTTTGATCCTCTAAGGGACAATTTAATATTAAGCTCTATGAGGTCAGGAGCTTTGCATTCTCAGTGTCTAGGATAGTTCTTGGCACATTTTATGACCAAAATAAATATTTATAGAATGAAAAACATACTGCAGTAGTAATAGATAGACTCCAAATCTCAGTGATGTATCAGATCAAAAGTTTATTTCCTATCATTCAAATTCCATTTCAGGTGAACAAGGGTTGTCCTCTATTTGGTGACTCAGGAGTTTAAGTTCAGTCATCTTGTGATGTACGAACTGAAACACCGCTGTGGAAAGAGATGTGTTGAGGATGCACATCACCTTTAAAAAAAAAAATAATTTAATTTTAGGCTCTGGGATACATTTGCAGAACGTGCAGGTTTGTTACATAGGTAAACATGTGCCATGGTGATTTCCTGCACCTATCAACCTCTCACCTAGGTATTAAGCCCCACATGCATTAGCTATTTGTGCTGATGTGCTCCCTTCCACCACCCTCCTGACAGGTCCCGGTGTGTGTTGTTCCCCTCCCTGTGTTCATGTGCTCTCATTTTTCAGCTCCCACTTATGAGTGAGAATATGCAGTGTTTGGTTGACTGTTCCTATGTTAGTTTGCTGAGGATGATGGCTTCCAGCTTCATCCATGTGCCTGCAAAAGATATGATCTCATTCCTTTTTATGGCTGCATAGTATCACATGGTGTATATGTGCCACATTTTCTTTATCCAGTCTATTATTAATGGGCATTTGCGTTTGTTCTATGTATTTGCTATTGTAAATAGTACTGCAATAAACATATGTGTGCAAGTACCTTTATAGTGGAATAATTTATATTCCTTTAGGTTTATACCCAGTAATGGGATTGCTGGGTCAAATGGTGTTTCTGATTCTAGAGCCTTGAGGAATTACCACACTGTCTTCCACAGTGGTTGAAGTAATTTACATTCCCACCAACAGTGTAAAAGTGTTCTTATATCTCTGCAGCCTCGCCAGCATCTATTGTTTCTTGACTTTTAAATAATTGCCATTCTGACTACTGTGAGATGGTATCTCATTGTGGTTTTGATATGCATTTCTCTAATAATCAGTGATGTTGAGATTTTTTTCATGTTTGTTGGCTGCATAAATGTCTTCTTTGAGAAGTGTCTGTTCATGTCCTTTGGCCACTTTTGATGGAGTTGTTTTTCCCTTGTAAATTCGTTTAAGTTCCTTTTAAATTCGGGATATTAGACCTTTGTCAGATGAATAGATTGAAAAATCTTTCTCCTATTTAAATTTCTTCCTATTTAAACTAATAAATGGTGCTGGGAAAATTGGCTAGCCATGAGTAGAAAGCTGAAACTAGATCCTTTCCTTACTCCTTATACAAAAATTAATTCAAGATGGATTAGAGACTTAAATGTTAGACCTAACACCATAAAAACCCTAGAAGAAAACCTAGGTAATACCATTCAGGACATAGGCATGGGCAAGGACTTCATGTCTAAAACACCAAAAGCAACAGCAACAAAAGCCAAAATTGACAAATGGGATCTAATTAAACTAAAGAGCTTCTGCACAGCAAAAGAAACTACCATCAGAGTGAACAGGCAACCTACAGAATGGGAGAACATTTTTGCAATCTACTCATCTGACAAAGGGCTAATATCCAGAACCTACAAAGAACTCAAACAAATTTACAAGAAAAAAACAAACCCATCAAAAAGTGGGCAAAGGATATAAACAGACATTTCTCAAAACAAGACATTCATACAGCCAACAGATACATGAAAAAATGCTCGTCATCACTGGCCATCAGAGAAATGCAAATCAAAACCACAATGAGATACCATCTCACACCAGTTAGAATGGCAATCATTCAAAAGTCAGGAAACAACAGGTGCTGGAGA
The DNA here is from genome assembly GCF_049350105.2 of Macaca mulatta. Lineage (NCBI taxonomy): Eukaryota > Metazoa > Chordata > Mammalia > Primates > Cercopithecidae > Macaca > Macaca mulatta. The sequence goes on along the minus strand of NC_133410.1, from coordinate 95,483,478 downwards.
GGATGTGGAGAAATAGGAACACTTTTACACTGTTGGTGGGATTGTAAACTATTTCAACCATTATGGAAAACAGTATGGTGATTCCTCAAGGATCTACAACTAGAAATACCATATGACCCAGCCATCCCATTACTGGGTATATACCCAAAGGATTATAAATCATGCTGCTGTAAAGACACATGCACACGTATGTTTATTGCGGCACTATTCACAATAGCAAAGACTTGGAATCAACCCAAATGTCTATCAGTGACAGACTAGATTAAGAAAATGTGGCACATATACACCATGGAATACTATGCAGCCATAAAAAAGGATGAGTTTGTGTCCTTTGTAGGGACATGGATGCAGCTGGAAACTATCATTCTCAGCAAACTATTGCAAGAACAGAAAACCAAACACCACATGTTCTCACTCATAGGTGGGAATTGAACAATGAGATCACCTGGACATGGGAAGGGGAATATCACACACTGGGGTCTATTGTGGGGAGGGGTGAGGGGGGAGGGATGGCATTGGGAGTTATACCTGATGTAAATGATGAGTTGATGGGTGCTGATGAGTTGATGGGTGCAGTGCACCAACATGGCACATGTATACATATATAACAAACCTGCACGTTGTGCACATGTACTCTAGAATTTAAGTATAATAAAAAAATAAAATGAAATAAAAGCAAAAAAAATAAAAAATAAATACACTTTCTTTTGCCTGATTGCCCTGGTCAGAAATTCCATTACTACGTTGAATAGGAGTGGTGATAGAGGGCATCCTTATCTTGTGTCAGTTTTCAAGGGGAATGCTTCCAGCTTTTGCCCATTCAGTTGTGGGTTGTGGGATATTGGTTGTGGGTTTGTCATATATAGCTCTTGTTTTTTTGAGATATGTTATGTCAATACGTAGTTTATTGATAGTTTTTAACATGAAGGGATCTTGAATTTTATCAAAGGCCTTTTCTGCATCTATTGAAATAATCATGTGGTTTTTGTCATTGGGTATGTTTATGTGATGGATTACATTTATTGATTTGCATATGTTGAACCACCCTTGCGTCCCAGGGATGAAGCTAACTTGATTGTGTAGGATAAGCTTTTTGATGTGCTGCTGGATTAGGTTTGCCAGTACTTTATTGAGTATTTTTTCATCGATGTTCATCAGATATTTTGTTGTGTCTCTGCCAGATTTTGGTATCAGGATGATGCTGGCCTCATAAAGTGAGTTGTGGGGAAGTCCCTCCTTTTCAATTGTTTGGAATAATTTCAGAAGGAATGATAAGGGATCCTCTTTGTACCTCTGGTATAATTTAGCTGTGAATCTGTCTTGTCCTGGGCTCTTTGTTGGTTGTTAGGCTATTAATTACTGCCTCACTTTCAGAACTTGTTATCGGTCTATTCTAGGATTTGATTTCTTCCTGGTTTAGTCTTGGAAGGGTGTTTGTGTCCAGGAATTTATCCATTTCTTCTAGATTTTCTAGTATATTTGTATAGAGGTGTTTATAATATTCTCTGGTGTTGGTTTGTATTTCTGTGAGATCAGTGGTGATAACCCTTTATCACTTTTTTATTGTGTCTATTTGATTCTTTTCTCTTTTCTTCTTTATTAGTCTAACTAGCAGTCTATTTATTTCATTAATTTTTTTCAAAAAACAGCTCCTGGATTCATTGATTTATGAAGGGCTTTTTTTTTTTTTGTCTCTTTTTCTGTTCTGCTCTGATCTTAGTTATTTCTTGTTTTCTGCTACTTTTTGGATTTGTTTGCTCTTGCTTCTCTAGTTCTTTTAGTTGTGAGCACATCACTTTTTGAAGGACTCTCTGTTTAGGTGACAGCTGGCATTTCTGTATATAGTCACATGACACCAACTGCAACTGCAAGGGAGGCTGGAAAGTGGAGAGGGGCACATGGATATTCATGGAGCACTGTCTCTACCACAAATGAAAACAAAATAAAAAATATCTTGTTATCCTGTAATTCGGAACTCTGTTGGTTCTTTGTGGATTTTATAGGAGTATCATAGTGCTTTCAGATGGCACTGTGGCTGAGGAGCTAGGCCAACTTTTGTTATAAATATCCTAAAACTGCTAACTATGGGTCTTAAATGTTGTCAAACTTCTCAATAATAATGATAATTATAACAATGGTAATAATTATATTAAAAATAATACACTTGGAGAGGTTCCTATAACCTTATGCCATGTTTAGAGCTTACATAGATTATCTTATTTAACCTTTCCACTAATCAAAAGTAGATTATCACCCTCATTCTACAACTAAAGAAACAAGGGCTAATATTATAAAGAACTTGTCCAAGGTCTCACAGTCAGGATTTTAAACTGGATAGATGAGAAGCTGCATTTTTACCCTTGGCTAAAGTTCTCAGTCTAAAGTTTCTTATTTGTTGAAAATAGAATGCTAATTCTTACATGAAATAATTTGTTAGACATCTAGCACATTGCCTGTTACTAATACTAGCTTGGTGCCTAATAGGTATTCAAGCAGTATTAGTCTCCCTCCTTCATGCATAAAGAACAGGCAGGCAGAAACCATACCAGCTCTACTATTGATTACTGTTATATGCTTTCCAACATAATTGAAAATAATTATCAAACATAATTTAAGTCTTAAAATTTTTGCTGCTTTATTGATTTTTTATAATTCATTGATTTCATAGAATAACCATCTCTGGGCCAACTAACTAATGTAAAAGTGAAATTGATTCCAGGATGTAACCCTCTGTTGAGAGTAATACTTCAAGGAACAGGGTGAGGAAATGTGCTCTTGAGAGAACAAAATTTAATCCTAAATATCACTAAGTATTGTCTCAAATCTTCCCCTTTAAAACTCATATGTAAGGTCAGGTGCTGTGGCTAACAACTGTAATAGCAGCACTTTGGGAGGCTGAGGCAGGAGAATTGTTTGAGGCCAGGAGTTCAAGACCAGCCTGGGCAACATAGTAAGACCTCATCTCTAAAAAAAAAAAAAAATCTGGGAGTGGTGGCATGTCCCTATAGTATCAGCTCTCAGAAGACTGAGGTGGGGGGATTGCTTGAGCCCAGGAGTTCAAGGCTGCAGCAAGCCTTGATTGTGCCACTGCATTCCAGGCTGGGTGACAGAGCAAGACCCTGTTTCTAAAAAGAAATAAACAAACAAATCTCATATGTAAATAATTTGATATATATTTAAAATAGATTAAGCACATGCCTTTTTGCCACAAAAAAACCCAGAACATCAGGCATTATTTCGGCTGACTTTATACAACAATGTTGGAGTGGTATCATGAAGCAACTCAATCTGCTGGTCATAACTATGAGAGTGGATAGCTCAATATCATTTGTGTCAAAAGCAGGATCATGACTTTAGGCAAGTGGTTTTCAGTATTCAAATGACCATACTAAAAAAATATCCAGCAGATTGACTGGCTAATTATCTGCAAGTGCACTTTGTGGTTAATATTTCTTGGCTATCCTATTGAGATAGATTAATTTTATGCCCATGTTACCTTTAATAGTGCCTGACACACAGTAGGTGCTCAATATTTAACAAATGAATAGAATCAGGCCCTTTAAATTTCTTGGCATCTGTGAATATCCAGCTTTCCATCACCACACAAGATTGTCTACTTCAACTTTGAATTATTTCATGTTAAGCTTAAACTCTAGGCTGAAACAATTGATAAATGAATTTATGAAGGAGGATATTCATTCATTTCTCTTGATTTTCTTAGCTTTATTCCTGAGGCTCACTTTATTATAAGAAAACCACATCACTATTCTTAATTATTTTAGCTAAACTAGTACATGGTTTAGCTTACAGAAAGAAGAGAACTGGTTTTGAAGTCAGACAAACTTTAATTCATATTTATTGGTACCAACAATTAGTAGTTCTGAGATTTTGAGTCAATTAATTAACAGCTGTGTATGCCACTTTCTTCATCTGTTTTGAGTGTTCGCTCTAACATGTTTAACATAATACAGAGTACATCTGTAGTAGGTAAGCAATAATACTGGTTCAACTTTCTTTTTCCCTTGCGTTATTGAGAGTTAATATCATACAAGTCATATGGCACATATTTCTGTGACTTTCACTAAAAATATCTTACCTACTGCCTGTTGTTTGATTCCAGGTTTTTTATATGAAGAAACTATTGAATATATTCTTCCTGAAGTTTAGCTGAAGAATTTTATCTTTCCTATGAATCGGTATTATATATTTTATGAGATGAATGAATCAAAACCTGCCACTCACTGTGGTTTTGTTGTTGTTATTATTTTTTTTCCTTTGGTGTTCCAGAAGTGTGACACTAACTTTTGTGCTCAAGGCAATAGATATTCATAACTTAAGTCTTCTGGTAAAACTGTCATCTCCTAGCTGGCTTTGTTTGACATTTGTTTTTAAAACTGGATTTAATGGTTTTATTGTTTCTCTGTCTTTTACCGTGAGCTACACAAATCCTTTATGGAACCATGCAGAATATAAATAATGCATGAAAGAATAAAATGGTTTGCCCAAGGTTTCACAGCTATTAAGTGCAGAACTGATCCAGGCTCAGTGCTATTTTCAGCTATATCATTCAAAAGAAACAAAGAAAGCTTAACCTCCAAAAATTCTTAAACTCCAATGTTTCCCACTCAGGAACTGACTATCAGAAACGTAGGACAGTCATTCACAAGTGGAAATGAGGAGGGAGTGCTTCTGAAATATAGGCTATTAAAGTGCAATCAAAGCTTTGGACAATCAAAGCTTTGGAGAAGATCAATAATATGGGACATTTTCCTTTGCAAAATTCTATGGCTATAGGCTAGCAATTGAATGGATGATGAGCACTCAGGTGCTGATACCACGGAGAGTGTTTTATGCCATTGTTTTTAACTTCCACATCCTTTGTTTACTTGTTGATCTGCATTGCTTCCAGTTTTTGACTCTTTAATTATTCCTCTTTGAATGGTGGCATCTTTTATATCTACTATTGTCTAAAACAGTGATTCTCAAAATATGAAACTTGTTAGAAATACAGATTCTTGGCCTTATTCTAGTATTACTGAATCAGAAACTTCGCATTTTATTAGCCCCCTAGCTCATCCTAATCCATGTTAAAAGTTCAGAATCTCTGCTCTAGACCAATCATGCCTTCTCAACAGGATTTTTTTTTCTTTGTAGGTTCAAATAATCAGCTGTTTTATTCTATGACTTGAACTCAGGAAATACTAAAATGTATAACTAGAGAAAAGTCATTTTTAGCACTGATAATATTTTTCTGTAATGTGCTTAATGGAATATTTTCATGGGCACATTTTATAAAGAAAAAATTGTATTTGAACTTTATAGTCATGACAAGGAAGACTATATAGAAGCTGAAGGATGAAATATAGTCTATTAAATATGCTCGGAACCTTTCAAAACTCAATTTAGATTTGTAAGCTTGGGGCACAGATGGGATCGGGGGAAGCTCTTTAACACATCATATTTGCTATCAAATTTTTGGTTATGACATCAATCTAAGAAAATTTCCTATGCTATTTTGTCCATGTCTTACTGCTTAAACTAGTAATTAAAATAGACTTTTACCAATTATTTGAGATGCTTTCATGAACATCTTCCCTAACTTCCAAATTTTACCTGAAGTTCAATTCAAAGTGGGGCATAAAGAAGAAACTTGAAAGGAAATTATATATTTGTGTGTGTGTGAATTCACAAACCTTGTAATGATGATTTTTAATTGGTTGATTTCTACTTGAATCCAAATCTCCAGAATGTTATGCCAATGACTTGTATTTTATCAAGCCCTGCTTCTCCAATGTGCATCCCCAGGTGGTTGAGATGCACACTCATATCTGAGAACCAGTGAAAAGGGAGGTTCAGGGATAGTTTTAGTTGGGGAAAACAAAGATCAAGTCCCCCCTCAAACATTGCCACTTTATACCTGTAACTTGGCATCTAGTAGTTGCTTGATACATGGTAGGTGAATGAATTAATGGTAATGAATGAGTGCAGGTGGTTAGTTGCTACTGTGAAAGTTGTCAGAATCCAAATGGAGTCACTTGTGTTAAAAAAAGAAAGAAAGGAAAAAACCAGGACAAATAGAGCAGAGGAAGGCCATAAACAGAAGGGTTCACATACGTAAATACCTGGTGAAAACTATCAGAAAGGGCTGAAAAACCCACAAGTTTGCACCAAGACCATCACAACCTTATGAAAAAAATATTTCTGCAAAGCCATCTGCCCAGCAACTGCCTGTCCCACTTTGGACTGGCATTACCTTTGTTATTGATCCTTGTAGCCAAGGATAATTATCTCAAAATAGATAATCATCCTCATTTTTCCTTTGAAAACCTCTGTCTTCCTTTAACTCCCGGAATACACACATAGTTTACTGTGGCACATATACTGCCATTGCAATACTCTATTCCAGAATAAATATTATTTTATTTCTATTATATAGAAAGAGCCCTTTTCTGCTTGTTAGTTTCTGTTTGCTTCTAGCACCTTCTTTTATTCTACTGTAGAATATATTATCCATACTTTAACTACTTTCTTATTTGATTGTCTTCATTCTAGACTGAACCTTATCTTTTTTTGGTTATAGTTTGAGTGCCAAACCTAGCATTTGACAAATAATATGTATATAATCAGTGTTTGTTGGATTAAACAGTTCTAAATATTAAATAGGGTAGCTCTTAGAGTAAACCTTAAAGATAAGTGACATGAATTCTTAAGCTTCTTTGGTTTATTTGAATATACATGGAAATGTTGGAAGAGGAGAGACAACAAGTTGAATCAACTATGATATATTGACTGAGACCATAGCTAGAAAAGCCACAGTGAAGTCCAAAGGCACAGGGCTGTGCCACAATACAGCATTAAGTCAGGAGTCCAGAACACAAAGTTCATTGCCAGTGATTAGTTTATACATGCAATACAGTTGAGAAAGCCACACTTCCAAAGTGAAGGGAATAAGTAAGGGAAGGGGAGATATACTATCTAGGTTTGATGAGGCTAGTGTGTGCTAAAGATTTTGTGTGTGGTCAGAAGCTGAATATTAAAAGATATAAAGAAGGGTCAGAACATGACAAATGGCAAGTTAGGCACTTCATCCCAAGTTAAACTTGACAGATGAATTCATTTTATATTCTAGCTCCAGTTGCTTTTTAACCTTTCTTAGCCAGGAAAAAAAGCAGGGCTTTATTCAGGCTGTTCTACTCATATGCCAAAAAGTCTAGAGTAGAAATGGACCATGGTGTGGAGAGCAGTTCCTGGTACTGTGGCTGAAATCAAGGATTGTTTAAAGACTAATGTTCTTGTTTCTGCCACTGTCCACACCCATTGTCTAAATTCTAAACCCTGTTGTTGTCTCCTTGAATAGGCTTGCAATGTCCTGATTTTTAATAGTCTTATTTAATTCCCTATCCCGTGCTCCACAAACTGCTTTCTTGATTTCAGACCTTTTATTATTGCATTTGCAGATCACTTGAATTTTTGGTTTCCTGTCCAAGCAACCTAAGTTCTCTAAGTCCATTCTATTCTTTGGGGTCTTGGTGCATTTGCAGTGAATGCTGCCATCATAGCCAATGCAATCATAGGTTGGTGCCTGTCACACGTATTCTACTCTCGAGCCTGTCTCAGCTATCTGGGGGTCTCATGATCCTAGCACTGGATTTGTAGGTTTTGCCACCCGTGTTCCCATGGGCTCCACTGTATTCTCCTCATTTACATCACTGATGCTGCTTGGGTCTCTTTCTAAGGGAATATGGGGAAAATTAGATAGTACTTCTATTTCAAGTTTTTATTTAGAAATGAAATGCCAGAACTTTCCAGGAAAAATAGTTTTATTATCAATCCAGAGGTTCAGAGCCTAAGAGTTAAATCTTTCAAATTGTATCAGAATGCGATTTTCAGAAAAGTTCATGTATGTTAAAATTACACAAAAAGTCTTTGGTTTAGATTCTGGACTCAAAACATTATAGGCAGATTTTTCACTAATTAAAGCTTTGGCAGGACACTCACAAGTTGTGAGGTATGTGAGAAATTATTCATTGCATGGGAACGTCTCACGTCTCACTTCTTGTAGGACAACCAGCATTCTTTGACAAACCAAATCAATCTAAACCGTACCTCTCCCCTTATTGTGGCATTTAAAAACCTGCCCACAAATCTAAATGCCCCAAATCGGTCAAAACCATCTTTGATGAGAACCACTGGCATAGATTGTTTAATTTTCAGTTAAACAATTGGGGAGGATCCCACAGAAAATGTGGGTGCTTAAAACCTGAACAAAATCAGCAAGAAGGGTTGACTACTGGGAAGGCATCCACCAGTGTGTGCCACAGGAGTGGACCAGATGATGTTCTGTGAGGTCCCTTTTAGCTGTAGAATTCTTACTATTTATGTCATAAATACAATATAAGATTGTTCGTGGATAAATAATCACAGGTAATGGATATGTATATTCAACATATGTATTATGGTTCAAAATTTTAAAGACAGACTCTTCGATTACTAAATATAATTGATAGATGAACCTCTCTCAAAAATAAACAAAAAATGCAAAAATTAAGATATTTAAAATCTAAGCTTCCAAAAAGTAAAGTGTCATGTGGTATTTTAGAATAATGTTAATTCGAACAAAAATTTTGCTATGCTTAATTCAGAACAATAGCACTTGTGATATTAATGAGGACAAATGAAGTCAAGACTGTTTAATTCAAGTTTACACAATTAAAATAATTAAAACTTTGCATAAGTTTGTATCTTAGTTCTTTCTGAGAAAGGATTGTAGATACAATCTTTATCTGTCCTCATGTGACTGGTATAATGGATGACCAGTGATCATCTTTGTCTTATGTACTTGAATCCTGAAGGAGCTAATAGAACCTCTGAGACCAATGCATGTTCAGTAGATAGAGATGTTTATTCTATAAATGAATGTCTTTATGAGATACTTTAGAAAAGATTATGTGAATCAAATCTAAGATTAGTCTATTATAAATAGTTTTAATGTTGAAAAAAAAAACAATTTCTTTGCATTTTTTCCCTAAGCTCTTTTACTCCAGGTAATCTTGCATGGACTGATACATGCTTTTTTCTATGTGAACTTCATGAACTAGATGATAGATGGCTAAGTGTTAGTAATCACTAAAAGAACCAGTTTCTGTACATCTCATTATCATTCTGCCTGTTCACTTGCCTCATGATTTTGCTGTTCTTCTTTTTGACAGGGATTCGATAAACAAGTGGATGTGTCATATATTGCCAAACATTACAACATGAGCAAAAGCAAAGTTGACAACCAATTCTACAGTGTGGAAGTGGGAGACTCAACCTTCACAGTTCTCAAGCGCTACCAGAATCTAAAGCCTATTGGCTCTGGGGCTCAGGGCATAGTTTGGTAAGTGGAATGGATTTGCTGTGTTTTTAAATGCAACATACTGTGTGCAACTACTAGACACAAATACACAAATAAACAAAACCCCCAAAATAAATAGCATAATTTGGGAGGGGAAAATAATCCTACTGAACAAAAAAATAACATTATAAGCATTATGTTTATTACCCACTTGCTAACAATATATACAACTTGGCTTGTGACATGTTTTTTGGTCACAGAAAAAAAAATATTCCACAAGAATCATAAAGGAATAAAGAGAACCAGAGATTTCTAGCAGTTGCTACTGTATTTCTTGTTTTATTTGTTGCACAGCAAGAAATTAGGGGACATGTCTTAAGATAACATCAAATAAAACTCCTTACATGCTAGAGAGGAATAAAAGCTATTTCAAATGTTTCTGTGACTTTTCAAAATCAGTGATTGAAACTGAGTTTCCTATTTAGAAAAAGTAGCATTTTAAAAATGTTTGCCCCCTGTTTTCAAAATGGGAAGGTTCTGGACTTCTTAGTAACTGTTCTTTTATGACATTTTTGAGTAGCTAATTAAAATTACGACAAATCTAGATCTGATTTACCTAAGACTCTTGCAAATTTAATATCAGGTTAATTGTCAAGCATTTCTTTTACACAGTTTTAATTTGTAATGTCACAACGAAATGTATTTAATATAAACTTACTAGTGAAATAATTTTTAATCTTTCTGATGGCTCACACAGATAAGTAAAAATTCAGGACATGTACCCTGAATATGTATATTTATATATGTATATTTATTTATAAAGGATATTTATTTATACAATATATTTGTTTGTTACTGCTACATTCATAATGTCCATTTAAAAACAAAAACACTTTTAAGGGATGAGATGAATTTACAGCAAATCACCATCAACTTAGCCACTTTCTTGCTGATCTTACAGTTCTGTAGGTCAGAAGTCCTACACAGGTTTCATTTTAGCCCAGTGGGGCTAAAATCAAGACGGTGGGAGGCTGGGTTCCTTTCTGGAGGTGCTGGAGGAGAATCTATTTTGCTGTTCATATGAATTATTGTTAGATTTCAATTCCTTGCAGTTGTGGTTAAAAAAAAAAGAAAAAGAGGTTTAAAATTTAAAATATTTTAAATGTTTTAAAATTTGTGTTTAAATGGATAAGTTTATGGTGATTTGCATGCTAGCAATACTAATACACATGTTATAGTAAAGATTCTAATATTAAGACAATTGCTGTAACTCTCCTAAATTTACCAGTGGCAGGAGAAAAGAGTAGTTTCTGGCTATCTTTCCTTGGTGGAAAATTGTAGTATAGTAACATGAGAAAGTTTTCCTAAGATTCTCAGTCCAGATGCTCAAATATTCGTTGGGATAGTTTCATTTTCCTTTGAATAGGTCTGCCACAGATTTGTGGCAGTGAAAGAAGTACTGTCAGTGAAAGAAAACTGATAGACCTTTAACGACTCAAAAATAGATCCAAAGCAGCATTTTGCTCAGGAAGTTAACAGATTATCACAGAAGATTTGAACATTTTCTAATAACTTTGTAGTATGTTTTATAGGAATTTTGGGCGTCGATTTCTGGTAGAAATGACCTTTGGCCTTAGATATAGTAACTGCAAAATTTTTTATATTGCGTTTGTCAACTGTAAGCTCATCTACCTCTCTTACATCAAATGCATCCATTCCCAGACATGCTTCTGAAATCCACAGACCTTTTCTATGTGCACAACTGTCAGATTGCATAATATCTTGAATGTTCCATGCAATCCTGAGTATAGTGACTGGTTGAAACAGGAAACTGGGAATATCTGAGATCTCTGATGGACAGACAAACTGAAACATATCATTAATTTATTTTGCCTTACTATCTTTGGAGTAGAAATAAAACATGGAGGAAAAAATTACAAAACAAATATCATCATTTTTGTCCATGTGTCACCACAAGTAATTTTGCATGTATATGCAAGAGAAATTCTGCTTTATTATTATTATACTTTAAGTTCTAGGGTACATGTGCATAATGTGCAGGTTTGTTACATATGTATACTTGTGCCATGTTGGTGTGCTGCACCCATCAACTCGACAGCACCCATTAACTCGTCATTTACATCAGTTATAACTCCCAATGCAATCCCTCCCCCATCCTCCCTCCCCATAACAGGCCCCGGTGTGTGATGTTCCCCTTCCCGAGTCCAAGTGATCTCATTGTTCAGTTTCCACCTGTGAGTGAGAACATGTGGTGTTTGGTTTTCTGTTCTTGCGATAGTTTACTGAGAATGATGGGTTCCAGCTGCATCCATGTCCCTACAAAGGACGTGAACTCATCTTTTTTATGGCTGCATAGTATTCCATGGTGTATATGTGCCACATTTTCTTAATCCAGTCTGTCACTCATAGACATTTGGGTTGATTCCAAGTCTTTGCTATTGTGAATAGTGCTGCAATGAACATATGTGTTCATGTGTCTTTATAGCAGCATGATTTATAATTCTTTGGGTATATACTCAGTAATGGGATGGCTGGTTCATATGGTACTTCTAGTTCTAGATCCTTGAGGAATCGTCATACTGTTTTCCATAATGGTTGAACTAGTGTACAATCCCACCAACAGTGTAAAAGTGTTCCTATTTCTCCACATCCTCTCCAGCACCTGTTGTTTCCTGACTTTTGAATGATTGCCATTCTAACTGGTGTGAGATGGTATCTCATTGTGGTTTTGATTTGCATTTCTCTGATGGCCAGTGAAGACGAGCATTTTTTCATGTGTCTGTTGGCTGTATGAATGTCTATTTTTGAGAAATGTCTGCTCATATCCTTTGCCCACTTTTTGATGGGGTTGTTTGTTTTTTCTTGTAAATTTGTTTGAGTTCTTTGTAGTTTCTGGATATTAGCCCTTTGTCAGATGAGTAGATTGCAAAAATGTTCTCCCATTCTGTAGGTTGCCTGTTCACTCTGATGGTAGTTTCTTTTGCTGTGCAGAAGCTCTTTAGTTTAATTAGATCCCATTTGTCAATTTTGGCTTTTGTTGCCATTGCTTTTGGTGTTTTAGACATGAAGTCCTTGCCCATGCCTATGTCCTGAATGGTATTACCCAGGTTTTCTTCTAGGGTTTTTATGGTATTAGGTTTAACAATTAAGTCTCTAATCCATCTTGAATTAATTTTCGTATAAGGAGTAAGGAAAGAATCCAGTTTCAGCTTTCTACTCATGGCTAGCCAATTTTCCCAGCACCATTTATTAAATAGGGAATTCTCCTATTTCTTGTTTTTCTCAGGTTTGTCAAAGATCAGATGGCTGTAGATGTGTGGTATTATTTCTGAGGGCTCTGTTCTGTTCCATTGGTCTATATCTCTGTTTTGGTGCCAGTACCATGCGGTTTTGGTTACTGTAGCCTTGTAGTATAGTTTGAAGTCAGGTAGTGTGATGCCTCCAGCTTTGTTCTTTTGACCTAGGATTGTCTTGGCAATGCCAGCTCTTTTTTGGTTCCATATGAACTTTAAAGCAGTTTTTTCCAGTTCTGTGAAGAAAGTCATTGGTAGCTTGATGGGGATGGCATTGAATCTATAAACTACCTTGGGCTGTATGGCCATTTTCACAATATTGATTCTTCGTATCCATGAGCATGGAATGTTCTTCCATTTGTTTGTATCCTCTTTTATTTAGTCAAGCAGTGGTTTGTAGTTCACCTTGAAGAGGTCCTTTACATCCCTTGTAAGCTGGTTTCGTAGGTATTTGTGTCCCAGAGATTCTGGTATGTAGTATCTTTGTTCTCATTGGTTTCAAAGAACATCTTTATTTCTGCCTTCATTTCGTTATGTACCCAGTACTCATTCAGGAGCAGGTTGTTCAGTTTCCATGTAGTTGTGCGGTTTTCATTGAGTTTCTTAGTCCTGAGTTCTAGTTTGATTGCACTGTGGTCTGAGAGACAGTTTGTTATAATTTCTGTTCTTTTACATTTGCTGAGGAGTGCTTTACATCCAATTATGTGGTCAATTTTGGAATAGATGGGATGTGGTGCTAAGAAGATTGTATATTCTGTTGATTTGGGGTGGAGAGTTCTGTGGATGTCTATTAGGTCTGCTGGGTGCAGAGTTGAGTTCAATTCCTGGATATCCTTGTTAACTTTCTGTCTCATTGATCTGTCTAATGTTGACAGTGGGGTGTTGAAGTCTCCCATTATTATTGTATGGGAGTCTAAACCTCTTTTTAAGTCTCTAAGGACTTACTGTATGTATCTGGGTGCTCCTGTATTGGGTGCATATATATTTAGGATAGTTAGCTCTTCCTGTTGAATTGATCCCTTGACCATTATGTAATGGCCTTCTTTGTCTCTTTTGATCTTTGCTGGTTTAAAGTCTGTTTTATCAGAGACTAGGATCGCAACCCCTGCTTTTTTTTGTTCTCCATTTGTTTGGTAGATCTTCCTCCATCCCTTTTTTTGAGCCTATGTGTGTCTCTGCATGTGAGATGGGTCTCCTGAATACAGCAAACTGATGGGTCTTGACTCTTTATCCAATTTGCCAGTCTGTGTCTTTTAATTGGGCCATTTAGTCCATTTACATGTAAGGTTAATATTGTTATGTATGAACTTGATCCTGTCATTGTAATATTAGCTGGTTATTTTGCTCATTAGTTGATGCAGTTTTTTTCTAGCATCGATGGTCTTTACATTTTGGCATGTTTTTGCAATGGCTGGTACCGGTTGTTCCTTTCTATGTTTAGTGCTTCCTTCAGGGTCTCTTGTAGGGCAGTCCTGGTATTGACAAAATCTCTAAGCATTTGCTTATCTGTAAAGGATTTTATTTCTCCTTCACTTGTGAAAGTTAGTTTGGCTGGATATGAAATTCTGGGTTGAAAATTCTTTTCTATAAAAATTTTGAATGTTGAATGTTGGCCCCCACTCTCTTCTGACTTGTAGAGTTTCTGCCGAGAGATCTGCTGTTAGTCTGATGGGCTTCCCTTTGTGGGTAACCTGACCTTTCTCTCTGGCTGCCCTTAACATTTTTTCCTTCATTTCAACTTTGGTGCATCTGACAATTATATGCCTTGGAGTTGCTCTTCTTGAGGAGTATCTTGGTGGCATTCTCTGTATTTCCTGAATTTGAATGTTGGCCTGCCTTACTAGGTGGGGGAAGTTCTCCTGGATGATATCCTGAAGAGTGTTTTCCAACTTGGTTCCATTTCCCCCCTCACTTTCAGGCACACCAATCAGTTGTAGATTTGGTCTTTTCATATAATCCCATATTTCTTGGAGGCTTTGTTCATTTCTTTTTCCTCTTTTTTCTCTAGACTTCTCTTCTCACTTCGTCTCATTCATTTGATCTTCAATCTTTGATACTCTTTCTTCCAGTTGATCGAGTCAGTTACTGAAGCTTCTGCATTTGTCATGTATTTCTCGTGTCATGGTTTTTATCTCTGTCAGTTCGTTTATGGCCTTCTCTGCATTGATTGTTCTAGTTATCCATTCTTCCATTCTTTTTTCAAGATTTTTAGTTTCTTCGCGCTATGTACGTAGTTCTTCCTTTAGCTCTGAGAAGTTTGATTGACTGAAGACTTCTTCTCTCAACTCGTCAAAGTCATTCTCCGTCCAGCTTTGATCCGTTGCTGGCGATGAGCTGCGTTCCTTTGGAGGGGGAGATGCACTCTGATTTTTCAAATTTCCAGCTTTTCTGCCCTGCTTTTTCTCCATCTTTGTGGTTTTATCTGCATTTTGTCTTTGATAACAGTGATGAACTGATGGGGTTTTGGTGTGAGTGTCCTTTCTGTTTGTTAGTTTTCCTTCTAACAGTCAGGACCCTCAGCTGTAGGTCTGTTGGAGATTGCTTGAGGTCCACTCTAGACCCTGTTTGCCTGGGTATCAGCAGCGGAGGCTGCAGAAGATAGAATATTGCTGAACAGCGAGTGTTGCTGTCTGATTCTTGCTCTTGAAGCTTCGTCTCAGGGGTGTACCCTGCCGTGTGAGGTGTGAGGTGTCGGTCTGCACCTAGTGGGGGATGTCTCCCAGTTAGGCTACTCAGGGCTCAGGGACCCACTTGAGCAGGCAGTCTGTCTGTTCTCACATCTCAACCTCTGTGCTGGGAGATCCACTGCTCTCTTCAAAGCTGTCAGACAGGGTCATTTACATCTGCAGAGGTTTCTGCTACTTTTTGTTTAGCCCTGTCCCCAGAGGTGGAGTCTACAGAGACAGGCAGGTCCCCTTGAGCTGCGGTGAGCTTCACCCAGTTCGAGTTTCCTGGTAGCTTTATTTACCTACTTAAGCCTCAGCAATGGTGGGCGCCCCTCCCCCAGCCTTGCTGCTGCCTTGCAGTCAGATCTCAGACTGTTGTGCTAAGAATGAGGGAGGCTCTCTGGGTGTGGGACCCTCCTTTCCAGATGTGGGATATAATCTCTTCGTGTGCCATTTGCTAAGACCCTTGGTAAAGCGCAGAATTAGGGTGGGAGTTACCTGATTTTCCAGGTGTTGTGTATCTCCGTTTCCTTTGGCTAGGAAAAGGGATTCCCCTCCCCATTGCACTTCCCAGGTGAGGCAATGGCTTGCCCTCCTTCAGCTCTCACTGGTCGGGCTGCACCAGCTGACCAGCCCCGATTGTCTGGCACTCACCAGTGAGATGAACCCAGTACCTCAGTTGAAAATGCAGAAATCACCTGTCCTCTGTGTCGCTCACTGTGGGAGCTGGAGACTGTAGCTGCTCCTAATCAGCCATCTTGCTCCAGGGACCGAAATTCTGCTTTTCAAGCATAAGTATTGGCATGTGGATACCTATTATGTCACAGAATCTCCATCCTCCTAACTTGGTTGAAATGGAGTCTCATTTTTACTGTTCTGGTTACCTTAAACTTGTTATTGGGTTCTTACAATCTTTTTCCCCTCTTTAGACTGTTTTATTTCTTACTTATCAGCATGGGGAAAAAGGTAATACTAAAAATCTTCAAAAGAAATTATTACTATACTATATTTCATTTATCATGGATGATAGGTCAAAAATGTCAATGTTGAGCACAATTAAACAAAAGTTGATATGAAATATTTGGGAAAAATGAAAATTTTCCTTCTGCCTTTGAGGGAAAGAAAAGATTATCTGTTGAGGCAGAAGGAATGAGAATTTTTCTGCTTCACTGTGTGAGCTGAGAAGTTTTCTACAGCCGCGTAGGTGGGGAATTGTAGAATAATCTGTAAGATGAGTTTTTAGCAACAGTGGTCAGGATCCAGAAGAGCAAATCATTTCAGAACATTTTTCCAATTGTCAGAAGAGGGTCTCATTAGTGTTTTTTTCTGTTACCAACTCCAGAACAAAAACAAGTGTGCAAAGAAATCAACAGTAGGGGTTTCATTGTCTTCATTCACATCCATCCTGCTGTTTCTTGCAAAGCCAAGGAACACTTTCTCATTTCTCTCTCTAAAGATGATTCAAACGGACAGCCAAAGTGGTGGCAAAAGTTAACAACTAAGTTTAGCAGAGATGACTTGCCAAGGTTGGTCTGCCCTTTAACTGAAAAGAGCTCATTGTGTAGTTTTAAATGAAAGGAAGTGAAGCCATACTATTTCTTTCTTGGTGGTGTTACACACCATCAGCTTGTAAGTTGTCACAATTCAATTTCACAAGGTGATGTTAGGCAGGATATTTACAGCAAACTGTAAGATTAATACAGATAAAATCATAGAATTATAAAATATCTGTGCAATGAAAATTATTTAAAAATAAGATGATACATTTTATGTTAACTGACCTTTAAAAAAATTCCACTTAGAGCTAGAGAATGGCATTTAATTAAAGTTGAAATAATCATAGTTATAAGATGCCCTGGAAATAATCCAATGGATTAGTTTATCTTAAATGGAAGATATATCCACATATATGTATACATACAGTAGTCCCCCCATATTTGTGGTTTAGCTTTCTGTGGTTTCAGTTACACATGATCAAATAGGATATGAAATTATTAAATGGAAAATTCCAGAAACACTTTGTAAATTTTAAATCGTACACCATTCTGAAATCTTGCCCTGTCTCACTCTATCTCATCCCATCCTTCTGGGGATGTGAACCATCCCTTTGTGTAGCATATCCAGGCTGTCTATGATACACTTCTTAGTCACTTAGTGGCAGTCTCAGTTATCAGAGCAACTGTTGCAATATTGCAGTGCTTGTGTTCAAATTATTCTTATTTTAATTAATAATGGTTCCCAAATACAAAAGTAGTGATGCAGGCAATTTGGATGCGGTAAAGTGCTTCCTTTAAGTTAAAACGTCAAAGTTCTCAACTTAATGAGGAAAGAACAAAAATCTTATGCTGAGATTCCTAATGTCTTCAGAAAGAATGAATCTTCTATTTATGAAACTTGAACAGTATGTTATTGCAGTTGTTCTATTTATTATTCTTGTCAATCCCCTACTATGCTTACTTTATAAATTAAACTTTATCATAGGCATATATGTGTAGGAAAAAACATAGTATATATAGAGTTCGCTATTATCCAGTTTCAGACATCTGCTGGGAGTCTTGAATGTATCTGCTTCAGATAAGGGGGTACTACTGTAATGAATACGTAATACCAATATACAATTATTATATATTATATATGCATACATATTAATCCAGTGGGTTAGTTTATCTTTATTGGTTATGTGTCATATATGTTATTTTAAATATGTATATATATATGATACATTAGGATATATATCTTTTTGTTTTGCACAAAAATTTGAAAAACCATTTCTGGTGAATGTCCTTCAATAAGTGATCTACAGTAACAAGACTATGCAGATAAACAATTTAAGATATAAATTGCCAGGCATGTTCAGCAGAACCTCGGGTTTTCACATAGTCTTCTTTGAAAAAAAGTTCCCCCTTTTTAATGTGCTCATTTTCATTAAAAAAAAAGACACTATTTACTCTGATGTGTTTAGCAGCTTTTTCCATTTTGATGATGAATTTGATTTACTCCATCTGCACTCTGATTTAATCACCCTTGAACTAATAACATCCTTCCCCAAAATGATTGGAAAAGGTTGGGAACATCTTCCCTAAGGGGTTGGTAAATATGCACCAGAACAAAAGTGATTAAAACTTGGCCATGTTAGGGTACATGACAGAAAGGCATTTAATATATATTTCTTGCTGATAAAAATTAGGACAAAAATTGATGAAGTAAGTTCTCAGGATTCTGTTAAAAATGTGCATATTTAAATATTATAGATTCAATTGCCGGTACTTTGAGATACCTTATATTATCATCTGTAGTAATTATAGTTACAAATAAACTTATGTCCAACAAATAATTTTTTTCCCATTGTGGTTTATCAGTGATAGTTTTTAACTTTCAGTCTTTCAGAATCTAGGTTTACTTATCTGTAAAATGGAGATAATATTATCTCATAGGGCTCAAGAGAGTACAAAACAAGCTAGCTACATAAAATTGCTTTATAAATCTGAAATTGTCGTGACTTTTAGTACATTCAAGAAAGGTGGGCTTGTGATACTTTTTCTTAGCAATGGAAAATTGTAAAGGTCAGTACATGTAACCTAGGAAAATGACTGATTGTAACAGTTGCTTCGTCATCACATTTTGTATATTATATACATATTACAGTTAAGAACATGGGATTTAATAAAATAACTTTACTAATACCCCATCATGGAGGCTGGCAAAGAAGCATTTCAACTTTTTTCCTCCCTATCTTTCATCCAGGGCTTCAGTTAACTAATATTATTTACAATATGTTAGTTGTAAACATTAGTTTTTAAATCCACAACACGATTTCACAGGCCCAGCTAACCATCTTTAAGCACAGAATATGGATGGGAGCATTTTATGGTTATGAGGTTGGTGACATGAAGAGAGATGGGTAAGATCATCCAGAGGGTTTTCCAAAGCATCACGCTTCCTCAGTAACACAAAAGAGACTTGATCAATGGACCCCAGATGATTTTATTTTGTTTCTGCAAACATCACTCAAGCTCTTGTGGCACGTTTCTCTTAAGAGTTTCTAATGAGCCATTACGCTAAATGACGCAGATTTAATCACACATTTCCATTTAGCCCCTGACCAGTGGAAATGATTATCCTCTCATGTACATCTGGAATGTCGGTCATATTCTTCATCCCTGGCATTTTCCGTTAATTTAAAAATTTCAGACCCTTAATTGCAACCTCCCTGAAATAAGGAACATTGAGTTTCAAATACTGTCTTTTATACGTGCAGCAGGTTTAAAGTGGTGATGGCCCAGTGGAATAGGACAGAATTCGACACTGTATTCTTCCACATTTTGCTGTTCTCCTAGGCCTCTTTTCATAATACAGGCCGCAAATATTTATTTACCATATTTCTCAATTGATCAATAAGACAGGTAAATGTCATTTTTTTTTCCTTTACCAAGAAAATGTGGTATTTTGAAAAGCAATGTGTAGAAGTTTGATGGCAGTATATTTACAGAAAAAAAACAATTATACGTATATATAATATCCAGATTTCTATGTGTCAGCCATAAAGTATGTATGTGTCCTTACGTATACATATTTAATTGTTGATGTGATAACTAATGCTGAAGTGGTTGGTAATTCATAATCTTAAAAATTATATTTGGCTTTGGAATGTATTGTGGACATTTATTCTGAATTCCGTCATTCTTCAGTTAATTTGTAATTAACTTACATCCCTGTAGTAAAAACTGACCGCAAGAGTTTGTAGCCTGGAAGCACTTTTCTTGGCAGATTTGAAAAATAGTCATTTAAATTTCCATAGATAATTATTCACTTACAGATCACTGAGTCTTTTCTGTAAATCATTTGTTGATATAAATGCTAATGTCCCTATTAGAAGAAATAATTAGTAAATACATTATTTATTTTTCAGTTTCAACTTCCATCCTAAAGATTAAGTAGTTAAGTGATGCTGGTTCTCATTTTTTTTAGAACTTGTCTTTTAGGGCATCAGTGGATATTTTCAATGCCAAAGTAAAGTCAGTTTTAGTCCATATGTTATTTTTTCAGATTAATCCTGATTGTTAGGATTAAAGTGTATCCATGGTTATGTTAAAAAGTAACCTATAGCCCAAATATAAATATCTAACAAGTTAATCCATCACCATCCAGTGCATCTTGGAAAAGCCAAAATTCCTGACAGAAAGGAGGCAGTTTGATCGGT
This sequence comes from Macaca mulatta, assembly GCF_049350105.2. NCBI lineage: Eukaryota > Metazoa > Chordata > Mammalia > Primates > Cercopithecidae > Macaca > Macaca mulatta. The sequence continues at coordinate 95,462,961 of NC_133410.1, read as the reverse complement.
TAAATTAAATTGTGCTAAATAACAGATGGCGATGGCTGTCCCTCAGATTCCCTCAAATGGAAGCATTCTCATTTACTGATCTAAGAGACCTTCCATCTGTAGATAAGGTGGCTTTGTTTTTTTGTTTGTTTGTTTGTTTTTGTTTTTTTTAAAGATAGTAGGTGTGTGTTATAAATTTTGTAACTAAAAATACCAAGGCTTAGAGGAGCTTTTTATAAAGCTCAGAGGGAAGGTAGTTGGCCCTTCTCTCTACTAAGTCATGCTTCTGGCCTGTTACAGCATCACTTTCTGTTTAGAGAGTCTGAGCTGTCTTGCTAATCATGGATTTGAATGTGGGGGCTGAGGACAAAGGAAGACATCTTTTAGTTTGGAAGATGGAGTGACAGCCCTATCATTCCCTTTGTGGGTTTTTAGTTTGGAAGATGGAGTGACAGCCCTATCATTCCCTCTGTGTGCTCTCTGCCTCTCCTGTGATGGGATTTAAATTTACTTAAAATATTTGACCTTGTCAAGTAAGTTTCACTTTACATGTCCAAAGTTATGAATCCAGCATTGAGCCATTGCATTTTAAGCTTCTGTGTATGACGGGAGAGTCTAAATTATCATCAGGGAAGGCACTTAGTCACTTCATTTGACGTGGAGTTTCTTTTATTTAAATACACGTACCTTAGGGTTCTTGTGCTATGCTCTTCTTCATTTCTATTCTTCTTTATTTTTTATCATTGAAAACATTTTTCACAGATTTTAATATGTCCATTCATAAAATCAAGATTTCACTCTCAATCCAGGGAGATGCAACTCCAAATATATTTTTTGAAGTTTTCCTTTGGGTTCACCAAGGACATCAGAATATGGATGGGAAGTGTGCACCCTGCACAAGAGCACCAAGATGAGGGACTTGTATGGGCTGAACTCCAGCCTGGCCTCTACCCGTGGACCCTGATACATGATCACCTCTGCCTTGAGGAGCTGCTTTTCCTCAAATCCACACCAGATGGATTAGCAGCAAATATTGAACGAATGAACTTTAGATTTGAAGTGACCCTGACAGAAACTCAGTTTAACTAGCAAAAATATAAGTTGGAAAATAATTAGTGTACAGGAGATCTAATACATCTAGGATGTTAAATAATTCACTGGCACGATGATTTAAGACACCTGAAGAAAATGGAAATAATCAGGGAGCAGAGGAAAATTAGAAGCCAAATTGTTGTCATGTTAACATTATCCCTCCTCTTCAGTGACCCTGCTTCTCTCATCCTTTTTCCCTCCCTACATCTTTTTGTGGACATCTCTCTTTCAAGGCCTCCCTGTTCTCTGAGACTGTCACACTCCTGCTGGATTAACTTTTTCCCTGTCTAGCCAGGAACCGTGAAGAGTGATTTCAGACACTCTCAGATGCTCTTTATTTTCTCACCTCCTTGTCCTCTGCAGCTTTGTTTTCCAAACTCTCATCCAGATCAGCCCAAGTGGCTGTTTTCTCTGCTCCTGCTGGAAGGCTGAGCCCAGCTGGAGGAATGATATAATCACACTGATTTCCTCCATTATAAGTTTATGAGCTTCATCCTCAGCTGGGCCCTTGTTCCTGCTCAGCAACCATTTTGCATATACGTCTCGTCAGCTCCCTAGCCATTTCCCAAGGCGGCTGTTACAATCCTTTTACAGCTTTCATGAAAGCTCCCAATTCCACTTCACCAGCAGCATTCTTTACAGAAGGTCTTACCTCCTACTTCTCCGAGAAAACAGATGGACTCAGGCATGTAAACTCTTAATTTCCCCTTCAACCTCCTAACCTTTGTCATCTCCTGGCTTCCTTGCCCAGTTAGTTCCTTCATGAGGAGTACCATCAGGCTGGCCTCCCACCTGTGTTCTTGATTCCATCTCCACCCGTTAGGACCTATTAGTTTTTGTCAGTCTTGCATTGACTGATGCTTCTTCTCCCCTGCCTATGGACGACCTCTCACCAAATTCTCATCTACAAAAAAGTTATTTAGAACGTGCCTACCTCTCAAACAACCCCTCTTTCTCTCCTTCCCTTATCATCACACTTCTTGATAGTCTGAAGTTAATGCCTCCACATACCTTTTCAGTTCTCATTTTACAAGCAGTTCCAATTCTATCACCATTACCCCTGTGGAGGAGGATGCTCTGGGAAGGCAACCATCAACCTCCTAAGTGGCTAATCCATTGGCTTCTTTTTCAGCTCTCATTTTATTATTATTATTTTTATTTCAATGGCTTGTGAAGTACAAGTGGGTTTTTGTGTTATATGGATGAATTATATAGTGGTGAATTCTGAGATTTTAGTGCACCCATCACCCAAGTAGTGTACATTTTACCTAAAGTGTAGCTTTTTATCCCTGGACCCCCTCCTACCCTTTTTCTCCTGAGTCTCCAAAGTCCATTATGTCACTCTGTATGCCTTTGTGTACTCACAGCTTAGCTTCCACTTTTAAGTAAGAACATACAGTATTTGGTTTAACATTCCTATGTTCCTTCACTTAGAATAATGGCCTTCAGCTCCATTGAAGTTGCTGCAAAAGACATTTCTTTCCTTTTAATGGCTGAGTGGTATTCCATGGTGTATATACCACATTTTCTTTATCTACCCATCAGTCAATGGGCACTTAGGTTGGTTCCACATCTTTGCAATTATGAATTCTTTGGCTCCCATTTTTTACTTTTCTCTAATATCTGGAAATGTTAAATATCCAATTCTTCTTGAATTCTATATTCTTTTGAATTTTAAGCTAAGAATTTAAAAAATCTGTGGCTTGTTTGGAATAGGATGGACTGGCCAGCATATCGAGGGCTGCGTAAGGCCGTGGTTAGAGTGCAGACTCTGAGATCCTGGCTCCCTCTTACCTGTGTAGGATCTCAGGAACTTTATCTGAAGATGGGGCAGGAAGAAATAAATATGTATGTATAGAATTTCTGTTAAAGCAAACTAAATTAGTTAATACAGTGCCTGGATTTACTTAGAAGTCAATGCCTGTTAGTTTTCGTTATTGTAGCTGGCCTGGGTTATGGCCAGGTTCTAAGACGTTGGTTTGATTAGGGAACTGTCTTTTCTAGTTCAATGTTCAGAATGCCAGTAAAATAATCCAATCCAGGCTGGGTGCGGTGACTCACGCCTGTAATCCTAGCACTTTGGCAGGCCAAGGCGGGTGGATCACCTGAGGTCAGGCATTCAAGACCAGCCTGGCTAACATGGCAAAACCTGTATCTACTAAAAAACACAAAAATTAGCCAGGCGTGGTGGTGGGTGCCTAAAATCCCAGCTACTCGGGGGGCTGAGGCAGGAGAATCACTTGAACCTGGGGGGCGGAGACTGCAGTGAGCCGAGATTATGGCACTTCACTCCAGCCTGGGCGAAAGAACGAAACTCCATCAAAAAAATAAAAATAAATAAATAAATCCAATCCAAAGCTACTGAGGCCAAGATTTGAATTGGTGGCCAGGGCAAAAGCAGCCAGAAAGACAGGTACTAATTTTCAAGCCTAATGAGAATGAGATGCTAAATGAGAGAAGGAAGGCAAAAGCCAAGAACCAGGCCAGAACTGGATCTAAGTGGGAGAAATTTGGGAACAATGGAATGAATCTAGCACAAATGTCATGAATATTATTGGCTGGTGGGTGAGTGTTAGTGCTATTAGACTAGGTTGAAACCAACTGTTTCCTGGTGCCCTCCTACCTCTATGGTCAATCATTATCTAACCCTTTTATTGATCATCTATCTCTATCCTTCAAATATTTGTATTTTAAAAGTGTTCTTCCTCCTTTGGGCTTGCATTTTTCACAGTTCAATGCCTGATGTCTTCTGTCTTTCGGCTATACTTTACTTCTAAGCTCTTGGTTCATGAATTATTTCTGTACTCTTATCTCCTTCAGATTCCTCCACAGATATCTCAAATTCAGCATGCTCAATATAATTTTATGATCATCTACTCAAACTTGCCCTTCATGATGTATTCCTTATTTGAGGATTGCTATTCCTTCAGTTGCCTCGGTTAAAAATTACGGAGTCATGGTTTCCTTCTTTCTCTTTCCAGATTGAGTCTAATTGTTTCTATTTCTGAAACATCCCTTCCCTCCATTTCGACTGCATTTTCCAGGTCTTCATCATACCCCACTGGGCTATCATCATGGATAGTTAACTGATGTCCCTTTCCCCTCCTTATCTCTTCCTCTCCTAGTCCATCTTCCATACTGCTTATGGGTAAAGTTGCTTACACAATAAAATTCAAATATTTTGGAAGGGCATACTAGTCATTATTCTCAAATGTGCTGGCCACTTTTATGCTTTGGGTATTTATATGAAGTTATTTTCTTTCACCTGAATGCTCTTGACATGCTTGCCATTTTCCCTGGGAATCCCTGGGAAATTGCTACTCATCTTCACATTTCAGTTATTGGGTCACCTTTTCTGCAAAGTCTTAAGTCACCTTTTCTACTGCTCAGCAAAAGTAATTGCCCTCTCGTCTGCATTATTATGACATGTTATACTTATATCTCTTTGGGAACCCTTTGTATTTTTATTGCTATTAAAATCTGTGTCTGCTGCTAGATGATGATCTCCTTGGGACAAGGATTCTGACTTTTTCATCCTTATAGTCTGAAGATTTCAAAAAGTGCTTGTTGCATAATGGAAACACCTTTAATGTTTAACTATTAAATTTATCAGTACTGTAATGTGTACATTTGAATGTGTATATACTATGTATCAGATAAATAGTATGACCTACTAATTTCAGGAGTAATACGTCAAATCATAAAATGTACTAATAACAGAGGCTAGCATCAGCTGTAGGATATAGATATTGTTGTATGCAAACATCAATTCAATAATTAGAATAAGTCTAAGTTTCTCTAAATTATGCCTTTGGCTAATCTGAAGAATGAGTTAGTAATATGAAAATTGATTTTTCAAATCATTTGTTAAATACTATACCAATTTAAATCTGATTTGATAATATTAAATATCACAGATATATGGCAAATTTTAAAAGAATCATTAAAGAGTACAATCTAAGGACCTGATACAAATGTACTAAAGTATTCTTTCACATTTTGGTGTTGATGTAAGAGAGATAATATAGTCACTATAAATTAATATTTATGGTATCCTTACATAATGTATAACATTAGTATCATAAGTTTGGGAAATAAGACATGAATGTCATTGATACAGCTAAACTCAGTATTGGAGGTATATTTATTATTGCCTTGCACGTGAGGAGTATTACTAGATTTAAAGGAGAATGAAGAAATGAAAAAAAATGCAAATGATGATGGTTGTCTAGATTCATTGTTTGTAAACTGAAATAAAGGAAAAAGACATTTGGGAGACTGAGGCAGGCAGATCGCTTGAGCCTGAAGGAGTTTGAGACCAGCCTGGGAAACATGGCAAAACCCCATCTCCATCAACAAAAACAAAAATTAGCCGAGCGTGGTGGCATGTGCCTGTGGTGTCAGTGACTCCTGTGGCTGAGGTGGGAGGATCCCTTGTGTCCGGGAGGCGGAGGTTGCAGTGAGCCATGATTGTGCTACTGTACTCCAGCCTGGCAGACAGAGCGAGACGCTGTTTCAAAAAAAAAAAAAAAAAAAAAGGAAAAATATATTAATCAAAACAAAATAAAAAATACTAAGATAGCTCATAAATGCACTTTCCTTCAGTAGATATTTATTGAGTTACTGACTCAGAAACTGCGCTGTGTCATAGTGATATAAAGTTGAATGGAAAGGATCAAAGATCCTGCCATCTAATCAAGAGATCAACGTAATACATAAATGCCATCGGTTTTCTTGGGCTAGTTTCTTCACATCCTTCAGTTCATATACATTGGTTAGGATAATTTTGGCTGCTGTGAAAACTGACCAACAGAAAATGATAGAAGCTCAAACATAATAGAAGTGTTCTTCTCATTTATCAGGTGGAGGTGGGAGTAGATAAGGGAAAGATTTCTGTTCTATTCAGTGAGCTGAGGAAAGAGACTGATGAAAGCTCTGGCATATTCTTCTTGTAACGTGTAAGGGCTCCAAACAGCCAGAAATACGGAGCCACTTCTGTGGGCCAGGCCTGGAAGTGGTGCGTTTCCCTTTTGCTCACATTCCACCTACTAGAACTTGGTTAAGTAGCCACAACCTCACTGCACAGGAGGCTGGAAATGTCATCTAGTTGAGCTGTGTGCCCAAGAAAAGGAAGAAGATTAGGATTTTGTAGTCTTTGCCCTCTCTGAAATGTCTATCATCCTCCTAAATCCAGTGCCAGTACCCCTCCGACCAGCTTCTACATAACCTTGTATTTTCACAGGGTTGTTAGCATCATCACATTATTCTTACATTGTCTCCTTACATTGTCTCATTTCCCACTAGACTGTAAGCTCCATAAGGAAGACTGTCAAGCTTGCCTTCAGTTGAATTTCTAATTCTAACATAGTTCCCAGCGGAGTACGCACTTAATAAATACTGCGGTTAAAGTTCTGATTTTCCTTTCTACATCTGTTATTCACTCTCAGCTCACTGGAATCCATTTCTATGCACTCTACTCTGCTGAAACTGCTCTTGCTAAATTACCAGTAAACTAACCACAATGCTAAATGCAGCAAATAGTCTCTGGTCTCCATCTTATTTGATTTGGTACTTTGGTACTCTCCTCTTCAAGGTTTACATCTTAGTTTTTCAACTATATTTTCCCAGTTCTTAGACGGACTCCTTTTCTGTGAAATTAGTGGTGCAAAGAAGAGCTCTTGGGTGTTAATAACTTGTGACCTCAAAGATAAAGGAAGGTCTACATATTGTTTTAAATGGCAGGAAAGTGTGTTTATTAGAGAAGAAATGCTGGATGTTACCAGTAGGGCGTGTGGAGAGAAAAACAGAAAGAGAGGTTCTGAGAGAGAGTAAAAGAGGAGAATGAGACAGAGAGACAGAAGAAGAAAGATACTCAGAAATAGCAAGAAAGAGAGAAATAGATGACAGATACACAGCGAGGGAGAGGAAGAGAGAACACACACACAGAGAGATGTAGGAACATCAAGCGGGCAGCTGAGAGACTCCCAGAGAGAAATGGAGAAACTGAAGAGACCAGAAAGAAAAATCATAATTGTTAGACAACAATTTCGGAGGAAGCAGGGTGATACATATGGAAGTAGCTTTGAAAAGAAGCTGTAATTCTTTGTGAAACAGAAACATTGAGAAATACTATTTTCGTTTACAATAAAGTATGTTTGGTATGCTGTACAAAATTTCATCACTAATTTTCTAAAACCATCAAATAGAGATAGAAATTTGAATGGACCAAGAAGTCTTTTGACCCTTGTGCTACACAGGAAAAAGCAATTGAAAGGAAAAGTAGAAAGAATACTAGAAAAGATCACTGGACCTAGAGTAATTTTTGTAAAATTGCCACTTTTCTGCTTCTTTGTACTTTAAGGAGGATAAAACTCAATGGTAGAAGTGCTTTATCGTTGATATCTTATTTGTTTGTTTGTTTGTTTTTTGGTAAACATATTACCAGGTAGGGGATAGAAACTTAGACTTAGCTACTATGTCCAATTATATAAATTGCAAATTTATCCAATTGTGTTCATAGAGTTGTAGTTATTTAACAGCTCATTATAAATTTTTAACATTTATATTCCTTTATTTTTGTCCTGAAAGCAAACATGGAGTTTCTGGATCAGTGGCAGAGTATTACTACTCAAGGCAATAATTGTATCAGTTACCCATATCTCCTTCTTCCCATTTGGTGCAGTATTATAAAAGACAGATAGTATCCTATACATGCAAAGGGATTTTTGCATTATCAGGAAGAAATTATGAATCTCAGAGTTTATATAAGGCCTTCTATACAGCTGCCACCTTGCTAGGAAGAGAGAAGGAAAGAGAGAGAGAGAGAGAAAGAGAGAGAGAGAGGGAGAGAGAGGATGAGATCTAATTTTCCTAAAGTAAGTATTCTCTGGGAGGAGAAAGAGAAAGTCCCTATTTTACAGTCATTTGGAATGGAAATATATGGCTCTGGGTTTCACCCACTTTGAAATGAAAACGAAATTTTCTCTGGAGGTCTCTCTACACTCTTTAACTTCCAAGACTTGCCCTTTAACCAGATTCTTGCTTTATTTGCTCAAAGTGCCCTGACAATGCATAACATTAAAATATCTCTGTGATGTGGGTTTTGTTATTTACATTAATAATGTACATTTCCAGTCTTATAAATTAACAGTATTTCTGGATTCAAATAATGTTGTAAAATTTCTATTTAAAAATCTCTTAAAATAACTGTATTACAAAAACAATTGTTTTTAGCAACCCCTACTTAACTGTAACACAAAATCTTTTAATGTTTTACTTAAATCAATTTTTAAGTGCATGTGCGGTGGCTATATACACATACTTTTTAAGTGTGCAGAAATCAAAATTACCCCCTTAAACACACCCCAAAAAAGATATTAGTAATGTGGTACCTTTTCACAAGAATAGTGCTAACTCCTCTTGTATGCATTCAAAAAGTATTTAGCAATTTAGTTTGCAACACAATAATATCACAAACAATATGATTAATTGAAGCTATGCTGTTTTCACCCTTATTCTCTAACAAGCTTAGGATCTGATAACTCTTCTCTTTGGTTATCCAAAAGCATGCCAGAGGAATTTTAGCTTTTGCCAATGTGAGAATTTTTTTCGTATAAAATATAATATATCTGGAGAATTGAAAGAATGTGCATAAATAAGATGTTGTAAAAGAAAGTCATTATTTATTTCTTGTCTATTTCCTCATATGCAATGATTTCCTTGAGATTGGGAACCACATTTCATCATATTCCATTCCATTTAATACATTTTAATGAAGCACTTAATATGTTCCAGATACTGTGTTGGTTGCTTCAGCTAATGTCATGAGCAAAAGCAGACATGATCCTCACTCTCTTTCCAAGTTTTGATCTAGTAAATAGAAGCTGGTTGTGGATATCTATATTAGAATATACTTTGAGATGTTCTAACAAAGAGACACATAGTACAGTGACTTGAACACTTCTCTCTTGAACACTCCCCTGAATTCTGAGTTCCTGCGTAGTTCCAGGGAATAGGACAATTCTGTTTCACAGAAACAAAGGAATCCTGACAGTGTTGTTCCGCCCACACGAACAAAGCCACTAGGGTCACATTCCAATTTATGGAAAGAGAAGAAAAGCAAGTGGAGAGCAAGCTGTCTTTCTATAAGGATATTGATATGGTTTAGCTGTGTCTCCACCCAAAATCTCATCTTGAATTATAATCCCCATAATCCCCACATGTCAAGGGTGGGACCAGATGGAGGTAATTGGATCATGGTGACGTTTTCCCCCATGCTGTTCTTGTGATAGTGATTAAGTCTCAGGAGATCTGATGGTTTTATAAGCATCTGGCATTTCCTCTGCTTGCACTCACTCCATCCTGCCACCCTATGAAGAATGTGCCTGCTTCTCATTTGCCTTCTGCCATGATCATAAGTTTCCTGAGACCTCCCCAACAATGTGGAACTGCGAGTCAATTAAACCTCTTTCCTTTATAAATTACCCAGTCTCAGGAGAATGGACTAATACAGATATGACCTATAAATTGAATATTTCCCTTCTGCCCTCACCCATTGTCTTGAACCTAATCTAACTGTAAGGAAAGCTGGGAAATACATAGTTAACTGAATGCCATGTGTCTATGTAAAACTAGGGAGGTTCTTATAACCATGAGGAGGGAGAGGATGGATCTTGGGAGACCATTAGACTCTGAAATAGCAAATCTTCCATTTCTGGTAACTGATATTCAGTCTCTGTCCTTATTCATCTGACTTCGACGAATGGGCTTTGCTTCAAGTCAGTGTGGGTTTTATTTCTTGATCCTTCTAAATTTTGTCCCAGCCAGTTGCATTATATGGATTAGAGCCAATAGCTTCTCAAGAAATAAAACAATATAACATAATTTATATGACAAATGAATGAACTAGTGTCTTGCTAGAATGATGCAATCACCCTGTTTGTCTCCCTCACCCTGTTTTTCCAAGACCTATCACAGTGTCTTGAACATAAGAGATGCTGGGAAAAAACAAACAAACAAACAAACAAAAAACAAAAAACAAAAAAAACACCTTCACTGAATGAATGAATGATGAATGAATCCTTTAGAATATAAATGGATGGCTCTGGATTTCACCTGTTTTGAAATAAAACACGTGTCTCTCTCGCAGTCTCTCTTTATTCATTCTTTAACTTCCAAGGCTTGCCCATTAACCCAGCTCCAGTTTTCTTCATTTAGCAAACCCTACTGATGCATAAACATTAGCATACCTCTCTGAGGTAGGTATTTGCTGTGGTTTGAATATGTTGTTTCTTTTCTTTTCCCCACCAAAACTCACGTTGAAATTTGATCCCTGGTGTGTGGTTGTTGGGATGGGGGGCCTAATGGGAAGTGTTTAGGTTTTGGTGGTGGATCCCTCATTAACGTCTTGGTGCAGTTCCTGTAGTAGTGAGTGAATTTTTGCTCTTGAGAGATTGAATTAGTTCTTGCAGGAATGGATTATTTCCCAAGAAAGTGGGTTGTTATAAAGCCAGGAGACCCCTCAGGTTTCCTCCTCTTTGAACATCGTGTTCACTTTCCCTTTGATGGTCTCTGCCATGTAGTGACACAGCACAAAAACCCTTGCCACAAGCCAGGGAGAGGCCCTGGAACTTCTCAGCCTGCAGAACCATGAGCTAAATAAACTTCTTTTCAATTACCCAGTCTCAGGTGTTCTATTGTAGCAACATAAAATGGACTAAGAAAGGACTATCATTCATATCAATAATGTAAAATTCTAGCCTTTAGCATATAAAGACACTTATAGGCTACATTTTAGATTTAGCCTATATATTTGCTCAGTGTGCATTTTTTAAAGTATATTCTCTATCAATAAATTCTACAGAGCTTTATTTTCTCCCATAGACTCTGTAAAATATCCAGGCCTATACCATTGTTACCCCGGGAATGACTTTTCTTTCTGTTGTAATGCTATAGCACAATGTTAATTTCTCTTTCTTGCATGTTGTAACTGATATTCTTTGCTATAAGAGAATGGTATCTTAAACTTCTTCTGGCTAGAAAGAGTAAAGTACCAGTGGTGTAGAAACTGAAGACAGAATACTCCCCTACACTGAATAAAGATGTGGACTTCATGACACAATTTCCTCAGGTTAAAAAAGCTCAGGGGGCTATCTTGGGTCATTTGAGGCATTTGCTGTATCTCTTTGTGTCTTGTTCAGCGGTTAACTATCTCATGTTCACTATAGAACTATCATTTTAATATTTTTTGTAAGATACCAGTATCATGTTTTTGTAAACTCTATCCTTTCTGTAAGGTAACAAATCATTCTGAGCTTGACTTGTATGTTGCGGTGCAGGTGAACTCTTTAGAACATGGTACAAGGCCTTTTAGAATCTAAGTCACAAATAAGCTGGATGACTTTTAACAAGTTAATTGTCTTTTTAGGCCTTAATTTACTCATGTCCAAATAAAATGAGGGTATTGGGTATTGGTTCAATGATTAGCTAAAAATTCAGTCTTGATATGTAGCTAAAAATTCAATTAAAATTTCAGTCTTGAAATTTTAGCTAAAAATTAGCTAAAAATTCCGTCTTAATATGTAGAGTATTTGCTATTTAGAGAAATGCACAATTTGCATTTCCTGCCTTTTTGAAAATTGCTGTTGACAAACACAGTGCTTTTGACACCTTGCAAAGTATTTATTGTGCATCTGGTAAGAAACTGAGCTTGGGAGCCTAGGAAGTAATTACTAAGTCTCTAGCAGCCAATAGCTGTGTGCATATGTGTGTGTGTGTGTGTGTGTGTATTTGTGCACACCTGTCTGTGCATACACATGTACGTGTAAATTGTAGCTGGTTGGAATAAGAATGCATACATAAATTTCCTTTAATTTGAATGACAAAGATAATATGTAATTTTTACCACTAAAATTAATATTTTTTCTTTTTCCTAACTTCTTATGAATTGGAAATTTTGAAATAGTTGAATGTTGTTATTGGCTTACACATCAAGTAGAAGTAACAGACTGGAAAAAGTATGTGTGGTGTGTGGCAATATGATAATGAAATAGAGGGCAGGGGTGGAGACTTTAATGCAGTTTTGCAAAATCTGTTTATTAATTGCTATTAATGGAGTTTGAGTTAGACATTTTCAATTTCTCAGATAAATTTTCAGTTTCTCTGGCTGGTTAAATTAGAGGTCTATAATAAATACATAAGGTAGTTATCACACTTCTACTTTCCTTGAAAATATACATAGGAAGGAAATGGTTAATGAAATTAGAGTTACAGATACTTAATTTGGAGAGAGATTGGCTCTTCAGGGAGATGAAAGGCATCTTCAAATATTTGAAGTCACAAGTGTCAATAAATGAGTACACTTAGCTTGACTCCAGAGCACATTCACAGAATGAATAGGACTTGGATTTTGGCTCAATGTAAGAAAAGAATGTTATCAGAGTGAAAGCTGTTCCTCATGGGTTGTCTTCCTTGTGAAGGTGTAAGCAATTGGTGACGGATAGTTTTCATGCAAAAGATGGTCAGATGAACATTTCTTAGGAATACTGTACTTTACATAGAATTTCTTCATTTGGTGGAATGTTGGATTAAATGAAATCTTAAATTTTCATCCCTTTCTAAGATTACATATTTTTTCATTATGTCAGAATCATTATTTATGAACTACCAATACTTTTAAGCAAAGAATCTCTAGCCACAATGTGTCGGAGGTAGCTTGATGTTGAGATTTGGAATGGGTTATCTCCTCAACTTATTTACCACATGGTCAGTAAGGACTGACTTCATCTCAGTTGGAGCTACCAGCAAGATGTCTGGCTCAACACCCAAAGTCTGAGCCAAAAGTTCTGGCTAAGTGTGCTAGATTCATACATGTTAATACCCACAAAAAGAGCTTTTTAGAGTTCAAATTCTCCTCTAAACATAAAACTGTAGACACATTTCTTTGAGAAAGGTCAAGTAGTTTAGTTCTAGCTCTTGGTCATGCCCTGTAGACTGTTTTGGCTGTAGGCATTACAAATTTTTATGTTACAGACAGGAAAATTCATATTATGATTGCACATTAAGCTTATAAAATTTTGGAGCTCCCTCTTTAAGGAAAATCACAAATACAAAATTAAGAATGAAAGTCAATTATTTACCCAGAATAAATACATTACAACAAATCACAAATTGTAGAAAAAGCTGATAAATACCACAGAATCATAAAATCTAAAAAAATACTTTATTTTTCAGCTCTCTGATATCATACTCCTTTTACTATGTATTTTTGGCTGCATACTCTTTTAATATGTCTCCACATGAAGATGATTTTGTAATATCATTATCTGTAGAGAAAATAGAAATTCAGTATCTTCCCTACTATGATCAATTAAAACATATCTTTTGTTATTGATAGTTTGCAAAATATTTTTTTCAATTTCACAATTCATTACTGATAATGTCATATACATGTTTAGAATTGTCAAATTTGAGGAAAACCTTTCCTAGTTTCTTTTATATATAGGCTATCATATTTGAAAAAGTCTACAGATTACTTTCTACCTTTGTACATTTCAAACTTTGTTTCTCCATCACTACCTACATACAATGTACTTGTATTATCAGGGACTCTTCATATTGTTGTATAACTTCTGGCCCTGCTCCTTCCTGTCATAAGACTGGGCACCAGGTAGGCAGGCCCACCGGTAGCAGTATTGTTAGAAATCATATCCACATTGCAAAAAGTTGCAATAATTTAAGTGCGTAAGTGACTGTGAAACATATAATAATCCACTGTACCAAACAAATGTATTCCCAACTTGATTTCCCCTTAGACAAATGTCAGAACATCTGTAGCCACTCTAATTCTGCCAGATACAATGGCCATTTGATGAAAGGAAAGCTGGAATGTAAAGAGACAGTGAAAATTTAAATGGAAACAGCGTATGACTTGCTCTATTAAATATTATATTAGCGGTCTCCAATCTTTTTGGCACCAGGGACCAATTTCGTGGACCATAATTTTTCCATGGACCTGGGGCTTGGGGGGTGGTTTTGGGATGATTCAAGCACATTACATTTATTATGCACTTTATTTCTATCATTATTGCATTGTAATATATAATGACATAATTATACAACTCATCATAATGTAGAATCAGTGGGAGCCCTGAGCTTGTTTTCCTGCAGCAAGATGGTCCCATCTGGGGTTATGGGAGACAGTGACACATTATCAGATATTAGATCCTCATAAGGAGTGTGCAACCTAGATCCCTCATATGTGCAGTTCACAATAGGGTGCATGCTCCTATGAGAATCTAATGCTGGTGATGATTTCACAGGGGACAGAGCTCAGGTGGTAATATGAGTGATGGCGAATGGCTGTAAATACAGTTGAAGCTTTGCTTGCTCACCCACAGCTCACCTCCTACGGTATGGCCCAGTTGGGGACCCTTGCCTTATATTATTTATAAGTTAAAGGAATTGGAGTAGAACTTTAGATCAGAAAATATTACAGGTACATTTTTATTGAACTTCATGACAAAAATCAATTGGACTTAGCCTTAAAAATGCATTTTTATGACTATCATAGTCAATGTATAGTTTCAAAGGCACGTAACCTGTTATTCTTCAATAAGTTAAATATATTTGGTTATATGCATTTCCCAATACAAAAAAATGTGTTCAGTTTGAGTTTTCTTTTCAACGGTCGATAAAGGGCAATATAAAATCATTAGAGGAATAACTACTACAATACTCAATTTTTTAACTCAACATACATCAGTAACAAAGTTACTGAAGAATTATTTCCAAGTTTCATACATGTATCAATGATAAAATAATTAAGTTACTAACACATCAAGACCTTTATGAACTAGGTTATTAACTCATTGAGACCTTTCTGAACAAAGAATTATATCCAAGTTTCATATATGTATGAATAATTAAATAAGTAAGTTATTAACTCATTGAGATCTTTATTAACTCATTTAGACTTTATGGACTAGGACCAGCAGTATATCAGCCACTGACCAGAAGCAGAAAAGAGATGAGATAACCCTTAAAGTTAAGTTCCAGTTTCATATTCCTTTAAGTTCATATTTGATAATCTTTTCTGATCTGGCACATTGCAATTTATTTCGTGGCTTTTATTAAACATTTTGGCTGTGTTTTCTCAGTGTTTCAGAGTCCTATTTCATAATGTAAATGTAGCATTTTGATAGTCCATGTTAGCTCATCCATATAAAATGCTATTTGCATCATCTCGTAAATAACATGATTTTAAAATATTTAGTGTAAAGAAGAACACTTTTTAATGTTAACATTTTACATTACTTACTGGCCTATAAACAGGATTTATGCTGAAACAATTGACTAATTGCGTTCTTGGCACAACATACTGCCAGTAATTCAATCATAGAGTCGTGGAGCCTCTTTTTTTTTCTTTTTATTTTCTATCTTGAAACTGTAATAAAGCTGTAGTTTATGATAAAAACGGGGGGAGAATTATAGTTCTTGTTGTAAAAGTACAGCAATTAGTCCAGATGCCAGGATAAATCCCTAGCTAAGTAGGTCCATTCCTAACTGTGCTTTTCAGAACTGATATATTAGTCTCGAAATGCAGTTTGGGTTTTATTAAATCCTCAAGTTCAATCCCACATTCTGCAGTGATAATTCTTCATGTTTATTATTTTCTCTACTCCTCTTAAACACTTAAATTACCTGTATGCCTGTTAGCTAGATAATAAAAACAAAACAGGCAAAAACACCCACTAAGTCTTGTTTGTGCATGTTTTTCATCTATCAAAATGAAAGTCAGTCAGCCATCTCAATTCCTTGAAATTTGTTGTTTCTAGAAAAAGTGAAACATTTGGTTTGATATTAGCACCTTATTTTCAGTAATTCTCCAACCACACTAGGATATACAGTCTACAATCTACCATAATTTATCTGTCCCTGACTACCCTCAGGTACCCATTTCCCTCCTTATACTGCTTAGATCTTATGCCTTATATTATGATCTATTCCATTTATAAGCTTTCACTATCTTCCCCTCTTTCTTCTTGGCAAAACTGAAATAACTGTTCAGTCCAGCTCCTCAGCACTAAAATCTATGAACAAGCCTGGAGAAACCCATTCAGATTGTATGGTCTCTTATAAATTTAATAACAACAGGAATGACTGAACCTTTATCACTGATCAGGATCTCCAGCCCATTTACATTCCTACTGCCCTAAGTGACAATTTCATTCCTTCACCTCTTCCTCAAAAGCCCAACATCTTCTTCCCCATCCTGTCTCTTCCCTGAAACTCTTGCTTCCCATTTCACAGCAAAACTAAAGTCTTTCAGAAATGAATATCCATAAGCTCTTCTCTCCCACCACATTTACCATGGACTAACATCTGAATCCCTTTAATCTACCTTCCCTGCTAATGCTATGCACAAAGTGTTTTATCCTATGTAAGCCAATCTTGCACTTGCGACTGGATCACATTTCATTTGGTTACCTCAAGAACATTTATCTAGCAATTATTCTCTTTGTCATTCTCTATATTTCCTTAAAACAAGATCCTTCTATCAGCATCTAGTATTTTCTCCTTTTGACCTAATTATTTGTTTAATTTGAATCTATTTTATTCTTCAATATGGTATAGTTCTTTGAGTACAAGAAACTTCTGCTTTGCTTGATCAGCAAGTTTTTGCTTGACTCTATAACACACGACATGGTTTATTAACATTTAAATTTAATCTCATATGAAGTTTTTTATATCATCTAAATAAAAATATCCAATAGGTAAAAAAGGAGACATGCTAGAAGATCAGTAAATTGTTGTTGAATGAATGAAAAGATAGTTCACAACAACTTGAAATGAACTTAATTGTCAAAAGTGAGTATCAGCTCAAATAAAAAGAAATGCTACGATAGAATTTCATTTCCCTGTAGCACTTAGTCAAAAGAAAAAGAGATATTATTTTTGTAATCCCAGAGGACACAGAACGTAAGTATTCAAATGGCTTCACGTATGCAGCAGTCATTGAATCTATGCATGTGCACACATTCATACACACGTTTTAATTATTGCCAATAGCACAGAATATTGGTGAGAAGAGAATTTTTGTAATTGTTAAAGTGAGTCTTGCAGATTCTGACCTACCTCCAAACTTAAGCTGCATCACAAAAGAGTGCATAGATAAATCTCTTTTCTATCTCTATTTTTGAGCTTATTAGTATTTGCTGCCTCTTGTTCCCAAACTGAGCACACACAAAACCACAAAAGCAGGTTGCATTGGGGAGGGCTGTTAAAACCAGCTGGTCAGGAAATCCATTTGGGGTCAGTAAGTTGGTTGCTAATGACACCAACCAACAGGAAAAAGGTAGAGTACAAGAGCAGGACATGCATTTAGGAGTAAAATCAATACTCGTATTTGATTGGTGTGATACTTTTTAGATAATTGTGCAAAGAAATCCCAATATGTAGTCTCAAAGTGCCAATCTTCAATCTTTGTTTAAAACACTTAGATAAATATTAATAGGTTATGTGAGAAGACTACTATATGGACCAAATCTTGTCTGGACAATCTTCATGTTTATTTAAAACAAACAAAAACCAACTAACAATTGCAGAGTGTATTAGCCTTTTATCTGGTTTTACCACGTTTCTCAAACACATTGGTCTTATCAAAAATAATTTCGTGACTTTTTTATGCTTTTGGCTTTTAGTATTGTCTGGAAGCTCAATTTTTGTTTCTTTTACAAGCACAAGGATGCTTATATAAAGTTTCAATAGAAGAAAATTCTACCATGCACTAATTGTTTTGTGAGCACATTATTTAACCACCATGGGACTCAGTTTCCTTATCTCTACTTGTTTGTCAAATATCTGTAAAAATACAGCAAATTAATGTTAATATCTGTCCAGAAAGTAAGTCTAACTTCTAGTTATTAACATGAAATTATTTTTCTATCATTAACTCTTTCAATTACCTAAATAAATATTATTTAACTCTTTGTTGACCAAGTGAATAAATGAACAAATTAACTGTAAAATTAGAATCAGAAAGGCATATAGGAATTTTCTTGTTTACATTATTCATTATAATAAGAATGATACTGCCATCTTAGTGGAATAGCTGGCAAATATTTTTAGCTTTTGCTTTAATAATAAGTTTAAAATGTTGAAAATTCTAATAACCTTAGAAAACCAAAGGAAAATTAATAGTTGTCATGCATCACAGCAAGTGATGTCAGTTATATCTTAATTTTTCCAAAATGTGTTGTGCTCCAAATATTTACTTTTTATTTCTAAATAATTTCAAACTTCTGGAAAAATTGCAAACATAGTAAAACGGACTACAACAAGATTATGATTTTATTAGTCCGTTCTCATACTGTTAAAAAAGTCATACCCAAGACTTGGTAACTTTATAAAGGAAAGAGATTTAATTGGCTCACAGCTCACGATGGCTGGGGAGGCCTCAGGAAAATTACAATCATGGCAGAAGGTGAAGCAAACATGTCCTTTTTCACATGGTGGCAGAAAGGAGAAGAATGAGAGCCCAGCAAAGTGGGAAGCCCCTTATAAAACCATCAGATCTCATGAGAACTAACTCACTATCATGATAACAAGATGGGAGGAACCACCCCACGATTAAATTACCTCCACCTGGTCCCTCCAAGGACACGTGGGGATTATGGAAATTACAATTCAGGGTGAGATTTGGGTGGGGACACAGACAAACCACATCAATGGTAATACTTATTTCATATGGTTTTAGTGAGACTCAAGTTACTCATGTATATAAAGTATTAAGAACTTTAGAAACAAATGTTGGGAGCAAAAGTGCTTAGAATTAAAAAAATATTATTCATTATTATTAAGTCTTGATTTTGTCACTTGACCAACAGAAGTACCTATCTTATAGGACTATTGGATGCATAAAACTTAGAAACCCATGGTTTTTCTAGTCTAAGCTAATGACAGCCTGTGCTATATATAATAATAAAACTTACTGAAATAAATCTAATTCAAATGCCTAAGATTATTTGAGTAACACTACAATAAAATAAAAAATTCCTACATGTAGTTTTTTAAAACCTAGAGTCAACAATTATATCTGGTCTTTACATTTTAGGCTTCCCTAAGTTTCACATTGATAGCGATCAATGTGAGGGTAAGTTTAGTTCATCTCTGCTAAAATGAATGCAGTAAATTATTTGATATTTGGAAAACATTTACTGGTGGAAGAAAATGCAGTTACACTGCCATTATATAGAATAAACTATATAATAAAAATTTTGGTAAAAAGAACAGAGTCTATTTGTTAATCTCACACTTTTCAGACTGGAGTCTTTGTGCCTCATGGTGAGGGCCAGGCAAGGAGGTTGCAGGTACAATGAGCCAGGAGTAGTCAAAGCCACAGGAGAAACATGGCAAGCCTTCCTGAAATCCAAATTTTAGGAGAAGATGACGTGTGATGGGGAAATGAGATTTTATATTAAAACAAACATATCCTAATTATATACATATTTAATTCCATATATATGGAATTAAAATACACATTTTTACAGAATTTTAAAGTATGAAAAATATTTAAACCCTATTTGAGTCATGTTCATAAAAATCTAAGGACTATATATTCACTCTCCTCTGCTGTTAGGAGTACATCAATCATCAATTAGTTTACTTGTGTAACAATTGTTTATTTAAGGCTAACTATATGCCAGACACTGTACTATGCTCTCAATGCAAAAGTGAGCAATACAGATGTGGTCCCTGCCCTTGTGGGGCTTACAGTCAAGTAGTAGGATGCTTTTTTTTTGTTTTATAATTAAGCTAACTTAATTCTCCTAACAACTTTATGAGGTGAATTCTATTAGTTATTTTACTGATGTTGTGTTACTTAAGACATAACATTGCCTTAAATACAACAAGCAGGATTCTCAAACACAAAATAATGTGCAGAGGTAGTCTAATTTAGATGAGATTTTATGAGGATGATGAGGTATGGATTGGAGAAAAGCAAGGGTTAATGCAGAGACCATATAAGGGGCAGTTTCTGGTGTAACACATGGTGATGGAAATAGAGTTAGAGTGAAGTTGATCAATTTGAAAATATACACTGGAGGTACAAATAGGCCTTCTTTATGGATTGGATATGGGGAAATCAGAATGAGGAAAATAAAAATGACTTCCCATCTTGAACAAATGGGTATTTGAACAATAGATTGGAGGCGAGTGATTTAAGGTTAAAGAGAAATCAGTTTGGGGCATACTAATTTTAAGATATTTCTAAGACATCCAATTAGAGGTATTTAGTTGTATATATAAATATGTGTACTTATACAGTTATATACAATACAGTATGTTAGGACCTTTGGGAAAAATATCTTAGCTCGAGGTAAAATCTTGGCATCTTGAGTAACACAGCATTAAATTAATATATGCTTGCTTAGATTACTTGAACTTTTGTCCTTTATTTTATCCAGTGCCCTTTTTCTAACATATTTAAAGCTTTGCAAGTAAACATTTGGCAATAGTGAATATAATTTCATGCAACAAACATGGAGGGGATACAGAGCTAAGTCCCTCAGGATTTCAGCCATTAAGTAGCACAACTTTGAGCATGACAAAAATGTTATAAAATATAATAGATGACAAGTATATCATAATAATGGTACAAATAAACTGCTACAAAAGTAGAATACAATTTATAAATGTCAGCCTGGATAGCGATTGAGTATGGGAAGTAAACCAAGAAAAGATAAAGAGTAGACAAAGAGGGATAGAGCAGTAACAAAGGAATGAAGTCCAGGGCTTCCTTCCTTTGTTAAATACATTTTCCAGAGGCAAGAGATGTTAGGAGTCATGCATAGTTGGCAGTGCTGCATCAGTTGTCAGACTAGTGGAGGACAGTCATAAAGTCAGAGACACTGTGCTGGGGCAGGCTTTAAGGAAGGAAAAGTAGGCCCATGGGCTGGGCAATGAAGTTTATTTCTATCATAATTATATGTCCTGCATGTAGGAATCATTTCTAATTCCTATGGGTCACTTAATGAAGCTCATCAATTTTACAGGCCTCAAGAAATAATACCAACGTGTGAGCCAAAGAAGGCATCTTAATGTCTTTAGGTCATTAATTTTAGACATAGCACGTTCTTTACTTCAAGGCCACTTTGAGAGTCACTGTGTCGCTGTTGGGCTTCTCGCACAAATAAAGTTAACATAATATACTCAATGAACTCTTTCGCTCCTTAGCTAACTCCAACATCTTCCAGACACTGATGCTCATCCAAGTTGTCATGTGGATTTATAAGAAGAATCTTGTTCAAATAAAATAACTAAACATAAATCATACTTTAAATTTTATTGCCACGAAATGACCAAAGGTAGGAATGTAGCAGTAACCCTGGAAGAGCAGTTCCTTGGTTCTGACTCTTTTGTCTTGGGGGAGTGACATGTAAAAGCCTCTTCAACCAGAAGCACATTGCCCTTGAGCAGCAGGAGAGCATATCACTTACATCTAATAGAGAATATTTTGTCAATGAAAATACATGCTAAAAGATATTATATTGATGGTCATAAAAATAATGTTATTAGAAATTGTTTCAAACAAACATTTTAAAAAATGAAAATAAAAATACAGTTAATATTTCATAACTTACATGAATTTCCTAAATGTTGTTCAATGAGAAAAATAATTACTCTTGGTACATCTCATGTATATTAATCTGCTGAAATTTCTGATATTTTTCTGAAGTCAACTTTTTAATATGAATTTATTATTCTTAAGTTTTAATGAAACTTCTGGGAATCTTAAAAATTGCTTGTTATGGTTAATTTGAAATATTGACACATTTAATATATATATAACAATATTTTTAATTGAAAAATGTCCTCAAAAGGGGCTTAGGTGTCTGTTAAGAACAAATTTTGCTAAATTGAAAATACTCTTTTTGTTAATTGAAAATATTCTTAATTCGAATGTATTTTTGAATTGTAATGTAAAAGTGTTTGAGTTCAAGGTTTTTCACAGACACTGAGTTTTCCCCCCTTCATTTAGAGTTCCGTTATCCAAGAAATAATTTCATAATACCATACTTGTCAAATAGATTGCCTGAATTTATGGCTTTTTTAATGGTTTGCCAAATTTAGATGCTGAAAAATTATAGGTCTTTAAAATCATATTTCAGTCCTGCACAGAATATAAATGTTTGGAAATTAGAAATTACACCAGGTCCCACACAGAATATAAAAAGATCATAAAATTCAGAACTTTATCGAAAGACTGTTCTTACAAATTAAGATATTCTAAAATATAATTATGGAATTTCAAAATTAAATCTTATCCTCTCTTTGAGAATGCATTATTTCATTTGATGTGTTCAGTTAATTTCTTGCCTTAGTCCATTTCAGCACATTCTTGTGGGCTTCAAGTTGCAAGTTTTGTTTATAATAATAGCTATTCCTTAAAAGTTTCAAGAGCTGAATTTTGGGATGCTCCAGTTATGAAATACTATGATTAAACATTTCCAAGTAATTTTGCAAAAAAAAAAGCACCCAAAGTTTAGAGGACTTATTTATGAAAAGTTATTTTTCGATCATAAGCATTAGAAATGCCAAGAAAATATGCTGATTGCCATATTAAAGTGTTTTTATTTTTTTTAATTCAATATCAGCTTTGTCTCCAAAATTTTGTAAGAAAGTGATTCTAATTATAAAAATATTTAAAAATCTTGTCACATTTGTCTTCTATTTTGATTTGTAGAATATTGCAATTTATTTGGACCCAGTGTGAATTATATTTGCACCACAACAAATTCAGAGTCCATTTCTACTCCATAGATTTCTTATTGTGGTAAGAATACTGTTTTTAGTGTAATTATGTTCAGCAAAAATTTCTTTGTGTGTTATCACTGAAAAAATAAGTAATCTATCTTCAATGCCAACATTTTAACTAAAACTATGATAGTTTTTACACTGTTGTCAGATTTTAAACTTTGATAGAATGACCTTCCATAGCTTTATTTTGAATCATTGAATTGGATTAAAAAATCAAACTAGTGGCCGGGCGCGGTGGCTCATGCCTGTAATCCCAGCACTTTGGGAGGCCGAGGCGGGCGGATCACAAGGTCAGGAGATCAAGACCACGGTGAAACCCCGTCTCTACTAAAAATACAAAAAATTAGCCGGGCGCGGTTGTGGGCGCCTGTAGTCCCAGCTACTCGGGAGGCTGAGGCAGGAGAATGGCGTGAACCCGGGAGGCGGAGCTTGCAGTGAGCCGAGATCGCGCCACTGCACTCCAGCCTGGGCTGGGCGACAGAGCGAGACTCCGTCTCAAAAAAAAAAAAAAAAAAAAATCAAACTAGTATTGAAGTATATTAATTTTATGTTTGAGGCATATGATAAAATGAAATAAAGTAGCCATAACTTAAATGTTAATAAAATTATTTTCTGCTAATAGAGGGAGCACATTAACAACTGTTGTTTAACTTATGGTACATATATTTAAGAACTTGGGAGTTGAATAGAATGAACAGCATGCTCTCTGTCATTCTTAGGTTGTTTTATTTTGACTGACATGACCTAAAAGTAAGTAGATGTGGAAGAAGGTTATTATGGAACTTACTGGTAATTTATTTGCAGAATTAAATGAAAATCATAGTGATAAATAATGGAATGCATATTGATTGCAATCCAATCTCTTACGTCTTCCTATATCCATGCTTTTCGGTAGTGCCCTCTCATGCTGACTCTTGGTTATGTCACTTGCTTTGACCAGTGGAATTGTAGCAATGTTGATGTGAGCAAGGTCTTGAAAAAATCTTCACATGATTAATACAGCCATTATGGAAAACAATATACAGTTCCTCAAAAAACTAAAACTACAACTTCCATATGATCCAGCAATCCTACTTCTGGATATAAATCCTAAGGAAATGAAGTCAGTATGTCAAAGAGATAGCTGCACTCCCATATTCAATGCAGCACTATTCACAATAGCCAGGAAAGAGAATCAATCTAAGTGTTCATCAACAGATGAATGAATAAGAAAAATATGGTATATATACACAATCAGGTAATAATCAGACTTTAAAAAGAAGAAACCCCTGTTATTTGTGATAACATGGATAAACCTGGCGGACTTTATGTTAGGGAAAATAAACTAGACACAGAAAGACAAATACCGTATGACCTCAGTTACACGAGGGGGCTTCAAAAAGTCATGGAAAGTGTGTATTATGAAAAAGTTATGCATGGATTTCATGTATTTTGCACTAGAATAAACTTGTAGTACCTTGTTATAATGGATATGAACAGGATCTAATTTGAGGCATTAAAAAGAATAAGACATCAGTTTCAAAAGAGCACCTATCAGAACCACATAAATTCTGTAAAACCTGAAGCAAGAAAAAACACCAAATTTATAGTGAAACTTAGGTAGAAAAATGAAGACATGATTGATGCTTTACAAAGTTATGGGGATGATGCTCCAAAGAAATCAGGAGTTTACAAATGGACAATGAAACAATGTTGAAGATGAAGCCCACAGAGGCAGACCACCCACATCAATTTTCAAGGAAAAAATTAATCTTATTTATTCCCTAATTGTAGAGGACTGACAATTAATAACCGAAACAAAAGCCAACACCATAAGCATCTCAACTGTGTCAGCTTACACAATTCTGACTGAAAAATTAAAGTTGAGCAAACTTTCCACTCAATGGGTGCCAAAACTGTTGCTCCCAGAACAGTTGCAAACAAGAGAGAGCAGAAGTTTCAATGGAAATCTTAAACAAGTGGGATCAAGACCCTGAAGCATTTCTTCAAAGAATTGTAACAGGAGTTGAAACACAGCTTTACCAATATGATCCTGAAGACAAAGTACAATCACAGCAATGGCTACTAAGAGGTGGAAGTGGTCCAGTTAAGCAAAAGTGAACTGGTCAAAAGCAAAGGTCATGGTAACAGTTTTTGGGGATGCTCAAGGAATTTTGCTTGTTGACTTTCTGGAGAGCCAAAAGATGATACTATCTGCTTATTATGAGAGTGTTTTGAGATAGTTAGCCAAAGTATTAGCAGATAAATGGCTGGGAAACTTCACCAGAAAGTCTTTTTCTACCATGACAATGATCCTGCTCATTCCTGTCAGCAAACAAGGGCAATTTTAGGCATCCACCTTACAGTCCTCATTTGGCTCCTTGTGACTTCTTTTATTCTCTAATTTTAGAAAATGTTTAAAGGCACCCAT
Source organism: Macaca mulatta (assembly GCF_049350105.2). Taxonomy (NCBI): domain Eukaryota; kingdom Metazoa; phylum Chordata; class Mammalia; order Primates; family Cercopithecidae; genus Macaca; species Macaca mulatta. The sequence continues at coordinate 95,437,661 of NC_133410.1, read as the reverse complement.
TTTTCTCAGTTAATAATGCCCCCCCCCCCACAAAAAAAAGACTGCATTAACATGATTAAATTCCCAAGGCCCTGAGTTCTAAACTAAATGGCTGGATTGTTGCTTACAAAAGTATCTTGAACTTGATGGAGCTTATGTTAAGATATTAAGTTTAGAGAAGTAGAGACTAGAATGGTGGTTACTAGGGGCTGGAAGCCAAAAGCAGGGGAGACTGGAGAGATGTTTGTCAAAGCACACAAAATTAGACAGTTTGATAGGAGGAATAAGTTCAAGAGATCTATTGTACAACATAATGACTACAGTTAATAAGAATATATTGTATACTTACAAATTACTTAGGGAGATTTAAGTGTTCTCAACACACCAAAAATCTGAGTATGAGAGGTAATGTATATGTTAATTAGCTTGAGTTAGCAGTTCTGCAGTGTATACATATATAAAAACATGATGGTTTATACCACAAATATATACAATTTTTGTCAATTAAGAATATATTTTGTAATCCTCACAAAAATGAAAATAAGCAAAATTAATTTAGAAGAACAGTCATTTGATCTAAATGAAAAGTTATGATTCAGAGTAATCTGTAAATGTATCTTTTGTGTCTCCCCAAAATTCATATATTGAAACTTAATCTCCAATGTGATATTGTTAGAAAGTGGCATCTTAGGGAGGTGATTAGGTCATGAGGATTTGCTTTCATGAATGATATTTGTGCCCTTATAAAAGAGATCCCAAAGAGCTAGTTATCTCCTCTGCCTTGTAAGAACACAACAAGATGGTGCCTTCTATGAGGAACAAGCCCTCACCAGTCACCAAATGTGGCTGTGTCTTGATCTTGTACTTCCCAGACTCCAGAATCATGAGAAACAGATGTCTGCTGTTTATAAGCTGCCCATTCTCAGATGTTTTGCTATAGCAGTCCAAATAGACTAAGACATAGCTGCATGTGTTAAATCATTGTATGTAGGCACAGTCTTCTTACAATAATTAATAACTTTCAAATAGATGCCGATGGTCCTTTAGGATGACTTTTTCTGGTTTTCATCTGGTTGTGACCAAGAAAATATAAGAAATAGAAATCTAGTATATAGTACTTTAATTAAATATGCAGTTTTAATTTTATTAATTTATTTCTGTTGGAAGGGTTTTATTGCAAAGTTAGAAAATATTTACTAAACACTAAAAAGTAAATAATTATAGATTTATACTGCACAGCAAATGGCAAAATCACTGTAGCAAGGCTGTCTGACTGTTCCCTATATGCCTTATAGCAGGGCTGGCCAGTCTAATTTCCCAAATTTTCAGCTTATCCTATCAATTGGCAGCCTGGCAGCTTTGTGAATTTTGTAGACTAAAACATGGGCTAGATAAATATATGAATGGTCTATTGAATGGTCAGTAAAGGAGCAGAATGGGCACGAGACAATTTGTCACAAAGATCAAAGAAGAGAAATTGAGACAGTCTGTGTGCATTCCATCACCTACTATTTTATTGTGATGAAGTTATTTTTTCTCCAAGAGTCTTCAGTTTTTTCTCCAGTGTCACCATCCCTATTTTCAGAAATTGCCTTGTGTCTAGAGAAGCCATTTTGTTTTCATTCATCTATTTTCTGTGATGATGAGCTACTGAGCTGGTCCCATGTTTTTGATTAAGGTGAATAATCTTTGTGTGGTCTTCCCCGTCTTTAGTCTGCTGATGGATTGTAAAGTTCAGTTTCTAGTGTTTTAAGGAGTTGCTGCTTTTGATACTGTCTTTGAGGGACTGGCTGTGAGACCCACTTGCTGTGTTTGCTTCAATTCAGTGTCTATCAAGCACAAAGTGATTTCGAATGAAAACTCTATAACTAGGCTTGGTCATCTAGGTTAGTTGGTTACATAGGTGAAATGGCTTTTCTTGATGTTGAGCTTTTCTTGATGTCTAGTGATGTTTATCCATAACTGGACCTGCCTTTTGTCTAGAGAAGTATCCAGGTGAACTCCAGAGCATATTGCTGTATTTAGCCATGAGTTACTGTTTACCAAACACTGCATTCCCCAGAAAGCACACTTTGAGATGGCGATTTCATGCAGGAGATTTATTAGGAAGTATTTTGGGGGCCAACACCTATGGAAAAAGAAAATAGAGGCAGAAGTTCAGCTGCAATACAATCTCAATAGATGCCTCTGCTGACCCTATTGGTAGTTCTGAAGAGGTAATGAGCCTTAGCAACTGTACTGAATTGGGGTAAAGTGACCAGGCTTTTATAACCCCATGTTCATCAGTCATTGAATGAAGGCTACCTATGAAGAGTGTGTAGGCTAGGTTAGGCAGCTTTCTTCAGTTGAGGTCATCCTCAAAGGGGGCTAAGAGCTGAGAGGCTATCTGCTGGCAGCATACCTCGCATCTGGCATAATAAGCCCTTTATTCCTGAATCTTCATGCATCACAGCACGTACACCACTGCCCTTGGATACATTGGATACATTAATAGAGTTTTCCTATTATTGGCTTTTTTTCTTTTTTTTTTTTTTTTGAGATGGAGTCTTGCTCCGTCTCCCAGGCTAGAATGCAGTGGCTCACTGCAACCTCCGCCTGCCGGATTCCAGCAATTCTCCTGCCTCAGCCTCCAAGTAGCTGGGACTACAGGTGCGTGCCACCACGCCTGGCTAATTTTTGTATTTTTAGTAGAGATGGGGTTTCACCATGTTGGCCAGGCTTATCTCGAACTCCTGACCTCGTGATCCGCCTCGGCCTCCCAAAGTGCTGGGATTACAGGTAGGAGCCACCTCTCCCGGCCCTATTGGCTTTTTATTCCCAACATGCTGAGAACCAATTTGCAGAAAATCAGAAGACAAAAGTGCTTAGGGTCCTCAAAAATCACAGTGCATCCTGAAACCTAGATAAGCCTACTTTTATACTTTGTTATATGATATAATGGATATCTTTATTACTTAAGTTATTATTATTCAGAATTATGTTACTTGTAATCGAAAGTATTCCCAAAAATATAACCAAACTTGTACAGCCAAACCATTCAATGACAAAATAATTAACCAAAAAATCAACTGTTGACTTTTGATGGGAAAACTAAAGAAAGCCTCTCTGAGGAGAAAATATTTGGGCTGAAATCTGAATCACAAATGGGGTTAGCCAAGTGAAGATGCAAGAAGAGCATTCCAGGCAGGAGGAACAATTGCAGAATCCCAAGGCAGAAGTGAATTTGGCAGGTTCAAAACCGTGATTCTTATTAAAGAATTTGATTTGCCAGGCTATTATTTAAGATGTTTAAGATGCTACAATAATGCTTAGGGATTTCCCCCATGAATATTTAATATGATTACAAACATTTTAAATGTAAAGGGAAAGAGGAACAAGAAAAATTGTCAAATAAATGATTATGACTTAGGAAGAAGAATATTTGTGTAAGAGGTTGTCTGCAATTGTCAGAAGAAAAAAATACCTGATAAATATATTGTGAACAAGATTTGCGTTCAGAGATGTGTGTATGTGTGTTTGTGTGTGTGTGTGTGTGTATGTGTATTTATATAAATACATACAAGGAGGTAAACATAGCTTCATAGCATCATCAAACTGAATTAAATGACAGGAGTATAACAGCAGAAAGCTCTATCACTCTTTTAGGAATAAACCTGGTAGAAGCGGAGGTGTGTTGGTACTGTATGCCAAGAAGTTGCTGGATAATCTTCAGCAGTGTGGCTGGAGAATTGTTGGAAAAATCTTCATAAAGACTTATCTCCATTTTTACCTGCATAAAGATAGCAGAAAGAAAAAAATGCTGAAAGAAAAAAAGTAAGATTCCACAGACCAAGATTCTTGGAAAAAATAGATGACTCAAGAGTAATAGAAAACTTTCAGACATGAATTTGTGACTGTACAGCATCAATGATGCCAATTTGCAGATGTATTTGCTAAACTTCTGCCAGTAATCACTGAGGAATTACAGAAAATGGGGAAGATTGAAGTGTCAGCCAAGGTTCACGGAGGAAGACAGCAGCATTTTAAGCAGACAGAGATTGAATGCTGTAAATGGGTGTCTGTAAAATTACAGGAAGGCCTGGAGAAGTGGGCTGTACTCTGGGCTACCTTGAATGACTCCCAGACACCCAAGAGCTGAATCACCAGGGAGCTCCCACCTCTGAGAGTATCCTAGAACCATCAGATTTCCAGAACATACTATCAAAGCTGAGATTAGGAAATCATAGAACTGGAACTATGCACTTACTGTTGCCATGGCTACTCTATTATGCTGTGAACAAGGGAATGGAACCTGGAGTTCATTGGGGCCTCTGCTTCCACTCCTCCTCTTAACCCAGGAATCTGGAGAATGACATGAATTACTGCTTCAGAAGAAAACCTCACATCTCCACAAGACCTTGCTTCTCAAACAAGACATGTCAGAAGATGCTGATCATCCTCACTTCTGCCTTACAAATCGCTCATAGGTGCATCTGCAGGATCTTACTGGAATCCAGAGTGCTAGCTGCAAAAGCTTCTGGGAATTGTACACTTAACTCTGAAGTATCTTTAATATAGGAAGGTATGACATAAAAGAGTCATAGGAAGTTCAGTAAACCAAACCACAGTATCCACACAATTCAAGATAGGCAAAAGTACTTATTTCTTTAGAGGAAGGGATAGCTTATAAGAGACACCTCGTGAACTCGACACTGTTTCTTGTGTTGGTTAGAAATGATACCCTGTGGGCCAGGCACGGTGGCTCAAGCCTGTAATCCCAGCACTTTGGGAGGTCGAGACGGGCGGATCACGAGGTCAGGAGATCGAGACCATCCTGGCTAACACGGTGAAACCCTGTCTCTACTAAAAAATACAAAAAACTAGCCGGGCAAGGTGGCGGGCGCCTGTAGTCCCAGCTGCTCGGGAGGCTGAGGCAGGAGAAAGGCGTAAACCCGGGAGGCGGAGCTTGCAGTGAGCTGAGATCCGGCCACTGCACTCCAGCCTGGGTGACAGAGCGAGACTCCGTCTCAAAAAAAAAAAAAAAAAAGAAATGATACCCTGTGAACCGTTAAGACAGGGTGTAGTGATCATTGGGAATGGGGGTTTGTTAAAAACATATCATACAGATAGTTTATTAAAGTGGTAAGCTAGACAACTGTATGGCTACAGTGTATATATGGATGTATGTATTTATTATTTTTATTGATATGGGGTGGTCTCACTATGTTGCCCATGCTGGTCTTGAACCCTTGGGCTCAAGCAAACCTCCTGCCTCAGCTTTCTGGGTAACTGGGACTACAGGCACATGCCACTGTGCCCAGCTTATAATGTATTCAAAATTTAACAAAGCTTTTTGTCTTTTTGGAAGATATATTTTATGATGTCATGGGACATACTTGAAAAATGTGGTCATGGTGGTGGTACAGTTGAATGTATTTGTAATTAGCAGAAAGACTAAACAACTACTGGTTAGCAGATATGTGTCCAATTGTTGCCTATGCTCTAGGAATTCATGCTTTATCCTGTCCTACATGACATAATGAATCTGGGAAGAACATTGATTTTAAAAATAGTAATAGCCATCATTTACTCAGTGCTCACTCTAAGTGAGGCATTATCTATACGTTATTAACTCTTTTACTCGTTACAACAAGCTTGTCAAGTTGTTATTCTCTTCATTTTAAGTATGAGGAAACTAATGTCAGAAAGTGTAAATAACTTGATCACATTTAGTAAGCAGGAGGGCTGACATTCATACCTAAAATTGCTTCGAGGAGGAAGTACCAGACAGAGGGAGAATGCCACAGCGTTTCCAGGAGAACTGTCTAGTTTTTTTGCTTGCCAAGAAATCCCAGAGGGCGGCATTTTCTCCGTTTTTCCATATGAGATAGGGGGATGGCCCACTGTCTTGCATGATCTGGTCAATATCTCAGGGACTCAAACTCACATTGACAATCCTCACTACCATCTCACATATAAAACCAGATGCCAAATTTTTTTTCTTAATTATGAAAGATGTAACAGTGAGGCTGACCAAATATAGATAATATTCTTATACACATATTCTGAATAAGTTTTGATTAGTATAATGTTGACTGTAGAGGATAGAATCAGCCCAAGGAGACTTTGATCAGAATGCAAACTGGCTGTAGTTTCTGACAATCACAATATGAATGTGTCCATCTGCTTGGCTGACAGGATGTCTGGACCTACCTAATAATAAAAAAGGTACTTTCTTATTTGGCCAAGCAGTGCCAGAGTTTGCCTCTTCAACTCCCTCATATGCCTTCATGACTGATTGCCATTCTTTCTTTTGATATTTTAATAGTTTCAGCTAAGTTAATTTTGGCTTAAGATTTAGTCCTTGTCTTTGAGGTGATGGGTCAATTTTCTGCCAATACAATGACTTAACTTTAGAAAGTAAGTTTAGTTCCTGTGTTTCCAAATCCACTGTTGCCCTTATATGTTACCTATAAGATACATGACCACTTGACTCTTTATCTGTGCTGCCATTGGTAGGTGAAAAAGAACAAGCACAAGCACAGAAACACCAGTGCTGACGTATTAGTGTAAGAGCAGCACAAGATTTTTAAGAGACAGTATTTAAATTAACATAGGCTCACTGTGAGTCAATAGGGTGGATGGAGGGAGAGGAGCCAAGATGGCCAATTAGAAGCAGCTCCAGGCCAGGTGTGGTGGCTCATACCTGTAATCCCAGCACTTTGGGAAGCTGAGGCGGTCGGATTACTTGAGGTCGGGAGTTTGAGACCAGCTTGTCCAACATGGAGAAACCTTGTCTCTACTAAAAATACAAAATTGGCCAGGCATGGTGGCGCATGACTGTAATCCCAGTTACTCAGGAGGTTGAGGCAGGAGAATCACTTGAACCCAGGAGACGGAGGCTGTGGTGAGCCAAGATTGTGCCATTGGACTCCATTCTGGGCAACAAGAGCAGAACTCTGTTCGGAAAAAAAAAAAAAAACAAATAGAAGCAGTTCCAGTCAGCAGCTCCCACTGAGAAGAATGAAAACAGTGAGTGAATCCTGCTTCATCACCCACACCCAGCCAAGAGAGGCGGTGAGTGACTGTGCTGACCCATCTGGGAAACCATGCTTTTTCCATGGATCTATGCATCCTGTGGATCAGAAGATCCCCTTGTGAGCCCACATCACGAGGGCCCTTGGTTCCAGGCACAGAGCTGTGCCACCTGCTTGGGTTGCAACCAGTGGCGGCAGGCTGGACCATGCCTAAGACAACCGAGTTCCTGGGGAAGGGGTGGCCATTCACCGTCACTGCAACTCCAGTTGGCCATTTTGCCCTGCTGGTGTCAGGGAGACCGGGTGGTTTGAACTGAGAGGAATTCCCCTTAGCACATCACAGTGGCTGTGGCAGATCGTTCTTTAGGTGGAGCTTCTTTAGGTGGAGCCTGGATCTATCCCTCCTCACTGAGCAGGGCCTCCCTGCAGGAATTGTAGCAACTCCAGCCAGGGGTTTTCAGACAGGACTCTGATATCCCTGGGAAGGAGCCCCTGAGGGGAGGGGTGGCCAGAGTCTCACAGTTTGGGGGACCTAGTCTTTCCCACCTACTGGCAGTCCAGATGAGGGGGATTCTCCCCAGCACGGCCCAACCTGCTCAGCCAAGGGGCAGCCAGACTGCTTCTTTAAACAGGTCCCTGATCCTGTGCCTCCTGACTGGGTGAGACCTCCCAACAGGGGTTGCCAGACATCTCATACAGGAGTGTTCTGGCCAGCATCAGCTTGGTGCCCCTCTGGGATGGAGCTTCCAGAGGAAGGAGCAGGCAGCCATCTTTGCTGTTCAGCAGCCTCTGCTGGTGATACCTCCAAGAGCAGGAGGGACCCAGCTGAACTGGGTCTGGAGTGTTCCCCCAGTAAACCACAGCAGCCCTATGGAAGTTCGGCCATACCATTAAAAGAAAAATAAACAGAAAGCAACAAAAACATCAACAAAAGACCCCACAAAAACCCCATCCAAAGGTCAGCAGCCTGAAAAATCAAAGGTAGAAAAATCCATGAAGATATGAAAGAATCAATGCAAATATGCTGAAAACTCAAAAAGCCAGAGTGCCTCTTCTCCTCCAAATGATTGCAGCACCTCTCCAGTGGGGGCACAGAACTGGGGTAAGACTGCAATGGATGAACTGACAGAAGTAGTCTTCAAAAGGTGGGTAATAATGAACTTTGCTGAGCTAAAGGAATATGTTCTAACCCAATGCAAAGAAGCTAAGAACCATGATAAAACATTACAGGAGCTATTAACCAGAATAACCAGTTTAGAGAGGAACATAAATGACCTGATGGAGCTGAAAAACACAACACAAGAACTTCACAATTCAACCACAAGTATCAATAGCCAAACAGACCAAGTAGAGGAAAGGATCTCAGAGCCTGAAGACTATCTTGCTGAAATAAGACATTCAGGCAAGGTTAGAGAAAAAAGAATGAAAAGGAATGAACAAAACCTCTGAGAACTATGGGATTATGTATAAAGACCGAACATATGACTGATTGGAGCATCTGAAAGAGTTGGGGAGAATGGAAGCAAGTTGGAAAACATACTTCAAAATACCATCCAGGAGAACCTCTCCAACCTAGTAAGACAGACCAACATTCACATTCAGGAAATCCAAAGAACCCCGGTGAGATACTCCATGAGAAGATTAACTCCAAGACACGTAATCAAATTCTCCAAGGCCAAAATGAAGGAAAAAATGTTAAGAGCAGCCAAAGAGAAAGGCCAGGTCATCTACAAAGGGACAGCCATCAGACTAACAACAGACCCCTCAGCAGAAACCCTACAAGTCTGAAGAGATTGGAGGCCAATATGCAACATTCTTAAAGAAAGGAGTTTCCAACCCAGAATTTCATATCCAGCCACACAAACCTTCATAAATGAAGGAGAAATAAAATCCTTTACAGACAAGCAAATGCTGAGGGAATTTGTCACCACCAGGGCTGCCTTACAAGAGCTCCTGAAGGAAACACTAAATATGAAAGGAAAAACCATTTCCAGCCACTACAAAAACATGCTGGAGTACAGAGACCAATGACAGTATGAAGCAAGTATATTCACAAGCCTGCAAAATAACCAGTCAGCATCATGATGACAGGATCAAATTTACACATAACAATATTAACTTTAAATGTAAATAGGCTAAATGCCCTAATTAAAAGACAGAATGGCAAGCTGGATAAAAAGACAAGACCTAACAGTCTGCTATATTCAAGAGACCAATATCTGTGCACAGACACACATAGGCTCAAAATAAAGGGATAGAGGAAAATTTATCAAGCAAATGGAAAGCAGAAAAAGGCAGGGGTTGCAATTCTGGTTCCTGAAAAACAGACTTTAAAACCAACAAAGATTTAAAAAAAAAAAAAAGGGCATTACATAATGGTAAGGGTTCAATTCAACAAGAGCTAACTCTCCTAAATATATATACATCCAATACAGGAGCACACAGTTTCGTAAAAGAAGTTCTTGGAGACTTTCAAAGAGACTTAGACTCCCACACAATAATAGTGGGAAACTTTAACACTCCACTGTCAATATTAGACAGATCATCGAGACAAAAAATTAACAAAGATATTCAGGGCTTGAACTCAGCTCTGGATCAAGTGGATCTGATAGATAGCTACAGAACTTTCCACCCCAAAAACAACAGAATATACATTCTTCTCAATGCCACATGGCACTTACCCTAAAATTGATAGCGTAATTACAAATAAAACACTCCTAAGCAATGCAAAATAACTGAAATCATAACAGACAGTCGTTCAGACCACAGCACAATCAAATTAGAACTCAAGATTAAGAAACTCACTCAAAACCACACGACTACGAGAAAGTTGAACAATATGCTCCTGAATGACTCCTGGGTAAATAATGAAATTAAGGGAGAAATCAAGCAATTATTTGAAACCAATGGGAACAAGGAGACAACATACCAGAACCTCTGGGATGCAACTAAAGCAGTGTCAAGCGGAAAATTTATAGCTCTAAGTGCCCACTTAAAAAGGCTAGGAAGATCTCAAATTGACACCCCAACATCACAACTAAAGGAAGTAGAGAACTAAGAGCAAACATACCCCAAAGCTAGCAGAAGACAAGAAATAACCAAGCTCAGAGCAGAACTGAAGGAGAGAGAGACATGAAAAATCCTTCAAAAAAAAAATCAATGAATCAGGAGCTGTTTTTTTTTTAAAAAAAATTTAGGCCGGGCGCAGTGGCTCACGCCTGTAATCCCAGCACTTTGGGAGGCCGAGACGGGCGGATCATGAGGTCAGGAGATCGAGACCATCCTGGTTAACACGGTGAAACCCCATCTCTACTAAAAAATACAAAAAACTAGCCGGGCGAGGTGGTGGGCGCCTATAGTCCCAGCTACTCGGGAGGCTGAGGCAGGAGAATGGCGTAAACCCGGGAGGCGGAGCTTGCAGTGAGCTGAGATCCGGCCACTGCACTCCAGCCTGGGCGACAGAGCGAGACTCCGTCTCAAAAAAATAAATAAATAAATAAATAAAAAATTTAATAAACTAGACCACTAACTAGATTAATAATGAAGAAAAGGGAGAATAATCAAATAGACACAATAAAAAATGATAAAGGGGTTATCACCCCACAGAAATACAAACTACCATCAGAGAATACTATAAACACCTCTACACAAACTAGGAAATCTAGAAGAAATGGATAAACTCCTGGACACATACACCCTCCCCAGACTGAACCAGGAAGAAGCTGAATCCCTGAATAGACCAATAACAAGTTCTAAAATTGAGGCAATAATAAATAGCCTACCAACCAAACAAAAGCCCAGATGGATTTACAGCTGAATTCTACCAGAGGGGCAAAGAGGAGCTGGTACTATTTCTTCTGAAATTAGTCCAAACAATTGAAAAGGTGGGACTCCTTCCTAACTCATTTTATGAGACCAGCATTATCCTGATACCAAAACCTGGCAGAGATATAACAACAAAAAAGGAAAACTTCAGGCAAATATCCCAGATTAAAATTGATGCAAAAATCCTCAATAAGATACTGGCAAACTGAATCCAGCAGCACATAAAAAAGCTTATCCACCACAATCAAGTTGGCTTCATCCCCGAGATGCAGGGCTGGTTTAACATACTCAAATCAATAAATGCAGTTCATCACATCAAACAGAACTAAAGACAAAAACCACATGATTATTTCAACAGATGCAGAAAAGTCTTTTGATAAAATTTAACATCACTTCATGTTAAAACTCTCAATAAACTAAGTATTGAAGGAGCATACCTCAAAATAATAAGAGCCATTTACAGCAGACCCACAGCCACTATCATATTGAATGGGCAAAAGCTGGAAGCACTCCCCCTGAAAACCAACACAAGACAAGGATCCCCTCTCTCTCCATTCCTATTAAACATAGTAAAGGAAATTCTGGCCAGGACAATCAGGCAAGAGAAAGAAATACAGAGGGTATTCAAATAGGAAGAGAGGAAATCAAATTGTCTTTGTTTGCAGATGACATGATCCTATATCTAGAAAACACCATAATCTCAGCCCAAAAGCTCCTTAAGCTGATAAGTGACTTTAGCAAGGTTTCAGGATACAAATTTAATCTGAAAAAGTCACAAACATTTCTATACACCAACAGACAAGCAGAGAGCCAAATCATAAATGAACTTCCATTCACAATTGCTACAGAGAGAATAAAATACCTAGGAATACAGCTAACAAGGGATATAAAGGACCTCTTTAAAGAGAACTACAAACTACTGCTCAAGGAAATCAGGACATAAACAAATGAAAAGACATTCCATGCTCATGAATAGGAAGAACCAATATTGTGAAAATGGCCATACTGCCCAAAGTAATTTATAGATTTAATGCAATTCCCATTAAACTACCATTGACATTCTTCACAGAATTAGTAAAAACTATTTACAAAATCATTTGGAACAAGAAAGAGCCCAATAGCCAAGACAATCCTAAGCAAAAAGAAGAAAGCTGGAGGCATCACCCTATCTGACTTCAAACTATACTGCAAGGCTACAATAACCAAAACAGCATGGTACTAGTCCAAAAAAAAAAAAAAAAAAGATGAATAAAGAAACATAGACCAATGGAACAGAATAGAGAACTGAGAGATAAGACTGCACATTTACAACCATCTGATCTTTGACAAATATGACAAAAACAAGCAATGGGGAAAGCATTCCCTATTTAATAAATGGTGCTGGGAAAACTGACTAGCCATATGCAGAAAATTAAAACTGGACCTCTTCTTTATGTCTTATACAGAAATTAAGTCAAGATGGATTAAAGACGTAAATGTAAAACCCCCAAACTATAAAAACCCTAGAAGAAAATCTAGCCAATGCCATTCAGGATATAGGCATGGGCAAAGATTTCCTGATGAAAATGTCAAAAACAATTGCAACAAAAGCATAAAAGGACAAATGGGATCTAATTAAACTAAAGAGTTTCTGGACAGCAAAAGAAACTATCATCAGACTGAACAGACAACCTACAGAATGGGAAAAACTTTTGCAATCTATCCATCTGACAAGGGTCTAATATCCAGAGTCTACAAGAAATTTAAACAAATGTACAAGAAAAAAACCAGCCCCATAAAAAGAGAGCAAAAGACATGAACAGACACTTCTCAAAAGAAGACATTTATGTGGCCAACAAACATGAAAAAAAGCTCAACGTTACTGGTTATCAGAGAAATGCAAATCAAAACCACAATGAGATACCATTTTACATCATTCACAATGGTGATTATTAAAAAGTCAAGAAACAACATTTGCTGGCAAGGCTGCAGATAGGGATGCTTTTACACCGTTGGTGGGAATGTAAATTAGTTCACCCATTGTGGAAGGCAGTGTGGCATTCCTCAAAGACCTAGAACCTAAATATCATTTGACCCAGCAATTCTATTACTGGGTATATACCCAAAGGAATATAAATAATTCTGTTATAAAGATACATGCACGCATATGTTCATCGCAGCACTGTTCACAGGAGCAAAGACATGGAATCAACCCAAATGCCCATCAGTGATAGACTGGATAAAGAAAATGTGGTACATATACACCATGAAATACTATGCAGTCATAAAAAGGAATGACATCTGTACTTTGCAGGGACATGGATGGAACTGGAAGCCATTATCCTCAACAAACTAATGCAGGAACAGAAAACCAAACACTGCATGTTCTCACTTCTAAGGGGGAGCTGAAAAATGAGAAAACATGGATACAGGGAGGGGAATCACACACACTGGGGCCCGTTGGGGCCAGGAAGCAGAGGAGGGAGAGCATCAGGAAAAATAGCTAATGCATGATGGGCTTAATACTTAGGTGATGGGTTGATAGGTGCAGCAAACCACCATGTCACACATTTACCTATGTAACAAACCTGCACATTCTGCACATGTACCTAGGAACTTTAAATAAAATAAAATAGCTTAAAAAGTGAAAGAAAAAATAGTGTGGAATGTCATTATTAAAGAGTTCCAGGACAGACTTAGCTGTTTTAACTATGTCAGAACAGGTTTGTTGAATGAATGAGCAAAGGAATGAATGAAAGAGTTACTAGCTCTACCCTAATCTTCAGTAACACTCTATACCCAGAGTAGCAATGTTTATTTAGCACAGGGTCCGCATTTTCAGAGCATATTGACACACTGGAGTTTATTCAGAGGAAACTGACCAGATAGTGATGGGACTTGAAACCACATCTGACAAGTGATGGTAGGGGACTGGTAATATTTAATTTAAGAAAGAAAAGACTTAGGGGAAAAATGCTAAAAGCTAAGAGTTACTGAGTGTTTACTCTAGGCCAGGCATTGTGTGCAGCCTTTTAATAGATTTCATATATTATGGTTAATAATGGAAAGGAAATGTTTTATTTTGAGTTGCCCTGGAAGGCAGGACTAACAGTAGTCAGTGGAAACCGCAGAAAGATAACTGTTTATCAGAGTGATGGCATTTCTATTCTCAAAGCTGCCCAACAATAGAAAGAGCTGCTTAGATACAATGATTTCCATGTTTTTGGAGATGGGCAAACAGAGACTGGTGAAAGTTTTCATGGACGTAGTTTAGAGAGGAATGAATGTTAAATGGAAGTATGGACCCGGTGAACTCTAAGACTTTTTTCAACCTTATTCTGTGAATCTGTCATTTTCTTATGGTATAGCAATTCCGTTTCTGGCTCCGAGTTCTGTGGCGTGAGCTTTCAGTGGTCAATGTTACTTCTAATTTAGTAGATCAGTTGTAGTGGATTCTGGTTTTGCATTTCCTCCTGACAACTAAGATAAAACCCAGCAGAACTCAAAGTTTCAGGGATGGGTTACTTATTTTGTGAGTGCATCATTAGGTATAATGGCAAAAAGAGCCTCTCTCACTTTCTCCTTTGATCTCTAAACTTATGTATTCTACATATGAGAGAAATAGCACCAAATATTTAGATTGCTTTTTCAAAGCAACAGTGTAAAAGCACCCCTATTTTCAAAGCATTGTAAATGTTCATTCTCGGTGTGAAAGCTTCACATATGAATAGCATTTATTTTTGTCTTTGTATTTAAATGCAGTTATTTATGTTTCTAAAATTTCCTGATTGCATTTCTTATTTTGAGCTTTGTTGTTGTTAATGAGAGTACACTTTGATCATCAGCCCACAAGTGCTTTTATGGCAATTAACATCACACCTTAAAAATTGGTTCTTAGTTGGGTGCCATAGTATGTGGCTGTAGTCACAGCTACTAAAGAGACTGCGGCAGGAAGATAGCTTGAGCTCAGGAGTTCAAGACCAGCCGGGGGAATATAGCAAGACTCTGTTTCTAAAAAACAGTAACAAACAAACAAAACACCTGGTTCTTGTGAATGGGTATAGAAAAAAATGTTGATTTAAAACAACCAAAGAACAATGAAGTTTTATAGCTATAAAAAATTAAATATCATATATTAACAGATGAGAAATTCAAGCTCAGAGGGATTAAATGACTTGCTATAGTCTCATGACTAGTGGGAAATTTGAATGTCTGTCTTACTTCTTATTCCACCAACTTACTGAGGCAATTATATTCTATATTCTTGGCAAGATCTTTTTCTTCTCCTTTGCCCTCTTCTCCTTCTCCCCTTCTCCTGTTTCTCCCTTCTCCTTCACTTCCTTCAACTCTTCTTCATCCTTCTAGCATGTAGAATATTCTTATACAAGTCACTTATATCTTTACTTACAGCCTGATTGGCATGTGACCAGAGTATACAAAATCTGAGTAAGATTCCAAAATAGCATTTTCTTTACCTGTGTCCTTAGTCAAGTAGGCAAGAGTTCTAAGGAATCTTTTGCTCTTAATTCTGAGTTGCTCTTGGATCTCTACAGTGCCGCGTATGATGCTGTCCTTGACAGAAATGTGGCCATTAAGAAGCTCAGCAGACCCTTTCAGAACCAAACCCATGCCAAGAGAGCGTACCGGGAGCTGGTCCTCATGAAGTGTGTGAACCATAAAAACGTGAGTTTTGTTATTTTGAAAATTCTGGCGGTGGGAGTTTGTGAGATTGGAAAAAGAAAATGTGTCTGTACTTGAGTAAGAAAGGCTTTCTTTACTTTGCAATTCCTGCCTCTTAAGGTTGTTTATCCTGCCAATATGCTGCATTCAATTTCATTGTCCTCGTGGTAGCTTTCTGCTTAAAAATCACCTAAAAACCATATGATGTGGAAGTGCTGAATTTTATAAATATTTCCCTAGTTAGAAAATTTACCATATTTGGTTATCTTGCTCCAAATTGAGAGCTTCATGCTTTCCAAAAAAGAAACAAGACAAGCAAAGCCAAAAGCCAGGAAAAAAAAAAAAAAAACCCTACAAAGCACCATGCTATATTTCTTTATAATTTAGGTTTAATTTCGATTTATAAGTTAGATTTAATTGTTAACAGTTGAGTTTTATTCATGTTATCTCCTTTTAGTTTCAGCTGTAGTCTGGTGGTGGCCTCTAATTGTTCAGTGAATCCACTGTGTGTTGGCATCTTATTTTTTTCAGGGATGGGCAAGTATGCAGGTACATATTTGCAAAGCACTTGAGAATGGGATCAAGAGCTTTTTCTCATCAGAACTCAGCTGGGTAGACCATTAAAGGACTTTCTTTACTTCAGAATCTAAGCTCCTTCAATCACAGGCCAAGACCTCTAGAATTCATTCTGTGCTCCACTTGTTCCTAGTAAAGATAAATAGGAGAGAATTCATTATTTTAATGAAAACTTTTATTAATAAATAAATTATAATAAATACATTGAATATATTTTACATATAAATACATAATAAATTATAAATAAAATTTTATTTTCTTAAAAATAAAAAAATAATTTTTTTACAAGTAAAATCATTCTAAGGTTGTAGAATACCTTTGTAGAGTTATCTCTACAAAGTTCTTATGTATGAAAATTACACAGAACACATTACCAGCGTGGTTTTATAAACCAGGTATCTTGTCCATAATGCTCGCCATCTACAAGTAGCACTGAGAAGACACAAATGTATTAGTATTAAGTTGAAAGATACTTGAAATGCAAATATGCAGATCTGAGCCCCATGACAGTATTTCTCTTTTCCTCTATTCCTCTACCCTGATGACTTTTTAATTCAGTCACTTGACGTATATGTGTTGAATGAATAAAATGTGCCAGGCACAGATCTAGATGGTGAAGAAAACAGACAAATCCCTGCCCAGGTGAAGCTCATGCTTTATTGGCAAGAGCAAGGCGATCCACAATAAGACAGGTCAATGTGTAAAATGTCAGGTGATGATAAGTGCTATTAAGTAAGGCAAAGCAAACAAGGAAGATTTAAAAATACTGGTCAGTGTGTGGTGGGATAGGGTTACCCATTTAAATAGGCCAAGCAGCAAAGGCCTTACCAAGAAATTAAAATTTTATGAACTGCACACCCATATCTAATATAGCCATGCAACAAACATGAGACTTCTAGAAAGGAATATAGAAATGATAGAAAGGATGGTTCCTATGAAGAGTTATATACTAATTTGTTCTTTCAGTATGTTAAATAAAGGTAAGTGCAAGGTTAGCCACATGATCAATGCAATGTATTCTGTTATGCCAAGGAGGATGGAGCATAACATTGGCAATGGAAAATGGATGGATATAAGCAATGAATCAAATGTATGGAAAGTTTTCCATACATGTATTTATATTTCCCTCATCCTCATGCCAGACCCTGTAATGCAATACAATGTGGAGAAATGCCCACTTGCTTGGTCAGTTTGAGAGAATAATACTTCCCGTTCTTGACTGAAATTTTGGAGACTTATATTTATGAAGCCTAAAAAAGAGTTCCAGATTGCAGTGATAATTTATAAATAGCACCCCACCTGCTACCTTCCTTTTATGTGTGTATGTATGTATGCAGAAGTCTGCGGAAACACATTTCTGGAACTTTTTATGAAGAGGAAATCCACTACAACCAAATGTAAATTCCACATTAATAAGAACTCTGTTAATAGTGTGGAAAGAAAAGGAAGAGTAAAGTAATCTCATTAAATCTTTAATAATACGAAGAAAATCTATTTAGAAAATACTTCTTTATGGTGTTAGTTTGGTCGCCTGTTTTCTGTATTTATTATCAACTGAAAATTAGATTAAAATTGTTATTTAAAAAAAAGAATATAAATATTCAATTCTAGGAACTAGTGGGGCCTGACAAACACGGATTTACATCCGTGTGTCTGAAGATGCTGGGATAAAAGAACTGAGATTCCTCTCTGGAAACTGTTGAATTAAAATGGAAACTTTATAGCTGTGATAATCTCCTTCTACAGAGGCATTTTTAAAATTGGCTCTTGCTAGGAATTAGAATTTATAAGACAGCAAAGGAAGGCTAGAGGAGAACTTCTCGAAGGGTGAAAAGTGATAAAACAAGGTCATAGGAAAAGGGAAAATAAGAACATACAGTAGGGAATAGATCTTGATAAATTATCTTTTAAAACAATAAAACTTGATTTATTTAAAATTGTAATGCTATTTTCTAGATTTCTTAGATTATCTGGATTATTTGTTCACTAGTTGATCTGGGTTAGCATTTATCCATTGTTAAGGAGTGTTCATGTGAATGTTTGTGGGGGGGAATGTGTGCTCTATACACAATCGCTAATGTTTTTGTTTGAACAAATATCAAAATGAAATAAATTACTTTATGAGATTGATAAAGTCCTAGAGAAACAGACCCACTGTAGATGTTACAGTGAAAGATGTACTTCATAGGCAGTTTTCAACACTCACTAGCACTGAGTATACAGAATAACATGGCACTTTAATCACAAGTTTTAAAGATAATTTTAAAACAATTTTATTTCTATATGAATATTTCACACTGAAAGGTTGCTTTAGAAAAGATGATTTTTTAAAAAACTATATGACAACCATTGCCATATATATGTATACTAGAAAATATTGGATGGTACTATGATTATTTTTTGTCAACAATTTCTCAATAAGTTAAAACTACATGAGACATAAAACATTCCATAGAATTGAGTCAATTTCTCAGGTGTTTAATTTCATTTTATGTTTATTACTCCATATGTCTTTATATCATTTATAGAGTTTACTGAAATTCATTGATTGATGCTTTGAAGCTGCTTAAATCTTGACCTTGTACTTATCTATTTTTTATAAAATAGTTGCAACTATCTTGTGAGTATAAGATTTGTATCTGTATATTTTTATATTCATTTCCTGCTGGCACGTTAGTACCAAATATTTAGCTGGAAGAACATTTTGAGTTATTGATCTATGAACTCTATTTGGAAATGTGACAAGGGGTTTTTACAAAATTTGCTTATGCTAGAAGGTAGATTTCTTTACTAGCTAATATATAAAATAAAGCAGGAAACAAAAAGCTTCTAACTGAATGCAGAAAACTTCTAAATAATTTTCTACTAAATTCATCATTGATACCATCTAGAATGCACCTTTCCCCACACATATTATTGGAGCATTAGTTTAATATTTGAGGGTGAGGTAGAAGTAAAAAAATATAAAGTAACAACACAAAAAAGTCATGAAGTAGAATACGACTTTGTTCATCTGGAGGAGAAGTATCCCCTTGCTATGTTTCGCACAGTGTTTTACTGCCACCTCTCTTCTCACGCCACATTTCTTCCTTTTTTGTTTAATCCCCCAAAGGCCCATATTCTGCCACGAGGAATCACACTTGAAAGCAGTGGAACAATTATGCATCTCTCTGATTCTTTCTTCTGCCCAAGAATTGAGCTTTTTAGCTGCATTATTAACCTGAAGACAGATCATCTGTTCTTTCTGAGTATACTTTTCTGTGTCCTGTGAGACAGCTCTAGAAATTTTTCCAATTTCTCCATTTCCACCATAGCATTAGTGAGTGACTTTGAGTTGAAATAAAATTTAAAAATAATACATTCTCTCTCTTTTTTCTTTCTCTCTTTTCCTCTGTCCCTTCCGCTCTCTTTCAGATTATTAGTTTATTAAATGTCTTCACACCCCAGAAAACGCTGGAGGAGTTCCAAGATGTGTAAGTAACAAAACTCATAAAGGAAGGGAGAGCACAGCACTTAGATAGCCCAAGGGAATAACACACACACACACACACACACACACACACACACACACACAGAGTTGAAATCCCTTGTACTGATCAAAGAGAGGTAAGAGGTGGGGTCAAATGAAAGGGGTCCAGTGATAGGTCAAGAAGATTCTGTTTGTGTGTGGAAAGACATTCTGCCTCCTTTTGACCTTGTGGCTTTATATGCTCTGTTGTTCCATACTCTTGGTCACTCAGGAAAGGCTTATTTATTTATGATTATTAATAGATTCCATGAACTTTCTACAATGAGTTAATTTACCTGAAGAAATAGTAATAAGGCTAGGCATGCTGGCTCACGCCTATAATCCCAGCACTTTGGGAGGCCAAGGCAGATGGATCACGAGGTCAGGAGATCGAGACCATCCTGGCCAGCATGGTGAAACCCCCGCCTCTACTGAAAATACAAAAATTAGCCAGGTGTGGTGGTGTGCACCTGTAGACCCAGCTACTTAGGAGGCTGAGGCAGGAGAATTGCTTGAACCTGGGAGACGGAGGTTGCAGTGAGCCGAGATCGCACCACTGTACTCCAGCCTGGGCGACGGAGCGAGACTCCATCTCAAAACAAACAAACAAATAAAAAGAAATAGTAATAAAAGGGACATGAAAATTATCTTTATTCTTTCGATCTTTGTAGTGTCATTGATTTTGTGCAACGTCTACCCAGTAATGACAACAGATGGAGGAGAGGAAGTGATTCCCTAGTACCTTGTCCTTAACACAGATACATTGAATTTAGGAAGAAGCTGTTCTGAATTTTTTTCTTATTTAAAATTATAATACTCACAAAAGAGTTGAGGGTATACAGGGGAAAGTGAAGGCAAAATTAAGGTTAAAAACTCTATGGACACAAACCACACACTAATAAATACTTTTTCTACTAGCAACCTTGTGGTAGGGTTTGTATAGCTAACACACATGCAATACCTGGAAATTCTTAGTCTTGATTCAGTCAAAGGCAGAGCTAAGAAGTTCAGAAGACTTACAGAGTTAGGAGAGAATTCTGACTAACTGAAAGGACTTCATAGATCTCGTGACCTGGAACTAACATTGTGGATTTACCCTTCTAGTTACTTAGTAATGGAACTGATGGATGCCAACTTATGTCAAGTGATTCAGATGGAATTAGACCACGAGCGAATGTCTTACCTGCTGTACCAAATGCTGTGTGGCATTAAGCACCTCCACTCTGCTGGAATTATTCACAGGGTAAGAACACCTTCTCTAGGATTACAATTCAAATGCTTTAAGAGAAGAGGAAGAGTAACTGTAGATTATTTTCTTTATACAGGGGGCATTGGTCAAATATAATATACTTCCTCATTTCTTTGATATTGGAATTGGCACCTAGTTCACTAATTGTAGAAGGAAATTCTAGTAGTTGAGTTTGTTCAATGTTATGTTTTTGGCTCATTGAGATGCAGCTTCTTAGAAGCCTCATGCTTTCAGCTCCTTGATTGGCAGAAGTCATATGTGCAACTGAAATCCATAGTTTGTTTCTGGCAGCATAAAGACAGCTGCCCTGATCTGTTCTTCTGTCAGGCCTAGAAATGATATATATGTTGAAAGATTTATGTTGTCCTAAGGAGAAATGTAACAGAAGACAATCAATGATACATTTTTTTTTTCTAAAACCTCATCCCAAGATCAGTGTAAATTGTGAAAATGATAATACAATTTTTTTCTGGGATTAAAAAACCTTCTGAAGATTTTTTTTAATCCAAAAACTAACAGTTAACTTATTTGTAGCAGTAATCGTTTGCCTTGTTTAGGGCTCTGTAGGTCAGGGGGACCTCATCAGTGCTACTGCAAGATTGCTATGTTGATTGAGTCAATGGAAATAACATGTTTCACTTGATACTGGCTTTTAATTTTTTCCCTTATCCTTATTGTTAGGATTTAAAACCAAGTAACATTGTAGTCAAGTCTGATTGCACATTGAAAATCCTGGACTTTGGACTGGCCAGGACAGCAGGCACAAGCTTCATGATGACTCCATATGTGGTGACACGTTATTACAGAGCCCCGGAGGTCATCCTGGGGATGGGCTACAAGGAGAACGGTAGGGATGCTTCTGGAGAGCAGCATCAAAACCGTGAATAAAATGGGTGCATGTTGTAGATAGCCAAGGGGAATGTTCTCTTTCATGTACATGCTTTTATAAGGTAGGGCTGCCAGATAGCATATTCAGGGTGTTTTTTTTTTTTTTTTTTTTTTAATACTACTGGTAAGAAACACTCATTAAAAATGTGAAGGATGTTATTGACAAGTCAGCTTTGCTAGAAGAGCACTAAATGTTAATAGTGAAAAAGAATTGTAAATGGAGTCTGATTAAACAGTCAAGTGGATGCTGATTAGCACACGTGCCTAGATATTGAGAAAAATTGCTATTTGGGTTGCAGCTCAGCTGAGCATGAGTGTGAAAGCAGGAAGGAATCTACCGCATTTAGCCATTTGGCTTTTATGTCGTATCTCAGACTGATGGCTGTATTTCTAGAAAAAGACAAGCAAAAATGTGACACAAATCCTGGGAGTGAAAATCTTCACAGACAACTTTGAAATAATCCAAATTATTTAAATTGAATAAGAATTTCTGTAATAATTTAAGTTGCTCTGTAAGAAATATTTAGAGTAGCAATTGCCTAATAAATTCTTATATATTCCAAAAATCATAAAAAAGGAAAATGTCAAATTTGACACTACTGCTTTCCTAAAGAAAATCTAATATTCATGAACACTTTAAAATGAAATGAAGGCTGTGGAAGGAATCTTAAAAATGTATTACAAT
Source organism: Macaca mulatta (assembly GCF_049350105.2). Lineage (NCBI taxonomy): Eukaryota > Metazoa > Chordata > Mammalia > Primates > Cercopithecidae > Macaca > Macaca mulatta. The sequence goes on along the minus strand of NC_133410.1, from coordinate 95,415,276 downwards.
TGAGTGTTGTTGATTAAAACTAAGGATTTATTAAATATCTATTAGAAAGCACTGCAATGTATTATTTTGATGAGACTATATCTTACAAATAATGCACCATATTGAAAAACATATTCAACATACTTAGGAATTAAAATAGTTTTAAATTAGGATTGTAGATGTATTCAATGTATCTTAAATATTTATTTTCTATTCTATTCTATTTAGTTTTAGCAGTCTATTTTAATAAGCTCTATAAAAATAATCAGGGTATTTTTATGTTCAGGTGCTACAGGGTACTTTTGTGAAAATTCCCTGGCCACTGAAGTTTGCAGAAACTTCTTTGTATACTCTTAGATTAGAAGACAGATAATATATGTATGCATTTATACAGAGGAAGTTGAAAAGTCACCTCTTACGAAGGTCAGCTTCACCCTGGTGGGCAATGTCAGAGTTCTGGCACCTTTTGACTCAGAAGAGATGAATCTAGTCCTCCTCACTAGGCAATACCACATCTAATTCATTCAGAAAAGAGGACATTTTTATACTTTCTTCACAACTTATTTTTAAAAAGTCAAAGGAGAAACAAAGTCAAGAATCAAGAATGTACAGGAGACTGGGGTGGGGGAGAGGATCTGAATTTGCCTATTCGGGCTTTTCAGATCTTGGCACTGCAAATAGCTGATATTAAAATCCCTTTCCCTTTCCTCACTAGAAAGAATTGCAAGTCGCTGCCTTAGGTTTTCGACTTCTCTAAGTCCATGGAGGAGGCCTGCCTGGCACCCTGGTGCTGCCCTCCCCACCAACGGGTGGAAGGTTATCATGCAGAAAACCTGCTTGCTCCCACATCAGGCATGCCCTGCTGTCCCCTGCACCTAGCCCCGCCTTCCTTCCCCACGGAACAATTCAGCCAAATGATTCTGCCCAAAAGTTCCCTTTGTCCACAATAAAAAACAAGTTGGAAAGGGATAAAGATTGGTAAGAGAAGGCAAAGCATGTTTTCCTAACAAGTTTGACAATTTGGAAATAAATATATGTATGTAACAATTTTTAACACATTTAATACTTTTTTCACTTTCCTTCCAGATGACTCCTTTATACATGTGCTAATTCATCATATGTCCTTTTTCTTGAAATATTTCGAATGGAAACTAAAACTGATGTTTATTTACAAGAATAAACTTCTGAAGGAAAAGCTAAGTCCCAAATACCAGGAATTGCAATTCTTTTGCCTCTAAACCATGGTTCCAGTTATTTCCTGGTTTCTTGGATTTGGTTGAATTTATCTTGTTTTGTCCCTGCCCCTGGCCCCCTGAAAAAAAGGTGGCCTCTTGTTGCCCTATTCTCTGTAACTGAATAGAAGAGAAAGTGAAAATAGCCACCTCTACAAGTTAATATCGTTTTCTCTGCATCCAGAAAATGACACAGAAAACCCTTTGGTGGCTTTTAGCTGTCACCTGCCATGGAGATACTTTTGGTTTAGCTATTGCTTTTCTCTGTTACCAATGTCACCACTTTGTGGCACTACTGAGAGGCAATGTCCAGAATCCACAAAGTAATGGTTTTTTAAACATTAATTTGAGTTCTAATACTAGACACCGTTTATGTAATAGCGTAGTGTTGGTTTTAATTCACCTTTTGGCCAACTTTTGGTGGGAGGTGAAAATTGTACTTTTAATCAAACTGTTCTTTTTCCTCCTCCTTCAGAAGTCAATTATCTTAGTTAACTTTACTTTCCTCCCTTTTCTTCACTACCCTCTCTCTCCTGTTCTAGTGGATATATGGTCTGTGGGATGCATTATGGGAGAAATGGTTCGCCACAAAATCCTCTTTCCAGGAAGGGACTGTATCCTTGTACCTTTTGCTACAGCTTTACCTGTTTTGTTCTCTCTCCCTTTTAAACACATAATGATTTTACCAGGAGAGTAAAGATAGAAGCAAAAAGTTGGGTAAGTGGTGTTATTGTAATAAAAAAGTGATGATTTCTATAATCTGACCAGTACTGAAGACTACCTACCACAATGATTTCTTTTCATTAAACTTCAATAGGCTTTTTTCTTCTAAAATTACTTTCTTGCCTGCAACTAAAAATAGTAATGCTATTTTCCTTTAATAACAGAGGCCACCAGATCCCAAATGATTAAAATATATTTACCTTTATAACTAGAAAAATAAGTCACTATTTGCGAGTCATTTTCCATCTCCTTTCTAAAACTATTTTGTGCTTCTACAATATTTAGGCATAAAAGTTGCTCTCCTTGCTGACATTCTAAGCTTCTGTCTATGGCTTCATTGATTTAAACTACTCTTGACACTAAATCAAGTCTTTAACAGGTCAATATATCATATCCTCCTCAAAACATGAACTTCTGCATTTAAAAATTGTAATTATTGTTCAAGTTGCTGGTGGTCAGGTGAGTTTAATGTAGACTTCCCTCACCTGACTTGGAGATGTGACATAGACATACATACTTGTTTTCCCAATTAAATTTATAATTTCATAAAGCAATTTTGATTTAAGTTCTACTACTGAGTCCTGCAATAGAGTCCATCAGAAATTTTCCTGTAGAGCTATCTATGATTTGGGATTATCAAATGGACTGATACATTTCTTAAATGGCCATAAGTTAACTCTCTAGTAAAGGTACAGATTTGTGTTTGTAATATATAGACAATAAAGTTTACATATAATAGTAGAATATATTTTTAAAAATACAAAAATACCTTACTACATATACTAGTGCAAATCTAAGTACAACCACAATTGACAACTTTAACAACTACAATACAGGATTGAATTTAGTGTATTTATTACATATGGATGTTTTGGAAATTGGCAATAACCGTGTGACCCATAACTCTATTAACTATTCTATTGGATTGATAAGAAAATTTTATTAAGGAATCCTTTTATTATGTAAGAAATGTTATGATTTTTTTATTTAGGTATTTAAAAAGTCCAAAAGCGAAAACCAAACACAAACAAAAAAATGACTCAACAAGAAGTGGGTACCATAATAAGCTTGTATTTAGGTAGACATTTATTCATTCTGCTGGATATTAATGAGATAGTCTCGAAATTCCACTAGTAATATAAGAGTAATGACATATTCTAGAACTGCACTGTCTAGTTGGTAGCCACTAGCCACATGCGGTTATTCAGCACTTGAAATTATAACTAGTCTAAATTAAAATATGTTTTATATGTAAAATGCATACCAGATTTTGAAGATATTTTTAAAAGCATGTAAAATATATTATTAATAATCTTACATAGATTATGTTGAGGTGATGGCATTTTGAATATATTGGATTAAAGATATATGTTGTTAAAATTAAACTCACCTGGTTTTTATTCTTTTGAATGTGGACATTAAACTTAAAACTACATATGTGATTGGCATTTGTGACTGTCATTTTTCTATTAGACAGTGCTGGTCTAGAAGATAAGAAAACTGCATGGCAACCATTTATTTATAACGAATCTCAAGGTCTTGAATCTCTGTTTGCTCCATGTTCCTTTCCTATATTTAGTGTGAAGTATTATTTTCACCATTAGATTTTATATGGCTACTTAGGAAAATTTATTTCATTTTAAATTACTTATCTATAGTTTGGGGATTAATTATATGCCTAGTATAGTTTATTTGAACAAATTATAATGCACATTCATATTTAAATGTGCTGACTTTATTCAAAAGTAGGAATTACTCTCTTCATGCTTTTGTCTTTGGTATATAATACATTTTAGACAAAGAAGGAACCTCTCAATCAATACTCAGAGTGAATTGCACGGCCATATCTCTTTAATGTACTTGTCAGTGGAAAGCAAAAAGCCAGGATTTCTCATTTTCATGTGACATTTTGTTACATGTCACTTGATTTCACATAGCGAGGTTGTCCTTTGAGATCTTATTTAGCTCTTCAGGCGTTTATGAGGATTGCTTTTCTTCTATTTTGACAGTATTAAATTTAAAAGCCAATAAAAAAGAAAAAAAGTAAAAAGTTTTAAACTCAATCTAACCCTTCAGAAAAACAAACAAAAAATAGCACCATATTGATAATTCTATTTTCTTTTAAAAATTTTTCTCTTGGAAGCCGCCCCCCACCCCCGCTTTTTATCCTAGTTTGTTTTAGAAAAATTTTTGGAGCTGAAATTATTTGTGTGAAAATTAATACATAACATTTATATCCTTGATATGTATGAACCTAGACATTAAAATAATCTCTAATACAAATAATGTAGATTATAATAAAGGTTTTCATTCATTATATAATGTCTGTATTTCTTTATCTCAAGATGATGATTACATAGTACAGCAGTCTTTAATAGCCTAGTGCCATATGTGATAATGACCCTGCAAGTGGACCTAGAAGTTAAAAAAAATTGCATAAAGACATCTACAATGGAAAGCCTTTTGCTTAAGTTAAATTTTACTGAAAAATCAGTAGGTATTTTCCAATGAAATAGGTTAGAAAAAAATGTTTCCTTTTTGAAAATGTTTCCATTTGGATTTCTTAGCCCCTTTTACCTATAATTAAAATTATAACTTAATGTTTAAAGTTATGGTTATATTTAAAAAAATAAACCTATAGAAATTTCAGTTAAATAATGTGCTTTGTCAATTTTGAGTGGAATTGTTTTATTAATCTTTAAGTGAAATTATTATCATTTTATGCACAGGGCTTCCTAGCAACAACTGAGCAGTCAGATAACCTCTCAAACTGTGACTATCAGACACAAGGCTGAGGGCTGATTCAAGTTATTTATCGGCAGAAGAATTACACAATTTTAAGCATGTTGAAATTACTCTAACATTTATTAGAAGAAATAGCAAAGCTAAGTATATGCTAATTGATACCTTGATCTCTTCCAAGATTCTGCAGAAATTTCAAAAAGCAATCAGAGGTTCACATGTCTTTCACCTGGAATTATTCAGAGTAATTTATATTAAATTACTTTGAGGCTGAAAAATGATGTGATAATGCTATCATAATAATCAACATTTTTCTTCTCTCTTCACAGAACTTTTAAACTTGAACCCTAAGCAAAAATAGTTAAAATGTCTTGATGAATCAGAGAATCTCATGAAATTGTCATTGATGACTGAAGTTTAACTACTTTCCCACATTCAAACTATCTTTGCATTTTGAGAAACATTGTGGGGGTTTCTTGGTGGTTGATATGATCTAGATGATATCACAGGGAATTGTCTTGGTTACTAAATTAGAGTGTTGGCAAAATAAAATTGAACAAAATAAACAATACATATTTGCTTTTCTACCTATTAGTTTGCTAATTATTTTAATATCCAGAGGATCACTTCTTAATACTTATTTTTCTTGTGTAAAGTATTTCTTAGTTATACATACACTATCATATACTTAATTTTCACTATAGTTTTATGATTAAAACATTTCATAGCATATATTTTTACAGTGTAGTTTATTTGAACAACATTATAATGCACATTCATATTTAAATGTCTTACTAAACATTCTTTAAACATACTTAAACCCATGCTGACTTTCAAGTTAGAGAGTAGTAAATATGCCAAGTCAATTTTTTTATGTAGTCCAAAGAACAGATAAAAGAAATCAATGACTTTAGCTTCACTCAGATTTTGTTCCTTTCAATAAAATTTACAGGAAAGCAGTTTTACAATGCTTCCTTAGAAGTTTTTTCTAAGAACTATCCAGTCATTGACTGCCTCTACCATCCCAAACCCCAACCAGGGCATGCCATCTTGTTGATTATCAAAGACTCCTATTGTCCCAGTAGAATTTTCTTGAGTCCTTTCCTCAAACCTGCTTCTTTTAGATACATTCTTCAACCTTATTTTTTCCATTCTACTTCAAATGGTAGCACCTTCTTTGAGCAAACCCTGTGATGTTCCTTTATCTAAGTTCTTGGCCAATATTCTCTGGATATAAAATTAAAGACAGGCACGCTGCACACATTTGAAAATTCTAGACCTCAAGTATATTATATCCAAAGCTAACAGCTGAACTGCTAAAATAGCTCCTCTTGCCTTTCCCTCTGAAGAACAAGAAATTGCAATTAGAATGAAAGAGATATACACATAACCTTGCCAGGGATCCAAGTTATTAAGGAACAGGTAAATGGTTTTCCAAAAATATATTTGAAGAAATAAGAAAAACATCCTCAAATTAACTGAATGCTATATCTTTTTAAAGTTTGAATATGAACATTAGGAAGGATCAAAGTAAAATGAACAAATTTGTGGTTACAGATTGTTATATCCATCTAGCACAGAGATACTTTTAAATTCTTCTTACCTCTTTGAAATGATAGTGCTTAATTGCTAATAAACTTTTGCAACTAACAACTTACTATACAGTCTAACTCTGTTTCTTAGAATTAAGACAATACAGGGTTATTTCAAACAATATAAAATTTATGGCTTTAAATAAAGTTAGGATGAAAAAATTTAGTAGGCATTCTTTCACATCTCTAAACAAATTGCACATAATTATAAACATATATTTAAAAATAAAATTATTATTTATTTGAATTTGTTTAAAAGAATACATTTTGACCACTAGTGTGCCTGCTGCTTTTCTCTTTTATTATTATTTTATGAAAATTCAAGACAGGATTCACCAGAATGGAAGCTGGAGATTCCGAGGTTGTAAAGAAATAAAAGCAAGTTTAATAGGTAGAATCAAGGAGAAAGTCTTTTTCTGATTTCTTGGCATTACAATATTTAGCGTTAAGTTTTGTGAATTGTTGCTTATTTATGTTTATGTATGTCAGTAGTCTTTTAGAATTCTATCTTTGAACTGAAGTTTAATACAAGGTCCTTTTGTTAAATAACTAAATTTAAGACTTAGTTAACTAATTTTAAAAGAAATGCTCTAACTTTATAACTGATAACTTTGTAACTTACAATTTTTATAAAATTATAACAAATAATTTTCAAAGAAATGTTCTGATTTTAGAAAACGATATTAATTCTTCATGCTATTGTGTGTGGAGTCATTCATTGAAAGAAAATTTGTCTAAATTCTACACTAAATGAAAATATACTTAGGTGTGTTAAGGAGAAGTCTCAGAAATTGTGACAGAAGAATTACATAATCCCCTAGAGAGGAAACATTTTCCAGGATAGAAGCTCACATAGTCCAAAAATTATTTAATCGTGGATCATGATCTAAGCTATTAGACGGAGTATAGAAGTAGCAATATAGTTCTTTATTTATTTAGATTTAACTTCCAGGGCTTACATTATATCATTTCTGTCTCTTGGTTAGAAGTAGGAAAAAAATAATTTAGTATAAGCTAATTTCTGACAAATAATATGACATGAGATGTTCAGAGGTCTTCACTCTGAAAATTAACCATATTTTGGTAACACCAAAACTTACTCAACATTTCTTCTAAGGAAAGTGACTCAGTATCTGAGTGTTACAATTGCAAGTGAATCTGCCTTCTGCCTATGGGAATGATAGAATGATGATGGAAGAATGTAATGAATCAGAATTTTAAAAGCCACCAGAATTCTACCTTGGCAGCATTAGTGTACAGAACTCTTATAGAGATCCAAATGCTGTATCGTATTGTCTCAGAAAGCATAAAAATCCAGTTTCCAACAGTGATTGAATTTGCTAATTACATCTAAGGTCTATGCACAGTCCCTATTCATTGTAATATCTGACAATTTCATAAAATAATCTATTATTAACTTGATTAGCAATATATATATATCACTAATATATTCAAATACATATTGTATTAGTATGTTTATGCATCCTAATATAGAGATATTAGTAGAGGGAAGACTTACCACTACCATCTTCCTGTTCAATAAGAGTTGGTGTCAAATTCTTTTATTATATATTTTCTGTTAGTGGGGATGGCAAATGCATGAAGTTTGGTACAGTGAGTTTATCTTGAGCCATAATCCTGTCTTGAGTACATAAAAATCTATATAAATTTATGTGCATATATTCAATCTTTGTAATTCAAGATAACAGAGCTTATCATTTCTAGGCACAAGGCTTAGCACTTTGGTAACATAGATACAAATATTCTCTAGGTATAGTGAATGGTGAGTAAAGTTAAAATGGGAATTAGAAAGATTTCCAGGATATTATCACTCAGAAAGATATATTAAAATAAAGAAAATGAAATTCAATATGTACTTCAGAATCTCAGATCTAGAGCCTATATCTCTGCATTATTTTTATGCAAAAGTTTTGTGATCTATTAAATCTATTTTGAGTTCTGCCCATGAAGATATATTTTAAATAAATGTTCTTCTTTTACATTGGAATATCTCCCAAATCCCCCACACCAAAAAGAGAACTGTGAGACATACCAGTTATTAATACCAGTTATTAAATCAACAACTGGGCCGGGTGCGGTGGCTCATGCCTGTAATCCCAGTACTTTGGGAGGCTGAGGTGGGTGGATCACAAGGTCAGGAGATCGAGACCATCCTGGCTAACATGGTGAAAACCTGTCTCTACTAAAAATACAAAAATTAACTGGGCATGGCAGCATGTGCCTGTAATCACAGTTACTCAGGAGGCTGAGACAGGAGAATCGCTTGAACCCAGGAGGCAGAGGTTGCAGTGAGCCAAGACCTTGCCACTGCACTCCAGTCTGGTGACAGAGCCAGATTCCGGCTCAAAAAAAAAAAAAAAAGAAAAAAAATTAACAACTATATAGAATTAGTTTGGAGCTAAAACAACATAGAGACCGGAATTTCAGGTAGGCCATCTGTTGTTATTGTTTTTGCTGTTGTTTAAAGGCATGTGAAGAACAGAAAAACAAAACAAAACAAAAAAATCAAGGGATTTTAGCCCGAAAGATAAAATTGTCCAGTTTTAGGAGAGGAATGGAGGAATGGTTAGGGATTATAGGTTATAGTTACATATTTTAAGGTTATTATTTGGATGAGGAAACATGACAATTCCTGTTTACCTAATGAAGAGAAGTTCCATAGGGTCAATGTGATTCAATATGTAGGATGCCTTTCCAAGTGATTTCAACAATAAAATAGATTGCCTAGTGAGTGGTGTTTCCTCCACTGGAAAGATTTCTTTATTATAGATGGAATATATAATATAATTATGTAAATTTAAAATAAACCTTTCCCAAAGATATTTAATTCCCAGATATAATTTTAATATATTATTTAATAGATGATGATTTGATACATAAATAATATTTATTGGGGACTTGCTATGTATCAGGCAATTGTGCAAGGATCTTTACCAGACATAACTTTTCTAAGTCTTTTATAAAACTCTGCATAATAAATACAGCTTATCATCAATATTTTAGAGGACAAAATTGAGGTTTAGAGAGAAGTAACCTGGCCAAAGTCACATAGTTGGAAAATAATAGAGTTGGTTCTCTAGCAGAAAAAGATGAATATATCTGCCAGAGATATTGTAAAAAACTATTTTATACTAAATAAGAAATAGAAATAGATGTTTCCTAAATCCCAGACACGTTAATGGCAGAAACCATTTTTTCCAAACGTTTGAATGGAAGCAGGCAAGAGAAAACACCACATATTGAGTTTTTTTATCTCAATTTTTTTGTATATCTCTTCCACAATATCTATAAAATATAGATACACCATAAATAGCAATTTAGTCAAACTGGTCTCTTCGGACAGTATGATAGGAATACTTGGAATTTAAAAATAAATATGTTTTCAGTTTTTTTCCTTTAATCAAAGATTTCTCAATACCAACCTGTTGTGAGACAGATATTACTTGAAATGACAAACACGTTAATAATAAAGGGATGCACAACTGTTTGCTCTATCTTTCCCTGATATTTCTGCATGTCAGTTGCTTTCCTGAACTGGAAGCAAAACATATTTGCTTCTTTGGGTATGCTTATCACCTTCAAAGCCATAACCATTTCTTTGCAGTGATCACTTTGTTTAGGTGTTAAATCAAACAATGGAAACTTTGAGTTTAACCCGAGTGAGATTTTCACATTGGAATGAATCTCATGAGGATCTCTTTAAGGTCACTGCCAAATTACAAGATGTAATTTGAAAAGTAAGTGGAGCAAAATTATATCGTGCTGCTATCTTAATGCCTTTCCCTATTTGCTCCCCCTCAGCATCCCTAATTCTTCTTGTTTATTTTCCCCCCACAAGAATGCCCTCTCTTTCTGACTTTTAAGTAGAACAAATGAGTAACCAAGTATGGTTCAAGAGAGAGAGTTCACTTTCTTGCTTCACCCTTCCCCATTTTGCCCCTCCCTGTGTGCACTCTGTCCTGGCTTCCTGGTTTTAAATTCTGGATGATACCTGGCAATAACAGAGAGACCATTATACTTTCACCTTGAATTCCAGGTTTCTTTTGATTTACAGTCTCAGAAGAAGTATCAGCTCTTTAGTCATGTTGTTTATTTCACATTGAACCATCCCATTTTGAAAGCCAGCGTTTCTTATCATTATAAGGCAACCGTGTTTATAAGAATAAGACAAGGCTTCCTGCTGAGAAACATGCTCCTTTGATGGGAGTCAATGAAACTAAGACAACATATTCTGAAACATTCATTCTTAAACTGGCTTTTCACTTCTGGAACTGCATTTATAAATAAGGGTAAATGTGTTTTATAAAAGAAACTCTTTTGAGGTTACTGGCAGCTCAGCTTTTTTCTTTTTTTCAAATATGTATACAAGAGTAAAAAAGAAACTGATCTGCATATTAACACTATCTGAATAATTTATGATAAAAATCAGTAGGATTCTAGTAGATGAATGCAAATTAGACCTTTTAAATCAAAACCTAAATTAATCATTGAGTTATAATTGCAAAGTAATATTATTCTACATTAGGTAGCATTGGGTAGCATCGTTATTTCAGTCATATGACAGAAAAGGGCCTTGACAGCCTATGTTCTCCCCTTTTCACCATTTAAAATACTAATGATCATGCCCCTGGCCTCTCATCCAGTCAGTGAAAAGTCAGCCTATTGCTCAATGGCATGAGTAGCCCAGTGTTTTCATTTATTTGTTGTTCTATTCCTGTGTTCTTGTTTATCTTCATTTCATTTTTGTTTTCAGTTGACATGTGGTCAGTAGGGTGCATCATGGGAGAAATGATAAAAGGTGCAGTGCTGTTTCCTGGCACTGATCGTATCCTTCTTAGCAGCCAGTGGTATCTATGGGTGTCACTCTCAATTAATTCCCTTTTGTCTCAAATGCAATACTGCTTATGGTATTTGTTCACTGTCCTTGGAGAGTTTCTGCGAGACTCAATGTCAAATATTTACAAGCTGGCATTATGGCAGAGTAACTTGGTCTCCTAGTAAGATCTTATGTGGATAATACAGTAATAAATATGAAAGAATCAATCTGATATCAAAAGGTCTGCCTTAAATCAGTTCTATCAAACTAATAACTTTGAGTACTATTCTTCCTTCTTTTTGCTGTTGTAGATGTTTCAAAATTAAGATATATTCATAGCTAGATAATAAATAACAAAGTCTTTCAGTTCTAAGACTGAAGATTTATACTTTGATATAATGAGAAATATTCATTTGGCATGGAAATTTTTATCAGATTCATGTTCCTCCACAAATACTAATTGGTTTATTTTGACATATATTTAGAAAGCATGGATGTGAATTTCATTTAAAATTGATCAACTTTTTCTAAAATTACTTTTCTCATTCACTCCATTTATGGGAATAATAGCTCCAATTCCTTCTCTTATTTTCTGCATATTATTAACAAGTGCAATACTTAAAACCTCATTAATTAACAACAGTTATATAAAATATCTGAAGAACTACATTGAAATCACTTGAATAAGTAAAAGTGATTCTCTCTTAAGCAGCAAATAATTAACAAGTAAAGATCAAGGCCAGATGTGGTAGCTCATGCCTGTAACCCCAACACTTTGGGAGGCTGAAGTAGAAGGATCAGTTGAGCCCAGGAGTTTGAGACCAGCCTGGGCAACAGAGCAAGACCCCTCTCTCTACAAAAACAAAAACAAAAAATTTAGCCAGACATGGTGGCAGTACCTGTAGTCTCAGCAACAAAGAAACTAGCCGGGAGGATAGCTTGATCCCCAAGGTCAAAGCTGCAGTGAGCAGCGATCATGCCGCTGCACTGCAGCCTAGGCAACAGAATGAGACCCTGTCTCCAAACAAACAAACAAACAAACAAACAAAGAGATTCCAGAGGTTCTGCAGTATTAAATATATATGAATAGTGTGTGATTAGTGATTTGTATATGGATGTATCATGGGTCCTAGCATCAGGCTTAAAAATAAGTTACTCCTTTAGTTAGTTAAATATCCCTGTACACTTAGTCACTTACGAAAGTTTTATGTCTTCGTCCTACTAAAGGTAAAACCTCTGCTTTAATAACATACTTCAAAAATAAAATTGAGCCTATAATAATGGGGTTTTAATGTGTAATTAGACTAAATCTAATTCCTAATATAGTGCACCCATACCATATTATGATTAGCCATTTGCATTGTTTCTAATACCTACATTACAATTTTTAATCAAATGCCTACAATGTAATATACAAAATCGAGGATTAATATTTATATCTGGTTTTACATATATATACATATATAAATATATATATGGTTTCATACATATATTCTCTCTACATATTAAAAGAAACAGTTCTAGAAATGATTGAATTAGGCACTCAATTTTTGTTGGAAGAAAGAACTTAAAATACTTTAGTTAAAAATAAAGTTACACTGTTTTTACTTCTGATTATTCTTACTAAAAACTTTTTTTCTAATCTTCTATTTGACACACATTTTAAGAAGTCTTTCTGTCTAAATTGCTGTTTTGTCTTCTAAATATACATTTTATTAAATGACATCTATAATTTACCACATCAATGTTAATGCTATTTGAAACTATGCTGACTTTATAAAAATTGAATTCCTTCAGATTTCTTAAAAATCAGGAGGAATTTTTAAAAACAGGACTTCTTTTATTCCCAATGAATTATAAACTTGTGTTGGCCTTTGGGCGTGAATATGAAATTGTCTTTAAGTTTGGCTGATTTTAGATAATTTGATGAAAATAGATTCAATTTGTTAACCTCTTGCTTTTCCAGAAGTTCATTGTGGTTGAATAATTGGTGACTGAAATGAATATTTGCCATCTGTAAATTAAAATGAATGTTTTTATGACCTTTGTTATGCTTCTATAAAGAAAAATTAAAACAGATTTCTACAACTGAATTACCAAATACAATTTAACATTTTTTAGAATAGTTCGTGGGAAAAGTTGCTTGTGTATCATTTTTTAACTTGGGTGTCAAAATTCCTTGTAAACAATGCTTTAGGGTTCTGGTAATGTGGCAGTATCCCGTTCAATGCCCTTGATATTTGGAAATGAAGTCCTTTATGGAGCTCTTTTATGGGGACATATTTGTAAATTTCTTGGAGGACGAATAAGAATCATTTTCTAAAGTATGTCTTCTGATTGTGGGCTGTGGTCTCTTAATTATTTCAAACATGTTGGGTCAAGTTTTAAATCAGTCTTTTTAAAGCAAACAAATTATGAACACTGAATATCAAACAATTAACCTCAACATGTAAGACATTACTGATGTAAAAAATACTGTTATTAGAAATAAGTTATCTGAAAAGACAATAAAATTGTACCTAAATCTATTAGTTAAATAGAGACATTAAAATAGAGCTGGATATATGCCATATGTATAATATACACCTATATAATACATTATAAGGAGTTGTTTTTAACCAGTATATCCTCATTTATATAAAAGCACTCTCAAAACAATGATTTCTAAAAGCTCTTGGAATATGAGCTCTGCAAATCTTTTTTTTATTTTTAATTTTTCTGGGTACATAATAGGTATATATATTTATGGGACACATGAGATGTTTTGATACAGGGATGCAATGCATAATCATATCATGGAAGATGGAATATCCACTCCCTCAAGTATTTATCCTTTGTGTTACAAACAATTCAGTTATACTCTTTTGGTTATTTTAAAATGTACAATTAAATTATTATTTACTATAGTCACCCTGTTGTGCTACCAAATACTAGATCTTATTAATTCTTTCTAACTTTTTATTTTAGCCATTAACCATCCCCATCCACCACCTCCTCTGCTATCCTTTCCAGCCTCTGGTAACCATCCTTCTACTCTATCTCGATGAGTTCAATTGTTTTGATTTTTAAAATTAATTTTAATTTTCGTTTTAAGTTCCAGGGTACATGTGCAGGATATGCAGGTTTGTTACATAGGTAAACGTGGACCATGGTGGTTTGCTGCACCTATCAACTCATTGCCTAGGTATTAAGCCCAGCATGCATTAGCTATTTTTCCTAATGCTCTCCCTCCACCCACCTGGCTTCCCTGACAGGCCCCAGTGTGTATTATTCCCCTCCCTGTGTCCATATGTTCTCATTGTTCAGCTCCCACTTGTAAATGGGAACATGTGGTGTTTGTCTTTCTGTGCTTTGCTTATTTCACTTAACATTTTTAAATGTATCACATTTTCTTTATGCATTCATCTCTTGATGGATGCTTAGGTTTCTTCCAAGTCTTGGCTATTGTGAACAGTGCTGCAACAAATATGTGAGTGCAGGTATCTCTTCAATATACTGATTTCCTTTCTTTTTTGTATATACCCAGCAGTGGGATTGCCAGATCATATTGTAGCTCTATTTTTAGTTTTTTTGAGGAACCACAGAACTGTTCCCCTGGTTATTACATGAATTTACACTTCCAGGAGTGTACAAGGGTTCCCTTTTCTCTACATCTTTGCCAGCATTTGTTGTTGCCTGTCTTTGGATGTAAGTTATTTTAATTGGGGTGAGATGATATCTCATTGTAGTTTTGATTTGCATTTCTCTGATGATCAGTGATGTTGAGCACTTTTTCATATGCCTGTTTGTCATTTGCATATCTTCTTCTGAGAAATGTCTTTTTAAATATTTTGCCCATTTTTAATCAGATTATTAGATTTTTTTCCTATAGAGTCGTTTGAGCTCCTTATATATTCTGGTTATTAATTCCTTGTCAGATGAGTAGTTTGTAAATATTTTCTCTCATTCTGTAGGTTTGTCTCTTCACTTTGTTGATTATTTTATTTGCCGTGCAGAAGTTTTTAGTTTGATATGATCCCATTTGTCCATTTTTGCTTTGGTTGCTTGTGTTTGGGAGGTATTACTCCATAAATTTCTGCCCAGTCCAATGTCCTAGAAAATTTCCCCAATGATTACTTATAGAAGATTGATAATTTGAAGTCTTATATTTATGTCTTTAATCCATTTTGATTTGTATTTTTGTATTGGTGAGAGATAGGGATCTGGTTTTATTCTTCTGCATATGGATATCCAGTTTTTCCACACCATTTATTGAAGGGACTGTCTTTTCCCCAGTGTATGTTCTTGGCACCTTTGTTGAAAATGAGTTCACTGTAGGTGTGTGGATTTGTTTCTGGGTTCTATCTTCTGTTCTATTGATCTATGTGTCTGTTTTTATGCCAGTATCATGCTGTTTGGTTACTATAGTTGTGTAGTATAGTGTGAAGTCAGGTAATGTGATTTCCTCCAATTTGTTCTTTTTGCTTAGGATAGCTTTGACTGTTCTGGGTCTTTTGTGGTTCCATATAAACTTTAGGATTGTGTTTTTTATCTGTGAAGAATGCCATTGTATTTTGATAGGGACTGCATTGGATCTGTAGATTGCTTTGGGTAGTATGGACATTTCAGCAATATTCATTTTTCCAATCCATTAATATGTAATATCTTTCCATTTTTTTGTTTCCTATTCAATTTCTTTTCATCAGTGTTTTATAGTTTTTATTGTAGAGATCTTTCACTTGTTCGCTTAAGTTATTTCTTAGGTATTTTATTTTATTTGTAGATATTGTAAATGGGATTACTCTTTTGATTTCTCCTTCAGATTGTTCACTGCTGTCATACAGAAATGCTACTGATTTTTTATGTTGATTTTGTATCCTGTGACTTTAGTGAATTTATCAATTTGAATAGTTTTTTGATGGAGTCTGTTTTTGCAAACATAACATTATATCATATGCAAACAAGAATAATTTGACTTCTTCTTTTCCAAGTTGAATGGTCCAGAAATGCCATCCAAGAGCCAAATCCTGAAATTGGTACCTCAAGAGCCTGCTTGGTGCTCTACCCACATTGTGGCCAAGCTGGTACCTAAGGTATAAAACAAAGTTCCCTTTACTTTCCCTCTGCTTTTTTGTCTCGCCCCATAGTCACCACAACTGGGAATGTGCTGAGTCTCACCTGAGGCCAGCAAGTCTCAGAGTTTTACCCAAGACCCTCAATATAGTACCGGGGTATTGCTGCTGGTTATTCAGGGCCCAAGGACTCTTCAGTTAGCAGGTGATGAATCCTGATACGACTGGGTCTTTCCCTTTAAGACAATGGGTTCCTTTCTGTCCTAGGGTGTGTCTAGAAATGTCATCTGGGAACTGGGGCCTGGAAGGAGGTCTCACAACTCTGATTGGTACCCTCGCCTACTGTGGTTGAGCTGATATACAAAATGCAAGGCAAAGTTCTTTTCACTCTTCCCTCTCCTCTCCTCATGTGGATGAAAGAGGTCTCTTTTGGAGCCATGAGCTATGCACCATAGGGGTAGAGGTGGGGGTATGCCAGCACTCCCTTAGCTGCCCTGGCTGGTGTCTCAGTAGGTCACATGCCCCAAAAGTCCATTGACTCTGGGCCCAGTTCAGCACTAGGACTCTCCTAGGAGTTGCAGTCCTAGTGACCCTACTGCCTTTCAAGTTTATTCTCAGCCCAGAGAAGTTTCACCTGCAGTGGTAAGGTTTGTGGGAGCTCAAGTTCTGACTGCTGGGGTTGGCAATTCCCCTCTGGCTAGGGCTGGTTTAAATGGTCCTTCCATGGGCAGGTGTAAACTGAATTTGGTTTATTTTCACTTTCTGATATAACAAGGGCAGCACTGAGTTCATGTCCTCACAAATGCTGTGCTCTCCCTCTCCCCAGCACACAGAATTGCTGCTGGGGGATGGGAAGGGGTGGTACTGGCAATTAAAGACAGTTTCTCCTGCCTCTTCGGTGCCTCTTTCAGCAACATGGAGTTAAAACCAGATACTGTGAGTGGTCATCTGATTTTTGGTCCTTATGAAGGTGTTTTTGGTAAAGGTAGTTGTTAAATTGGGGTCCTTTCAGGGGGAATGATTGGTGGAGCCTTCTATTTTGTCATCCTGCTCTGCCTCCCCAGACACATGTCTTCTTAATATATGAACTAACTCAATAACAAAACTTAAAATGTTAAAAAGGTATTATGTCTTTTATCTTTTGGGCCTAAAAAAGTTTAACACATTGCTTTTAGTAGATATTTTAAATATATGTGCCAAGTCTGTCCTACAGACTCTGGCTGAGTGACGGATGACAAAAGTACTCTGACACAGGTATTTTGCCTGACAGTGTGGCTAGGGGGACTGCACTCCTTAGCACCACCAATGAGAGTGCAGTGCAACCCAGAGTGCAGCCCCCATAAGCTGGTTACACTTGCATTTATTTAGTACAGATTTAATGACAAAGGCTTGGAGCAAACACAATTTGTGAGTAATTAACATTGCCAACCCCCTGAGTAGAGAGTAGTCCTGTGCAGGAATGGTCAAAGGTTGGTTTCTGGAGACATAAGTAAACCAACGTATCTAGATAAGTTCCTTTACATTTCCGTGTTATCTACCCTTTGCCCTCAGGCTCTGGGTAACAGAATTTGGCTGCCTTCAGCCATTTCTCCTCTGAAGCTTTTGCAAAACCTCCCAGCCTTCGAAGAAGAAGGTTTGCGTCTTTCCCTATAACTTTTTCTTACAATTTTCCCGACATCCTGACTGAACTCCTATATATATGTTAATTGAATTTTATTCAATCAAATGTGTTTTCAATGCTCTACAAATGAATCAAAATTTAACTGTTGGGATAATTTGGGGGGGGGAGATGTAATGAATTTTATCATAGCTGATATTTTTACTTAAGAAATTATAAAATATTTTATATTAAGTGAGTTAATATTAAATGCATAGCTTTTGAACAAGATTAATAAATAGACACACATATGCTACCACTCAAGTTAAAAAATAGAACATTATCAATACTTTCAAATACTTTTATGTGCTCCACACCAACGACAAACTTCCTTTTCCACAGAGTTAGCCACAATTCTAAATATTTGTTTTTAGCATCTCTGCGACTTTCCTTATGTTTTTACTATATGCATATTTACCCTTAAGCAATCTATGGTTGAGTTTTATGTATTTTACATACCATACTGTCATCATTATCTTGTGACTTGCTTTTTAAAAAAGTTAACATAGTTTTTAGATTTATTCATGTTCATGGACTGAACATAGTTAACTCATTTTCATTGCTGAATAGTATTTCAGTCTGTGAGTATCTATAACTAACCCATTACCCTATAAGTAAACTTTGGAATATATAGAGATTGTATTTTTTTTCCTTTAATAAACCATGGTATATGAATATATGCTTATAAGAGCACATGTGCAAGGTTTTCTTAATAATAAATACCTGGGGTCATAGATGTACACATTTTAAACTTTACCATGTAACATCAAATTGATTTCTAGAGTAACAGTTTATATACGTAGCTGTCTGCTTCACATCCTCATCAAGTTTTGCTATTGTCATATTTATTTTTAAATTTGTTACCAGTCCCTTGGATATAAAATACTATTTCACTGGAGGTTTAATTTACATTTCCTTGTCTACAAGGGACGCTAAGGATCTTTTCCTATGTTCATTGGCCACTAGTATTTTCCCTTGGTAAAATATCTTTTTTATAAAACAAAGAATGAACACATTTTTTTCTATTGTGCTTTTATTTTCTGTTGATTAGTAGACATTCCTTATATAACTTGGCACCTATATTTTGTCAGTTTTATGTGTTACAAATATCTTCTTGTATTTAGATTATTTTCCCGTTTTATTTTATAGTAATTTTAGAAGTTGGCAATCTGTTTTTTCCTGTAATTTATATGTTTTATGTCTTAAGAATCCTTATATAAAACTATCTTGTGCTATAACATTACTGCAAATATTTTAAAGTTTAGTCTCTTACATTTAAACCATTAGTCCACATGGAATGGATTTTTTTGTGTATGTGTGAAAGAAGGACCCACTTTATTCCAGTTTCATTTTTTGACTAACTTACTCTTTCTTCACAGATCTATAATTCTGTCTCTCTAATAAGTTTCCACATATTTGGTGGGGAAGTGTCAAGTCCTGGGCTGTATATTCTGTTCCACTGGTTTGTGTATCTCTGCACGATGAACACCCTTTCTTAATGAATATAAATGTATGCTGTGCACTTAGATCAGGTAGGGTAAATACCCTTTGTTTTTTGTCATCTTCAGAATTATCTTGACTCTTAATGCACCATTGCTCTTCTATTAAGATTTTAGAATTGGCTTATTAACTTTTTAAAAAAGATCCCTATTGGTATTTATTTTGGAGTTGTATTTAAAGTTCAATTTTGTATAAAATGCTATTTTAATTAAGATGATTCTTTTAATTTTTCTTCTGAACATAAAAGGATCTTGGCACATGTTCATTTAGATAGTTGTTGTCCTGACTTAAATACACTATTGATGTTCAGTATTTCAGTTTTCTTTTTAGGCTCATAAATTGACAATATTATTTTTTTTCAAATAAAGGTGTTTGTTTAGATTCACCCTTATGATTGCCCCTTTTTTTGGCTTACCACTAGTTCTTACATTTTGACCTTTTATTTTGAGATGATTATTTTTTTTCTCCCAAAGTACGTATTTTGGAAGTATCTTTAGTGGAGTCTTTGATAATAAAACTCTTATTTTTAATCGAGGTTCTCTTACCTGAAAGATAGTTTGGTTAGATATAGAATTTTACATTGAAATTTATTTTGTTTTTGGCATTTGAAAGATATTATTCTACTTGCTTTTTGTTTACAGTATTGCTGGTGAATAATCAGTTGTCAGTGTAATAGTCATTTTAGGAGATAATCTGTCATTTTCCTTCATTTGGGATTTTTTTTCTTGGTCTTTGATTATCTGCTGTTTCTCTACTATGAGACTAGGCATGGATTTCTTTTTTTTATTTCTTTTTCTTTTCTTTCTTTCTTTCTTTTTTTTTTTTTTTTTTCCTTTTTTGAGTTGGAGTCTTGCTCTGTCGCCCAGGCTGGAGTGCAATGGCATGATCTTGGCTCACTGCATGCTCCGCTTCCCAGGTTCACGCCATTCTCCTGTCTCAGCCTCCCGAGTAGCTGGAACCACAGGTGCCCGCCACCACGGCCAGCTAATCTTTTGTATTTTTAGTAGAGATGGGGCTTCATCGTGTTAGCCAGGATGGTCTCGATCTCCTGACCTCGTGATCCACCTGCCTTGGCCTCCCAAAGTGCTGGGATTACAGGAGTGAGCCATTGCACCTAGCATAGATTTATTGTTATTTATCTTCCTTGAGTGTCATTGTTTCCTAGATTCCAACCTTTCTTCAATTACTGGATTTTCTCACCTATCGTTTATTTGAATATTTTATTTTTTCCATTCTTTATATTGTGTCTGTACAAAACTCTGATTGGACATAAAATAGACATTCATTTATAACTTAAATATTTTTGAGCACCTACTATGTACTGAGTACTTTTTGTCTCCAGAGATATATTAGTGAATAAAACAGACAAAAATTCTTATTACCATGATATTTACATTAAAAAGTGCAGGGTACTAGATGAAGGTGATAATAGCTACAGAATAAGAGAAACCAAAATGCTAGGATGGGGGCAGGGATTACTTCTATCTTCCTTTTTAAGTTTAAATATCAAAATCTTTTCAAGTGGCAGGTTTTCTTGACTTCATATAAGCTTGATTGCCTCTTCTTAACTTCCGTTGTATGTAGTGTTATATACAGAAATGAAAGTAACTTTCTCGATTTGGTCTTACAGAACAGAGT
Source organism: Macaca mulatta (assembly GCF_049350105.2). NCBI lineage: Eukaryota > Metazoa > Chordata > Mammalia > Primates > Cercopithecidae > Macaca > Macaca mulatta. Next base: position 95,394,325 of record NC_133410.1, on the reverse strand, counting down.
ACAGTGTCCTTAAATTTCTACAGTGTCCTTAAATTTCTCTTAAGTAGATTCTATATTTCTGTTAGTGTAGGCTGTTTGTATTAGCTTCTTTGTTTATAATTATTTACCAAATTTAAAAGGACTTTAATATGTTTCGGCTTTAAAATAGAGATGCCAAATTACATGATCTCCAAGGCCTCTTCCCATTTTCAAAATACTATCCCATGCTGAGAAAATCAAATCCAAAATTTTTGAGGTCAGAATATCATACAACTGAAGGTGGGGGCTATTTACAAAAAATAATATTAAAATAAAAAATTAGTCTTGTAAGAGGCCTGTGCAAATGAAACACCCCAAAGATTAACCTTCAATAGCTTAATGAAAATTCTGCCTTTGTAACACATATTAATATATATTGGATTTGCTTGTACGTTACATGTCTCTCCATTTTTTGATTTGTAAGTAAAGATAGATTATAATACTGATTAGATTTATATCATGCTTCAAACATTAGCCTTGGATATTCCATGTCCCATATTGTAACACTAGCAATATGCTAGGACCAGTGTACAAATAGCCTTTTACTTAATTTGCCAGCTTCATGTTTTGGCTTATAATTCCTCTTCCTATGCTCATTTATAATTAAAACAGATGTTAGTTGCAATGAACAATTGCAACTCACTTATTCATATATCCTGTTACCAGAATCTGACAAGGACTTTTGAGAGGAAAAGAACATTTTTAAATATAAAATACCCTAAAAATGTTTCTCTTTTTCTTTTTTGTGGGGGAGGGAGGACAGAATTTCTCTATTGTTGCCCAGGCTGGAGTGCAATGGCGCTACCTCTGCTCACCGCAACCTGTGCCTCATGGGTTCAAGTGATTCTCTTGCCTCAGACTCCTGAGTAGCTGGGATTACAAGCATGCACCACCATGCCCAGCTAACTTTGTATTTTTAGTAGAGAAGGGGTTTCTCTATGTTGGTCAGGCTGGTCTTAAACTCCTAGCCTCAGGTGATCCTCCTGCCTTGGCCTCCCAAAGTGCTGGGATTACAGGCATAAGCCTCTGTGCCTGCCCCTAAAAACATTTTTAAAGAAACAAAACAATTTTAAACATAATCATGAAAATCTAGATTCAGAACTCTATCATATGTTTGTGTGTGTGTGTGTATATATATATATGTATTTCTTTGTAAATGTTTTTAGAAAAAAATTCTTTTAACAAATTTAATCACAAAGAACTATAATTAAAACTTTCCATGGGTAGTACTCCCCAGGTAATAGCAGCATACAATTTCAGTTCTCCCACAGATGATGAGGGGCAGAATTCTTCTCCCTCTCCTGGGAGCGTACGTGTGCCACTTACTATAACTTCCCATGGCCTTTGCAGGAAAATTACATGGGTCAAAGAAGTAAAGATTAGCACTTTTCTTTCTCCGAGTATTCTCAGGTGATTGACCCCCAAGTTTTCAGTAACAAACAGGTGTGGAATAATCTTTTGGTGAATTTGATCCTATTCTAATTTGTGTCATAAAACTGAAACATGTTAGTATTTTACTCTTAGAACATCTAGACTTAGTAACTCACAAGAGACTTTTTCGTATATTCTACGTGAGCATTTCTCAAAATATAATCCCATCCTTGATTACAATTACCACTGATGTTTTTTATGATATCAGCCCAGACCTGTGGACTCAGAATCTTGTAGATGAGTAGGAAGGAGGGATATGTGTTTTTATAAGTTCCCTACGTTACGAGTATTTGAGTTTGGGAAACACAGTTTAATGTAATGACACCTAACACATGGCACATGTGCTTCAGTTTCCTTATTGTGCATCTGTTGCAGACATTACTAATTGATCACAGAAGTCTTTCCTACCGAGCTAATATAAAGCCACACAAGCTTACTCAACATTGTGCCTAAAGAGCTGTTGGCGTGCATGATAAAAGCCTCTCCTGGAACTATTCTATACCTACATTGCTATTAGGCAATATTGTCTTTAGGAACACAGCTAAGAATTTAGAGATAAACACTGATGTTCTTTAAATTGCAAAGAGAAGTCAGAAAATTTCTGCACAAAGTATTGATATAAGGCCTAGAGCAGAGCAGAAAGCAAGTCAGAAACTATGAGTTGTCAGCTCTGGAAATCACATTCATAGTAACAAAAAGCAATCAATGATAGAAAAAAACATAAACAGAAAATATAGTCATTCAAAGGAGACAGTTGGATGAGGCCATTAAATAGTTCCTTATGATTCCACTTCGTAAGTTCTGAAGGCTTAAATATGGATGGCACAAATTATGTTCATAATTATGCCCACAATACGCAGAAAAGGATTAGTCTTAAAAGGGGCCTGTGCAAATGAGAGGCCCAAAAATTGACCTTTTCATACATTATGTTTAAGGCATTATTGTTTTAGAAAGTTCCCTAACAAAGGAAGCTAAAGTAAGAGAAGTGCTTGAAACGTAGGTTAATAGCTAATTGATAATATTAATTGGAAAAATTTTCAATCTTAGGATTTCAGATACTAATTTTTGCTATTCATATTTACTTTGTTTTATTCTCCTATTATAATAGTATTTATTGAAGACCTTAGTAATTATCACATTTGTACATTATCTTGACATCATGCCCTACTTATAAAATTGAACTTCTTGCAATATAACTCTACTTTTATGTAGTCAATTTAGACTTATATCCGGTGATTTACTGTCAAATAATTCTTATTAAATGCCATTTTTCCATTTGTATTCAATACATTTCATAATTTATGTTAAGGGTGATAATTTCTAAAACAGTACATCAAAAATATAAAAACAAATATACTTATTGCTTTTCTGATAACTTCACAGGGCTAAGATCTGTAAATCCTCACTCTATGTGGTATAAAAATGGTCATTTATGGGTATTCTAAAGCAAATAAATTATTCTACAAAAATGGTTTTGGTCATTCTTTAAAAACATATTTACCATGTTAACAATTAATACATAATCATAAAATATAGTTAATATTTTGTGTATTTTTAAAATGTAATCATTGTGGAAATCTGTTTTCCCATTTAAAAGATCACCTTATTTTCTATATAAAATATTAATAAAATTTATTGTTTTACAGGAATATGTCAGCCTGATAGACTAAGGAAGGGGCTTCAGAAACATTCTTTAAGGGAATTGCTTGTGATGAAACACACAGTTAATTTTATGGCCAAATTAAAGCAATTTTTTACCATATCAATTCCAAATTTACTCTTTTTTCTTAATGGAATACTTGAAACAAGCACTAAACATGGAAACAGGAGGTACGACTTCCAGTCTTGCCTTATGTTAGGTTAATTATTATTATAAAGAAAAATTATGTGCTCAACTAAATTGGGCATAGTTGTTCATGTTCATATTCTATGAACAACTGAAAACAAGTACTTACCATATGTAGATACACACACACATATGTTTATGGGAAGAAAAATCTTGAAATGGACTGGTTAAAATAAAGACACAGACTTTTAAAGATCACTGTAACTCAGATTTGCAATATGAACATTTAACTATTTCATTGACAATGATAAAGATTCTTGCCACCTTGTAAACCATTGCATCAAGAATCACAACAGTGTTTCATTTAAAAGCAACCTAAGGTAGGAAAGAGCACTGTGTCTCTAGACTCGAATTATGATTTATTAAAAGCAACATTTTAACAATTCTTATTTAACAAATTCCAGAATATCTGATTCTCCTTAAACTTTAATATAAATTATCAATTTTTTTGTTGTTTGGGAATACTTCTTTAAAAGCAATTCTTTACAGTGTATCTTTATAATTCTAGCAAATGTAATTAGGATATAATACTGTATTGGGATTATTTTGCCAACTTTGTTAAATGACTTATTTACAGAAAACCTGACATCTTCTTTGCCTCTATTTTAAGCTTGACATCAAGTGGTTAGAATTTTGAGGAAGTTTGACCAATGATGAAATGATAACTTGGTAGGGCATGCTAACCTAACCGTTAAAAAATGTCTCTTCATAATTTATAATGACAAGCACTTAGGTTTTATTTAACTACACTAATGTATTCTATTTAAATATGTCTAAGTACTTACAGCTTACCTATATCCATAGTATTAACACAGGCTCTTGTCTAAGAGTAATTTGTAACTCTAACCTTATATAATGTTTTAGTTTCGTTATTTCTAGGGATTCTGAATTGCCACTGTATTTTCTCATGTACATGATAATTAGATGAGCTTCTATCCAAGCATGTTCTTGTTTAATGATTGCTGCTGCTTTATAAAGGAGTATTATTGTTTTTCCCGCATTCATTTCATATCTTGATAGTCCATAGTTATATATTTTTTTATTCCAATAACTGAGAGGATATGTAGTAATTTAAGTTTTATTCAGCCAGATTATAGGGAGGAAGAAGAGAATTTGCACATTAGTTTGATTTATCTTTGTTCAATCTCCTATCTACTGTGTTTGTATTACATATTTATTTTTGTTAAATACAGTTAAGTTTATCTTTAATCAGGACTGACAATCTTCAGTCCAAACCTCTTGAATAGCTAGGAGTAAAGATTTGACAAACTTCAACTAAGTATTATGGTAAGAGTCCCTTAACTGTCACAACTTACCTTAGTGGAAATGAATTAACTAACTTAACACCGAAGAACAGAGTTGTAGAAGAATAAGCAATGTAGGAGAGAATACTGCTTGCCGTACTGGATTTAGGGGGAATTTCCAAGGTCTCTATTACTCACTGACACGTGTGAGGAAATCTGTTTGAATCAGTCGTTTCCAGTTGGTTCTTCAGAGTAGATGGTGTTTATCATTATCGAGGCTCTGATATATTGAATATTAATGACAGATGAAAAATAGAATCTCAGTCATTGAGTATGTCTGCCAAAAGAGCTAGTTCCAATTTAAAAGGGTATTAATTTTCATAGAGAGGTAATATTTTTTCTGTGGTATTCACCATGCTTAATGTACTTTCTAAACTTGAATGTACTTGGACAGAAATCTGTTGTTTTAAATTGAACATTCCTCTGTTCACCCTCTTATTTCATTGAAAACAATATTCCGTGATGTCAGCAGTAAAACAATAGGTATGAAATTGGTGGCTTCTTTGTTTAATAAATATGATTTTTAGGAATTTGATAACGAACTAATGAGTTGTTTTACTATAAAAGTTATATTGACATGCATAATGCATAGAAAAAAATTCCAGATTTTTAGAGAAGAAAAAATATCTTAAAGGTAATTTAAGAAAATGTAAATGCATGTAATCTAAAATATTTGTGTACTTATCATTTTAAAAATATAAATGTTTGAGGTAACTTCAGAATAAAAATGTCACTATGATGTTCTAAAACACACGATTATATAGAAGTTAATCTGCAGAATAAGAGATTCATCTCGTTATTTGAATGACTTTTTATCTGTACACCCTAAAGACTATTTCATGATATCTTATTTTGTTAAATAATTGCTAGTTTTCCAAAAGTATATGTTTCTTTTTTTTTTTTTTTAAGTTTAGCATAATTTATTTGAGCAAACAAATGATTCATAAATTGGGCAGTACCCTGAACCAGTAAAGGTTCAGAAGACTCTACCTGGCAATGTGGGCAGTCCATATTTTTAGATAGAAAAAGGAAGTGACATACCGAAATAGCCTGATTTGTCCCAGCCTAGCAAGTATATAAGTTTCAAAAGTGAATTTAAAATTTCAAGAAGACTCATAGCCTGACATATCTGCTTTTATATTTTCATTCTTTGTTGCTTATTAAAACTCTAGTTGCATTAATTAATGACTGTTCAGGACTTTGAGAAGCATTAGTCTCCCAATTGTTGAAAGGCTAGTGGTCTGCACTTCTTTTTTCCCTTAACTGTTCAATTCTCAGATATTGACCAGTGGAATAAGGTAATTGAACAACTAGGAACACCATGTCCAGAATTCATGAAGAAATTGCAACCCACAGTAAGAAACTATGTGGAGAATCGGCCCAAGTATGCGGGACTCACCTTCCCCAAGCTCTTCCCAGATTCCCTCTTCCCAGCGGACTCCGAGCACAATAAACTCAAAGGTATGCCCTTCAGGAATGACTTGAGGACGACTATGAGGGTGACGGGTCAAACAAGCACACGGTATAGAGACCTCTCTCTCTTTCTCTTTCTTTCCTTTTATTTTTAGTTGACACATGATAATAGTACATTTTTGTGGGATATAGGGGTTATTTTGAAACGTGTATGGAGGTATAATGGTCAAATCAGAACAATTAGCATAACACATCACCTAAAACATCGATCAATTCTTTAATTGGCACAACCTCAAGTTAAAGAAAGATATTTCTTCGAAGATCGTTCCTACAAAGGGGAGTAGCCACGGATTTTAGAATTGTCTGGATTTTCAGGGCGGGGCGCGGTGGCTCAAGCCTGTAATCCCAGCACTTCGGAAGGCCAATGCGGGCGGATCAAGAGGTCAGGAGATCGAGACAGACCATCCTGGCCAACATGGTGAAACCCTGTCTCTCCTAAAAATACAAAAAAATTAGCTGGAGGTGGTAGCGTGCACCTGTAGTCCCAGCTACTCGGGAGGCTGACGCAGGAGAGTCGCTTGAACCGGGGAGGCAGAGGTTGCAGTGAGCCGAGATCGCACAACTGCACTCCAACCTGGCAATAGAGTGAGGAGACTCCGTCTCAAAAAAAAAAAAAAAAAAAAAAGAAAAAAAAAAAAAAAGAACTGTCTGGATATTCAGAGAGAAGTTATTGAATAAAATGTGTGACAATGGTGTGCCCTAAGTATTTCACGGGGGGTTACATAGAATCTTAAAATTATTTTTTGAGATATAACTCTAAAAAACCAACATAATATACATTGAAATCATTGTTCCAATCCTTTTTATTGCCTGGAAAATATTTTCAATGCAAGGTTTAGTTGTAAAATCTTGGAGATGCAGGTGTCTGAACTTCTTTTTCTATAATTTATGGAGTGCTTAAATTTTTTCATTTTAAAATAGCAAATGAGATTTTACGTACATATTTTTATTCAGTATAAACACTTCCATTAATAAGTCGTTTTTTTCTGTCATGTTGTTGGCAGTTAATATACTTGAGTAACAAATATCTTCACCAACAGAATTGACTTAATAATGCCTCAGTCTAATTTGGAGACATGGAATAAATTTGGCAATGCATAAAGTGTAATATAAATAATACTCAAATTCTTATAATTTAGAACACTCCTAAAAATCTTATTTTGAAATAAATCTGACTGTTTTCCCCCTGCCTCGTTTCAAATTTGCCCCATGCCTTAAAATCTGTGTGACCCTGAGCAAGTTACCTAATTTTTCTTTCCTTGTTTTAACAAATGAACGTAGAGAAAACTTTCCACCTTATAGGGCTGTTGGGAGGATTAATTGACTTAATAATTTGTCAAACACTTAGAGCAGTGCCTGGCTCACTGTGGATGCTCAGTAACTGTTAAATATAATAAAATAATAATTTAAAAATGTACCTGTAAATTATCAAAAAAGAAAAACTTAAGATACATGCTTTTTAAATTTAGCCCTAAATGTTATGTGGACAATTAATTATCTGCAGACTTAACTTACAAACTTAATGTGTATAGCTAAGGAAGACTTAAATGAGATGAGGAAGCTAAAATGTGGTGCCACTGTTTTCCAGGATGTTTTCATATCCTCTAAACTTTTATCTAATGGGTTTTAAATGTGCAACACTGTTTCTGTGCTCTTGACACATATTACACAGTTGGATTTCTTCCTTCAATTGCCTCTATAGACTCTCTTACTGACAATGGACTAAATTATTTCTAAATCTACTGCTGATAAGATCAACATTGCCTATATCCAGATTGAAAAAGAGCTAATACTCCAATTAAAGATCTTATAGAAATCATGTCTTTGTAATACTATTGAGATATCAAGCAAAAGTAATCCCTTCTTTTGAAGACACTTGCAGCAATACAGAGACAACAAAGTTCTCATTAAACTACTGTATGAAATCACAATAAAAAGGCTATTAAGATATACTTCATAAGGTAATTCCAATTTTCTTGAGTTTACTTTTTAAATCAATTTGAATTTCTGCAATTATTTTTGTAAATGATAAACTAGTTTGCATATTCGATTATTGATTTTAATTTTAAATATAAAATTGAAAATCTATAAATAATCTTAATATACAAATAACCAAAGAGAATAATGTATTCTACTGTGTTTGGAAAAGAGCATAACACATTTGCTTTCAAATGATAGAATGAAAGATAAGGCATTGAAACATTTTTCCATATTGTTTCCTAAAAATAGTATTGATTATTGTTTCTTAGCAAGATGATTTGGTATTGGTATAGTTCATGACCCTATTCATGAATAGCCCATTCTAACCCCAGTCCTTTCTTTTCTTTTTTTCTTTTCGAGACAGAGTCTCTCTCTGTTGCCCCGGCTGAGCTATCTAGGCTCACTGCCAGCTCCGCCTCCCGGGTTCACTGCATTCTCCTGCCTCAGCCTCCCGAGTAGCTGGGACTACAGGCGCCCGCCACCAAGCCCAGCTAATTTTTGTATTTTTAGTAGAGATGGGGTTTCACCGTGGTAGCCAGGATGGTCTCCATCTCCTGACCTCGTGATCTGCCTGCCTCAGCCTCCCAAAGTGCTGGGATTGCAGATGTGAGCCACCACCACACCCGACTAACCCCAGCCCTTTCTAAGAGCAGAAAAATGGATAGATTTGATGAGAGAATCCATGAGAATGGTACATGAATTTGGATATAAAATCAGTTACAAATTAAAGAGATCTTTAAAGCAATGAATAAATAAACACAGCCCTGTTAGGCTATTAGGAGGCCATTGGCAATGAGAAAAATTAAATATTGAATGAATGTATAAGTATTTCTGTATTTTTGTTGTTCTTGTGCAGTTCAGAGTTTTAATTTGAAAGTAATGATAATAAGTTTCTAGGATTGAGTTTCCCAGAAAAATGGATAGTAGAAATAAAAAGTTCTCAAGGTTGATTTAACTAGTGATTTTTCATATTTGTTCAGAAAATTAAAAGATATATTTATTCATGTAATTACTAAAAGAAAATACCTACAGGTAAAAAATTAATTACTACATTTTAACTGTAGTATGGTTAATATGTGAAAAATACATGAACAGCACTAGAAAAAATATGCCAATAATCACAGTCATTGCCTCTAACTAGTGGGGTTAGATATTATTTCCTGATTTTTATATTTTATGTAATTTTCAAATTTGTAGAATTAGTCAAATTGTCTTAATCTGAAAAACTGATTAAATAAAAATTGATAAAATCAATTGATGTTGATTTTTTGAAAAATCCATTTAAATTTTGTTCTCTTTAATTTGATGTTTTACCATATATTTAGAATAAACTGAATATTTTCACCATTCAACTTTCAAATCAGTTGAGTAACAATATTGATTTGAGATATTCATTTCTGTTAAAACTTTTTGTAAAAGCCTGGGGGAGGGATAGTATTAGGAGAAATACCTAATGTAGATGACAGGTTGATGGGTGCAGCAAACCACCGTGGCACGTGTATACCTATGTAACATGTGTATACCTATGTATAACTATGTGCATGTTGTGCACATGCATCCCAGAACTTAAAGTATAATAATAAAAAATGTACATGTTTTTAGAGGTTAAAATTAATGTGTCTTTTAATAATGTTATTAAATAAATATGCTATCACCATATAATTTTATAACTGTTACTGCCCACAACCATAAAATTAATTATGATAGCATTTACATAATATAGAGTTTTTCATTAGTGTCTGGTGTAGCATTAGACTGGCTTCAGTCTTTAGCTGCTGGATTTCATCAAGTCATGACTTCCATTTATTTAATTCCATTGATTAAAAATACCTGATGATTACAGAATGTTAAAATAAAATTCAGTAATTGAATAGTTTTTTTTCTATCACATCAATTCTTTGGTTGTTTTTATGTATATAAGAAATTTGTGGCTGGGAGCAGTGGCTCATTCCTTTAATCCCAGCATTTTGGGAGGCTGAGGTGGGAGGATCCTTTGAGCCCAGAGCTCGAGATCAGCTTGGGCAATGTAGGGAGACCTTATCTTTACAAAAAATGAGAAAAAATAGCCGGGCATGGTGGTGCATGCCTGTAGTTCCAGTTACTCAGGAAGCTGAGATGGGAGGATCCTTTGAGCCCAGGAGTTACAGGCTGCAGTGAGCTGCGATCATTCCACTGCACTCCAGCCTGGCAACAGAGGGATACCCTGTCTCAAAAATACATAAACAAACAAATAAACAAACAAAAAGAAAAAGAAAAGAAATTTGTATGATACCAACTCTTAAGTCAATTTGTATACTAAAATCCTGATAATTCCATTGTATGAATGAGAATATAAAGACACATGTGTTGATTAACTTCAAACAGCTGCCCAGACATTTGTTGAATATCATGCATTTGCACTCTGTGCTCTTTGTGCTGTTTATCCCATATTCATACAGGTTACCAAAGAAGATGATTTTGCTTACATAAACTCTCCAGGTTGATACATTTTACTTAGAAGTTTGAGTGAATAATTATATACTCAAAGTGTTATAACCGTTGGAGAGCCTCAGGCTTAGAGGCCTTAGGCTTAGAGACCCAAAGAAACAGGTATAAAATGCATTTTCTTTTCCATCACATCAAGGGATTTACCTGATGTTTGGAAGGAAGATACTATCCCATACTTTATTTTCTTAATTTCCTCTCTGTCCAACAAATTTCCTTACTGAAATCAAAATCTTACTAGTTGTTTCTCTCATTTATTGTTTCAGCCAGCCAAGCCAGGGACTTGTTGTCAAAGATGCTAGTGATTGACCCAGCAAAAAGAATATCAGTGGACGACGCCTTACAGCATCCCTACATCAACGTCTGGTATGACCCAGCTGAAGTGGAGGCGGTAAGATAGGCTGCCTTTACTTTACTTCCACAAACAAATCATAGCTCATAGCAAAACACTGAGTAGAACTAGAAGCCAAAAGAATGCACAATGGATTTTTATAATTTCTAAGTCCAACGTCTGTTATCTGCCCCTCTAAAAGCTATTTTCTTCAACATATGTTTTAAATACTTTTCAGGACTTACTAGAAGAGGGTATGATTTAGTCCAACAAGCCTTAGGGGTCCATGACACACTACCATTTGTTTCTGTTAAATTGCCAACACTTGTGGTTCTTCTTGTGTATTTGACTGCCAGCCTCTTCTAATGCAAACTTAGTGGTAGGAAATAACAGAGGACAAGTTGCTTAGCTTGTATTTTTTTTGAAGATACCTGCCACTAGTAAAATGTGATACTTAAGACTATTTCAATTAGAAAGCTTTTATAAGACCATTGGTGGCTTTGTGAAACCTTGCGTGAACTAGATAAACTAGAAGTGGGTATTTCAGTAAGTAGATTACTTCAGGTTGATCAGTATGATGTATCTCCGTGTCTTATACCCAGACATGGAAAATCTTCTCAGAAGTGTAACTATTTTAAAATTATTTTTCAAGCATTTAATATCTTCTATTCAACCTCTTTCTTTCATCTTTACCTCTCCTTTCCTCTGTATGGATCCAGGCAGGGCAAGGGGGGCTTGCTGTTGCCCATGTGTGTTCTATAGGCCTCCTGATGAGAATTTCCTTTCTGTACCACCTTTAAATGTTCCTATCAGCCATGTTACCTTCTCCCATAAACATGAGGAACTTCTCAAATTCTTAGAGTACCTGTGCTAAATAATCTCATTTTCTTTTACATAATACCTTCAAATCCATTTGTTTGAATTTGTTCTTAATCTTTCATTTGAAATGCTGTTTGTTTCCCCCAAGGTATTCCTGAGGATATTTTCACTTTCCTTCAGTTTTCTTTCCTCTGCTTCACCATGTGTTTTTCCACATCAGAGGTGCTAGATTCAAACACATAATTCTCATTTCTTCATTCTTCACTAGAGAAGATATGAAAGATGGCAGTGAGGACTAGGTAGAATTGAACCTTACAGACACAATATTCAACAGGTCCTTTTCATAATGTAACCCAATCTTTAAGCATTTACAAACTTCGGGGAAAACACTTACGTGGTTAATGAGTCTCCCAAGTGTGGAAACCGAGGTGTAACCATCATGTACTACATTTTTTTTTTTTTTTTTTGAGACCGAGTCTCGCTCTGTCGCCCAGGCTGGAGTGCTGTGGAGCTATCTCGGCTCACTGCAAGCTCCGCCTTCCGGGTTCACGCCATTCTCCTGCCTCAGCCTCCCGAGTAGCTGGGACTACAGGCGCCCACCACCTCGCCCGGCTTTTTTGTATTTTTAGTAGAGACGGGGTTTCACCGTGTTAGCCAGGATGATCTCGATCTCCTGACCTTGTGATCCGCCCGCCTCGGCCTCCCAGAGTGCTGGGATTATAGGCGAGAGCCACCGCGCCCGGCTACATTTTTTTTTTAAAGATCTGCTCTCTTAATTAGTTTTACAATGATGTTGAAATTTCGTTTTGCCTCAAGTTAATTTTTAGTCATTTTATTTGATTCGTAAGAAATAAAATCCCTACAATTAAATATTTCTGAGTTTAATTATAATGTTCTAAAAATTAATATATATTCTTACAACCAAAATATAGAACCTCCTCCAGTCTCTCACACTTGGGAAATACTTGCAAAGATGTTCTTGGGGTAGAATGAAGTAATGAAGTAAGTGAGAGAAAGTATGATGTATATGTATATGAAAATTAAGTATAAAAATTTTATCTCTGATGAAATTAAAGAAAGTATTTTAGGTTATGTTGATAAAAATTTTACATAAATATATGTATTATCTGAAATTGTTTCTCCTCATTTATTTTGAGGCATATTAACTTATGCCTCATTATGTGGCATATTTATTCATATTTATTTTTTCTTACACCTAACTTAATGTGTATACTCTTTTTTTTGTGGGTTGTGGCCTAGAGTTTAATTAGAGTCATAAAGTCTGCATTTGTAATTCACTTGTAATTATGTTGCCTATAAAAGAGATAGTTGCTTGGAATCTATAACAACATTTTACTGAATAGTATCAATTTGTTTTAAATTTTAACTTTTTATTAAAACATTCTTTGTAGAATGAAAAGATAAAATTTAAGATACTAAAATAGTTGGAGCCTTTTTCTTAACTACTTTGACATTGACATGCTGGGGCATGGATAGCAACAAGGCGGGATGTATGAATTTTAGGGGAAGGATCTGATAGAGCCTGCAGGTCCAGGAAAAGAAGTCAGTTAATACACAGAACAAGCAAGTATTTGACATCTAGACTGGGATCACTGATTTTACAAGGGCAAACATGTCTTACATCTAGACATGTTGTAGTGAAGAGATGGGAATCCTGATCCTAGGGCAAGAACAATTTATTACTTTATGAAGTGCATTACAGTGGTCACAACTAAGAGGAGACACGTCCTGAAGGTGCTAGAATCCCTAGTCAGCTATGCTTTCTGCAGTGTCCTTAGAATTCACATCTCTGTTACACATGTTGCATATGAACATGTGTTTAAAATAAGATGACCTTTCTCTATGGACACGTGGCAAAGCTATAATAGAGTGACATATCTTCTGCCAAGGATGACAAGACTGTTTTGCAAAATATACCCCTGTATGTCTTTATAATCCAAATAAATGGAAAAATCAAATAATTGGAATTTTTATTCTGATCAAAGAGCTTTCAAGTAACTCTCATGCTGGTAGGGAGGGAAGGAAATTCCAAGGTGAGAGAGAAGAAAAATAAGTTTCATTGGATGGAAATAATGGCAAGTGGACAGGGGATAAAGAACAAACTGTGATAAGGTGATGTTTAGAGGAAAAGTGGAAAGAGTATAGATATGCTATGTGTACGAAGCTATTAGTTATACTACGAGCTATCTTATCATGTTTCCAAAACTACCAAAGTACAAAAATCAAAAGAGAAGAGCATATGAATGAATGTTGTCATAATTCTAAAAGGTGAAATTAGTCATGCACACATGAGTTTGAAAATTTTAAAAATTGGATGCTAAGCTGGAGTAATTCATCTATGTAGTAATAGTACATAAATATTTTGAAATAACTGCTCAAATTATTAGCAAGTTCTTATTCAAATAATGTTTAGAGTAAAAAAGTGTGGTTTCAAAGTAGAACACACAAGTCACATATAATGTCAATGCTTTTGCATGAAACAGGTAGAAGGTGCTCTAACTATGGTTCAGTATTCATCAAGAGGGCAAATATATTATACACAAATGTACTTGGTTGAGTTATTTGCATCTTCATAGGTATGAAAGATGAGTTAGGTTTAAATTTCTGTTCTGCCCATTACTAATTTGCTTTAATCAAGTTTCTTAACCTTTCTGCAATTCAGTTTTCTAAACTAAGAAAGTTCTCCCTTCTTATCATATGTACAGCATAGCATTCTGAGATTTTGAAGAGTTAATGTGCATGAAGTGCTTAGCAAGTGCTTGGCAGTCAGTAAGAATCATATAAATTATTCTTACCCTTATAATACTTATAATTACTATCATTATTATGACTTTTACATGCATAGCTTTACTACCTTTTGATATTTGAAAAAGATATATGCGTCTGGTGAAAAAGACCAGCTGGCCAAGAAATTGCAGAAATATTCCACAACCTTTCTTTTTCGAATAATGGTGATGATGATCTAGTTCCCACATGATTTTAGGTCCATTTTTTTCTTTTTCTTTTGTTTAATGTATACCTACCTCTTCTTTGCCAGGTTGAAGAGAATCTAATGTCATTAGTTTAAACCAAAATAAAGACACATTATAGAGTCCACAGATCCTGATTATCATTATCTTTACTTTAGGAAAAGTAGATTTTTGGGATTGTTTGGGGGAACTCGGTTTAATATCTTCCTTGTGCCCTGTTGGAAGAAAACACAATGTTTATGATTATTGAGTTTAGGCACCCTGCTAGGATCCAGTGGTGGCTTCACCTCTGAGAGTGGGGCTACAGAGAACCTTTAGGGAGCATCTGGGTGAACTCCAAGCTAAGTAAGAGTTGATTAACTATTTCTCAGGGCACAGAAGAAGTGGATTTATGAGGAACATAAGCTGTAACTATTTTTAAAAAGAGTTTTATTTCTGCCAGAAATTTCAGAGCACTTCAAGAAAGCTCCTGAGTGCAACAGCCTTACAAAAGGCTCCATTTTGTAGTTCTTGTTCCTTGCAAGGGCATAGGGAGAGGGAGCAGGAGAGGGAGATGTGAGTTCAGCCAAAACCAAATACATCAAAACTCAAATAAATCATTATGAAGAAGCTTAATACAAACATATGGAGTCAGAGAACACTTCATGATTCCTCAATTCTTGACTAAAAGGAAGGAGCTAGACTTGAAACCATCCCCTAAGATGGGACAGGCACTGGGGCTAAGCTTCCTGGCCAGTGGTGATCAACGAGATAGACCATTGTGTTGAAGGCTCTGTTTCAGAGAGAACAGTTCTTAATGGCTGAAACCTTACTCTGGGAATCAGGGCAGAGAGGCAGGTAGAGCTGCTTGGGCCACTGGCATTTTGAAATTCTTTTCTCTAGTAGGTGAACCTGGGGTACTTGAGAACCCAGAGGACAGCTGGCAGGAAACATAGGACTTTCTGTGTGGCAGCCAAATGAAAGTTCCAGAAGAGAATGCTGTAAATGAGGCCTGGAAATGGTACTCCAGCTATAATGGAGACCACAGAAAGAGTGGACATGTTTTGTTTGGAAGTCTAAGGACACACGACATCCTCAACTAGACTAAGAGAAAAGATATAATTAATTCAACCAGTTTGGCTGGAAGATGATTTGGTAAACAGGACCAGTGCTGAGCTTGCTTGTTATTTTTTACCTAACTCAAGATTAATTTGGGAATTGGGACAGGGTTGGGTGGGAATTTAATCTACCGATACAGATCCTGAATTAAACAACCTGATCTTCAGATTCCCAGTGAGAGTATAACCTGGGAAACAGAGTAACACTTACATGTATTAGTGCTGAAGTTCAATTAAAATAAACACTTAAGAAACATGAACCCAGAATAGTCAACACTATTACACATTTACTGTTTGCTTATAATGTAAAGTGATTAAGAGGGTCTTAAATGCTTAATTGATATTATTATTTACTAGTTCACTACTTTAGAGATTATGTTATTTTTGCCTACAGTGAAAGAATTTATAGAAACAAGTTAACTTGGCTATATTAAGCTATTTTATTACAAGACAATCATAGATTTCATGCCCTGTGAGCAGAGTTACTATCTGACATGATTTTATCCATCTTCTTGTCTGCCATTATATCTTACTGGATATTACCAAAGAGGATGCATGCAAGGGATGACCAACCATGCAGGAAATATAGATTATTTTTAATCTTCTTGTGACACAAACATGTAAACTTTGATATTGCTTATGCCTATTAGCCTAACATCTATTCAAGGTAAATCTGAAGTGGGAATTTAGAGATCATTATAGAGTGGTTTTGTCCTGCAGTTCAGCAAACATCAGCATTCAGAGTAGCAACTTTCCAACTTTGAGCAGTTATAGGACCAACAACCATGATGAGGTGAATAGAACAGAGCTAGATGGGATTGGAAAAAAGAGAGAAGGGAATCAGAAGCCTGTGGTCAAAGTAGAACAGGTTCCATAGCTTGATCTGGGCATTCCAGAGAGAGAGTGATGCAGATATGTAGGCCAGGCAGTCAAGACCAGCTGGGCAGTCAGGAGAGACTTGTGGTCTAAGATCAGAGAGCTAAGTAGATGAAACCCTAAGGGGCGTTTAAAGGTGTCAAAGATAAGGATGTTCTCATATTGCAATGCAGAAGTCAAAAGCAGACACTCTTGGACCAACACAGAGATAAGCAAAAATGGGAAGCCACTACCAACCTGAGGGCTAGGGGGTGGTTTACTGGAACCCAGGTAGTAATGGCCTGTCCAGCGGGAGCTAGAGTCACAGACACAGATAAGATACAGCTGCTTCTGGAGAAAAGGATGGGGAGAAATGGCCTAGATTATCCCCTCTGTCTCCTGGTGGTATCTCCCTCCTGTTGGCTGAGACCAGACTGAAGGCAGCTGACAGACAAACCTGGGAAATATGGCCTAATAGAGTCCAGTCCCCTGAGAAAAAGAGCAACTAAAGAAAGGGGGAGGACAGCATCTGTGGGCCAATGTGTCCAGGGCTGGCACTTACCAGGTCATTCTTTCCTTATTCACAATTCTGAAATCCCTAAGTAAAACAGAAGTAACCAGGGAACGGAGCACAATTCCTCTGGAGAGAAGAAAAGTTTAGATGTTAGAAGAGGTGCTCAGGGACCTCCCCTCGTAAAGTGAAGTAAGCAGCCCCCTAATAACTATCTAATTTCTTGAAGTATTTCATGATTTCTTGCCAAGAAATCACAGGTACTATACCAACCTGATAGTCTTGGCAGAAGAGTATTTCTCATTAGGGTTTCCACTGAACGTGTGCACTTCCTTCCTTTTATATGTTGATGTCACTCTTTCAATTGTTGGTTGTAGGGCTACAGTCTTGTTGAGACAATGTTGGACCACATGTACATGAGGGGAGCGAAAGGATTCAGCCATCTGTTTTCTTTTAGGTTGCTATAAATCTACTCTTTTGCTGCCATAGGAACGACCTTTATCACTAGGAAAGACCTTGTCACTTTCTTCTCACTCACCTCTTTTTTATTTCTTCCTTTTTTGTTTCTTCTTCACTTCTTACCCTCTTCTCTTTTTTATCCAACAGAGTTATTCACATAAGCTTTGACTATTTGTTAACAGTTTAGTATTTATTCACTTATTCTATAAATATTGACTGAGCCCACACTTTGTGTTCCACACTGACCTAGATGATGGTGATTCAGCATTGAATTTTTAAATAAACAATGAAAAAAACAACAGGTCCCTGCCTTTATTGTTCTTGGTAGGTTTCCAATAGTTAATAGCAATTTTTATTGAATGGGAATCTTTGATAACTTATCATCTCCTGAAGAAACAAAATCAACTCCTCCAAATATGAGTTGTCTACCTTACTTGATTATTTAACTTGTTTAGTGTATGATTTCCTGACTGTAGAATCTGAAATCCTATGTCCCTTGAAATGTTAATCAGTTATAACTAAATTGCAGTGAGAATCTGCTAATCTTCAACCAGATGTGCATCAACTGCTTTGAATCATAATTAACAAGTTATGCTTATCTACTTTTAGCTATGATTTTTAAACTATTATTTGACTGAATATAAAACAATATCCTGCTGGGCGCGGTGGCTCACGCCTGTAATCCCAGCACTTTGGGAGGCCAAGGCGGGCAGATCAGTTGAGATCAGGAGTCTGAGCCTTGCTAACATGGTGAAACCCTGTCTCTACTCAAAATATAAAAATTAGCCTCCTGTAGTGCCAGCTACTGGGAAGGCTGAGGCAGGGGAATCTCTTGAACCCAGGAGATGGAGGTTGCGGTGAGCCGAGATCGCAGCACTGCACTCCAGCCTGAGAAACAGAGTGAGACCGTCTTAAAATGAATGAATAAACAAACAAACAAACAAACAAACAAAAAAGTCCTGACCAAGCTGACCAAGTTTGGTAACCCAAATGCATAGATTATTACCGAAAACCAAAGAATCCTAAAGTTGCTACACTAAACATAAAAGTGTACAATCTTTAAACTATGAATTAAATCTTTCTATTTACTATAGCAACTAAATAAAAATATTTAATTTGTAGTTTAAAGATTTACATATAAATGTATTGACCATCTGAAGCCTTCAAACATAGTTCACATGATTGAAGATTATGGGAAGGAGTTATTCTCATTCCTTATTACCACTGACTTTTAATTCTCTCAAATACGTTTTCACTGTAAAAGCTAATATCATTTGATTATGAATATCCTGTGTTACTTGCTCTATTAAATCTACTCCATGAATGAGTTCTCGTTTGCATTGTTTCTACCTTTATTAACTGTAGTTTAGCCAGTTGTCTTTTACTGAATTCTCTTGAATCCATAACAAATTCCTGAAACAACATGGTGAAGAATAGGCTTATAAATATATTTGATTATAACTAGAAGCAATATACTTTGCTAGACTCAGTATATATAAACTTAGGAATGATAAAGAAAATTATGAGCTACAATGAATATGAATTTGATGCATCTAATGTTCAAATAGTTCATCAGTAGATATCTACTGTTTGGAGATAAACCATTGAATAAAATATACGTAAATTTGCTTCAAATATTTTATAATCCTTTTATTAAATTGGTTAGTCTGAGTGTAGCACTGTGAGTTAAACCTGAAGTATCTGGAAGAGATGATTTAAAGGAGTTATAAATGCAAACAGCTCTCTGTACAGACTGTATCTCCCATTGGGAGGAAAGGGGCTTAAAGTCTTTGTGAGTCACATCTTCCTTTGATGAGTGATACCAAAAGGTTAGGGCATGTCCTCAAGACAATTTCTGAATAACTAATCCATCTGAAATTCTGAAACTACTGTTTTTGTTTCCTGATTTTCCCCACAGGATACCTTCATGTACTTAAAATAGTTAATAGGCATTATTTTTGTTTGCTGTCCTTTGGTTTGCCTGAGAAGAAAGTCAGTTTGCAAGTGAAGTTTATTATATAAAATTTAATAGCAACTCTCAAGTGGCAGAAAATACCTATCAAATATTTCAATAAGCATAAAGTGCAACACTTGAGTTACTTAAGGATTTTTTGGTAGAAATTTGAAAAGTTTTATTAAGAAGGAAAATCTCCATTTCACTAAAATAATAAGAAAACTTAAAAAAAAAATTTCACGGGTAGAAAAAGCCTCTGTTGCTTTTTATTAATAGAAAAGATCCACAGTGCCTATCACGCTCAATATGACCTTGGATTTCACCACTAGTTTATTTCTTGATGCTATAGATGTGCGTGCACTTTTAGTAAGTTTCCCCATTTTTACTTCTTTAGATTTTTTGGAACATGCTTATTACTTTGGATTTCAATTTGGAAAGCTTATAAACAAAACATATTACTATACTTGATAAGGCACATCAATTGAGTTTTCTCAGGAAAGATCTCTTTGGAAGTTTTCATAAAGGGCTTATTCTCAAAAAGATTTCTCAGGTTATTTCTAGCATTTTAGGAATATCAAACAAAAATTTTATCTAAGTTCCCCTAAATATTTTCACAAGTAAGACAAACTATATCCTAGAATGAGGAAAAGAATAATTAACAATGTGAGTAATTTCAAGTATCTGAAATGTTTAGCATGTTAGTGATTTTATTTCCATAATATGTTATAGTATTTGTTGTATATTTTAAATTTGACAATCAGTCCAAGTATTTCCCAAGTGCCTATCACCAGTTTGGTCTATAATCTGTGTGCAGGTCACTGGTGACCTTTTGTTTCCTGGAAATAGAAAGACAAAGAGGTAACTGAGTGATGTTGTACTGTGAGACATCATGATTCTCTTTTCTCCATTCTAAAATTGCCATCATTTAAATTCTGTTTTTCAGACCAACTGTCCTTATGAATTCTTTTAAATATGATTTGTTCTACTCACATGGAGTTAATAAACTGGCTGAATTCCTCCCTCAGCTGTTCTCTCCATCTGTTCTGACACAAGGACTACCTCTTTGAGTCTTAGGATTTCTTATTATTATTGCAGCATGTGTCATGCTGTGAAAAAGCTAGTGTGACCCATGGCACGCTTAATTTGAGAAATAGTTTAGTACCATCTATCTGTCATAGAAGACTCTTTCAGTGTGGAGTTGAACTCTAAGTAGGTTTGTTAGACTCAGAATGTATATAAATTTAGAAATGAGGAGGAAGAAACATGAGCTACAATGGATATGAATTTGATGCACTCTAATTATGTGCTTAATTATAGAAAGAGCAATTCATATTTTGTGGTTTTCATTTGCTTGGTGAAAGTTAAATCAATGTCTCTAATTCCATTTGTGGAATTCTAAATTTCCATCTGTTCATGCTGATGTATTCTTTCAGCAGCAAAATATGAGCAATTTACTAATTGCCTTCCAGAGAAAATATAGCTTCATTAGATTTTGCTTGCCCAGTGCCTCAGCTGCTTAACGTGAAGATATCGTTTGAATTGCCTTCGGATTGTTTTGATGCCATGTATTATGTTGGTGGGAGCTTGTCAAAATGTTTGTTGTAGATAGAGTTAGCCACCTGCTTTTAGGAACCCCACTCCCTATATGACTTATAATAGAAATATGTATTTCACTGAAACACTAATTCATTTGTCTCTAATTTTAGCAAATTCTATTACTGAAGAGAAAGGTTCATCTTAATTTTATTTTATTTTTTATTTTTTATTTATTTTTTTTTTTGAGACGGAGTCTCGCTGTGTCTCCCAGGCTGGAGTGCAGTGGCCGGATCTCAGCTCACTGCAAGCTCTGCCTCCCGGGTTTTTACGCCATTCTCCTGCCTCAGCCTCCCGAGTAGCCGGGACTACAGGCGCCCGCCACCTCGCCCGGCTAGTTTTTTGTATTTTTTAGTAGAGACGGGGTTTCACCGTGTTAGCCAGGATGGTCTCGATCTCCTGACCTTGTGATCCGCCCGTCTCGGCCTCCCAAAGTGCTGGGATTACAGGCTTGAGCCACCGCGCCCGGCCCATCTTAATTTTAATTCATTGGGCTATTCAGAATCCACTGAATCCAAGATTCTCAGGTGTGAAAAGCTAGAATGGTTGAAATATTCATTCTCAGGAGAGACATGTTTTTGTTGTCTAGTAGAATACATGCTTTGGTTTTTGTTTTCATGTTTTATCTTGAGCACTTTAGACCATGAGTGCTATTGCTATTAATCTTTTGAAGGGATCATTGAGAGAGAATACTTTATAAAAAGGGGGAAGGGAACAGAAATTCTTTTTCTAGAACATCCCACACCTGTTGCTCTCTGAAAGGCTGAGTTATGGCTAATGTATTCTGTCAGGTTCTTCCAAATACTTGATTTTATTTCTTCTCTCCTAGGTGATGTCTGAGATATTGTGAGATCCACCTATTTATCTCAAGGTGGTGGGCGTTTGTGAGAGTGTATTTTATTTTTGTAATATGTTTCATCCTGGAAAAAAGAGGTTATCCAATGTGTCATCTGCCTAGGATGTAATCCATAAACTGTGGGAGAAAAAAGTATATTTTTTCTTTTTCAGCGTTCCCTCTACGAGATAAGCAAAGAAGTCAGGGTGGGAACTTATGAGATGTTCTGTCAACTATAATTTACCAAATTTTATAGTAAGAGGAAGAATAAAAAAGAGAAAAGAATAGGAGTAGGTCAGAACAGAGAATCTCTGTCAGACAGCTTTGCCTCAAGATAAGTAGAGGCTACAAAACTGGTGTATCTCTAGGAAACATAACTTTGGTAATTTGCATTCCTGCCTTGTTTGCCTACCTGTAATGTTGTTAAAACAATCAAACTAGACTTGAAATTTTTGTCAGTCATCAAAGAATCTCCTCTTAACCACTGTGTATATATGTTCAAGGACAGCTCTAAGGCACTCCTACCCATCCTCATATCATTGTGTTTTCAGTAAAGAACTTTTATCAGTAAAGAAAATGGTATGCTCTGCAGAGGTAATATTGTTTTCTGCAAGGCCTGGATATTAATTATGATACATCAACTCTGTAATTTAAGGGTCACATCAGTTCTGTACCCAGCAGAATTATTTGGTGAGCAGCCCTGCTTAAGTTCCTAAAGGTTTACTTTAAGTAGTAGATTTGCTATTTGACACATTTTTCTTTGCTCCTTTGCTCTCAAAATCAATGAGGTTTAATTGCATGATGAACTTTTAAATACTATATTCTTCTTTAAGAAAAAAAAAATACCCGCCAGGCACTGTGGCTCAAGCTTGTAATCCCAGCACTTTGATAGGCCAAGGCGGGTGGATCCCTTGAACTCAGGAGTTTGAGACCAGCCTAGGCAACATGGCGAAATCCCATCTCTACTAAAAATACAAAAATTAGCCAGGCATAGTGGCTTACACCAGCTACTTGGGAGGCTGTGGTGGGAGAATGGCTTAAATCTGGGAGGTGGAGTTTGCAGTGAACTGAGATTGCACCACTGCACTCCAGCCTAAGTGACAGAGGAAGACTCTGTCTCAAACAACAGCAACAACAACGCCCAAGTATACACGTACTCATCCTCCACAATTCAACATAACAAATGTTCATAGCACCCCTATGAATGCTGACACTGTACCAGATCTAGAGATGCACACAGGAGGGCATTTCTCTGCCCTTAAGAGCTCACTACCTAGCACTGAGTTTTCTTATGACCCCTAAGCGTTCCTTAGAGGAACTTCTGGGGGCTTTTGAAAAACACCCCCAAATTTTCCACCTATAATGATGTATTTACATCTTTCTGGACATCCAGCTCACAGGCTTTTTCAGATCTTTGGAGTTCCTTTTACTTCAAATTTAATTCTTAAAATTTTGAAAATCATGAATCTAGTAAAGAAAGTTTTCAGTGGGTGGCAGGAGGGGACTGCAAAAATGCTGATGATTTACTCTTAGACTAGATTATCATTTATAGACATAACAAAAAGGTTTAATACACTTTTTAGGAAATAGTTTATTCTCTTTGGGTAATTTAAAAATTTGTTTTAAAATTTTCTTTCATCTGTAAAGGTCCTACTTTTTTAAGGAAAGTGGTGGAGGCAGAAGTAACTGATAAATATAAAATATTATGCTTTCAATTTTTATTATTGTGATATAAAAAAACTATTAACATTATAAAAACAGTTTCTTGTGGTCCCAGACAACTTTAAAAAGGTATTGTTTTCAAGAAATAGAAATTAACAGCAACTGTCTACTCTTCAAGTAGCTAGTTCTTTTCTCATGCTGTGAGGCTTTCAGGGGTTCAGTTGACACGTGGCTTATAGCTTTAGCGTTGCATTATTCTTCAATGAATAATACAGATTTCATAAGAATGACAGACCCAGCTTTCCTCATACTTTGTTTCCACTTTGTTTTTCCAAGGACTCACTTGTTTGCAATATTTATTTTCCTCTGCCAATTGTGTCTCCAAAGATTTTTGTTTGTTTCTTTGTCCATTATCTAAGAAGGTGGTTATGTTGTGCATTGCAACTAAAAGGTGAGACGAACAAATGAACAACAAAAACACAAAAAATTAACCAAATATCTTGTTTGAGAGTCATGCTTAGAGTTGGTGATGCTATCAATATTAGCAAGTAAACTAAGAAGTTTGACAGTCTAGGAGAGAAAGGAAAATAATCAGAAAGTGTAATCATTAATGATGCTGAAAATGAATGTGTGCGGTGATGTGAACACAGCTTTAAATGCTGTAGTATGTTTATGCTGACATTTTAAAATCTCTAAATGAAAACTATAGACATGAAGTCAGAATGTCATCACAACTCTACATAGACCACAAGTCTGGAAGTTGAAGAGTTGCAAAAAGAACCTGAAAAAGGATAGGCAGAAACTATTCTTGGGTGCTAAATCATGGTAACCTTCAGATTCAGGGAAAAGGCTGAATCTCAACATTTTCTTCCCAAGTGTAGATCCATGACTTAGGCCCTAGGGCATTCGTTATATGTGAGGAGAAGGTAGAATAGATGAGACAGAATATTGAAAAGGTTACACTCCCTTTTTACAAGTATATTAAAAGTTTATGGTCTTTCCCAGAGTATGTGCTATAATAAAATTATGTCCCTTTCTAATGGCAGGGCAATTGTAAGAGTGATACACACCACTGCCATAACTTGCTGCAGGTTTCATATGCGACTCAGAGGGTTGTTTGTAGAATAATGGCCCACAATATCTTGTGAAAGAGAATAGAATGTATTGTTTGTAAAAAAATATATATATGTTTAATCGACAACCAAAAGATGCTCCCCACAATTTCTAATTCCAGGGAGAATCTGATTTCTATCTTTAGGTGCGTTTTGAAAGCTGACTTCCTCTTATGTTCCTCTGTAAAAAGTGAGAGATAATTAGCTAATTAGCTAAGCCTCAAGCACTTTTTCTGAAAATTTGTTACCTAAGATGTGTGTTGTTTTGGACTAAGTGAGCGTTAAGAACTTTTGGTGACTTTCTTTCATGATATATATGCCAGAATGCTGTTTTCATAGTACAGCAATCTGTTACTACTTTTTTATCTGAGCTAGGCCTGCTCATGCTTCTTGCACCATTCCTGTTTAATCATGAACAATAGTTTATTCCTAGCCAGAGTTCTTACATGCATAGTCACAGGTAGATTTTCTTAAGTAATGAATAGCTCCCCCAAGAATGGAAGGCTAAGCTTAAATCCAAGCAAAAAACTTGGCTTGCAATTATTAATTTAAAATATGGCCTTACATAATCTAGCTTTCCCAAAGCAAAGGGCTGTAGACAGACAATGGGAGAGGACCAAGAGTTATAGAGTGTGGAGACCAAGGTCATGGCACTGGGAGATAGTAGAACACAATGGAAACCTCTGTGGGTCAACAATTAGAGGACATGGACTCAAGGTCTCATCATACCTTGGACAGGTCCACCACATTCATTCACTTAAACTTTTGTTAAGCTTGAAGTATACACTGCCATTGAGGATTCACTAATTCTAATAATAAAAAGACATAGTTCCTGTTATTTAGTAGTTTGTAGTAGAGTTGATAGATAAGTAAATAAGATATTATAACCATAGTACTAGTGCCAAAGGAATAAGGTATAACTCATTCTATAGCAACCATAGGAGGTTTTCAGGAGGAAGAAAAGTCTCGGGTGGGACCAAAAGGATAGGCAAGAGTTAGCCAAGTGAAATGGAGGTGGAAGAGTAGAATCTGGTAGACGAAGGAAGCAGCCTGGTCAACGGCCAGAAGAGAAGACGAATCAGGACACACCTGGGGAACTATGAGTTAATTCACTGTGAGCAGAGAAGGGAGTGGTGAGAAATGCAGCTGGAAATGGAAGCAGGGCCCTGATCAGGAAACACCCTTTAAGTCATTCCCAGAGGGTGCGCAAGCTGCAGGCTTGGGGGAACAGCTGTAGGGATTTTAATCAGGGAGTAACATAATGGGATTCATGTTTTAGGTAGATCATTCTTTCTACTGATGAAGTGATGATATAGTTGAAAGATTATTTAGGAAGCTAGTGAAGTAGTTGAGATAAAAGACGACAAAATGGACTTCAATGGCAATGGAGATGAAGAAAGAATGACATTTAGAGATGGTGGCATAATTGTATCAGTAATCTTTACCCATGAAACGTCCTGTCTAATAATATTTTAAAGGAAAAAAATATGTGAAAGTACCCAATTAACTTTGAAAACATAGGATGTTATTAAAGAGGGTTTTTTTAAAGCTTATGGAAGTAATTGAACTATTTTAAACCGAACAGTTTTAGTCTATATGACATAAGAGAAATGGAAATGTTATCAGTTCCTATCATGTTAACACAAAAGCTCAGTTGGACTTATTTTCTTTTAAAATTACTCCTTAGAGTAATTACTTAATGAAAAGGCAAGCTCTGTTTTAAGAAAATCCACCATGAGATGTATTTATTAAATACATTAAAAAGTATTATTTAATAATGTATGTAATACATTAAAAAGTAGGAGCACTGGTAATACATTAAAAAGTAGGAGCAATGGTAATGTCTTATATTAGAATATAGTTCTTTATGATTGTGTTTGTTTCTCAACCTTTTTTGTTCCCCAACATACTTGAGAGACAGTCACCAACTCATTAATGTCATAAACTCATCAATCTATATTAAAGCAATGATTCTTGATGTGGGGTATGGCAGATTCTTGTGGGCACGTTAATTACTTGGAAATAAATCCTCACTCTCAAGTGATTCTGTTCCCTATCTCCCTCTCCTCAGAGTACCCTTTCCCCACCACACATACCTTAGAAATTACTGCTCTTGGCGCAACTGGAAGATAAAGAATTTGTCTCATTCATTACCTCATCTATGTAACTATGCGTTCCTAGAACACAGTGGGTTCTCAGAAATATTAGAAGAATTAATACAATGTTTCAATAATTCTCACATTGACTACTTTATTTAACCTTTCAACCCATGCTCCTTTTATTCATTGCCCCAGCCAAAAGAACCCCTATCACTACCTCCAGGTGTTAGTACATCCATTTTAAATAATTTTAAAATGATTTTACACAGACCCACAATTAAAGCCCTACATTCTCAACCGATACTCATTTCATTATGTCACAGTATCCTTTACAAAGTCCACTTTTCTTCATAAAGGTGGTATTAATAATTTATGTATTTAGAAAATTTAGAATTAAAATGAATTTACAATAATATTATTTGCCACTTTCTTTCTGATAAACATCTCATATGTAAATGTGGTACACAAATGCTTTCTTGTATAATGTGGCAAATGTATGGAATCCATGTAGGTAGAAGGGACAGTTTTTACTAGATTAGCAGAAGTCTTTATGCTTGATTGAAAGACTTCATTGGCCGGGTGTGGTGGCTCATGCCTGTAATCCCAGCACTTTGGGAGGTTGAAGTGGGTGGATCACCTGAGGTCAGGAGTTCGAGACCAGCCTGGCCAACATGGTGAAACCCCGCCCCTACTAAAAATACAAAAATTAGCTGGGTGTGGTGGCACATACCTGTAATCCCAGCTACTTGGGAGGCTGAGGCACGAGAATCACTTGAACCAGGGGGGTGGAGGTTGCAGTGAGCGGAGATCATGCCACTGCACTCCAGCCTGGGCAACAGAGTGAGACTTGGTCTCAAAAAAAAAAAAAAAAAAAGAAAAAGAAAAAGAAAGAAAGACTTCATTAACCTAGAAACTTTATGTCGTGTTCTAAACTTTTTCACAGAGATTAGTGGTAGGAAGGGGAAAAATAAAGATTTGTAACAAAGTATGTGTATTTTAAAATTCATAAACACTTTGGAATTGAAAAAAATTATTAAATTTCAACCTAAAATATAATATTATCCCTCTAACATTAGTGAAGTATACTCAGATCAATTTTCCTTAATAATGTTTCTAATTCTGTAGCTATGTTTCTTCGTTCACTGTGGATTTGTATCCTGGGGCTATTCATTGATGCTAACTGGAAGAGTGTGGTTTTCTGTGGTTAATGTCTCCAGGATGACTCCTTATTGGTTCATGTTACTGATGTAGAAGGGCTGAAGATCCTTTTTCCCTTGTTCATTTGCTTTTGTTTTGTGACTGTAGGGCAGAAGTGCAAATGACATGTGGCTTTAATAGACTAACTCAGCAATATCTGTGTTCAATGTGTTTATTTTTCACCTAGAACTATTTTCTAGTTCATTTTGAGCTCATATTTGTCCTACGGAATATCCTTGGGGCTAATGTGATCTTTTGCCTATGAAAAGAAAGGCTTGCAACAAAAGCTGTTGCTTCTCAGAATTTTAAGTTAACTCATTTTCTTTAGAACCTTCCATATGCCATTATCATATTACGCATTATGCTGCAATGATTCATTTTTATGTCTATCTTCCACAACTCTACTGCTGTAAAGTTCCTTGTGAGCAGAAATTCAGTTTTATCTACCGAGTGCAGACAAAACAGTGAGAGTAGTGGCAGGTGCGTAGTTATGGTCAGTAAATGCCATTTGAATTGAACTCAACTGTACTGTGCTGAGCACTTCTCCAGTGTTTATAAAACCCTTTCTGATATCCAATCTTATTTAAGCGTCAAAAAACTCTAGAAAATGATGACTATCCTCAACAACTCTTAACTGAACTTACCTTCTAAATATCCCCTGGCTCAGACCACTTCTCATCCCTTCATCTACGCAAACATCATTTCTACGCTGGACCACGTAATAATCTGGGACTTATTTCTCAGCACCATTCTTGTCCCTTGTGGTCCATTCTGCAGAATGCCTAGAATTTTCCTTTTAAAATATAAAACAGGTCACATTCATATAATTCCTCAGCTAACACCTTCCAATGCCTTCTTATCATATTTATAATAAAACTCAAAGTACTTATCATGGCTTGCAAGGCCCTACCACAGTGTTGTTTCAAATTTTATCATAACCCAGAGTAAGAAGGGTGTTTTACGTTGCAACCCAGCGTGCATGTACAAGTGCACATGCATGTGCACACACATATACACACACACAAAAGAAAAACCATACACTGATATTTTCTATCTCACTTTACTCTTCTTGTTTACATTAAATGGTGCTGGTGATGAGCCACCAATTTGTTTTCATGACTGCAGTTTGGAAAACATTGCTCTACTTAGTCTGGCTCCTGCCTAGTTTTCTGATGTCACCTTTAGGCTTCCTTTTTCCACTCTGCTCCAGTATATGGCATCCTTGCGGTTTCCTTACCGCACCAAGCAAGCTCCCCCTTTAGGGTCTTTGTATTGTGTTTCCTTCTACCTGGTACATTCTTCCTCCAGATATTCACACTGCTCCCTCCTTTACTTCATTCAAATCTCTGCTCAGATGTTACCTTCTCAAAGAAGCCTTTTATGACCACCGTATGTAGAACAGTACTCTTTGGCCTCCCCCTTGCCCGTCATGCAGCACACATTCGTGGCATGTAAACATAAGTAGACGACCTGCTTCTGGGTCGGGGTTTCCTACGCAGCAGCGCGGCTCCCTTGCTGTGATCTAGTGAAAGTCAGCCCTCGACACAAGGGTTTGTAAAAGTAATACAATAATTTAAAAAGTAAAACAAAACAAAAAAAAGAAGTTAAAAAAAATTAAAAAGAAAAGAAAAAATAGAATAGTATACTCTGTTACACTCTAGCCTCTTAATCCTTTTTTTCTATGTGTCACTGTTTGACATTATATATCTCTTTTTATTATCTGTCTCATCAAGTAGAATTTAAGATGCATAAAGAGAGAGACAGTGACTCTTTGGGGCACTGCTCTATCCCAGCGACCTAGAACACTGTCTGGCCCTTGGTAGTCATATAATCAATATTTGCTGAATGAATGTATCTGCGTTTTGAATTGAAGACACTGAAGCTCAGGATGTTAATGGATGTTAAGCACATTGCCTATGATTGTGTGGCTAATATGTGCATATCAAAAGCTGGAATCTACTTTTTAAAAAATTATTTGAATAATGTCAGACATGTCATAATTTATTTCATCTCTTTACTTGGCCATTTTTTCCAAGTTAATATATAGTAGATTTTTGAATGCAGTAATTGTTCTTCACCAATGGTTCATACTTGTTGAATGTCTACTATGTACTATATACTGTGCTAGACTGGTGAACAAAGACACAATCTTTGTCCTCAATTCTTTGTCCCATAGTCTAGAGAGAAGATAAATAAGTAAATGTTGATACATATTCCAAATTTTAAGCTTATTGTACATTGGAAACACATATAAATAACTCAGTAATGTGGGTTAGAGAAGGCTGCTTGGAGTGATTAATTTTCAAACAGGAACATGAAGGGCCAAAAGAGGAATTATCCAAGTGAAGAAAGACAAGCAGAAGAAAGGTATATGCAAAAATCCCAGCGTCAAGAGAGGGTGGAGAGAATTGCAAAGCTTTCTGAGTGACTTAATGGAGAAGGGTGAGAAATTAGTTTGGGTTGGTAAGCAGGGACCAGATAAGTAAGGAGTTCCCAAGCATTGTCATGGACCACGGACACTATCCTAGGGTGAGGGGAAGCCATTCACTAGAAAGTGGGACAATAGCATTAGCAGATTTGAAGTTTCAAAGGGCCACCCTGTCCGCAGTGTGGGACTGGAGTTGAGAAAAGGGAGCCAGAAGGCAGGGGGATAGATCTGTAGTAATCTAAATTACTATAGACATGGGTAGAATATTCAAGAGATGTTTAGAAGCTAATAATCGACATGAATTGTAAATAATTAAATTTGGAATTTAAGGGAGGTGGAATTCAAAGATGACTAATAGCATATAGTAGTGGGTTAATAAGTAAGTGTTAAATGAATGAATGAAGAAAGAAAGATTCATGACCAGGGCACTGGGTGATTGGTGGTGCAATTACTGAGCCTTTTCAGTTAAAGAACCATAGAAAATTGTAATTTCCAAGGAGCAGGAAAGAGAAATTTCATTTTCAAGACATGATTGCACTTTTTGATGGTGTAGAGCTAATAAATTAGTGACCTACCATCTGAGAAAACTACAGAATAGAATGAAAAATAGAGAAAACTGAATTCAACTGCTTTGCCAAACCACTGGAGCATTATGTAATTAAGCTTTCTAATTACACTCAGTTCACATCATAATTAAAATTCACATTACTAGCTTTCAAAGGTTCCTCTGGTCACCTAGTGCTATGATGTCTCTAAGCAACATTAGTGCTTTCCATATATAACACGTTATAATTCCATGCTTTGTGCATTGCAAGTACTTAAGAGAGTTTTGTTGAATTACCTGGTATGATATTTGTTCAACATTTGAAAGTAGTTCTCTCTTGAATAAAGCAGTAGATGAAAATCTTTCATTGCAAACGAAGTGACTTGCCCAAGATCACTCGTCTTACTAGTGCCAGAGTCAATGGTGCTTCAAGTTCAGTGCTCTTTCCATTGTTCTTTTCGGAAAACCTGTGACGCATTATGAGGCTCAGAGATTCTTCCTGCCCACTTTAGTCTACAAACCACATTTGATTATGAGACACAAATCTTGTGTCCACTTTGATTACAATTCACAAATTTCTTTGTCCTGTTCTTTAAAACCATAGCATGGTATATCTCTCCAGAATCATTGTATTCTACTAAGAACTAGATGTCATTAAAGACTGAGAGAAAATCACCTACTTTCTCTAGAATGTTTTCTTTTGCATCTATACAAATGAAACATAATTAGGCAAATGACAAGACTTGCTTTTCTACTGTAAAGCGGTTAGAGCAGAGAGGTCTTAATCTTTGCTGCACATTAGAATCATTTGGGATGTTTTAAAAGTGTCCTGACACCAACGCCTCACCCCAGAACAATTAAATCAGAATATCTGAGGTGGGATCTAGGCAGCAGTATTTTTAAAACTCCCAGATGATTTCAATTGCAGCCATAGTTGAACCATAGACTAGTGCAATTTGGTGAAAATGATGAACACACACGCACAAAGCACCTCTTACTTAATGTTTTCATTTTTTCTTGCCACAAGGTGGCAGCATCACAATATATTGCACATTCTCGCTCCTCTGAGTGGACATGGAAATTTGTATTTAGAATCTTGATTAATAGCATTTCGAGAGCCTCGTCAGCTAGAGATAAACATTGCCTTTTTCCCTGCTGCTCTCTGTTGCTTTGTTTGCCTAATAAAACGTTAAAATATATTTCAATAGGTTGAATTAGTAGGAACTATAAGCCTTTGGTGGAAAAATGCAAAGAACACAGACTTTGCATTCAGTTAGATTTGGCTTAAAATATGGCTACTAACTCATAGATTTTTAAATCTTTGTGTGCCTCAGTTGCATACTTGGAATAGGAGGTTTGTCACAAAGACTAAATGAGATAATATATGAAAATCCACTTGCTACGAATGGTAGTAGAACGATGAAGACGTTGAGAAGAAAACATGATAATCCTGTGATAGAGTCATTTACAGAAGATCCAGGAAAACCCAGAATACCGTATTCTTTTATTTATATAGCCTTTATTTTCTTCATGTGGGTCTCTTCCTTGTCTCTGTGTGTCCTATGTTTCAGTTTACAGTGGCAATTACTTCTTACAAATAAACATGTTCTAGTCTCTTTCATTTCAAAGAACAAAGAATCAAAACCCACCTTTATTTTTAACTACACTTCTACCTTTAACAATGCAAGTATGTCTTCCAGCTTTATAGCCAAGTCTCTGTAAAACATTAATCTTTGTTTACTCACAGTTACTCCAGTTCACTTTTCAAACATTGACAGTGCTTTCTCTAAATTCACCAGTGGCCTCTTAGGTGCCAAGTCCAAAAAAATGGGTATCTCATGTATTTGCCCATTTGAATAAGCTGACAGTACCCTCCTTCCTGCACCCCTGCATGTTAATTTCTGTGGTGGCAGCACACCTATTCTCCTGCAGCCTCCATTGCTCAGTGTGAGTTGTTCTCTCTTCCCTTAGAATTGTGCATCCCAGAAATTTTTTCTTTATAGCCCTAATTTCTTTTGTCTCTGGGAGTCTTATCTTCCACCACAGCCTTAATTGTAATTATCATAAATGTCTCAAATCTACACATTGTCTCAGAGCTGGCCTGAGTTCCAGAGGTACAAATCTAATGGTCACTGGAATTGAAATTGGCATTGCAAAATCAACATGTTAAATATTAAACTGGCCATACCTCCTCTCCACACCAAATCTATGCCTTCTCCTTCTCCTTCCAATTCATGGCACTACTTTCTATCCAGGTTTTCATCTGGATAATGAGGTACCTTGGAATCTTTCTTTCTATTCCCTCAGCCCCCTTCACATCCAAGGTGACTGGAAAATTTAATCAATTTGCATTCAAGGTAAGTATTGATAGGTAAGGACTTAATACTGCCATTTAGCTCATTGTTTTTTGATTGTTTTGTAGGTTCTTTGTTCCTTTCTTCCTCTCTTACTGTCTTTTTTTTCAGATAAAATGATTTTCTCTTTGATTCCTTACTTTGTATCTTTTGCGTCTCTACCATAAATTTTTACTTTGTGGTTACCATGAGGATTACAAAAACATCTTATAGTTATAACAAGCTACTTTAAGCTGATAATAACTTTTTGCTTGCATTTAAAACAAAACTATACTTTTACTCCACCATTCCTCTCACATTTGAAATTTTTGATGTCACAATTAACATATTTTTGTATTATGTATCCCTTAACACATTTTTTTTTTTTTTCATTTTTAAGTTCTGGGATACATGTGCATAACGTGCAGTTTTGTTGCATAGGTAAACATGTGCTATGGTGGTTTGCTGCATCTATCAACCCAGCTTCTAGGTTTTAAGCCCCACATGCATTAGGTATTGGTCCAAATGCTCTCCCTCCCCTTGACCCCAACCCTCTGACAGACCCTGGTGTAGGATGTTCCCCTTCCTGTATCCATGTGTTCTCATTGTTCAATTCTCACTTATGAGTGAGAACATGCGGTGTTTGGTTTTCGGTTCCTGTGCTAGTTGTTAGTTTGCGGAGGATGATGGCTTCCAGCTTCATCCATATCCCTGCAAAGGACATGAACTCATTCTTTTTTATTGCTGCATAGTATTCCATGGTGCATATGTGCCACATTTTCTTTATCCAGTCTATCACTGATTTTTTTATCCAGTCTATCACTGATGAGCATGTGCGTTGGTTGCAAGTTTTGCTATTGTGAACAGTGCTGCAATAAACATACATGTGCATGTGTCTTTATAATAGAATGATTTATAATCCTTTGGATATATACCCAGTACTGGGATTGCCGGTTCAAATGCTATTTCTGGTTCCAGATCTTTGAGGAATCACTACACTGTCTTCCACAATGGTTGAACTAATTTACACTCCCGGCAACAGTGTAAAAGCATTCCTATTTCTCCACAGCCTCGCCAACATCTGTTATTTCCTGACTTTTTAATAATTGCCATTCTGACTGGTATGAGATGGTATCTCACTGTGGTTTTGATCTGCACTTCGCTAATGACCAGTGATGATGAGCTTTTTTTCATATGTTTGTTAGTTGCATAAATGTCTTCTTTTGAGAAGTGTCTGTTCATGTCCTTCGCCCCCTTTTGATGGGGTTGTTTGTTTTCTTCTTGTAAATTTAAGTTCCTGGTAGATTCTGAATATTAGACCTTTGTCAAATGAGTAGATTGCAAAAAATTTCTCCCTTTCTGTAAGATGTCTGTTCACTCAGGTGATAGTTTCTTTTGCTGTGCAGAGGTTCTTTAGTTTAATTAGATCCCATTTGTCAATTTTTCTTTTGTTGCAATTACTTTTGGTGTTTTAGTCATGAAGTCTTTGCCCATGCCTGTGTCCTGAATGGTATTGCCTAGGTTTTCTTCTGGGGTTTTTATGGTTTGAGGTCTTACATTTAAGTCTTTAATCTATCTTGAGTTAATTTTTGTATCAGGTGTAAGGAAGGGGTCCAGTTTCAGTTTTCTGTATATGGTTGGCCAGTTTTTCCAGCATCATTTATTAAATAGGGAATTGTTTCCCCATTGCTTGTTTTTGTCAGGTTTGTCGAAGATCAGGTGGTTGTAGATGCCTTAACGCATCATTGTAGCTATTATTATTCTTAATAGTTTTTTTCTTTTTCATCTTCATGGTGAAGATATAGGAGAATTATATACCACCATTACAGTATTAGGGTGTTCTGAGTTTGACTGTGTACTTACCTTTATAAGTGAGTTTTACACTTTCACACGTTTTTGTGTCACTAATTAGAATGCTTTTCTTTTAGCCTGAAGAACTCTCTTAAGCATTTCTTGTGACACAGGTCTGGTGGTGATGAACTCCCTCAACTTTTATTTTGGAAAGACCTTATCTCTCCTTTTCTGAAGGACAACTTTGTGGGGTACAGTATTCCTGATTGATAGTTTTTTTTAATTTTAGCATTTTGATTATATTGTCCCATACACTCCTGGCCTGTAAGGTTTCTGTTGAAAAATCTGCTAGCTTGATAGGAACACTCCCTTAAATGTTATTTGCTTCTTTTCTCTTGGTGCCTTCAAGATCCTTTCTTTGTCTTTGATTTTTGTTGATTTCTTTATGATATGTCTTGGTGTAATCTTGTTTGAATTGAATCTGATTAGAGACCTTTAACTTTCCTCTACCTGAATATATCTTTCCAGAGATTTGAAAAACCTTGTGCTACTATTTCCTGAAACATGCTTCCTACCCCTTTTCTGTCTCTTCTTGAACTCAAAAATGTGCTCTTTTGATGCTCTCCCATAAATCACTTAAACTTTCTCTATTTGTTTTCATTTTTTCTCTTCTGACCACATGTTTTTAAATAACTGGTCTTCAAGCCTACAAGTTCTTTCTTCTTCTTGATCAATCCTACTATTGCATTTTTCTTTTCATTCATTATATTCAGCAATAGGATTTCTGTTTGTCTTTGAAAAATAATTTCAATCTCTCTGTTAAATTTGTTTTATTTATTGTTTTCTTGATTTTATTACATTGTTTCCCTGTAATTTTTTTGAAGCTTGTTGAGCTTCCTTAACAATTATTTTGAATTTTTTGTCTCTTAGTTTATATATTTCCATTTCTCTTGAGTCAGCCATTGGGAGATTTTTGTATTTTTTTGGTGGTTTATGTCACCTCAGCTTTTCATGTTTCTTATTTCCTTACATTGATATCTGTGCATCTGAAGAAGTCAGGGCTTATTCCAGTCTTTGCAGACTGGCTTTGTCTGGGAAAACTCTTTATCAGTCAGCCTTTCCATAGATCCTGTGCATGCCATTTGGTGTGGTCTAAGAGTAGGCCTGCTGTTGGAATCCTCAGGCAGATTGGTTGGGTGTCTGGGTGCCTGGGTCAGCAAGTGGGTGGGTCTATAGGGTTGAGCCTAAGTCTATATCCACAAGTGTGGACCTATTGATTAAGTCCACATGGATGGGCCAGAAGTCTGGGTACACAAGGGCAGACCTAATGCCTATATCTGCAAATATTTGCCTACATCTGCAGAGGTTGGCCTTATCCTTGGGTCCACAGGGGCCTACTTGGCTCTGGGATGGGCTTTGAGTCTGAGTCTGCAGGAAATAGTCAGTTACTGGGATGGATCTAATGTCCAGGATTATAGGGGACAGCCCAGGGCTGGAGAAGTTCCAGAGGCTGGGGTGCTAAGGTAGACCTGACAGTAGAGTGGTCCAGAGACTGAGTCTGCTGTATAGACCTTGAATCTAGGGCTACAAGCTCCTGATCAGTGCCGGGAAAGGTGTGGAAGCTCAGTTCACAAGTACTAGCTTGGTGTCTAGGGCTGTGAGGGCCTCTTTGGTGCTGGGTTTTACTGTGGCAGGCCCAGTGTTGGGGTCCAAGGCAAAGTCTGACGCTCACTTCCTTCTCCTTCCATCATGTGGAGAGTATCTGTCTCCATGTTGTGCTGTCTGGTGCTGGGGGAAGAGTGAAGCAGGTAATGTGAAACTGTCCTTCCTCTCTCTGCAATGCATCTTTTCTTATTTCTGTGCTATATCCAGGTGCTGAAACCTCTCACCTGGTTTCCTTCACTTTTGTGAAGGTATTTTTGTGTGTGGCTGGTTGTTCAACTTGATGTTTCTTTGGGAGAGGGAGCACTGGAGAGCCTTATTTTATCATCTTGCTGATATCTCCTCAACTCACACTTTTAAAAGGCATTTATTTCATCTGTAGTAGTATATTATCTAATTTCTGTTTAAGAACACAGACATAGTTCCTGAAACTTGCTGAAGCAATTTTAAATAATCAACTGATAGTACATCACAAAATGCCATATATCTACTTTTAGAAGGCAATGAAGTTTTTGGTAATTGGAAACCAGGTCACTGGCTTAATGCATAGTAAGGTCACATTACTGAGAAATCATAGGAATTAATTATATCTAATCAATTCTCTTGATAATTGTGCACATTGCAATAATATTTTCATTATTTTGGCTGATTGTTGGTAAGACTGTTTGTGTAACAAATACTGAGCTCCATTTTGAGGTAATGAACTGCTGTTGGTCCTACAGAGAATATAAGGTTTTAGAGAAAAATTGAACATGCTAAACTGTGCCATTAGCCAAATAAAACCATGAAAGTACATATCATTTAATGCTACACAGACTCATTTTACCAAAATTTTTATTTTCTAATTAAAAGGTGAAAATTTAAGAAGTCCTAGTCATCAAATTAAGAAAAAAAAAATTAGAAAGCTTATTCTATATGTGTAGATTCAAGGAAGTATGAAATCAAAATGTTGCATATTTCCTCAATGGATTTCCTGTTCTATCTAATTTTGTACTTATACCCTTCTTGCTTAAAGCCTTTTAATAAACCATGCATCTTTTGACAATCATCAAACTGCCAAGCTTAATAAGAAAAAACAAAGCATATTTCAATAAGATACAATATCATGCACTTTGATCCAGATGTTGAATTAATAGTGAATGCACACACCGAGAGACAGTGCTATTTAAAGCTTTCATTGACATTTTAAACAAGGCAGCAGAGCACAGGGAGATCCTTAATTAGGACAAAGCAGACAAACACCAACAACTTGATGATTGTCATATGGTTCAGACCATGAGTGGTAGGGAAAAGTGTCAGTTCAGGGCTCAAAGATGAATCAAAAGAACAACTTTGTACGACTTAGATTTCTCATATCTGGTTTTTATCTCTTTAGAGATTCATGTGTTTAGAGGTCTTTGATGTTCATGATACTTTGACAAAAAGTGTTTAAGAATATAAGTGTTGATTGCTTGTATGATATTGCCAGCTCTAGCTGTATGTGTAGACTGACAGAAAATTGGAACAGAAATCAGTGTGTGGCAGGCTCAAATTTGTCTTTAATGAATATCTTTTACAGGTGTCAAATTATCCAGTTTAATGTTTCTGTTTCTTCAACCCATAGGAATCCCATTATTCTGTCTTTTCCCATAAGAGACCATAAATGTATTCATCTGTCACTAATTAACTCTGTGATTCTGGGCAAATCACTTATGCTTTCTCAGTTTCTATATTCTCATTTGAAAATTGAATAAGGATGGCATTGGATAATCTCTGAACTTTCTTTTACCACTAATATCCTATAATGCTGTTGAAAAAAGAATTATCTCAAAAATTCAGTAAAAAATAAAATCACACATTTTACTCATGAATATTACTTGTATATATGGGATAAAATGAATGAAGTCACAAGAAAGAGCAACTTTTTTTTTTTTTTTTTTTTTTTTTTTTTGAGGTGGAGTCACCCAGGCTGGAGTACAGTGCTGTGATCTTGGCTCACTGCAAGCTCTGCCTCCCAGGTTAATGCCATTCTCCTGCCTCAATCTCCCAAGTAGCTGGGAATACAGGTGCCTACCACAGCGCCCAGCTAATTTTTTATACTTGTAGTAGAGACAGGGTTTCACCATGTTAGCCAGGATGGTCTCGATCTCCTGACTTCGTGATCTGCCCACCTTGGCCTCCCAAAGTGCTGGGATTACAGGCAGAAAGAGCAACTTTTACCTTCAAAAGATCAATTAGGAATTGAACAGGTACTTGTTAAAGAGATCTCTTTAGTAAAAAGTCATGTCCAACAGCAAGAACTCCATAGAATGCCCGCAGAATCCACAGTTTTCCACTATAGATTTATTATGTAGAGTTCTACTCTTGTCTGTACTATCTGCCAACAACCATATTTTATAACTGAATTTTACGTTCCTAAAAATAGAGAAAATGGAAGGAAATGCTGACGTGCTGTCTCAGAGAAGCAAAAGGTACATCTGCAATTGTTGAAACCTCAGTGTTAGAAAAACATTGCAATTCAGTTGTTTTCTGTGTCCTCAAATTACTGTATACCTTAGATCTCTAATATGGCATGTCACAACATTGCTATGTAGAGCATCCACATATTTATCCTCCAAACCACAACACTTAAAGGAGAGAAGGGGGTAAGGGCTACTAATAATTACAAGGACAATAAGCATAAAGTGGAACTATTTTGTACAAACTGGGAAACATGGTCACCCTATTGGCTTATGTTTCTATTTCTTGTTTTACAAAGATGTTCACTTTAAATATCGTTTTGTTAGCCTTTATTTTAGATTCAACAGTATTGACACCTGCTCTGGGTTACTCTTTAAATTTGTTTTTAATAAAACTTTCATCATTAATTAGCTATATGACTTCATGATATATTTTTTAAAATTTCTTTGAATCTTAGTTTCCTGACTCTGAGGATTATTAGGGTATATATAAGGACAGCTTAAGATATGGTGGTTTCTCAGAAAAAAAAAAAAAGTGGTTTTCTTTAACTAGATAGAGGACAGTGTTTTTCTTTTAAGTTCTCAAAGAGACTTGGGAGAGTAGATCTGAGATCATTATACTTTTTCTAGTGTCACAATTGTTCTATAGTTTCTTTCCTTTTAGTTATATATTGGTGTTGAAAATCTTTTTCTACATTTTTTTCAATTGTTTAGGTGATGTCTCATATTAATGTTCTCCACCGAAGATCTATCTGGATCTTTCTGGGGGTGATAGCAATTTAAAGTTTGGAAAGCTTTCAAAGGGTTCAGAGGCTTGCTTTCTATCATGCATTGCTGGTGCCCTGAGAGTCAAAATCTTTATGTGCTTCATTTGCAAGAAACAACCAATTACTTACTTTTTGTGAAATTCTACTCGCTTGACTTCTATAACATTGCAATATTCTCATTTTTCATGTATTTCTCTAGCTGTTCTCTTTTTCCTTTGTGAACTTATCTTTCTTTGTCCAATCTTTAAACCTTGATTTGACCATTTACTCTCTATATCCACATATCTTCCCTGGGTGACCTCATCCACTGTCATAGTTTCAACAAACATCTCTTGCTGGTAGTCTCAAATCTATACATCTCTATTCAACAGCATTCCTCTGAACTTCAGATTATATACTTAACTTTCAAATCAACATCTCTGTTCACATAGTGCTTAGGCTCACCTCTCTACCAATCTCATTTCCACTTTTCCATTCTCGATTTCTTTACATGGCTTCACCAACACGATCATCTTCCTGGGTACTCAGCTTAGAAACTGGGGACTCATATTCTTCTCTCCCATCACATGCGTTCAGTCAAAAACCAAATTCTACCAACTTTATTTATTAATATTTATTAATTATACCAGAATCTGTATTTTTCATTCACCCTCATTTTTTTTTTTTTTTTTACCACAGTCAGAACTTTTAATATTTTTT
Source organism: Macaca mulatta (assembly GCF_049350105.2). Taxonomy (NCBI): domain Eukaryota; kingdom Metazoa; phylum Chordata; class Mammalia; order Primates; family Cercopithecidae; genus Macaca; species Macaca mulatta. The sequence goes on along the minus strand of NC_133410.1, from coordinate 95,353,613 downwards.
ATAGATCATGCAATGGCTCCCTACCTCTTCTCCCTGCTTACAGTTGCATCTTTCTTCAATCCACCTGTAAACTTGACTGGGCCATTCTCTTACAAACTCTTCAGTGATTTCTCTTCTTTCTTCCATATCATGATACCCTGGATTTTTTTTTTTTTTTTTTTTTTTTTTGAGACAGAGTCTCACTCTGTCACCCAGGCTGGAGTGTAGTGGCACAATCTCGGCTCACTGCAACCTTCACCTCCCGGGTTCAAGTGATTCTCCTGCCTCAGCCTCCTGAGTAGCTGGGATTGCAGGTGCCTGCCACCATGCCCAGCTAATTTTTGTATCTTTAGTAGAGGTGAGGTTTCACCATGTTGGCCAGGTTGGTCTCGAACTCCTGACTTCAAATAATCCACCCACCTCGGCCTCCCAAAGTGCTGGGATTACAGGCATGAGCCACAGTGCCTGGCCCCCTGGATCATCCTTGATTCACCCTTTGTCTGACCCTTCTGCTTCTCTAGGTACAGCTCTTATGTCTTGTCACTTCTCACCACATGTTTTATTTTACTGTGACAAAATTCCTTCTTGTTTTCTTGGCATGCATGTACACACAGAGAAGCACATGCACCACCACCACCACCACCACCACCCTTATTCTGTTTTCTACATACTGTGACTTGGCTTATAATGTGCTTTTGGCATAGAGTCACCTTTTGTCCTCCTTCTTTTATCTTGACAACCTCCCACACATCTTTTGCTCACGGAATAAGCATCACTTACTCCAGGAAATAAAATCCAGGCTTTGTTAGGACGTCTCCACTCTGTTCCCTTAGACCATATACATGTTTCTATCATTTATCATGTTGTGTGCTAACGATCTGCTTTGCATCAGTCTTACCCCAGTAAATTGTGAACTCCTTGTGGTCAGCAATCACACTATTCAGTTTTGAAATCTCAGTTTTTTATATAGTCTGCCATGTGTTAGGTGTCCAGACCTTTACTGAATGAATACATTTAATAAAGAAACCAATAAATTCTACTATTTATTAATTCACAGTGACCATGTACTTGTTTGTGTTTCTTCCTCATTTAATTGAAACAATTTGGACATGTTTCATCAGTATAAAATTCATATAATTGACCACCAATATAAATTCATATAAAATTAACCATCAATAGAAATATGTCTAATCCATTTTAAGTTATTGCTTATGCAATCCATATAAATTTGTGTTTCAATTTTTGCAGTAATTTCAACCAAGGAAGTAAAGTTCAAATCCCCCAAAATATTAGGAAAGATGTTTACAGTCTTTTGAAAAAATATTCAAAGGGTGAAAGTCACAGGCCCTGATAACTCTCCATATACTATCCTTAACTTCCTCTTATCCTTCATTTCTCACATATCAAATTATTCTTATCTGCTAAACTCTCCTAATATACTCTGTCAACAAACATCTCCGGGGCATTTTTCTTTATCCCCACTCCTCATTTATTTTTTATTTACACTGTCACTTAACAAGAGAATAATTCCTATTAAATAAGGTGGGGAAAGAGCATAAGCGAGTGCTCAAATACCAAATTCTCTTTAGCAGAAGGAGGCAGGGAATGTTTTGGACTATCTCATCCTGATGATTGCTGCCAAACACTTATGTGTGTGTGTTGTAACATTGCTCTCTTTGGATTATTGGTCAATTATTCTTTTATATTGTCACATAGAAGACACCTGTATGTGCATGTGCCCTTTTACTGGAGGTGACATTTGCATTTCCTCTTTAAAAAACAAACAAAAATCTGAATATGTAGTAAATTTGCAGAGGCTGTCGAACAAATACTATAAATTCAAGTGTGTTTAAAGCAGCCCTCTTGGTTTGTTGAAAGGAAAAATCTTGAACTCAGCACTTTGCTTTCTCTCTTGCAGTTGGTTTGTGATTAGCGTCTGTGTACTTTGTGCTTTTTATATCAGCAACAGCTGTACACTGAGGCTCCTAGGGAAACCTCTTCAAAATAGCTTTGTTGCAAAAAGAAAATGGCATTTATGAACTTTGGCAGGAACTGTACTCTTGAGCCATGTTCAATTTTAAAACTTGAATGGAAAAATCCACTGCATGGAGAAGCCAGCCAGGCAGGATCATGAGCTGGATCTATTGTTAGAAGAAGAAGGAGGTGCCAACAGCTCAGAGGGCTCTGGGGGCTCTGAGAGCTTACGTACACTGAGTCCTGCAGGGGTCCTGGACAAGGCCACTTGGATGGGGGCCTAACCACAGCATTACACATGCTCAGGAAGAGGCAAAGGCGGAAATTTACCACTTGGCAAAGCGTCTTCACAAAACCAGACTTGGCTTTGTGGTAGCTTCCTTAGGTAATGGTTTCACAATTTTTCAAAAATAACTTCATTTTACTCATTCACTCACTAAGTCAGAATGTTTCTATTATTTGAGAGTTCTTGATAGAGGTGGAAGGTTCTACCTCAGTCAGGTCCTGAGAGCAGTGCCTGACTATCCCAGTCCTGTCACCTATATATGGTCAATGTGTTGTGTTCTTACTATTGTCTGGGGTGGTGTGAGAGTCTCGTTTTGCTCAGTTGTCAGTGCTGACAGCTGCTGAGAGCTGCTCAGCCAGCCACTTCTGAATTGCAGTAGGTGAGGTTTACAGCCTTCTGCCCCAGTAACAGTCAAACGTGCTAAAACAATGACTGGCTCCGTGAGTAGTTATTTCTCAATACCTCAGTATTATGCTAAGTTACTTCACCACAGTTGTGCCAAGTCTTCTATTTTCATAGCCAGATACTTTGCAGGATGTGAGGCCCCAGCATGCCAGGGCTAGAGTGAATATTTGTGTCTGTCATGATTCAAGCTACCAGAGATTTTGCATGAATTAGAGAAGGGTCACTTTAGCCCGAGGGTGCTGCTCATGAGCCAAAAAGCTCTCACAGAAGCCAGAAGCTGTCTCTGAAAATCATGTCCAGCGCTTTCCTTACTATAATAGCCATTTTCGAAAGGTCTGTGTCCTAAAGGGCTTGCATCACTCTTATTGAGTGACTCTTTTAGTTTTTCACAAAAACTATTGCTTTTGGAGTATTGGACGGGGCAGCCAAAACTTGATAGCTCTTCTTTGCGCTCAGTCCGGTTCCAACCAGTGTAGCCCCTCAGCCTTGTCTTTCTCTACCCCATGGTGATTTAGTTTTCCAAGAGCCTTTTTATTTTTTTTCTTTCCATGTCACTTGGCCTGAATTGGAGCTACCCTAGCCACCATGATAGATCTCCTAAAGTCTAAATATCAGGAAGAAGAGGTCAGAGAATTTATTTGAGATTCTACTTCCTGGTAGGCACATAGGTTTGTGAAAATCCCTCCTTTTCCACATTTGAACTCCACATGGGAAGAGAAATGCTGGCTCTGTAAGTCAGACTGAAGGCCCTATCGCATCATTTCTACTGGAGAGGACTAACCAAGGGCCATTCAGGGATTCAAGGTGACCCACCTCTACGGTCAACTGGCAGTTTCTTCAGGTTAAAATAAACAAAAAGCTTAAAATCATTTAAGTATAGGGCACATAGCAATATAAACACATATTCTATGATATTTCATGAAAAATAAAAAGGTTGATTTGGTCTCAATTTTTTTTTTTTTGTATTGAGGACTAGTACTATGGTCTGTTGAGAAATATTATAAACTTTTCTTCAGGGAAGGTCTAAAAATAGAACACAATCTTACTAGCCTAGAAGGATTTTAGCATGGTTCTCTTCTAAGGCAAGTGAATGAAGGAGAATGAAGCTTCTGGGCCATTGTAATCAAGTGTTTTGTCTGCTTTTTAAAAGACCAGTCATTAATTGCTTAGGCGTGGTTTCTAAATCAGAAGATGTCAGAAAGTGAGCTCTCAGGATTTGGGTTCTGCTGCAAATATTGCAACAATCAGCAAATATTGCAATATGAATGAATCCCCCATAAGTTTACGGGAAAATTTTAACTTCTGAACTACTGTAATTACTTCGTAATTTATGTACGGTTCCAATCACCAAAATAAATGAGTGCAAGGTATTCTCATGCATTGTAAGAGTTTAGTCGTGTTTACATTATTGCACAAAGATTATTATGTGTTTTTATTCGGCAGCCTCCACCTCAGATATATGACAAGCAGTTGGATGAAAGAGAACACACAATCGAAGAATGGAAAGGTAACTCTACTACTTAAAAATGTATACTTTTTATTTTATCGAACTCAGAAAGTTAGATCACTAAAGCTTTGCTTGTAAAAACAATTTACTAAAAGATGATTTGCTGATTGCTATTCTCTTAGACCATTTTTAAAGCTCCTAAAACTTCATTTGTCTTTTTATGCCAAAAGCAATGTTGTATTTGCTCAAGAATGAAAGGCATTTACCACTGATACCTTTTAAAATGGTACTGATTGTCAGTGTTTGTCATGGTGGGGGGCAAGCTTTAGCTCAGAATTCCAGAATAAAACTTTCTATGTTTGTACATAAAATCATCATATGAAACATGAAATTAAAATTAATTCTGAGATGGTATTAGACTTTAGAAAATAAAAGATAGTTAATATATGAATTTACTCATTGGACTGATAAGACTTGAGAATTTAAATAGAAAATATGTGTATCTAAGTAGCCTATTTTTTTCTTTAACATAAAAATTAGAATGAATGAATGCATTAATTCATTTTTCAGCAAAACTTTTCCAAACACATATTGCATTTTTAAGATTATACTCAGAGTAAAATAAAGCAGAAAAACAATTGACTTAAAAAGAATTGTTAAACTAATCTGAATCACTACAGAATAGAAAAATATGGGAAAGTCAAATGCAGATTGTAACAAATGATCAGATCAAAATGGGAAGAGCTGAAGGGAAGGAACATTTGAGTTACCTTGCAGGAATTAATAAGTGTAAATTAGGAAAAGAAAAATATTTAGAAAAGATCAGATAAAGGATTAAGAGGAAAACAAAGGATAGGAATAAGCAGAAAATGTTACAAAGATACTAAACAGGGCCAGGAGTGATGACTCACACCTGTAATCCCAGCAGTTTGGGAGGCTGAGGCTGGGGGATCACTTAAGCCCGTGAGTTCAGAACCAACCTAGACAACATAGGGAGACCCTGACTCTACCAGAAACATACAAAAATTAGCCGGGCATAGTGGCACACACCTGTAGTCCCACCTACTCGGGAGACTGAGGTGGGAGGATCACTTGAATCCAGGAAGTTGAGGCTGCAGTGAGCCATGATTGTGCCATTGTACTCAAGCCTGGGTGACAGAGAAAGTCTCTGTCTCTCTCTCTATATATGTAAAATAAAAAAGAAAATAAAAAAAATTTGAAAGATACTAAAGAGATACTGGTCAAGAGATTCCAGGGTCATGTTGGTGAATATGGAAAAATGAACATATACATAAAGCAGATCAAGTGAAAAAAGATGCTGGGTATAGATGAAAAAGGCTTGCTTTCATCCAAGTAAGGACAGGAAGACACTCCTTAGGAGCTCATGAATAGGTGGGTGATAGGATATAACCATCATTTGAGGACATGGACTAAATTGTGAGAAATTGGGAGAAAGAAGTACCTGTAAAAGGTGATGATTATACAGATTATAAGCCATTGCAAAGCAAGAATGAGTAGAGCTGAATGATTTTTAGCTAAAAGGGACAAAGTAAACAGAACTGCAACTCTCCAATTTAACTCTAGCATTCAGAAAGCCAAAAATGGATGCCAGTCTGAGAGTAAATGAACCAAATTTTTTAATGTGTTTGGTTTTTGGCAAGTTTAGATTTACAAGTCCAAGATATGAGTGTGGAAAAAAAAACAGATGCAGTAAGAGATGGAAGTTGTAAAGACTGGTAAAAATTTAAAGTCATGAGAATATGTGCATTTCATAGGAAGTGAGTATAAAAGAAAAATGGATGTTCAAAGCCATAAAAATTGTTACTAGATGAAGCTTGAATGTATTAGTGGTTACCCCAAAGAATTCAGAAAACAAGTAAAACGTGTGTTTCTTGTTTCATGTATGTAGAAATAAATGTTATTTATGTAGAAATGTATGTAGAAATAAATAGTGTATATATAGAGAGAAATAAATAGTATGTTTCATGTACGTAGAAATAAATTTTCATGCATTGATTTCTTCAGCTGCTTTATTGGATACCTATTTGTGCCAAGCTCTCTGCTAATTACAAGGCAATATAGAAATAGAAATAGAGCAGTAAAGGAATCTCAATTGATTTTTAATTTACTCAACCTTATCAAAACAGTATTATTTGCCATTAAGTAATGAATTTCCCTGTGGATGAAGGAGAAATTTGTTTTCTATAATAACACAGCTAACTGTTTCTTACAGAACTTATCTACAAGGAAGTAATGAACTCAGAAGAGAAGACTAAAAATGGCGTAGTAAAAGGACAGCCTTCTCCTTCAGGTACTCACTCTCTGTGAATAACCAATAAACTAGTACTTGTGTAATTTCTTGACCTTTTCGTAGGGGTTGCAACAAATAACATTGCTTGAAGAGCAGATGGAAAAATATCACATGGTTGTTTCCTTATAATGATTTTAGTTTTCTTTCTTTTGATATTCAGTGTGGCATTCATTCTGATTATTCTGATTGTAATGATCCAGCACAAAAACTTTTTCGTCAATCATTTTAAGATAGTAATGAATCCTGAAGAAAATGTTAACATGGGCTAAAGGGTAAATGCGCCTCATCAAAATTCAGAGCCATAATGCCCTTTTGACCGTCAAGTCAATGTGGAGATCAGGAATCCTTTCAGCCACAACCTCTTCCCTCATTCATTCTTAGTGTTTGAACTCTTCTCAAGGTTGATGTGACAATAGTTGAAACATCTACCAAGATGGACTCCAGTTAAAGTCAGCTTGGAAAATTTTTTGTTTGCTAGCTACAGAATCTAACACACAATTGTACATATGTATTTTTTACTGATCCTAGTAATGTCCTTTAGTACGACTTGAGACAATTTACTTATTAATGCTAATATGTTTTTTTCTAAGACCTATGCTCTCACTATAAAGAGTTTTAGAAAATGTGATGGTTTTTTTTTCAGCTTTAAAAAACTACATTCAACTCCTGCTAGCAAAAATATGGGCTACAAATGCCTAGTTTTGAGAAAAACTGATTAGGGTGTTGTTTTCCTAAGTTATTTTAGGAAAAAAGATGTAGGATGAAATAATTAATCAATTATTCATACAGATACTACTCTTTGAATAACTAATTTACACCCCAAACCAATATGATACCCAAACAGATGCAATTCGGTTATGACATGCTTTTCTCACCAGTGGGACTTGAAAAAATACTCAGTTTTATCCCAAGTTTTTCCTTTCCTCAAAGAAGGTTAAGGGAGTCACTGGAGTTGTTTTCCATACTGCCATCTCTACTCATTCACCCTAGCGTACAGATTGGCACAGTCCGCAGAAGCTGCTTCACACTCATCCGCGTGTTCGGCCTGTTGCTCATTAAAAAACTAGAAGACAGAATCCAAAAGCCTCAAGATGCCACCTGCTGAGGCAGAACGGTTCCTTGTTTTAAGAATTCCTATGATGACCAGAACATATTGTCATGTACTCATTAAGCAGCAGAAATAACAGAATTTCGCCACGGGTGACCTAGCACCTTAGGCTGGGCTGGGACAAATTTTAGTAGAACCTATTCTATTCATCTTCAGTTCAAGTTATCATTACTTCATTTCCTTTTCATACCACCTTACCCCAAAAGACTTTTTATATCTTCCCAAAGAATAGGATCTTTCCTTTCTATAGATCCTACTAGTTGCTGTATGTTAAATATTTGACCTCTTGTCTTACATCCTTTATTGATTGTAATTTCATTGAGAAGACTGTATGCATTTATCTTTGTGTCCCATGTAGTGCCTGGGTGCTGTGCCTTGCACACAGTAGTAGCTTAATAAATATTTATTAATTTGAAAATTGCCACTCAATTTCTCCCTCAGAATATTTCTTGGTACTATTCCAAACACAAAATTCAAGACAAGATCATGTAACTTTAATACAGTATACTATTCAGCATGTTCTAACACCATTATTATAAATATTTATTCGCTCTATTAATCTCCATGAAGATAAACAGGCCAAGCATCAAGTATATAAATTCTTGCTATTGGCATTTTTTCATGCTGCACATAAAGGTTTGCAGTTTTCAGGTATTTGATTTATTCATTTTGGGAAATACATATTCATATTTTTTTGCAGGCCTGCTTAGTGTGTTAGTGATTAATTCTAAAATGTGCAACTTATACTCTACTTGAGTGAGAAGGCTAAGCCACTTTTTAACCATTCCAACTACCTTAACAATTAAAAATTATTGCCCTAAACTATAGTTGACTGGCTTAACGAATTTATAGTTAAAATGATTGTGGATTCAATCTAGGAACAATATTCATGACTTCGTTATAAGTCACGTAGTATGACTTTCTCTTTTGTGAGAAATTATATGTATACTACACTTTATACGATGCATTTCTGTATGATATATTTATGTGCATGATGGAGAGGCTCTGGGGCAGCCATGTGCTGGCGCTGACTCTACCAGCTCATGATGGCCAATTCTGTACCTCTCTTTCCAACTATGCATTTATTGTTGGTGTGTTGTCAGCATGAAATCAGCCACGGAGGATTTACAACATGAAAATTGGCAGACCCTACAAATCAGGGTGTTTTTGTTGCCCCCTGCAGAGCCAATTGTTAAATTTTTATTGGCACACCACTGTGTGTGTGCGTTTTTGTGTGTGTAATAAACCACGCTGGAAAGAAAAAGCAATTACTAAAAAAAGTTTGAAAAGTCAGCTTTTTTGCATTGTTCATTATATTCAGCTTTTTTTTCATTAATGTTCATGTAGCATATTTTATTTTGAAAATAGCTAGGGTAAAGTATTTTTATAATACAGACTCTGTTAGTATTCAGTCATGACAATACTGGGAATTCTGCAGCAAGGGAATAAGTTAAAGCAGTATCTCAGGGGCCAAATGCTTCTAATATTGACACTCATGTTATGTGATGCTTTTCAAATGTAAATAGGAAGTTAAATGTGCATTTGCAGAATAATTTATAGGTTTTAAATTTATTGATGGAATTGTTGTATGTCAATAAGAGATAAATTTAAACTTCAGATACATTTCTAAATAAATAATTGTACTCCCTTCTGTTATCTGATTTCACTTGCATAGTAATTTATTTTCAAGGATGGCATAGCTGCTTGCTTGCTGAATTGATCTGTAACAATTGTTGAGGGACTGGCAGTCCATGAATAGAAATTAATTTTCTTCTAAAAGCATTTGTTATAGGATGTTAGAGCTAGAACAATAGGAGAGCATCTGATTCACCAATGCTCAGTTTGTTCACCAGCCCTCTTCCACCTGAGAAGTAAAGCTCCCAAAACTAACAGTGACTCACTAAGATAAGGATGCTGAACATCAGGATGGGCAGAGATTTTCCAAAATCTCTAAGTCAAAGATAAAGCTTCTGGGTGATTTAAATATGCAACTGTTTCCTCCCCAATGTGGACCACATTCCCCACCATGGGAATATGTCTTAGGGTCACTAATCTAGTCCATTAATTTTATTTACTTTTTATTTAAAAATCTCAGGCCCAGACAAATTGTGGCTCAAGATCATGTAGATAAAAAAGGCACTATTTTTTTCATTCTTGTGCTTTTTCTCGTTCTGTGTCTACTATACATTTTTCGCTGTTGTTGGCAGTGGGGGGTATCAGGAAAATCATTTCCTTTTAAAAAAAGTGGAACAACATTTTCCACCATAACAATGTTTTTTGGTTAAATAACTCCTAGCTGAGAAATTTTCTTTAGCATACGTTACTTCTTTCTATGAAATTTGATTTTTTAGGTAAAGTTGAAGGTAGCTAATATTCCTCGTTTGCAACCCTATTGGCATTTTCGGTTCCTTTTAATGCCATTTTTATTGACAAAAATTTGTAATGCTTTATTGATGGCAAAACATTTTTGAAAATGTATATCTCTACTGTTTTCTCTTAAGTAATACAGAAAGAAGAGATATTTATCACATTGGACAACTGAACACTATGATCAGATTCAATTCAGTTCAATTCTGTTTAAGATATTTTCGCAAACTGCTTGGCAGCAATTTAACAACTTAAAGCCAAGTCCCATGTCTTGTCCCTTATATTTGTTTTGGGTTTATGTTTTACAAGGCCTGTTTATTGCCTACATGAAAATAGACTTGAATGGATCATCCAGTAAAGCCAGAAGTGGCTGCAGGCAAGGAGGCATTTATTATAGTGTAATAGAGGGAGACATACAGAAGCAAATAGTTTTCCTGTAATAGTGGTGGACTGGTTAACATTTAACAACTATATTTAAAAAAATAATTGAGGAGTAGCACTTAAGATTAACACTTAACAACTATATTTAAAAATAGAATCGACGAGTACTACTTAACAATTTCTGTGGTATAAATATTCTCACTGTGACCAATTTTAAGCAACAATGTAACATCAATGGGTGCAGAGTTGGAAAGAGATGTTAATAATTGGTTCTAAGAAGCCACTGAAAGCCAGCTCCAGCACACCATAGACAGTGCACATTTTTCTCCCACCATCACACTGTATAGCAAGGAACCATTCCCATGAAACAAGCAGATGTCATGGGAATTTTTACAACTGAAGTACTGACGACCTCTCTTAATGAATTGGTGCCATATAAAATCAGAAGCAATAGTCTATGGAACCCTAGAAATACAGCTGATAAAGACTTTGATAGATTCTGAACTTTGAGTAGTTGAACACTAATTATAATTTGCATTCAACATTGATAAACTGGAGGGCAGGGCCATTCCAACACAGAAGATAGGAATTAGAGAGAACCAGCTGATGAACAAAAGGAGAAGAAAGACAACTGCAACAAAATGATTTCCTTTGGCCACAAATAGCTTAACAGTTTCACTAGTTCGAAAGCAAGAAGGAACTTGCTTTTCCTCACAGAACCTGTCTAGAAGAGTACACATAAAAGATACTCAATACTGTTTTGTTAACTCGAGTACTTACTCTGTGCTACTACTCAGCAGTAGATACTGGACAGGAGAAACAAAGAAGTATAATGAAAGAAGTAAAAAGAAGCAGGGGAAATATATACTTGAGGTAATCTATAACAAAACTACATATAATAAAGGACTGACTGGTATGGCATAACATTCAGAATATTCCAGAAGTGTGCTGAAAATATGCTGATTTTGAAAATAAGTGCAGTAGGAGTGCTGTGTGTTTTATAAGCATAGCCTGCAGCATGATCCCCTATTTATAAAGAGCTTATTAAAAGCTACTCTGACTTTTGCCACATTCATTCAATATTATTCATAGATATAAATTTGTGTTTTGCTGCTGGGGAAATTTCCTCAGTGCTCTTTGTTTAATTTCTCTAGCTGCCATTGTAGTGGGTTTGTGTTTATTTGTAAACATCAAATTGTTTTCCTATAAGGGAGCCTTATTTCAGCTAAGCCTTATCTCACCCTTATTTGAATCATTACTGAACTTTCACTGTGACAATAAGAACGTGTCTCCATAATCAACTCCAGCCAGGATAGGGGAAAAAGCCTATCTCAAGAGAAGACCAAGATTATTATTAAATATATTTAAAAATACTTTTTGGTTTGTATTATGCCACAATTTTATTTTAAAACTTTCAAGCTGGTTATTTTCTCATAAATAAAGCATGCTATCAAAAATCCTCCTGGTTCTACTGGCATTCTGGTTAATTACAACATTCATTATATATATATATATATATATATTCATTTGATCTGTTTTTAATATCCAATCCCCTGACACTGAAACTTCTTATTCAAATAAGTCCTAAGTATAATTGTATTTCTACACATTAGCAATGTACATAAAACATTTCCATTTAGAATAGCATCAAGAAATATATATTTAGGAATAAATTTAGCAAAAGAAGTGCAAGCTTTGTACTCTGAAAACTACAGAACATTGTTGAAAGAAATTAAAGAGACCTAATAACTGGAAAGACATTTCATTGTTCATGGATTAGAAGATTTAATATTGTCAAGGTGATGACAGATGCTCCCCATATTGATGTACAGATTAAGCCAATACCTATCAAAATCATAGCTGTCTTTTTTGCAGAAATTGACAAGCCAGTCTTAAAATTTATGTGGAAATGCAAAGGATGCAGAATATCCAAAATAACCTTGAAAAACAACACAGCTGGGAGATTTACATGTTCTGATTTCAAAACTTACTACAAAGCTACAATATCCAAGATAGAGTGCTACTTGCATGAAGATGCACAAATAGATCAAGGGAATCAAATTGAGAATCCAGGAATAAATACCTACATTTATGACCAATTGATTTTTGAAAAGGATGGCAAGACATAGACAGAGACGAGCCTTTTCAATAAATGGTGCTGGGATGATTGGATAAGAATGATTCATGCAAAAGAATGAAGGTGGACCCCTGCCTCATATCATATACAAAAATGAGCTAAAAATGAATCATAGGCTTAAGTATAAGGTCTAAAATTATAAAACTCTTAGGCAAAAACACAGGAGTAAATTTTTATAATCTTGGGTTAGAAAATGGTTTTCTAGATATGGCACGAAAACACAAGTGATAAAAGATAGATAAATCCAATTTCATAAAAATTAAAAACATTTATGCTTCAAAAGACACTTTCAAGAAAATGGAAAGACAAACCATAGCATAGAGGAAAAACATTTGAAAATATATATCTGATTAAGTAACTTATACCCAGATTATTTAAAGAGCTCTTACAGGCCTGTCACAGTGGCTCATGCCTGTAGACTCAGCATTTTGGGAGACAGAAATCGGAAGATCACTTGAGGACAGGAGCTTGAGACCAGCCTGGGCAACATGGCAAGCTCCTGTTTCTACAAAAAAAACCACCTTTTTAAAAAAATTACCCAGGTGTGGTGGTATGTGCCTGTAGTGCTAGCTACTTGGGAGGCTGAGGCAGGAGAATTGCCTGAGCCCTGGAGTTAGAGGATACAGTGAACCATGACCATGCCACTGTGCTGAAGGCTGGGTGACTGAGTGAGACCCTGTATTTAAAGAAATAATAATAATTTTTAAAAAAAGAAGGAAGGAAGGAAGGTAAGGAAGGAAGGAGCTTACAACTCAAAAATAAAAAGAAAATAAAGCAAATAAAAAATGGCCAAAGGAGCTGAGTAAACTTTCTCCAAAGAAGATATACTAATGGCTGACAAGCACATGAAAAATATATTCAACATCATTAGCCATCAGGCAAATGCAAATCAAACCACAATGATATACCATTTCATGCACACCAGGATGGCTAGATAGATAAAAAGACAGATAATAAGTATTGGTGAGGATGTAGAGAAATTGGAATCCTCATACACCGCTGGTAGTAATGTAAAATGGTGCACCCACTTTAGAAAACAGTTTCTCAGTTCCTCAAGTGTTAAACCTAGAATTACTCTATGTCCCAGCAATTCCACTTATAGGTATATGCCCAAGAGAAATGAACACATGCCCATACAAAACCATGCATGAATGTTCATAACAGCATTATTCATCATAGCCAAAAGTTGAACCAACCTAAATATCCATCAAATGCCTATCAACTAATAAATAAACAAAATGTGATGTATCCATACAATGGAATATTATGCAGCCATACAAAGATATGAAATACAGATACATGTCACAGCATGGATAAACCTTAAAAACATTCTGCTATGTGAAAGTGGCCAGTCATAAATGATCACATATGGTATGTTTCCATTTACATGAAATGTTCAGAACAGGCTATTTTATAGAGGCAAAAATTATATTAGTCATTGCCTAGAGCTAGAGGGTAGGTGAGGGATGGAGTGCAGGGTTTTCTTCAGGGATGATGAAATGCTGCAAAGTGGATTGTGGTGATGGCTGCACAATGTCGTGAATATACTAAACACTGAATCATAAAAATTAAATTTCTTAATTATATATGTGGATTATATCTTAATAAGGCTGTTACAAAAAATATATGAACATCATTTTATACCTCAAGTCAAAACTAAATTGAGCTGTAGCACCGTGATTTGAAAGACATCCATGGTCTAGGGATATATCATCCAGGAGACAAATAGTAAAAAAAAAAAAAAAAAAAAAAAGCAATTTCCCTCTGCTGGGCTCACAATTGATCAGGCCTTTATAATAGAGGTCTGTGTCCAGTTTTAATCTCTACCTTTTAATAAGGATGTGGATAAATGGAGGAGAATTCTGAGGAGTCCATCATAGTGACACTAAATTATTAGCAATTTATGAAAGAATAGGAAGGCTGTTGGTATAATTTAATCCAGAATCGGGGGGAAAAAACAGAGCACGGCATTTGGGCAATGTAAGGGAACCAAGGGCTGTCTGCTAGGAGATAAAATCTTATCATGAGGGGAAATGACCCAGCTCTGTATCATAGCTATAGGGGATATAATTAAGTAGAGTTGGAATAAATTGAAGCCATTCAAAGTTGGAATATTATGGAATATTTTAACTTTACATTATACATCGTCCTGATAGTGAGAGTAATTATTTACAGAAAGACAATAACAAGAGGACTTTAAAAACCTTTTCTAGAGACATTTAAGATCAGAAAGGACGGGTATTTTTAGGAGTTTAAAGAACATGAAAAATTCATAAACTTTTCTGTATATAAGAATATCAGGATCCCAAAAAAATACATATTAAAGGATCACGACCAGGGAAACTTCCAGGCAAAAAGAATGACCACAAAGAATTATATGAAAAGTTTAATAGTTCTTACCATTTATTTGAAGATCGGTGCATATCATTATCTTTATTTCCTATATTTTTTTCACATTTCCCATAGAATACATCAATATATTTATAGTCAACAGATACAGTGTAAAAATATATGGATGATACAGGTGAGCTGTCTTAGTTTAGGTGTTTGTGTCCTCTCTAGATAACTGACACATTTTCATCACACTTTTTCCACAGGCAAGAAATGTCTACTCCAGGAAGAAAGAAGATTATGTTAACCCCTCCCCTACCTTAACTTAGTTTTATTTTGTCTTTCTGATTTATTAGGTCTATGTGATAACACTATTATAACTGACTTTGGATTTATTATTTTTCACCAGATAGATCTTGCACACTATATTTGCTCAAATCAGATATAATTTTGGTGAGAATTCTTCATCTCTTATTTGATTAGGGGATTATACTACAGATTTTTAATAGTGAGCTATTTCACAAAGCAAGTATGTTACCACTCACATTGCTTAGGTGTATAAAAAATATACAAGGAAAAAAAGTAAATGGATTGTTTCCAGGGCGCTCTGGTTTAATTATATTGCACAATGCCTTTGGTTCATCTTTCTTCTGTTGATCTCAAAGCTACTGGCAACTCAGCTCTGCTTTACTGAGTGATTGCCATGGGCAAGTTTCTTCTCAGAGTTTCAACCTTATAGTCCCACATAACACATAAATAATTTTTTTTCAAATTAATCTAAGTTAGTAATTCAGAGTTCTTATTTGGAGATTCCAAGTAAGCAAGCCTGCTGGAGAGTAAGCTCATAAGCAAAAGGTGTGCTAAGCCTTCTCCTATATATATATATTTTTGTGTGTGTGTAACTTTCATCAACAGTCCTACTTATGTCCTACTGGCTTTTCTATATGCATTTTAAGTTTGATGTCATTAATGATGACATAATAGTATTTACTTTATATACCTTCCTTTCTCTAGAGATGTGGTCCCTAAGTAATTCGGATTTCTGAACTTCACTTCAGCCCCTATTTCTTGGATAGGACACTTGCATGCGTTTGTTTTAAAAGCTCCCTGCGTTAAAAATAACCAGGCTCAGATGACTCTATTAAGGGGTTTTGTTTATTTGTTTCCTCCATAAGCCAGAGGTTTTCAATGCTTAACTGAATACAGTCTCTGAGGAGATTTTTTAAAATGCAAATGCCAGCCGGGTACAGTGGCTCACACCTGTAATCCTAGCTCTTTGGGAGGCCAAGGTGGGCAGATCACGAGGTCAAGAGATCGAGACCATTCTGGCCAACATGATGAAACCCCGTGTCTACTAAAAGTACAAAAATTAGCTGGGCATGGTGGCATGTGCCTGTAGTCCTAGCTACTTGGGAGGCTGAGGCAGGAGGATCGATTGAACCTAGGAGGCGGAGGTTGCAGTGAGCCAAGATCGCGCCACTGCATTCCAGCCTGGGTGACAGAGCGAGATTCCGTCTCAAAAAAAAAAAAAAAAAAAAAGCAAATGCCTTGGCCTCACCCAAGGCCAATTATATTAAAATATATGCAGTGCAGTGGGAGCAGGGGAGGCAGTGTAACCAGATATTAGTGTTTTTTTTATAGAAAGTGTTGCAGGTGATTTCAAATATAGAGTGAGGTTTGATAACTACTGCACTAGCCTGTGAATAACTTGTGACAAGGGACTTTTTATTGCTATGTCTTGATTGTCACCATTTAATATGTTCCCCTGTGTCAGCTGCTCTATAAAGGCTTGCCAAGTGATTGATGGACTGGACATCCCCTATTGTATTTGCCCATCCCTGAATCCTGAATGGCATTGACATGTGTCTGGTTCTAGATTGAGTCATGTTGGTCTTCATTTTCTTAGCACAGGTGCAGCAGTGAACAGCAGTGAGAGTCTCCCTCCATCCTCGTCTGTCAATGACATCTCCTCCATGTCCACCGACCAGACCCTGGCATCTGACACTGACAGCAGCCTGGAAGCTTCGGCAGGACCCCTGGGTTGTTGCAGGTGACTAGCCGCCTGCCTGCGAAACCCAGCGTTCTTCAGGAGATGATGTGATGGAACACACACACATACACAGACACTCACGCACACTTACAAATGCAGACACACAACATCAAGAAAGCAGCAAGGGAGGGAATCCAAGCCTAAAATTAAATCAATCTTTCAGCCTGCTTCTTCCCCAGAGTTCTGTATTGCAGCTGAGCTCAAATGTATATTTAACTTCTAGTTGCTCTTGCTTTGGTCTTCTTCCAATGATGCTTACTACAGAAAGCAAATCAGACACAATTAGAGAAGCCTTTTCCATAAAGTGTAATTTTAATGGCTGCAAAACCAGCAACCTGTAACTGCCCTTTTAAATGGCATGACAAGGTGTGCAGTGGCCCCATCCAGCATGTGTGTGTCTCTATCTT
This sequence comes from Macaca mulatta, assembly GCF_049350105.2. Classification (NCBI taxonomy): domain Eukaryota; kingdom Metazoa; phylum Chordata; class Mammalia; order Primates; family Cercopithecidae; genus Macaca; species Macaca mulatta. Next base: position 95,336,430 of record NC_133410.1, on the reverse strand, counting down.
GCATCTACCTGCTCCTTGGCCTAGTCAGATGGATGTAGATACAGATCCGCATGTGTCTGTATTCATACAGCACTACTTACTTAGAGATGCTACTGTCAGTGTCCTCAGGGCTCTACCAAGACATCATGCACTGGGGTACCACATGGTCCATTTCATGTGATCTATTACTCTGACATAAACCCATCTGTAATATATTGCCAGTATATAAGCTGTTTAGTTTGTTAATTAATTAAACTGTATGTCTTATAAGAAAACATGTAAAGGGGGAATAAATGGGGGGAGCGAGCTCTCTCAGACCCTTGAAGATGTAGCTTCCAAATTTGACTGGATTAAATGGCACCTGTATACCAATTTGTAGAAAGAACATATGTGATACTTATGTAAAGTGTGGGGGGAGTGGGTAGTAGTTTTCAGGCACGAAATGGTTTGACCTTTAGGAGGCAGGTGTGAATAAAAGCTGAGAGACTTTTCTGTGACAGTGAAGAGTAGGAGAGACTGGAGAGTAGTGTGTGTTGTGGACTAAGACTAAAAGGAGGTTATTACCCAGATACTAAGAGACACTGGTATCCCTATTTTAGAGATTTGGCCCTATTCCCATTTGCCATTTCTCAATTACTGGTCACAACAAGAGGCCACTGGAGAAGGTGGCAGGTGGTGAAGCAAGGTTATTGCGTGTGCTTTTGATGATAAGAATCTCTCTCTGGAACTGAGCAGAATTGCCTCCGTGTGAATTCCTTCAACAAAAAAATGAGCCTGCCTACACTGCTTTCAGGTTGTGGATTGTGTTTTCCATGTGTGGGCTGCTTCCCTGGTTCATACTCTACCAAAGTTTTGTTTTGAGAAATAATATCACTTTCCTCTTCTGAAATTTAAAAAAAAAATCAATAAGAATAAAACCCCCAAAGCACAGTGTGAGTCTCAGGTTAGCATTTTAAAACATCTCCAGAGACATTGTTATTCCTCAGGAGTTTCCCCGACTCTTTAATGTGGCTAATGTTTCATGTTTATTTATTTATTTTCATAAGTATGAGCAATCGAAGAAGGGCTGATCATCTGAGTTTTGTACTGCAGTAGATGTAAGAGCAATAACTCTGCCCATAAATTTACTGCTGCCAAATAGTTCTAGCAATATGAGTTTGTCTTAAAAGCCATGAAGCATTAATGTCAATGTTTAGCAAAATCTCCTGAATTTAGCTTAAATTAAATGAAAGTGCTTTCCTGAGCACTTAAGGAGGCACTGTGAAACATCTTGGTTACATACAAGGCAATACCAAGGTGATCTCAGCAATAATTGGTTCAGGCTTCCCTTCTTATTCACTTCGAAGTATCCATCACAGTCATTTGCACTCTGACCATGTTGGTGCTCACCAAAGTGGTGATATTTCACCTGAAGAAGTGAAAGACAGGAAGTGGATGGTTGATGAGTGTGAACTGACTGGTAAATAGAATACCCCCAAAACAGAGCAAACAAGAATGCCAGTGCTCTGAAAACTGCCTTAAATATAATAATAGGGAACTTACTTTCTCTCTTCAAGCAATAGAGTCCACAGGGAACTGCACCCACCTGCACCATCGCCATGCCAGCGGTGCTGCCATTCTGAGATTGTTTCACACAGATTCAGTACATGCGATCATTTGCTCAAAATAAAGAGAAGAACATTCCTTTGTGCAGCTTGCCCCCTGGAATAAAAATGGCCCATTTTCTCTATTTTGCTACCATTTTTGGGTTAATATTGCAGAAAACCTGATTGTTAAAAATGCCTCCTCAGTCACATGAGCTCCCTCTCTTTTCTTTCAGTCCTATTCTGTTTTTTTTTCCAAAAACAAACAAACAAACAAACAAAAAGACCAAAACACTTCTCCTCTCTGTATCTCTAATTCTTTACTCATTTTCTTTCTCTGTACTTTTCTCTTGATATATCTGTGGCCTCCCCCCTCCTTGCCACGTGGGATTAAGTGCAGAGAGCAGGAAGCTGCTTTAAAGAGAGTCTCAAGGGGAATTTCATCAGCCCCAAGATGACATCACAACACAGAAGGAAGTCTCCAGCCAGCATCTTCAAAGTGCTTGACAGGCTATCTCTCGCATCTGCAGAAATGGTGAATTTCCCCCTCAGATTAAACCAGGCAAGAACTAGACAGGGCCCCTTCCCCGCTGTTAGTACCTTCCCAAAGCTCAGTTAGTCTTAGGTCTTCTGTGCATGGCTCTTGGGAGCTGATTAGCTTTAGCCAGATTTCCCTTATGGACAAGAGAAAAATGGAACAAATTCCTCAAATATAAGTATCATTTACAAATAGAGGTAAGGATTTGGCCCCCAGTATTTTTGCAAGATCAATTTTATTAGGTGATTAAATCAAGGTAGATGATGAAACAACAAAGAGAATCACCACTGTAAAAGCCCCCCAGTCCTTTTCCCACTAGGTCTGCTTTCCTATAATATCTCTAGGAGGTGATGATATTATCACATTCACAGAATATAGTATGTTCTGCATTCACTTATCTGTCTTGTTAACACACACACACACACACACACACACACACACACATACACACACACCCCAAATATTTCTTAGTCACCTGTTATTTCCCAAGAACATCCCAACTTTTCAGGTAGGCAAGTGTCAAGTCACCTGGACAATATTCCTGAAAAAAGTGACGGTCCTACCCGGGGTTGGGGCTCATTTTGGAACATGAAGTTGGCACTCTGAGGAGCCTAACCTTCCGTCACTTCTTTAGGGCAGTTGGCTGGCAGTGATTGTTAATAAAATCTTTTGCAGTGTTTTGTAGGAAGGATGGCTGTGTATTCATGCGCAGGGAGAATTAAGCTGCTGCAAGAGTTTGGCAAAACCACCACCACTTTACTATTAATATGTCTTTACTATTTTTATATGTGTTTTATGGGTCAGTGTGTTCAATTTTAAATAGGAATACTCTAGCCTTACACCGGAATTTCTTCTTGTGGAATAAAAACTGATAATAATCTTTCATCTTCAAGAATCTGATGACTGGGTTTTGTAGGAATGTACCCCACAGTTGGGCCAGAGACTGGCCAATTCCCACCAACTGGAGTAAGCTATTTAATTCAGGGCCAAGAAGCTCGATAGTTTTTCAATCTGTTATCAGAAAAATATTAGGTAAAGACACTGATAGTAGCTGACTGGTAAAACCAAAAGTTGGCCTTAGCAAATGGAACTAGTAAAAAATAGATAAAAATACATAAAACCTTTTATGTCCTGTCAAGGAAAAAAATAAGAAAACCTGATTTTTAAAAAAAATTTTCAATATTCATTGCAAAACCTAAATTATGCAAAATCTATTTCTATTTGAATCTCTTAACATATGAACAGCCACATCTTAAGTGCATTATGCTCTGTAAGGTGTGTTATTAGCCAGCTTTGCTGAAAAATATATCTTCTACAGCTCAGAAAGAGGAGTAAAACTGCTTTAGAAATTTTTGATCCCAGCCACTTTGCATCCAAACAAGAACCTGACTCCCCACTCACAATCCCCCACACACATTTTAATTATAAGAGTTCAACGTTTTCCATAGATATCATTAAACCAAGCAAGGAAACTCCTGTCTGTAAAAACAACAAAAAAGTTACAATGTAAATAGTTATTTTAGCTATTTTCTTTGTGATTAGAGGATAAGATTTTGTTATTTCTTTTGGCACTGAGTCCTTTAACTATCTGAAAATGGTTCACTTTGACCTGTTTCTTTGGTCAGCCAAACTGAAGTGAGGGGCCTCTGTTTATATATAGAATCTTGTATATGTAACTTTATTTATGTGGGACCAATGGCCAGTATATTCTAATGGACACAAATCTCCCAATCCTTATCTAGGAGTATCTGTTCACCTTGCCATGTCCATCTTGCAATGAGACCTAACTTGCACCTGCCTGTTTTTCTGCATGATTGGACTCCAAAGACTATTACCAATGATGAGAATTGTCCTGTGTCAGTGTTTATAAAATGGACTTGAAGCACACACACATGCATACCCATATTCACATGCACCCTTACAATTCTAGATCAACCCTGGAAGGCAAAACCATGTACGTTCAGTTTCTTTGCAAGGTCTGAGCGGTGAGGACTAAATTCAGTCAGCCTAATGGGTAAAATGCAACCTCAGTGATGCTTAATAAGGATTTAAAATCATTCACGTCATTTCTGTGTTCTTTCTCACACTCTTTCCTTTCTATTTTCTCTTCCTTTATTTTCAAAATGTCTGTGGAACAAGAGGATGAATTGGGGGAGAACTTTTGCTTCTTTTGGCTCTTTTTAGGTAATATGGAGTCTATCTATTGTGATTTCTGTTTCTTATGGATCATTAAAATCAGAGAAAACCTGCTTCTCTCAACATAAAACCAAATCCAAACCCCGACATTGTTGGAGTTTCCTGTTGACAATGGTTGTGATGCTGCTCGTTGTCTTGAGTTGCATGTACCGACAGTAGCTCTGAAGGGTCTCATGTTTTCATTTTGGCAACTGGTAAAAGAAACTTGTAGTGTGGTCTGATTGTGCCAGGGAATAAATAAGAAATAAGGAATGACCTACTTACTCACCTTGGGTCAAGAGTGTGTGATATGAATGTGACCATGTAGAAATCTGTGTTTTCATTTGACACTGGTTTCTTCTAAAAATGACCTTCATTTCTGTCTGCAGATACTAGTTGGATATCCGCAATTCAGTAATTTCTTTTTAAGGTATAAAATCAATGAAGAAAAAAAAGATCATCTTTTGGGGGGCATTAGGTAAGTAGAGCAGGGTTAAATTTCCTAGATTAATTATCAGATTCCTATTCATTTTAACTATTTTCCAAGAGAAAAGGCAAAAGCCTTTGTTTATCTACATGATATCCAACTTTACTATCTCAAACTCCCTGGAGAATTAAAAATATATGTTATTTTGTAGTTGGATGAAGAGGTCACTGCACTTGCATTAGTTTGCTTTGCAGTGTCTGAACAATGTTGAAGAGTGGCCCTTCTATTCTGTAAATAATATTTTATTTGACCAATTAACTATTAGAAAGCCTGGAAGATAAACATACACATTATTTTGAGTTATCACATTTATCCTTTTACCTAGATCCTGTTGGAAGAGAGAAAGCAACAGCCTTTTGTTATCTCTGCAACAGCATCTATCCCAGTTTAAATCACAAATCCTTACTCTCTTTTAAAGAAGTCCAGCAAAGATACCTAAAAATACCCACAGTAATAAGAAGGGAAATTGTATTCCACAAGATTATTGCTCATAAAGAGTCAGAAGGAGTTATTGGTGCATTCCTGATACCATAAATGGTTACTGAACATTTGGTATTTTTGACCAAGTTCACAGTAAGAAGAAAAAAGGGTCTTGGACTCGCTTTTCTTGAAGATTTCTTTTGGAGCAACCAACCTAGAAGGATGAATCTGCTTGCCAATAACAACACTGGGTCACAGCCAAGGCAGAGGTTTTTGACATTGCCGATTCATCACGGTGATGTTTCGTATTTGTAACATATCTTTTCTCCACGGATGTTGAAAGGCATACTTGGATGACATATGCTAATAGTGAAACACACTGAAAGTCCCACCATCACAGATCACTTTATGTTGGGAACCACTCTATGTGGCAAGTCATCTGTCCCAGTTCCAGACTAAATTTCAACTGCGCAACCATTTAGATCATTGTAGTCTGTTTAAGGCACTAAAAATGTGCTGTAGAAATTTATATTTCTCAGACACATGAAATGTAATGACACATCCATCAACAAGTCAAACACTCCTTTGAAATTTTCTACCTTATGTCAAATATTTCTTTCTTTTAAAGGCATTCCTATCCTGGTATAAAACCCAACATAAAATAATTTTAGGGAATTTAAGGAATTCAAATTTCACTTCATGGAGTACTTGGCTTTATTTCTTCACTGAACTTCTAGTAATGTTCTTCACCTGATCTTGTCTGCAGTGTTTAGACAAGAGTCCAGATCATTTGCAACTCAAAAGCAGGTACAAAATGTTATCCATCTTAAAAACCCCTCACATATTCCCTAGAAGAGTGTCCCACACATAATTTGCCTTCCATTAACACTTGTGAACACATCCTGGTGAAAATATTGTCTATGAACAATTATACCAAAAAAATCAATTTTTATAAAGCAAATAATATTTTACATGCACCAAGAGGATTCATAATATTAAAGTATTTCTTTTATAAAAGGAAGGTTTTCAGAAAGCGATGGCCTATTCCTTCAATGTTAATATATTGCAAACTTGGATTTGGTGTAAATCAAGCCCTAAGAATACTGCTCTGAATTTCTAGCTTAATTTCTGAGCGACATTCTAAAGCAGTTCATTAATTTATTTCAAAAACATTTCTTGGACACTTCGGTGTAGGAGATATATATTGCATGGTCCTTAACCTAAAAAATTCAGTTAATAAATCTTTGTTTAAAAAAACTAAAGCAAATATTTTTATTTCGTTTATTTACTATCTTTTTACATATGTATTTAAATTAGTGGTGTGACTTGCATGAGTCCATTTTTATTATTTACTTAAAGCAATGAAACAAGGAGTCTGCCTCTTTCAATGGTCTTATTTTGTCTAATTATATCAGTATACTTCATGAATCAGCATAAGAGGATTTTGAATATTTTCCATTACATTATAAGAGATGAAACTACTTTTAAAAATTATTTAAAATTTAAAATTTATTTTTAAAATGCATGGATGTTCTTTTCTGCATTGCAGAAAATTTGCTTTGATATATGGTTCCTTTGAGAGCTATTGGACCTGGATGCTGACTGTGTGGGGCTTGTACTTTCAGCCTCACAGTCTCCACATTAGCAAATGGTATCACAATGGGTACTGAAGCTTCTTATATGAAGCCAAATCTTTGGAGTCTGTTCAGTCTCTGGGTGACTGTTGGAACCCTAAAATAACTTAAAGCAGAATTTGGTCATATATATTTTTTTTCTAACTGAGGACATCCCTGAACATCTGAACCAGAAATTTGACATAGAGCTGTAAATATTCACTCATTCATTCATGCAACAAATATTTATTTATCAAGCACATCAATCATCCAAGGACTGTGCTAGGTACACATAGCTGTGAGGAAGTCAGCAAATCTGCCTTCACTTGGTCTGCATTCTAGTGGAGAAGTCAGAGGTAAGTACGAAGACCACAAAGCAACTTAAATAAGGTGTGAAAGGGATGCTATTTTAGACAGTGGTCCAGGCAAGTCTCTCAGAAGAGGTGATAAGTGCTCACAGACCTGATTAAAGTGAGACAGTGAGTTATTGACATGGAGAAGGGCGTTTCAGACTCTGAAGAGAAAGCAAGGGCAGGCTCTGGAAGCAGAGCTTGCTTATATACACGAGGAGAGGCAAAGAGTCTTGTGGATAAAGCAGAATGAACAAGAGAAAGTGGGATTGTAAATGAAATTGGAGAGAGAAGCAGGGGTCAGATCATGGCAAGATCTTGAGATTTTATTCTAAATATGGGAAATGGTGGTTAGATCTGAGAAAGGAAATGATATAAGCTAAATTTTCTTTTTAAAAGGATTCCTTTGGCTACTGAGTAAAGAGGAATCTCAGGAAGAAAGATTAGAATGGGAACAAAAAATCCATTGTAGGATAAAACATTAATCCAGGAAGACATGATAGGGCTTAGACTAGGAAACGGAGATGCTGAGAAGGATTTGAATTCTGGACCTATTGTGAAGGCAGAGCTGACATGATTTGCTGGTAGATTGATATTGTGATATGAAAGAAAGAGATCAGAAATGACTCTAGATTTTTTTTTTACCTAAACCATGAGGTAAATGATAGTACAGTTGACAGAGATGGTGAACCATGGGTTAGAAGAACACTGGGGAGAAAATCATGTTTGTTTTTGGAATGTCAGTTGGAGATGTTTATTAGATGTCCCAGTGGAGGCCGGGCACGGTGGCTCACGCCTGTAATCCCAGCACTTTGGGAGGCCCAGGCAGGCGGATCATGGGGTCAGGAGATCGAGACTATCCTGGTTAACATGGTGAAACCCCGTCTTTACTAAAAATACAAAAAATTAGCCGGGCGTGGTGGTGGGCACCTGTAGTCCCAGTTACTCGGAGGCTGAGGCAGGAGAATCGTTTGAATCCGAGAGGCAGGGGTTGCAGTGAACCCATATCGAGCCACTGCACTCCAGCCTCAGTGACAGAGTGAGACTCTGTCTCAAAACAAAACAAAACAACACTGCAACAACAACAACAACAACAACAACAACAACAACAACAACAAAAATCCAAGTGGAGTAGCAGGAGCGTCTTGTAAGCTGGAGTTAAAGGAGGAGGTTGAGCTGAAACAGAAATCTGAGAAAAATCAGCTTATAAATATTATTAAAAGCCATGAATCTGTAGGAGCCCACCGAAAGACAGCACAGTTAAAGAAGAGAAAACCAAAGATAGAAATGCCTCTCACTCCAACGTACAGACATCAGAAAACAGGAGGGTATTCCAGAATGTTCAGTGAGGTAGAGGGAAAACCAGGAGTGTGCTGTCCTGGAAACCAAGTAAAGAAGGTGTTTCAAAAGTGAGGGAATGGGCAGGAGAGGAGTGTTACTGAGAAGCTGAGTAAAATGGGAACTGAAGATTCACAGTTGGACTAAATCTGTTTGAAGGTCATTGATGACCCCAATGAGAGCAGTTTCTATGCAGTATTGAGCAAGAAAAGAGTAACTCGAGTGAGTTCAAGAGGACATGTGAAGTGAAGAAGTAGAAATGGATACAGAAAATTCAGAATATTTTTTTAACAAAGTGCAGCAGAAGAATGATGTAAAAGTTGGAGATAAATGTGAGATTGAGATAATTTTTTAAAAGCTAATATAGCATGGGTAATAGTGTTGGTGGGGCCAAGACAGAAATAGCAAAATTGATAATGCAAAAGAGAAAGGGGTATTTATTTGATAGAGTAACATGCTTGCAAAGGCTGGAGGGATGGGCTCCAGTACATGGGCAGAGGCACTGGTCCTGCATAGTAATTGTAGCAGGAGGTGAGGTGGTGTGCACAGAGGCAGGTATTTTGGGAATATGGTGATGTGATGGGCATAAGTACGTACTCTTGTGGTTTTTTTGTCTCAGTAAAGATAGAAGTAAGATTGTCAGTTGAGAATGAAGAGAAGAGTTTATGGAAGTTTGAGAAGTGTGAAATTGACCTTGGAAACTGTGAAAATAAGTTACTGGACAGTAATGAAAACCATGTGAGCCATAGTTATATAAATACAAAGGAACACAGGTCAACATGGTGGTCTTTTGTCCTACAGTCATGTTTAGTTCTTTTAGGCACAGGTTAAGAGTAAGAAAAGACTAGTTTTAGTTTTATAGAGTTGCATTTTGTTTATTTTTAATTCTCAAATGAGTAGCACAGTGCTGGGTGAGTAGATAATGGGATTTGGGCATGGGGGCAAGAGAATAATCATGACAAGGAACCACAGAAGCTAAGCCGGTCAAGGAGGAGAGTAATGAAATGGGGGATGACAGTCAGTGAAAACTTACCAAGTTGGAGTGATGGTGCTAAGTAAGGGTAGTGACTAGAGAGAGAAGAAGAGATGACCACAGCGTGGCATGCTTGAAATGGAACTGTTGGCGATGCCCGCAATTAGTCATGACACAGTACGTGGTATAACCATGAGTGTGGTGGCTGATGTTCAGGCAGTGGCAGAACAAGATTTTCAAAAGTCATCAAGGAGCTGAATGGCCAAGATGGTGAATGGAGTATGAGTGGGGAGGGTGAATGGGTTAGGTGCTAGAATATTCAGTCAATGATAAGGAGAGATGTGTTTGTAAGAAGGTCATTAGAGAGGAAGAAGGATCAAAGGTCTGAAAGTAGCTGCAAATAGCAAAGCAAGGTCTGTTTCCCCTTCAGGCCAATAATATGCAGGTTGCAGGAGAGGAAAACAGCTGGGCTTGAGAGAGAGGTCTGCAGGGAAAGTGGCGTCTTCAGGAGGCAACCATTATTCAGAGAAGAGGACATAGGTGATGACAGCTGTAAGATCTAGAGGGGATAATGGAAAAGTCTTAGGCAGGGGGAACGCATTGGAGATAGAAGCAAATGAGAGAATACACTGGGCAATATGGGGATAAGCAAATAGATGAAGGAAAAATGGCATGGGAACTTGGACTATTTTGGCAACAGGTAACCAGTGATGAGAGCAAGATGGCATGACCCTGGGGATCACTTCAGTGTGGTGCATAATTAATCTAGTGAATCATGAGGGGGCAGGGAACAGGGAATGGGAGTGTGGAGAAGAGAGCGCTGGGATGGACGTCCTCTATTCACAAGAACGGGTGGGATGATCAGGGCCTCCCACAGAGGTAAGAGACAGTTTTGCTCAAAGAAAATGATGCCAGTTTGGTTTGCCCCTTAACAATTCAGTGTTCTCCTGTTGCCCTTACTTTCTACTTAAGAAAAGGCTGCCTCACTGTGGCTTATCCCTCAAGAGGCCATACAGACAGCAGCTATACAGAAGTTCATAAATAAAGAGTATCATTCAGCCCTGGACCTGAGCCACAAATGGTGCTTTAAAAACCACACTTTTCATCAGCTAAACTTTTTACTCAAAGATCTACAGTAGTTTCAGTAGATTTTAGCTGCCTGGGGAACTGTTAGTTCTCCAAGTCACTTCAGAGCAAGAGGCCCTTAAGCTGGGCAGTTCTAACTTGCAACTCATTCCCTACTTGTGCAGTTAAGAAGACTACTAAGAGAATAATGAAACAGACCTTTGGGACCCACAGTTCCAGCACTCCTTTCCTGTAGTTTGTGAGTTCAAACAAGGCAAAATGTTTCCAGCTCTGGATGCTTTCTTTGAATAAGAGAGTAGAAGCCACGTGGGTACTAAGTGTTTTCAGGTCTCATGGTGTGCTGCTAAAGTGTTATGCACAATGCCATCTTGATGGCATGAACTGGGTAGGTCATGCTTATTTTATTGAAAAGACTCCCTAGGGTCTGCCGTGAAGGCACATTTGCCATGCTGTTCCATAGGCTAGGAAGGCCCCTTACCGAAACTGCAGCTCTGTCTCATGACTTCCTACTCGTCTTTCAGGACTCACACCAAAGTCATGGCTCTGCAGTGCTCTCCTCAGCTTCACCTTTATGGTCTCTTTAGTTTCTTCTATAGCACATCATATAACGTGACAATAACTAAATTTATGTACCCAGGAGGACCTAGTCCATAGCGCTCAGTTTAGTCATCATAGCCCTTAGAAACATTCATTGTATTTTATCCGACACCTTTAACACCCAACATCATCTTCAGTGTAGACATGCATAGAGTTGATGAAGGACAGTTATACGTAGTTGTTTAGACATGATTTTCAGATCATGGATGTAATTGCACCATCTCAGAAAGAAAGAGTGGTTTGGGTTACTTTCCTTGCCATCAATCCCTGGTAGATTATCTGGGAACAGATGAACTTAAGAGTCTCTGAGACCAAGATATAATTATATCCTGTGCTGGTGACCATGATACTTTTACTGCTGGTCAAATCCCTGAGGCCAGAGCCTTGCTATGTTCCTTAGAAGCTGAAACACTCTTTCAATAGAAATAATTTGAGGGCTGATAGTTTCTATTTAGTGAGCATTTACCATGTCCCAGGCACTCTGCTAATCCCTTCATCTACTGTACTACATTCCTCATAAAAATATGATAAGGGAGGAACTATTAACCCTACTTCCAGAAAAAAAAAACAAATTTAGGCTTATATATATTACATAACTTAAGTTCATAAAGCTATGAGGTGGCAGAGCGGGGTTTGAACCCTGGTCTTAGATTCCAAAACTCATGCATGTGGTACTCTAATCAGAGTGCAGCTCTGCAGTGTAAGGAACACTGGGGTTTGTGGAAAGCATCACATTCTTTAATGCTCTCCTGAATCCTCAAGATGTTGTAATTATATCAATAATATAAACTACCCAGCCTGGGAATGATTTTTTGAAGGACATCCCAGCTTGAGAATCAATGGGAATAATTACTTAAGCTCTACTTGGAGTTTTTAGTCATTTCATAATGTTACATATAAAATCATGTTTCAGTGGAACTGACATCATAGGTAATTCTGTCTTAAATGTTCTCCAAAGGATACCCAGACATCTAGTTTGAATAGCGATGCTAACACAGTAGGCTCCACATCTGCAAGCAAATCCTTTATCCTGAGTTTATAACTTAAGATTCATTTTAATTACCTAAATAGTTTTAAGAGGCACATACAGGCTGCAGCAAATGAAATCTTGATATTACTTAACTACTTTGTATCCTTATTGATTTCCAATTTATTCTTATGTTAATTACAATTAATATTGTCTAGGCTTTTTGTTTAACTAATGGAAATCCAGATGAACATGCTGCTCGTGGTATCCATTGATTAGTGCCATCGTCACTGAAATTGACAATTAAAATTGACAATATCATCCCTCAAATATTACAGGCCACATAACATATGTGTGTGTTTGTGTGCATTGCATTCCCAAAAATTACTGCAAACTCACCGTGCTGGCAGTCTCTTTGGCATAAGGCATGAAGGGATTTAAGAGCAAGAAGATACAATCCTGGCCTCTTACGAAGCTCCATTTATCAATGGAGTTATCAACGGAGTTATCAATGGAGCAAAGTGAGAGGCACTGGGATAAGCACATTACATACCACCATTAACCACGGCAACATCCCTACTTTGTTGGCGTTATTATCTCCAGCTTGTAGATGAGATCAGACAAGTCAAGTTACATGGTATTGCCACGTATCTTGCATAAGGCATGTTGAGAGGCAGATCTAGGTTTGAATGGCTCTCAATTTTCTGCTATTTCCACTTCACCACTCACCCTCCTAAATTGTTTATTATTTGGTGAAGAAAATAATCCAATGTGGGAAAGACAGAAAGATATATATGCAAATTGGGGCACAAAAAGCAACTAACACTGCTTTGAGATTCTGGGAAGCTTCATGAGGAAACTGACATTGATTTGGCTCTTAAAGGATGTTTGGAGTGTGCCAGCTAGAAGGAAGGCATCAAGAAGGACACAGCAATAGCAAGTGGAAAGTTCTAGAGGCATGAAATGGTATGGCAGGTGCGGTGTGAAGTGGTAGGAGACAAGAATGAAACTGGAGGTAGGGCCTTTTACACTATGTGAAGGGCTTTGTCCTGGGCAAGTGACAGTCATCATATGTAATTAGCAAGATCAAGCTTTGGTCAAACGAATAATTTCAAAAAGGTAACCTGCAAAGGACAAAAGTCCAGGAGAGATGCTGGAACAAAAGGCCCTGGGTAGGATGCCTTCATCAAAAGGTAAGGGAAAAGTGGTTAAAGAGAGCAGATTAAAAAGGCAAAGATGAGTGGAACAGACTAGCTGGTGAGCAAATTTATGAGTGAAGAATGAGGTAGAAAAGAAAAATATGAGTTGGCTGGGCGCGGTGGCTCGCGCTTGTAGTCCCAGACAAATTAAGTGACCCGTCATTGCCATGCATCCTGCATAACTTTTGGGAGGCTGAGTGGGGCAGATAGCTCCAGCCCAGGCATTTGAGACCAGCCTGGGCAATATGGTGAAACCCTGTCTCTACAAAAAAATACAAAAATTAGCTGGGCATGGTGGCATATGCCTGTAGTTCCAGCTACTTGGGAGGATGAGGTGGGAGGATCACCTGAGCCTAGGGAGGTCAAGGCTGCAGTGAACCATGATCACACCACTGCACTCAAGACTGGGTGATAGAATGAGAGAGTGAGACTGTCTCAAAAAAAAAAAAAAAAAAAAAAAAAAGAAAGAAAAGGAAAAAATATGAGTTAACATTTATGGAGTCCTTTTTGTATTTTACTAGCAGCTGTGCTCAGCCTAACCCAAGCTATCTCATTAAGACCACATAACAACTCTATGGGAGTATTATTTTTATTATTCCAATTGCACAGAGGAAAAATAAGTTATGCATGGAAGGTTCAGTAGTAACAGCTGGCAAATTGTAGACCATTGGAATCCAAGCAGTTTGAATGAATATCTTTGTGTTTTACTAGTACATCATATAGCTTTCTGGATGAGTCTGAGGTTTTTATCAACTATGATAAGGACTGGAAATAGGTGAAAAGATATGAAGGGAGAGTTATTAAGATCAATTTTCACATTTTGAGTTTGAATTTCCTATCGTGTTTCCAGGTGGAAGTAACTGGTTAAATAATTGAAAGACAGAGAAAAGGGAATTAAAGAAGTTATTGCTATAAAGGTACTGGTTGATACCATAGGGCCACAGACACTTGCTCAGTGGGAGGGTAAAAATAAAAGCAAGACAGTGGCAAGGATGACAACAGTACAGACCACTTTCCCTCTTGAAAATAAATAAGCACATGCAAGCATTCAACCTTCAAACAACGCAAACCCCATAAACTCGAGTATGCAGTCTTTATTTCTTATTTTGACTTTTGTAACTTTCTGTTCTACTATGAGAAAGATTATTTGCCTGGCTTCTCAAAACCATTGTCTTATTGTGAAGAACTGTTCTCCCAAAACTCTAGCTCCAAAGAGCCCTGGGTTTTTCTAGAAAATTAGCATTGCTGAGGTTCCCATATTTGCCAAAATTGGAACTTTAGGCATTCATCTTTTAAAATTATTGTATATTTTCAACAGGAAACACTGATACTGTCAAAATTAGAAGCAAAACAGTTTGTTCCTTCCAAACTTTTCTTCTTCTCCTCCTGCACCCTGGCCCCCTCCCACCAGCTTCTTGCTGCAAACCAACTTTGCCAACTGTAGTAGGGAGAGAATCCCAGATGGCAATAGCCTGAGTGAGAAAAAAATGTCACTACGTGACACATACTCTAGCAGTTTCACTCAGAGGGAAACAGTAATACCATTTCACTGCTGGTATTCTGCCATTCAAGTGCCATTGTTGGGAGGTGGGAGAGGTTTGAGTGGGAGACAGGTGCTCACATGGGCATGGTTTAGCAAGCATTGTTTCCCAATTCCTAAGTAGCAGGAAGAATTCCTCTACAGCTATCCAGCAGTTAAGGAGATTTAGTCCAGAATGACAGAGTAATTCAAAGCCTGAATGGTTAAATGCCATTCTTTACCATTTTTTTCTTCTCTAAGGAGCATCCTGCATTGGTGATACACACCAAGGATCTGGCAAGGTAGACAGTGGGCCTCAGAAAGGGACTTTCTCATGGAGTCTCAAAGTTCCTAAGTCAAATCGTCTGGCAAAGGCAAAACTGAGTGATGCCAGGGGAAGAATTTTAAAAGCAGCTCAAAGGTTCCTGGTGATTCGACTGTATTTTATAAAAGTATTTACATTTCTCTTTTTGGTCATGACAAAGTCTATTGGCACAAACAGCACAGCCACGAAGTATTCTTCTGATTTTAATAACTCATATATTTATATATATATATATTTATATTTTTGCTTATCTTCATTTCCTCAGCAAAAAGGGAAATAAAAATATTGATCTATAAAATAAGCTGATGATAACACAATGCCAAAAATAGCTTATGTTAAGTGCAAGGGGTGAAGCTTGAAAGCAAGCTAAATTGCAACAACATATTGATTTAACATTTTAAATACAAGACTTGCAATAAAATAATTCTTGAAATATGCTTCTCATTTTTAGTTGACTTTTGAAAAACTACTCTATATACACATATCCAGTTGTAACACTTGACAGTAGCATTATGGGGCATGACATAACTTTGGTACACATTGCAGATATGGATGGTTAATGTCTGTAAATGATATTCCTTCACCAGTTAGACTTCTGTACATCCAGGTGACCAGCCACCTGGTTCTAAGTCATATCCCACCAGAATCCCTGGAGTCCTTGCCAGAGCCATTGGAGACGGCAGGCGAAAGCAGGCTCACTGGATCCATATTGTGTTTCCTCTCTCGGTTCTCCTGGGTTCCACTGTCAGTTCTCCAAATGTGGAAAAAAACTGCTCCATTTCTTTCTGTAGCATGTCATTTCTTTTCTCAGCATCTTCTTTTGCTCGCTCGGCATTTCGCATTTTTATTTCTATCATTGTGAACTTTTTCCTCTCCTGATCCAGTTCATCATGGAGGCTCATCATTTCTGTTTCCAAAGTCAAGTTTCGCTGTTCTAAGCTACAGAGGATGTGGGGGTGGGGGTGGGGGTGGGAGGGGGGCGGGCGGGGAGGCAAGAGTAAGAGATAAAGTGATTTTATTCACTTGAAATGCAAGAGGCATACAAATATTTTCTAAACTCTATGATGCTTAGGAAATTGGAATAAAGCCCTTTCAATGATTTAAAAGATGTAATTTTGTTTTATTATTTTACTATTTGCTAAGACGATTTACTGTCAGTTTAGTAATTAGTCCCAAGGCCTCTCTTGTAAGCAGCTGTCATTTAATAGAAAATAGGTGAATGCCAGCACAGAGAAACGAGTGACACATGCTGGAGAGAAGAGACAGAAAGCTTCCTGGACGTTAAATTGTAAACTTGACTATACTAAATGCAGCGGGGAAGTCTGATAAAGTTGAAAAAACAAAACAAAACAAAACAAAACAAAACAGGGGGCCATAACATTTGCTTTCTATAAAAGGAAAAATAGTGACAGGAAAATGTCATTGTTGGTTAAGTTCACCGCTAAGAATGGGGTTTTTGGAAGCATATAGAGTCCCATCTTGTAAAAGAGTACCCAGAGTAGTGAGCTTACATTGATACGAGAGGTAAAGATCACACGTGTTAAATAAGCACTGCATCTTATATTTTGTAAAAATAAAGCCCATTCCTTGCTATCCCCAATTGTCACTGCTTCCCAAGTTATTAATATAGCTTAGGACATAGGTAGTTTATATCTGTATAAATTGATAGTTGTTTTGTACAGCTGTATTAATAGCTTTTGGATAATTGTAGAATTCACAGTAACGTCTTTAAAAACAGAGACTGTTTTCTCCATAACCACTAGGATCCAAATCTTACACATACATTATTCAAAAGAGGTGTATTTTGGTCATGGCTGACTTTTTAATTTCTCCTGTTCTGAGCAAAAGTCCTGTGGGACTCATTCAAATTTACCAAGCCAGCGAAATTTGAAAGATTAATGCACGTGTAGCTCTCAGAAATCTGATTATTTTAATAACAATTTTAAAATTAAAATCTCAATTATATTTCTAGTTTGAAAAATTTGATCCCCACGTGTTCATATTTCACCCAGATAATAAGAACATTTAAAAATTAATCTTCCTTCTCTTTGTAAGCAACTAGAATTTTAAAAATATAATACTTCATATTTTGTAATCTTACATCATTTAGAAGGCTATTTTAAACATATGACCATATTTTTACCTGAAAATTTGGTACTATGCTGGTTGCCACTCAGAATTATTCTACAATGTATTCTCTTTGCTTTCCAAAGCTATTTTAGAGCCAAAATGTTGGAAGAACTTGAAGTTGAAATACTGAGAAAGACAACCGTTACAAAACAATATATTGACACGTTTGCATGTATCAGGTGCTTGTGTGAAACTTCCAGGAATGAAAAGGACTAAGTTGAATACAGAAGAAATTCCTCCCAATGTAAACATTTAAAAGTGCTGGAAAATTTTTAAGAAATATATTTTAAAAATACATAATCAAGGTTAAAATAAAAGAGCGGCTCCAGGTATCAGAACCAAGGAAGAAACTGAAATATAGAACAACAAGTAGAAGCACACGAGGGCTATTAGTCTTGGATAGAGGCCACAGAGCTTGGGGCTAGGATATCCTTTTTCACATGAGGACAGAAGATGAGGCCTCCAGTATTAGGCAGGCAGAAAACTACAAGTAATTTAACTGAGAGCTTGGAACATCAACTGTTTTTATGAAGAAGAGACTACAAAATCTCTAATCATGGGCCTGGGGAAGTATCAGAATGGAATTAGCACATCAGAGTATTAGTAAGCTACAAACCAGGTCTGAGAAAAGTTACCTAGAATGCCTCAAAAATGATAATTATAGAAATTTAATATGGGGAAAAAGAAGTTAACAAAGAAGGAGGACAGATTAACAAGGTCAAACATATCTTAATAAGGGTTCTGGAAAGAGAAAATTGAGAAGGTGGGGAGATGAAATAGACAAAAAGATGATGAAAAAAAATTCCAGAATTGTAAAGATGTAAGTTGTTAGATCAAGTGATGAAACAAAGTTTGAAAGTTAAATAAGGGAAAAGACATATCAGGAAGTTACTAATCAAAGGAAGATGGTATGACAATATTAATATCAGAAAAAAACGGACTTTAAGGTAAAAAGCATTATTATAATGAAAAATAAGCACTAATGAATGATAAAAGGATCAATTCTTCAGGGAGCTATGAATAACTCTAAACTTCCATGCACCTAGTAGTAGTCTCAAATTGTTCAATATAAAATATGACGAAGTTATAAAAAGAAACTGATAAACTCAGAATACTGCTAAGAAATTTTTAAATATCTTTCTCAAAAATTATAGATCTAGCTGATAAAAATGAGGAGAAATGTAGAAGCTTTGAATAGCCTGATAAACAGACTTGAGCTCTTGGTCATATATAGAATCCCAATCCAGTAATAAGGGAATAGTTTAATAGACCAAATGATTAATATCATTCAGATGAACGTCTCTGATCACAATACAATATTTTCTAAGAAAATTAAGTTAGAAATTGGCTGAGTACAGTGGTTCACGCCTGTAATCCCAGCCCTTTGGGAGGCTGAGGTGGGTGGATCATTTGAGGTCAAGAGCTCAAGACAAGCCCAGCCAACATGGTGTAACCCCCGTCTCCACAAGGAAAAAAAAAAAATTAGCCAGGCATGGTGGCACACATCTGTAATCCTAGCTACTCAGGAGGCTGAGTCAGGAGAATCACTTCAACCTGGGAGGCAGAGGTTGCAGTGAGCCAAGACTGCATCATAGCACTCTCCAGCCTGGGCTACAGAGTGAGACTCTGTCTCTAAATAAATAAATAAATAAATAAAATAAAAAAGAAAAAAAAAAAAGAAAAAAGAAAGAAAGAAAAGAAAAGAAAGAAAAAGAAACCAATTTGGAGAGGGAAAAAGAACACATCTTTCAAAACTAAAAACCATATATCTCATTGATTGATAATTAAAATATTATCTGTCTACCTACCTCCTATTTATTTACCTACTATCTATCCATCTATCCATCCATCCATCCACCCTTAATACCTGTGGGGTAAAGCTATAAAGGAATTTAACATATATCTCATTGATAATTAAACAAAGTAAAATATTATCAATCATCTATCATCTGTCTATCCATCTACCTACCTATCTATCCATCCATCCACCTTCAATGCTTGTGGGGTAAAGTTACAAAGGAATTTAAAGAAAAATGAATAACTCTAAACAGAAATGATCAAAATTTAGCCAGAACAGTTAACTTTCTATAATTTCATGGCTAGGCCACGAGCGGTCCCCCACCCTACCCTACTGCAGACCTCTCCCTTGACCTGTCACGAGGGTAAGAATGTGACAGTGAAATGGCCCATTGAGATGACCTCTATTGGGAAGTTCTATCAGCTTATCAAAATTTCTGAAATATACCATAGATCTCAGAACAAATATGCATCGGCAACATCCTCAGAAATGAATGTATCCATCAGCAAATTCATAATGATAACTTTTTTCTTTTTCTCCTACATTTAAGGTGTGACCCCTTGCCTCAAAATATAAGCTTCCCAGTGTGAAATGCTAATTTATCATCATGGATTAGCAGTAATTCAGAATTCCAATACATAGTGGTTCCAAAAACTACATTCAGAAAGAATAGTAACCCTTTAAGATGATGACCCTATATTTTTATTTAAATCTCCTGTCACTCTGCATTGTATAGAAAAATTCAAACCAGAACTCCACTCGGTGAAATTTACCAAAAGAATACTTTCCATGGAAGTAATTTTTCAATCTCATTTATAAGTACTATTTTTTAGTATTTATTTTGCCATAGCTTCTGAAAGTATGTTATCTTTTTGTCTGATAACTGATAAATGAATAGGAAACATGCTAAGGTAAATTAAAGCCACCATAACAACTGACTGAGGATCCTAGCACACCATGGAGGAAGGGTTGCCCAAATCACACAGCCTGAAACTGGGACTAAGACTGCTAGAATAGCTACTCCTACTTTGATCACTTTATGAGAAGATGCACATTGATATAATTAGGTTTTAGCATAATTGCATCTTTATAAATCATAGTTTTTCTTCCTCATTTAGGCTCAGTCTTCCTTGTTCATGTGAACACACTTCACGTCACCCCTCTTCTCAAAAATCTCCATGGATTTCTATCTCAGAGTAAAAGTCAAAGGCTGAAAATGAGCCTGTCAATCCTCTGTCACCTGGCTCTTATGGCCTCTCTGAGCTCATCTGAATCCTCAGGGTCTGGAACATAGACTGGCAGATAGAAGTCACTCTCTCAACATTCAATGATTGAAAGAATAAACATGGAGGTTTATTTACTTCTACTTTTATTTTTACCCTAGTTTCATCCTTCTCTTGTTAGTGAAAACTAACAGCCTCCTAACGCTCTGTCCATCTCCTCACAGCCCCTCTCCTTCCAACCCTCTAATGCAAATCTATCTATTTAATAATAATCAAAGATGACATTTTTGAGCCTATTCTGTACCAGGAAAATATTCAGTCACTTCTTATGTGCTTTTGAGGTAGATACTACTAGTATTTAAATTGTTTACATTAGGGAATCAAAGCTCACAGAGATGAAGCTAACTTGCACAAAGTCACAAAGCTCATAAATGGTGGAGTGAACTTGGGTTTGTTTGACTCTGGAGCCAGCATATGTCACCCTCAGTGTGATCCCATCCCACAGTAGGAGGCTACTGAACCCTCTCTGGTAGTTACGACCTCCAGATTTTCCTCACCTCTTTATCCTGGACTCATACTCTATCTTCTGTTTGGTCATTTCCTGTTTCAGGCTGGAAACTAAACTGTGCAGTGCACTGTGGTTGCTGCTGCTGTTACCAACAAATGTCTCACTGTTGTCACTGCTGCTGGTGGCACGACTACTTCGACCTCCCACACTCCTATGGTCACTTTTGCTTTCATAGTCCCTGGGGTGGGAAAGGTCTTCCTGTGGGGGCCCATCCAAAACAGGGTCCTCAAAGTTCCCCCCATAAAAGTCTTGCTCTGGACAGGTGGTGGTGGAAGAGCGACAGGAGTTGGAGTTCTCAGGGAGGGAGATTTCACAGGAGGAAGTGGACCAGGTGGCGCTGTCGATGCTCTGCTTGTCATCAAGGTTCATCATGGAGAACTGTTGATGGACGTTATCGTAGGTGGACAGTCTGTTGTGCTGGCCTGACTCTCCAGCTTGTTCTTTCTGCTTGTTATCCCTCAGGGTCACATAGCCATTTGGCAGCCAGCTCATGTTTCGTCCATTTGCAGGGTTCCCGTGTGTGTCGCTGTTCAAAATGCCCATGCGCACCGTTCCATTCTGTACACTGTGCGTGCCCATTTTGGTACCAGATCCCTTCAGTGAAGAGGTCCTTCTAGACTGTAGGCTTCCATTGGGGGTGGTTTGCGCTTTCTCAAGACCTTCTGCATTACTGCTGCTGAAGGACCCATTGGTAACTATCCCACTACCCTTATTAAAGGCTGGGTTCTTTTTGACCATGAGAGGGGGGCTTCTAGACACATCTAGCTTGTGAACGCTGTTCCTTGGGCTGTTGGTTTTGCTGCCTGATAGAGCTGTGGGGGATCCATTGTCCATGCTGCTTCTCTGGGGAGACTCAGACTTGTCCCAGGAGCACTGCCTACCAGGGCTGTTCTTGGTGTTATTGTTCTCCTTGTTCTGTAACTGCCCCGTGGTGGCTTTCTTTTGAATTTCATTGTTGTTGTTGCTCACTCCATCTTGGGGTTTGCTTTGTAGTTCTGCATCTTTGGGAAAGAGGCAATCATGTTTGCTAATCATCATTGACATCAACTGCTGGACCACCACGGTGCCTAGAATTGCATAGAACATAAAGTAGCATGAGTGAGACAGTTTTTATTTATTTCTATTTCAATGTGACTCTTAAAGAAACATGTTCAAGTGAAAATTCAGCAGTACCAAAACATATTTTTAACTATGATAACAGCAATAGAAGCTAAAAGAACTTGAGCATTTACTCTGTGCCATGAACTGTGTCAAGCACTTTGCTCTTGTAATTTAATTGAATTTTGAAACAAATCTATACATATATATTGTTATTATCACTGTATTATAAAGGTTCAGTAACTTGATTAAGGTTACATGTTAAGGACCAGACCCAGGGCTTGATCCCACAGTTAATCATTAAAAACCTGGGCTCTTAATCATAATACAATATTTATTACAAATTTGACATTTAATTCTGAGAAATATTTCTTAAGAGGAGGTCACTGTGACCTCTCAACTAATAATTGCCTCAAACTATCAAGATACTTTAGTGGTATCTGTAAATGGAACCCGATACAATCAGGGTGGATGCATGGTTTCTCTAATGTATCAAGATAATGAAATCCATAAGACGTTTGTTTGCCATTCAAAAGCTTTAGGGCATTTTAAGTGACATCAGCCAGAATGGTGTAGTGAAGACCTCCAAAAATCCTCTTCACCATATAAGCAACTAGCAAAAATTTCCAGAATCAACTATTTTGGAATCCTGTAAATTAACTAATGGCTTGATGCAATCTGGAGAGTGTTTACTTAAGAAAAATGGCGGAATGTCAGTAAGAGCAGCAAGGTCTGTGGCATTTTAACTTGCTCTAATCTTATCCTCCTCTCCTTGAAAACCAACAGCCCACAATCACAAAGAAAACCAGCCATCTGGCAGCCACTGGAATGGGCAGAGCAGGGCTGGATTTTAGTTAGTAAATATAGTTTCTATATAAAATACTTAAAACTTGAGATTTGGTGAAGAAAATGATGAAAAAAGGCTTTTGACAATGCAGAATTTCATTAAAACAGCAGCTAATTGAGAGGTTGTCAGGGAGTAGAAACCTGACCTGGGGCAAGACCACTTTTTAGCTTCTGGTGACACCTGGGAAATATAATTCAAAATCAGATTTTGAATAGGAAAAATCATATTGTATTCATTTATATTCTACACACTTTTCCTGCGATTATTAAAAACTTATTAATATTTTAGACTGCATATCAGCAATAAGCAAGATCTACTGCTACATCAATGTTATTCAGATTTTGAAGTTCATAAAAATTACCTGGAGATCCTGTTACAAGGAAGATTGAAATTCAGTAGGCATAGGGTGGAACATGAGATTTTGCATTATAAACCAGCTTCCAGATAACATCAGCAATAATAGAATAGTAGCGCTGGGATCATCTGGAAGCTTGAAAATTTCAGCACCCAATGCAGAGCTTCTGAATCAGAATCCTGAGGTGATTCCTGGGTGCATTACAGTTTGAGAAAACTGTAGTAGATGCAAATATTTCCCTTATATCTTCCAAATTAAATTTCTTGGAAGTCCGAAAGATAGGATTCATTTTTTTTTTTTTTTTCAGATGAGAAAATTGAGGGTCAGAGAGGTTAAGCTATTTGCTCAGGGCACAGAGACGATGTGATTAGGGTGGAATGTAATATTTAGTCTTATTCCAAATTATGCATTTGTCCTAGTATATTTCAGCTGCTGCAATTTAAAACTGTAGCAGTAATAAGTAAACTTGGGATAGTTTTAAAGATAAAACTAGATAAAGATAAATATCTATTGAATTACCATCAATCATTACAGAATTGTGAAAAAAGACTGAAAGTAACAATTCGCTGTATTACACAGCCTTCTTTTCTCTTTTAGTAATCTCCGAATTTGTCATCATATTTTCCATGCATGTTAGCCATGGATCTGATAAAAAGGATTTTAGAGCAGTTAGAATAACACTGTCAAACTTGTGTACTGTGCTTGAAGACATTGTGTATTCAATGCTATTTTACTATTTGCCCATATGCAGACACACTTTTAGAAGTTTGCAGTTTCCATTATATATGACCCTGTCTAGTATTTTGGGAAAATGGGCCTTTTTCCTATAATTGGAATGTTAACATTTGAAGTATCACTGCTTCCCATCATAGCTATGAACTCTGTGGGCGCATGTAATTAATTGAAGAGCAACATCCCTAAGGCGTCCATGATGAGTCAGTGAACAGCCATGTCAAAGTGTACTTGCCACAATTATGGAGTATGAGTGTCAGGTCCCTAGATATTTAGAAGTCTCTTTTGTATCTTGGGAAGCTTTGATTCCATCTAGTCTCTGGGACAATAAATGGCCATAGCCCCTTGTAAAGGGACTTTCTTAGAATTTTTATAGCCGTTCAGGACAGAGTAACACGGTAGTAATGATGATATGTGTACCACTAAACACACTATCATTTTTTCCTTTTGATTTGCTGTCATTTTCTTCTTAGAATACCAGTGAGGAACATGAAGCCCAGACAATGAGGTCAGAGTGGTTATAATCACCAGCCCATTCTGAAGAGTCCAAGCAGATTCTGGAGTTCCACGGTGCTATACGATCCAGCAATTCTTCCCTGAACCATATAATTTTATCCAGGTTGACTCTAAATACCACATAATTGGCACTTTCCATCATAAGCATTGGCTAAAAATTTCATTTTTCTTTTAAAAACCTAGGGACTTTAAATATAATATATAAATGCAAAAATACATGCAAATGACAGTATTCTGTGCAATATAGTTTCAATTTGTATTTTTTGCAATGAATAACTTTGTACATGTGTCATTTTGCATGTTTGAAGATATCTGTAAGATACCTGATGATTTTTGACAAATGTATATACTCCTGAAAATACCACCTAATCATGATATAGAAAAATGACACTTAAGCCTCTTTGGAGTCAGTTCCCTCCTCCTAACTCTGGCTCATAGCATCCTTTATACGCTTTCTGTCTCTATAGTTTTGCCTTTTTTACAATTTCATATAAATGGAATAATACAGTATGTAGACTTTCATATCTAGGTATTTTCCACTTAGTATAATAATTATGACATTTATTTGTGTTGTTACATGTAGCAGTTCGTTTTTTTTATTGTCAAATAGTATTACTTGCTGTAGATGTGCCACAATTTATCTATTCACTAGTTGATGGAGAATTGGCCTGTTTTCAGTTTGGGGCTAATATGAATAAAGTCGACATGAACATTTGACTCCAAGTCTTGGGTGAACATATGTTTTCTTTTTCCTTGGGTAAACGTTTAGCACATGACTCTGCTGGGTTTTATGGTTACTGCATATTTAAGTTAATAAGAACCTACCTAATTCTTTTGTGAATTGGCTCTAACATTTTGTATTTCTACCAGCCAAACTTGGTATATTTTCAGTCTTAACTTTACACTTGGTAAGAAATGTGTAGAGACATCTTATTATGGTTTACATTTTAGTTTTTCTAATGACTAAAGACGCTGAGCATCCTTCTGTGTATTATTTGCTATTTGTGTATCTTCTTTGATGATGTGTATATTTCAAATCTTTTGCCATTTTTTTTCATTGAGTTGACTGTCTTGTTTTGCATGAGTTCTTTACATATCCTTAAAACAAGTTATTTATCAGATATGCAACCTGCAAATGTAGTCCCCACTTCCAAAAAGGCTTGACTTTTTGAAAAGTGTCAATGTTGACAAAGTCCAACTTACTAAATAATTTTTTAAATAAATATTTTTATAGTTAGAGCCTTTTGTGTCCTAAGTGTTGACTAGCACAAGGTCATAAGATGTCTTTAAAAATATTTTCTTCTATATATCTTATACTTTTAACTCCTACATTAGGGTCTGTGATCCATTACAAGTTTTTTGTATGTGATGTGAGGTAAGGATTGAGGTAATTTATTTATATTTTTTAGGGCTATGAAATTGTTCCAGAATCATTTGGGGAAATGACCATCCCCTTTCCATTGAAATACCATGGTATATTGATCAAAAATCAAATGACTACACATATTTCTGGACTATCTGTTCTATTTCATTGATCTGTGTGTCCATCTTTATATCAATACCATACTTTTAATTATGTGTGGCTTTATACTAAGTCTTGAAATCAAGTTGTGTATATTCAACTCTGTTATTTCCTTTCAAATTGTTTGGGCTATTCTAGATAGCTTTTACTTCTCTGTAAAACTTATAATCAGATTGTCAATCTCTACAAATAAAAATTCTGGTGGAATATTTTTGTGACAATTATATTGAAACTATAGGTCAATTTTGGAAAAATTAATAGCTTAATAATACTGAGTATTCTAATACATGAGCAGGGTATATTTCCCCATTTATGTAGTTCTTATTTGTTTGTTAATGTTTAGTAGTTTTCAGAGTGTGTCTTATACATGCTTTCTTAAATTTCTGCCTAAATATTTTAAATTTATGAGTGTTGTTCTAAATAATAATTTTTATTTCAATTTCTACTTGTCCAATGTAGTATATAGAAATAAAGTTTTATAAATTGACTTTGCATTATGTGATCTTTACATATTTGCATATTAGTTATATTAGTTTTATTTGACAATTACATAGAATTTTCTACATAGAAGTTCATGTTGACTGTTCATGTTGACTGTTTTACATATTCCTTTCCAATTTTATACCTTTTATTTATTATTACTGGCTAAGATTTCCAGTACAATGGAAGTGGTGTGATAAGGTAAACTTACCTTAAACCTGATCTTAGAGGAAAAGTACTTGGTCTTTTATCATTAACTATGGTATTTTAACTACATTTTTCTGAGATAACCTTTGTTAATTTGAGAAACTTTAAAATTTTTTTATCTGCATCCACGATGTTTTTTTTGTATCTTAAAGTGGTGTATTAATACAGTGAATTACATTGATTGATTTTATATGGCTAACCAACCTATCTTCCTGGGATAAATCCCACTGGTGCTGATTTATTATCCTTTTTATATGGTGAAGTCAATCCAGTAAGGTTTTGTTTAGGATTCATATGTCTATATTCATGAGGGATATTATTCTGTATTTCTCTTTTCTTGTAATGTCTTTATCTGTTTTGATATCAGAGCAACATTGGCCTCATAAAAGTAGCTGGCAAGAATTCCCTCTACCTCTTTTTTTCTGAAAAAGTCTGTACACAATTAACGTAATTTCTTCTTTATATGTTTGTTAGAATTCACCAGTAAATTTAAGTTAGAGGTGTTTTTGTTTTTGTGGGAATGTTTTTAATTACAAATTCAATTGCTTTACTAGTCTCAGTTTCTTTCCTTCTTTCTAATCTTGAGTGAGCTTTGGTTTGTATCTTTTAAGGAACTTGAACATTTCACCTCCATTGACAAATTTCTTGGCAAAAAGTTGTTCATAATAGTCCCTTATGGTTATTTTAACATCTGTAAGATCTTTGGTAGGTCACTTCTGTTAAACCTGATATAGGTAATGTAACTTTGTTTTTTCTTTTCTGATCAGTACGATGAGCAGTTTACCAATTTTAATGATCTTTTTAACAAACCAGCTCTTGGTTTCACTGGTTTTCTAGATTGTTTTTGTTCTCTCTCTATTTTATTGATTTTTGTTCTTATCTTTATTACTCCTTGCCTCTGTTTTCTCTGGTTTAAATTAGCTCTTCTTTTTGCAGCTCCCTGAAAAGGAAACTTAGATAATTAATTTTAGGTCTTTATTCTTTCTGACATAAGTCCATAATTTTATGAATTTTCCTCTAAGCACTACTTTATTTGCATCACACAAACTTGGTACAATTTTTTCTTTTCATTTAGTTTTTAAACATACCTGTATATTTATATTTTAAATGATGTGTATACAGTATAGAGTTGGGTGTTGAATTTTTATTTTTCTCTGCCTTTAGACTGGAATATATAAGGCATTAAGATTTAATGTAATTATTGATATGGTTGGGTTTAATTCTGTCTTCATGGTATTTTTTTCTACTTGTTGCATCTGATAATCGCTCCTCTTTTATTTTTTTCAAGTATTTGAAAAAAATGTTAATTATTATATAACATTCCATTTTATCTTTATTGTTGGCTTATAAGCTAATACTTCATTTTATTTTTAGTGGTTGTTCTATGTTTATAATATTCATATTTAATTTATTATGGTCTACCTTTAAATAATATTGCAACACTTTGCGTACAGATTAAAAGCCTTACACTAGTCCACTTTCATCTGTTTGCTTCCATTTTCTGTGTTTTATTCTGTCATTATCATACATTTCACTTCTGTATATATTATGTGTCCCACATTACATTATCTTCGTTTTGCTTTATGCAATAGGTTATCTTTTAATGAGATTAATAATAAGAAAAATATTATTTTATATTAACTCACATATTATTCCTGTGTAATACTCTTCATTCATCTGTGTGCATATGTGTCTATCTGGATTCATATTCCTTCTGCCACAACAACCATTTAACATTTCTCATAGTGCAAGACCGTCAGTGATGAATTTACTCACAGATTTATTTTCTTTCTCTCAAAATGCCCTTAGCTCCTTTTTATATTTGAAAAATATTTAAATATATCCACTGGACATAGAAATCCAGGTTAATAGATTTTTTTCAGTACTTTAAAGGTTTTGATCCATGTCTTTTAGTTATATAATTTCTAACAAGAAATCTTCCGCAACATTTCTCTTTGTTCTTCTGTGTGTAATGTGTCCTCAGTTCCTCAGTCTGCTCCTAAGCTTTTCTCTTAAAGTGGTTCTCAGCAGTTTAGGATGTGCTTTTGTGTGGCTCCCTTTACATTAATTCTGAGCTTCTGTGTTCTTTGTGTTTGTAATTTTCATCAATTCTGTGAAAAAAATGAGTATTTTTCCTCTGTGCTTCGTGATAGTTTCTCTTATAAAGACAAAGTTTTTATAACTATGAATTTATTCTTTGTAAGTTTTCTCCTAACTTGCTATTAATCTCAAGTGTAATATTCACTTAAGTAATAATTTTCATCCTTAGAAATTCTACTTGAACTTTAAAAATATATTTGATTTATCTCTTTGTCATGTTACATTTTGCTTTACCTTCTTGAACATATTTACAGAATATAATAATATCCTTGTCTGCTATCAGAAATGACTCAATCACATTTGGGTCTTTTTCTATTAGCTATTTTATGTCCTGGTTACAGCTCATATTTTTATGACTCTTTGCATGCCTTGTAGTTTTTAATTGTATAGAAAACACTGAGGGCTTTATACGGTTGGTGACTGAATTTTTAAAAAATATATATATATTCTAGATGTGTTGGACTTCGTTCTGGCACAGAGTGAAGCATCTGGGGATCAGCTGAATCATATTTATTATATGTTAATGGGCTTTAATTTTTAGAGCAGTTTTAGGTGCACAGAAAAATTGAGAAGAAAGTACAGAGGGTTCCTATATACCTCCTCTCCACCACCTTTTAAAACACAGTTTCCCCTTTTATTAACATCTAGCATTAATGTGGTATATTTGATACACTTGATGAGCCCATATTGATACATTATCATTAACTAAAATTCATAGTTTACATTAGGGATCACTTTTTGTGTTGTATGTTCTATGAGTTTTGACAAATACATAACGTCATGTACCCGTCATTCCAGTATCATACCGAATAGTTTCACTGTCCTAAAAATTCCTTATGCTCCTGGTATTCATCCTTCCCTTCCTCCCTGTGCTCCCATTGGATCATTTAAAAGTTGCTTTAAAATTTGTGAGGTCTAATCCATAATTTAAGTCTTACCACTAAGGTAATACCTTTATGAGAATTCTACACAATGCCTCTTTATCAGGACTTTGCACTCTTTCTGTGGGAAAGACAAATTATTTCAAGCCTACTTTGAGGCCCAGAAATTGTTCAGACTATGGATCTCTGGCAAATTCCCTCAAGTCTTCTGTAGTGTCCTCTCATGCAAACATAAATCAGTTCTCATCTACCCTCCGTAGATTTCTGGATGCTCTATGTCTAGTTCTCTCTTCTCTGTTTTCTACTCCCCCAAATTCTAGCTCCCTTGGGCCTCTCATTGTCTGATCTTACTCTCTTCAGCTCAGCAATACCTGGACTTTGTGTGCATTTTTCTTTCCTGTGATACAATGTGAAAACTGCCTCCCAGTAGTAATCTGAGGCAATAACTGGGTTCCGCTCATTGGTTTTCCTTCTCTTATGAATCATAGGCATGTATTGCCCATTGTTCAGTGTCTAAAAACTGCTGCTTCATACAGTTTTCTGGTTTTCTAGTTGTTTAATTTGAACAATCTCTATTCCTTCATCGAGACAAGAAGCAGAATGCAATATTATTTGTCAGTAGTTTTAAATACTGGTGAAAAAACATTCTAAAGGTTTCCTTGAAAGCACGTATCTGTTATATAGATATGGATATGCTTATATAGCAAGGATATCATTAACGGCTACATCAATATTTGAATGGTAGCAAGAAGGAGAGTAATGGCAAGGAATGTATAGAGAATTTTTCAAGTAAAAGATAATTTTAAAAGAGAGTATTTTTAAAAATAAAGCAGTCTCCATGTTTTTCAATAGAATTCATGTCAGTTGACTGCAAATAGTATGTTAATAGCCAAGAATAATGAGCTTCATTCACTTAAACATCTAGCAAAATAAGAAAAGAAAATAGAAATAACTATTATGGGTTAGTAAATATGTAAGGTTCATTTTCCAACCTGTGCAGTTTTTACTCCGGCCTACTGTTGAAAGAAGAATAAAAGCACTTTTGGGAGATAAAACCATCTCATTTGGATCACACTCACTCAGATCAGGCTAATGCTGCAAACACCTATTGTATCTCAGGGGTTACTTCAGCTGTAGAGCATATTTGGTTGAATTGTAATTGTGCATGTATAAAATGCACAGCAAATGACTAGGAGGCATGAGCACAAATACAAATTTGATCTCAGAAGTCAGAGCCTGTGAGAGATAATGCCTGTCTGCAGTCTGATCACTACCTCTCTTCTTCAGCCAATCCCCAGAGCTACCAGAGTTACTTTTCCTTTTTAAAACTTTTATTTTAATTCGGGGTATAAGTGCAGGTTTGTTACACAAGTAAACTTGTGTCATGAGGGTTTGTTGCACAGATTATTTCATTGCCCAGGTATTAAGCCTAGTACCCGTCAGTTATTTCTCCTGATCCTCTCCCTCTTCCCATCATCCGCCCTCCAATAGGCCCCAGTGTGTGTTGTTCCCCTTCCTCTGTCCATGTGTTCTCATCCTTTAGCACCCACCTATAAGTGAGAACATGAGGTATTTGGTTTTCTGTTCCTATGTTAATTTGCTGAGGATAATGGCCTCCAGCTCCATCCATGTCCCTGCAAAGGACATGCTCTTGTTTATTTGTATGGCTACACAGTATTCCATGGTGTACATGTCCCACATTTTCTTTACCCAGTCTATCATTGATGGGCATTTAGGTTGATTCCACATCCTTGCTATTGTGAATAGTGCTCCAATGAACATACACATACATGTGTCTTTATAATAGGATGTTTATATTCCTTTGGGTATAAGAGTTACTATTCTGGCTGGGCATGGTGGTTCATGCCTCTAATCCCAGCATTTTGGGAGGCCAAGGTGGGTGGATCACCTGAGGTCAGGAGTTTGAGACCAGCCTGGCCAACATGGTGAAACCTCATCTTTACTAAAAATACAAAAATTAAACAGGTGTGGTGGTGGGTGCCTGTAAACCTGGCTACTCAGGAGGCTAAGGCAGGAGGATCGCATGAACCTGGGAGGTGGAGGTTGCAGTGTCTGAGATCGTGCCACTGCACTCCAGCCTGAGTGACAGAGCTAGACTACATCTTGAAAATAGAAAGGAATTGCTTTTCTAAAACAAAAAATCCAATCTCAACATGCTCTTGCTCAATAGT
Organism: Macaca mulatta; assembly: GCF_049350105.2. NCBI lineage: Eukaryota > Metazoa > Chordata > Mammalia > Primates > Cercopithecidae > Macaca > Macaca mulatta. Next base: position 95,304,632 of record NC_133410.1, on the reverse strand, counting down.
TATCAAAGATTCCTGAATGCAGAATGGTCTATAAGGCCTTGAAAATATTGTGAAAAGTCTTTCCAGCCATTCTTTCACCAGTCTTCCCTATATGCCCTGATATCATTGACCTTACCAAATTTTTCACTTGGATGCACTGTGATCTTTCTTACTCCTAAACACTGAATGTTTGTGTCCCCAACCAAATTCATATTTTGAAATCCTAACCCCCAGTGTGATGATATTAGGAGGTAAGGCCTTTGGGAGATAACTAGGTCACGGGGGTGAGGAGCCCTCATAAATAAGATTAGTACCCGCCTAAAAGAGCTCTCAGAGAGTTCCTCCACCCCTTCAGCTATGTGAGGACACAGCAAGTAAACAGCTGTATGTGAACCAGGAAATGGGTTCTCACCAGATACCTATCTGCTGGCGCCTCAATCTTGGACTTCCCAGACTTCAGAACTGTGAGTAATACATTTCTGTTCTTTACAAGCTACCCAGTCTATGGTGTTCTGTTACAGTGACCCCAGTGGACTAAGATACTCACTCTCTTACCAATCTTTATATCTTTTTCTGGTGGAATAACTGTTTAAATGTCCCATCTGTGATGGTTCCCCTGACCTCTAAGAAAAATACCATAATTCCCTACTTTTTGATCTCATAGCCCTTTGACATATCCTGTATATAACATTTTTCATACTATACTTGAATGTTTAGCGGTTCAAATCTGCAACTAGGCAAGGCTATAAGTTCCTGTAGGGCAAAACTTTTCCTTATTCATCTTTGCATTCCCAGGCTTACTGGTGAGTATTGCATAAAGTAGTTGCTTAATGAATATTTATTGAATGATTAATTAAAATATATTTTAAAAGATTATTATTGTGAAAAGTTAATTCTACCCTCAGATATGGCATCCAAGTCTAATTTTATATAAATCAGGAGAATGAATAAGAAAACAGGAGAAACTTATTTGTGGAAGTAAGAAAATGAGTAGATTCAGAGAATGAGGAAGGGCAGAGGAAGACAAGAGACCTTGCATGGGTGGATTTGGGAGAGTTTTGAGAGACACTGCATGGAATGGATTTGGGAGAGTTTTGAGAGCAGGGCAGACAATAACAGAGTACTTTAAAACAACTTTCTTATTGTAGTTTTGATTTGCATTTCTCTAATGATCAGTGATGATGAGTTTTTTGAAGTAAGTTTGTTGGCTGCATAAATGTCTTCTTTTGAGAAGTGTCTGTTCATGTCTTTTTGCCCACTTTTAATGGGGTTGGTTTTGGTTTTTTTCTTGTAAATTTGTTTAAGTTCCAATGAGATGCCATCTCATGTCAGTCAGAATGGTGTTTATTAAAAAGTCAAGAAACAATAGATGCTGGCAAGGATGCAGAGAAACAGGAACACTTTTATGCTGTTGGTGGGAATGTAAATTAGTTCAACCACTGTGGAAGACCGTGTGGTGATTCCTCAAAGATCTAGAACCAGAAATACCATTTGATCCAGCAATCCCCTTACTGGGTATATACTCAAAGGAATATAAATAATTCTGTTATAAAGATACATGCACACATATGTTCATTGCAGCACTATTCACAAAAGCAAAGACATGGAATCAACCCAAATGTCCATCAATGACAGACTGTATAAAGAAAATGTGGTACATATACACCATGGAATATTTTGCAGCCATGCCATAAGAAGAAACAAGATCATGTCCTTTGCAGGGACATGGATGGAGCTGGAAGCCATTATACTCAGCAAACTAATGCAGGAACAGAAAACCAACCACCACATGTTCTCACTCACAAGTGGGAGCTGAACAATGTGAACATATGGACATACGAAGGGGAACAACACACACTGGTGTTTGTTGGGGGAAGGTGGGGAGGGAAAGCATCAGGAAATATAGTTAATGGATGCTGGGTTTAATACCTAGGTGATGGGTTGACAGGCTCACAAATCACCATGGCACACATACCTATGTAACAAACCTGCACATCCTGCACATGTACCCCAGAACTTAAAATAGAATTTTAAAAAAGTTAAAAAAAAAACACCAAAAAACAACTTTCTATGCATTAAGAATGCAGTCAGATTTAGTATTTTCTCTAGAGACACAATAAACATCTAACTTGTTTTTAATTATTTTTGGATGCAAGAACACTTTTTCTTTAAATACTGACTCATGCTGAAGACTGGGCCAGGATGTGGCTAGGTGGTTTATGTGCTCAGTGAGGTCTCCTGAAAGTTTGGTTGCTGTGAGCTGGTTTCTTCTGGGGCCTGATTGATCCTGGGTAAAATGAAACAACTACACTCCCAGGGAATGGAGACCTCCCCATGACCCCCAACAAATTATGATAACAGATGGGATTATTTTGCTTCTCCATTTTTTCCTGTACTTAAAGAAAAAGAAACAAACAAACTTATTTGTCTACTTGTGCACCTATCCCTTACACAATTATTGGTGTATTTAGAGAATTTACTTTTCTCATTGGGTATCAGGTTTCTTACCCACAAAGGAGGCACTACGCAATTTTTAAAAGATTTCTCCTCAAATAACAAGATACGCAACAAGAGTTTAAAGAATAACAACAACAAAAACACTGACTTCTAGGAAGATGATGGTAGCACAGTATTGGAGCTCCTGAAATCCTCAAATAAAAACAGAGCAACTGGATAGCAAAGCCAAAACTCATGGGCAACATTTCCAAAACACTAGCTGACAGGGTATCTCCCCAAATCCCCAAATATATGTTGGTGGAGACAAATCCTCATTTCCACAAGGCCTGCATGATGTCAGTGTCTCTGTAGAGGGAAGGAGAGAGGAGCAATGGGGACTCTGATGGGCCTGGAAATACAATATCCCCAAAGTGCCACATAGATATTCACTGGAAAATGCAAAGAGTTAATTTAAGAAGAGAGGCTAAAATTGGGAGGGATTGTACCTAGTCCAATAGAGGTGGCCAGTGGCAAGGTCTGAAGGAGTCAGACATCCAGCCCCTAAGATCTCTCCACACTGACCAGCCAGGACTCCCTTGCAGACAGCATTTTGCAAGGAGGGGATACTGCTAGGAGAGAGGTGAAAATTGAGAAGGACTAGGACAACAGAAATGAAAGAACAGGAAGAAAGAGCAACAAAAATCAAGAAGGCAATAAAGCCAGGATATCTCAGGAAGCAAGATGCCATATTTTTTAATAAGATGTGAAAAAAGAGATTGAGCTCTGTGAAGTCAGAAAAGTTAACCTGAATGGATCCTTCACACGCACGGCGTTGTGACAACATGCCATTTGGAAAATTCACTGAGTTACGCTAATCCTCCAAATTCTTACACACGTATTTCTATAGTATCCAAGATGTATTTGTTAATATCAACACTAATCTCACTAGAAAAGTGCTTAGGAATTTAGGAAGCTGTCAAGCTCAAGGTTTTAAATGCAAATTTTTCACATGCAAGTTTAAATTTTGTCAATGGCAACACACTGACAGCTGTATTTCTTGAAGTGAAATGTTTAGTTCATTTTTGAGAATGTGTCTGCTAAATGCTCTAGTCTGAATAACTGTAGTTTGTCAGTTGTTCTTTCAAATAAAAATGGAGTTCCAAGAAAAAGCAGTTAGTGCTGCTCAAATATCACACAAATGCTTCCCCTTGAGCTGATCATTCTGTTACTTTTAGAAGCAGTATGCAGAAGTGCTTTGTACAGACAGCCGTCTCTCCACCCTAATATTAAAGAAATGTGTTCTCAAGGTTGATTATTTAATGCAATTAATAGTTTTTACTGTTCAGCAAGAACATTCTTAAGTAAAATTGGCATTTTATTCCGTACTGTAAATGCGTGGTGATGAAGAATATGGTGCTAGTGGGGTTTGGTGGCACTGCCTTGATTCATACTAAAGTGTCAGCTGCTGTAGCCATCACTGCTTTAGCACCACTTGTGCAAATGTCAACACAGTGAAAGGGCAACAGCATCTTCATATTATTATGAAAATATATTTGAGCCCATGGACCTCCTGAATGCATCTCTGGGGCCCCCAGTTATCTGAGTACTACATTTTGAGAATCTCTAGGCTGGAAAGACATCAATACAAGGACCAGTAGTGAACATTAAGTGGATAGATTTATATACATATCACCAAAGATTAAATGAGGACTAAAATGGAGAGGGTATAGTGTATAATGGGTATATATTCTAACAGCATATAGTATAAATATTAAAAGAATAAAAGGAGGATTAAAAGAGCACATGTAAAGAATTTTGCAGTAACGTCACTGGTGTTGGTATTGTTATTCTGAGACTACTGTGTGTGATGAGTTATAGAGCAAATTATTAATTATGAGATGTTCTAATTCTGTTTTCCTCGGTGTCTTTGCAAACCAAGATTCCTTGGAAGAAAGGGAATAAAACTGTAAAGAGAAATGAATAAATAAAAACCCTGTAGTTACAATTTTGAATTGTAACTAATGTGAACTTGTGAGGCACTATTTCTTTAATAGGTAAATATGTATATATGTTTATTATGCATGTAATATGTACATGTGTAGTGTACATTCATATCTACTAGCTCTGCCAACTAAAATGTCTAGAAACAATGACCAAGCCAGTAGCAACGAGCACCACTGGCACTAAGCATCTAGTTTGCCTTGAAATATCATTTCCCCACTAAAAGAAGTCAGGAGTTTTTTGGAAATTGACTGATTCCAGGTTTGAGGTATAAAATATATGAGCCTAAGAAATCCTGTCATACTAAAAAGAAAAATAGCTACCACCCCAAACTAGGAAGGCCATGTCAAAAGAACTAAGAAGACAACTTGAAGATGCTTCCACTGGCCAAAGATGGGAAAATTTGAGATTCAGTGAAGGACAGTAATTACAATGTATTGACCAAGCAAATTGATTTTAATACATGACCTTATAATGATATTTTTAAAATATTCACAATAATATGTATACTGGGAAGACAAAGAAAATAACACTCACTTTTAAAGGAGTTAAAAAATCTGTTCATGTGCTTTAAAAACTGGTAAGTAAAGGGAAAGACTCAAGCAGTATTTATCTTGCCTTTTAAAGTTACCATTGGGTTCCTAAGTAGTAGATGAGAAGAAATTTTCTAAAAGTGTTCCAATTATTAACTTAAAAATTAAAATACTGCCATATGGGTGAACCTTGAGGACATTATGCTAAGTGAAATAAACCAGTCAAAACAAGACAAATACACTATGATAACAAGTATATGAGGTACCCAGAGTAGACAAATTCATAGAAACTGAAAGCAGAAGGGTAGTTGCCAGGGCCTGGGGGAGAGAGAAAGGGGAGTTCTTGTTTAATGGGTAGGGAATTTCAGTTTTGTAACATAAAAACAGCTCTGGAGACAGATCGTGTTGATGGTTGCAAGACAATGTAAAGGTACTGAATGTTGCTGAACTGTGAACTTGAAATGGTTAAGATGATACATTTTATGTTACGTGTGTTTTACCACAGTAATGAGTTGAAAAAAACACATAATTACAATATCAGCATTTCAGCTTCCAGCGAATTAATAGTTTTAGGAATTTTGTTAAGTTCACAAAAAGAGAGATAAAGTGACATTATGTGTCTCCCGATTAAAGGGCACAACACAATCAAAGGTCATGCCAAGAAGATAAAACATGGATTTTATCCAGGTCCTAACTTGTAGAAAATGCAGAGAGCAGAGAACTATTAATATATTACACTGCACCATGAATCAACAAATCCATGAATCAACAAATCCAGACTATGGGAAACTCTACAAGTGAAATAACATGATTTTTCAAATGGCAAGTTATAGGGGATGCTGTATATTAAAAAATTCTTAAAAGCTATCAAGTAAAGGAATAGGAAACTTAAATGTAATATCTGGGAAGTCCATTTGGGTGATAAAACTACAAAGAAACACACAGAAATTGCTATAAAAGTCTGGATATTAGGATGACAGACGCTGGGATTGGGTCAGGACACAGGAAGAGTTTTGGGGATGCCAGGAAAAGTTCTATTTTTTTAACTAGATAGCTATTTCTAGAGTACTTGTTTTATATAATTCATTAAGATGTGAGTATGTGAGTATGTTTGTGTGTGTGTGCGGGTGTGTGTGTGGTGGTGGTTTTATGTATTGCATGTATTTTAATTTATAATAAAGATTTCAAAAAACAATGGACCAATGTATCTCCAAGCTTCTTGCAGCTTCAGATTTCATATTTTCTAATGTCTGCTAGACTCTTCAGGTAGAAATTAAGTTTTCTGAACTATCTCATTGCCAGAAATCTGATGGTCAACTTATATTGCCCTTGGTGTTTAACAAAGGAAATTAAACTGATGTTAGGCAGACATGCAAAAGCTTTTTTTCTCACACACAAGATCGAAAGAAATGAAAACATTGAAATTTTAAGGAAAGGAACAGTATCAGGTAGTAAAATCCAGGCAACTGAGGGGGACATTTTATTCTAGACTAAATAAACCCAGAGTGAATCTAAAAATAATTATTGTTTCCCTTTCCCTTTTTCCTATTAAGTTCTGAAATCATAAATTAGTCCAGTTTGCAGCAAACAATGGTGCTATTAATGACACAGAGCACCTAGGCCTGCTAGAAAAAAAACAAAGTGCAGTTCATTGTTGAAAATAATTGAGACACTTTGTAATTTGAATAACAAAAATTCCTTCATGTTTTAACCTACAAATAGACAAGCAGCATTGTCTTATAAAAAAACATTTTCCCCTCTTTAAGTCAGTCAAATAAAATCAAAATTAAGAAAAATGTATATTAACTGAAAATAATAACTTTTTGAATTTTCTGAAAATTGTATTGAACTCACAAAGTGAGGTAGTATTTTTCAGTTCTTGAATACTTTATGTATGATTTATGAAGGTTTCATTTATTCTTGTAAGGCTAATGAAGAGGCATTTAATACATTTTATGTTTAGTAAACACAAACAAAAAATACCTGACTCTTCAAAGCAAGATTTTATGTTTAAAGAACTTCAGTTAATAAATGGAGTGGCCATGTATTCATTTATTACCTTGGTTTGCTCAGAGGGGAGTAGATTCTGGCCAATGAAGAGATAATTGCTGCTTCTTTTGATGAGGGTGTAAGACAATCATTTACTTACCCTCCATGATAGTCAAAGGATCTTCCACTTTGGGGCGCAGGATGTTAGGACCAAAGACAGTTGCCAAGTTCTGCACACTCATTTTGTTAACTCCCGAGTAGGACTGTACTTCATCCAAGAACCTACGGCGTATAAGCATATGATCGAAACACAATGGGATCAAATTTGCCAGTGGAAGAAAAATCAATCATTAGAAAATTTACAAACTAAAGTATGTTCAAAGATGACTATGGAGACAGAATTATTTGGATGTTCACACATCTCTCACTCAAACATATTGCAAATTAAGAAGGATCAAACTTTATGTATCATATCAACTATCTGTCTTGGTCTGGCCTGCTTTGATTTCCTCTGTCAATCAAAGGAACAGGTGTGTTTGAACAATACTAACAGGGACTTGAGAGTCAACAACGTTGATTCCCTTCTAATCCCTTAATAAAGTAATAATTTGTATCTATATTCAATTAGAGGACTGTAGATAAGATCAGCTGGTAGGATGCCTTATTTTAGAGAAGAGGAATTAACCCTCTTTGTGGAGTAATTTGTGAGCTTCAAAATTATAGTATATTAAGAAATGATATAAAATACAGGCCGAGCATGGTGGCTCACACCTGTAATCCCAGCACTTTGGGAGGCCAAGGCAGGTGGATCACTTGAGGTCAGGAGTTCGAGACCAGCCTGGCCAACACATGGTGAAACCCCATTTCTAATTAAAAAAAATTAAAAATCTAGCTCGGCACAGTGGCGGGCGCCTGTAATCCCAGCTACTTGAGAGGCTGAAGCAGGAGAATCGCTTGAATTTGGGAGGTGCAGGTTGCAGTGAGCCAAGATTGCACCATTGCACTCCAGCCTGGGGGGCAAGAGTGAAACTCTGTCTCGGGAACAAAAAGAGAGAGAGAGAGAGAAACATAAAATACGGTAGAAATTAAAACACAGTTCTAATTATATAAAACATTGCAAATGCAAACTGTTTCTATTTATTAGGTGCTAAAAAGTAAGAGGCAAGAAATAGTAGGAGAGATTGTTTTCATAATCTTTCAGCATTTCTTCATTCCTCACCTCCTCTTCATTTATACAAGAGTTTCTATAATTTCATGGCTTGCTAATTGTACTGATGAGATAAAGAGGAAATAATGAACAATTAAAATAACATATTTATATAGTACTAGTATGTGTCAGTCATGGTGCTAATTTATTAAATTCTCAAAGCATCTCTCTGAGGTAGGTACCATTACTGTCTCTGTTTTACAGATGAGAGTCATGTGGTACCAGAGGGGGGAATCTTCTCCAAAGACAGAGTTAGTAAGGGGGAAAGCTAAGATTGGAACCCACCAGAGGATGTGACACCAGAGGCCATACCCTTAACTACTATATCAAGACTTTTTAAAAAGGTGCCTATTTCCACACATTCACTACTGTGATACAGCCTAAACTACAGTAACACTGAAGGCTAAAAGTCAAACTAGCATTTCTTATTTAAAATACCTGAAATTAAAAATCTGCTTAAATCTTTCAAGCAAGGTTAGGCATTTCTATTGTGGAGATAAAGACTTACAATATGGTTCCAAATAAACTTTTTCATCCCTTTTACTTAAGGAGAATGTAATCTCTGTCTCACCCACTAGAATAACTTGAATTAGTTCAAAATCTTTGGATTATAAGCTTCCATATTAATAAATCTAAGCTATCAGTGGCATAATTTCCTGCTATTTCAAATTCTGGAACCCAAGGTCCTGTTGGCTTCTAAGTATAACCATCACTAGAGGAACTTATTGTGGGAGGATTTGGAATTTCTACTCAGTTACATTGACAATTAACATCAAAATGTCTGATATTAGTCTTAGACTTTATAGTTCCTAGTCCCTTGAACACTTACCTAATCATAACACCAAACACATACATAAATGCTGCACTGCACTCAATTAAAACTTTGAATTTTATTTTAAAATGGACTGGGAAGCTATCATGTAAGACACCCTGCAGTGACTTGTGCCAATCATCACTCTCTATTTAAATTTATACTGTTTCAATTTTGCATATTTGGTTCCTTAAACAGGGGCACATACATGGCATATCCCATTTGAGGCCTTGAGTTATACATTGAGAGGTACATTTTTCAGGCACAATTACTTTTCTAACAGAATTCAGTTACAAACGTCTTTTTGATGAAACCTGAGATGGGAAAGAAGTGGAAAGAAAATAACATTTATTGAATGCTTACTATATATTAGTCACTTAAACTATAATTCAATTTTTAAAACAACTATGTGAAATACATGTTTTAATTACCATTTTACCTATTGGGACCCTGAGACTCAGAAAGAATAAGAGAATTGCATAAAGACAGGCAACTAGTCAATGGCACAATCTTGGCTCCCATGCAGATCTTTCTCATGCCAAGGTGGCATGCTTCTTTTCCTAAACAACGCCACTCCTGAAAGAGTACAAACAACTTGATTGATGTTCAGAACAACAAATCTTTAGTGTGTAGAGGCAAGAGAAACTTCAGAAACATTAAATTTCAAAATCAAGCAATTTAATGCTCAAAGAAGCCTTTGAGATCACCTTGTCCAACCTTTTAATTTTACAGAGGCCAACACTAGGGCTCAAAGCAGTTGAGTGATTTTATTCATTGTCAAACACAAATTAGGATCAGGCTAAATATGTCTTGTGTTGTTTACATTCGTCGTTAGGACAGTCCTTACCTGCAAATATACTTGAGGAGGTTATAATTTACCACTGGCAAACTCTTCACCTGCTTTGCTAATTCCTTAACACCCTGAGTACAAAGAAGAAAATAAATGTTATCTTTCTACATGTTCACCTTAGAATTAAAGCAAGTGGAAATGGCCATATAATTTTTTTAAAAAATTAGTTTCATATGTTATCAGTGAAAGATCTTGTCCCGAGCACTTACCACTATCACAGTGAATATTTTAGAAATGTTTTCAAATATGTACCAGCATTTAAAATATCTCCATAAGTACTATTTGTGGAGAAACAGATTCAAGTAAAGCTATTTATCATTTTTAACATTTGTTCGCAATTGACTGAAAAGAGAAGATAAGCTCATTTATTAATAATATTATTTGAAGAAAAGTAAACTATGTAGTGAGCATCCTTCCCAGTTTTAGCATGTGTAGATCATAGATAAACACATCTACTGACGAAAGTCTTTCAGAGCTGGTCAGGTTTAGGATACATCATTTGGGGAGGGAGGATAATTGAAAAACGTGATCTTTCTGGAAATTTCACAAGGGACTAATTTATATGGTTCTTCTCATTGTATGACTTCCCCTAAAATGTAAATGATACCAGAAAAGCCAATGGATAATGTAATTTGCTTTCTTCTTCTGCCCATAAAGGTCCAGATAGTAAATATTTGAGGCTTTATGGGACAAATGGTCTCTGTTTGCAACCACTCAACTCTTCTGTTGTAGTGCAAAAGCAGCCACAGACAATATTATTTAACAAATGGAATAAAACTGCATTTATAAAAACAGGCAGCAGTTAGGCCGGGTGCGGTGGCTCACGCCTGTAATCCCAGCACTTTGGGAGGCTGAGGTGGGCCGATCATGAGGTCAGGACATCAAGACCATGCTGGCTAACACGGTGAAACCCCATCTCTACTAAAAATACAGAAAAAAAAAAAAAATTTAGCTGGGAGTTGTGGCGGGCACCTATAGTCCCAGCTACTTGGGAGGCTGAGGCAGGAGAATGGCGAACCCAGGAGGCGGAGCTTGCAGTGAGCTGAGATCGCGCCACTGCACTCCAGCCTGGATGACAGAGTGAGAATCCATCTCTCTCTCTCTCTCTCTATATATATATAGGCAGCAGTTTTTGACATGAGTGCCAAAAAAATCTAATGGGGTAAAGAATAGTGTTTTACAAATGGTGGTGGGACAATTGTATATCCACACGAAGAAGAATTAAGTTTGTTCCTTTCCTCACACCAAAAACAAAAATGAACTCAAAGTGAATCATAGTTCTAAATGTAAAAGCTGAGGCTATAGAATTCTTAGAAGAAAATATAGGAGTAACTCTTTGTGACCTTGTATTAAGCAAAGTCTTCTTAGGTATGACACAAAACCACAAATGATTAAAAATAGATAAATTTGACTTCATCAAAATGTACAACTTTTGTGTTTCAAAGGACACCATCAATAAAATGAAGAGACAATGCACAGAATGTGAGAAAATACTTAAAAATCATATTTATAAGGGACATATATCTAAACTATATAAACTCTTACAACTCAATACTATTAATAATAAGGCAAATAACCCAATTGAAAATGGGGAAATAATCGGAATAGATATTTCTCCAAAGAAAATATACTAATATCCAATAAGTACATGAAAAGATGTTCAGCATCATTAGCCATCAGGGAAATGTCATTCAACCTTCAATGAGACGACTTTACTCATGTTAGGATGGCTAGGATAAAAAAGACAGGTAACAAGCGATGGCAAAGATTTGAAGAAATCAGAATCTGCACTCATTGCTGATGGGAATGTAAAATGCTGGAGGCCTTTTGAAAAACACAGAGTTACATATGGCACAATAATTCTACCTTCTAGGTATACACTTAAGAGAAATAAAAACATAGGTCCATGCCAAACTTTGTACATGGATGTTCACAACAACATTATTCATAATAGCCAAATAATGAAAAAAAAAAACAAAAACACCCACAGGTCTGTCCGATGAATGGATGAATAATGGAACATTGTTTAGAATTAAAATGAATGATATACTGATAAGTGGCACAAAATGAGTAAACTTTGAAAACAGTGAAAGAAGCCAATCGTGCACACACACACACACACACACAAAAACATTGAATGACTCCATTTATAAGGAATGTCCAGAATAGGCAAATCTTTAGGGACAGAAAATAGATTAGTAGTTGCCAAGAACTGGGGAAAAAGCAGAATTAAGGGAGGGTATGAGGTTTATTTTGAGGCAATAAAAATATTGCAAATATTCGGAAATTAGATTTTGGTGATAACATAATATCTCAGAGTTGCACAACTCTGAGAATATACTAAAAAACACTGAATTATACATTTTAAATGGGCAATTGTATAGCATAAAAATTATACCTTACCAAATCCGTTTAAAGAAACAGTAGGTAGGATTTTTTGTATACAAGCCACTGTTTGAAGTGGTTTGTGTTCACATAATTAAAAGATTATGAGACACAGCAGTCACTTTTTTGTGTGTGATGTGTGGCCTGACATAGCATTGCATTTACCATTTAGGGAAATAAAGTGGCATGCCGTGCTGATTTAATTTATTCAGCTATATTTCTTTTTTTGATCAGAGAGGGGATCAGAAATGGTACTTGAGCTGTATTTGGAAAGTCTCAGTGTGTGTGAGGTCAATGCAAAGGATAGTGGAGAATAACACTGGGATAGGGCAATGGAAATTTACAGATTTAAGACTAAGAACACACATAAAAATTCCAAACGAAAGCTTATTTGGAAATAAATGCATCAACTTACCACTTCCTCTTCCTTGCTGAGCAGTTTGGCACATGACAAAAAATCTTCATACTTCGCATAAGGAATAACTGGTTCTGGAAGTTCTCGGAGGTACAGCTTAAGAAGTGATGCCACCGTGTGTACATCTGTGTTGCTGTGGAGATAGAAGTGTGAAGATATTCTTTGGAGTAAACTTCATACCATTCTATTTATTTTTTTCAAGAGTCCAAGAGTTAGAATTCCATCCAAGTTGGCAATGGAATGAATCAACCCAGTTTTCAGAGAGCACTCATTTATGTGATGTGTATTAGGTGGAGAGAAGAAGGCCTAGAAAGATCTACAGAATCCTCAGTGTAAAGGTGGAATGATGGTTACCAGAGGCTGGGAGGGATAAGTGTATGTGTGTGTGGGTGGGTGGGGTGGGAGTGGGGATGGTTAATGGGTACAAAATATAGCAAGGTAGAATGTATAAGATCTAGTATTTGATAGCAAAACAGGGTGACTGCAGTCAACAATAATTTATTGTACATTTAAAAATAACTAAAACAGTATAATTAGAATGTTTATAACAGAAAGATATGATGAATGTTTGAGATGATACATAGCCCATTTACCCTGATGTGATTATTACACATTATAGGCCTGTATCACAATATCTCATGTACCCCATAAATATACACACCGACTACGTACCCATAAAAATAAAAAAAAATTAAAGAATCCTCTGTGGTTTGAACATTCAAGCATTTTTCTTTGTGTGTATTTGATAGTGAGCAAAGGTGTTAACTTAAGAAAACAATGAGAATATATTAGATCTGAAATAAAATATATTGTAATAAAATTTACAAAAAATACCAAATCTATAGATGAGTATATGTGTGTATTCAATATAAAAATGAATTACTAAATTCCCACTCATCTCTCAAAATGTTGAACTCATTTTTGAGAAAGTGTTGGTGTTTGCCTATAGATACTCGAAGCTTAGTGTGACATGCTATACATTTTTAACAGAGCTCATTTTGAAAATGATTGATTCTAAGCATAATTGTTTGTCTAATATTCTAAGATAGCTGGGAATCCTTAGAGTGTTCTAGAAAAGAAGAGAAATGCTATGAAAATAAACAATAAAAACTTAATGTCCTTTACATAACTTGAATAATTTATTTGTATCCTCTGCTGAGTGTGAGTGGCAAGATAACTTACTAAATAACTTACTAAAATATTAATTTATATTTTGTCTTCTGTATCTTATATTTCCTGTTAATCCATGAAGATGGATGATAGCAAAGACAGGAAGAATAGAGTTTTTATTTGTGTGGGCGAAGTCGTTTTGTTTTTTGTATCTCCGGGGAGAATAAGCAAAAGTGTGAAAGGAGAGTTGATTCCTGTGAACCGGGAAGAGTGGTAGCGAACAATCCAGGGAATTCTTTACCTCACTCCCAAGCTGTGCTGCAGGAAGTGACATGTCCCCAGAGAGGTGTGCTCTGAGGAGTTGGGATGCAGGCAGTGGGGTTTCCTGCCTCAGTGAATATTCTCTTATCCCAGTGGCAGCATGGAAGCAGAGCCCACTTTACGAAATTATATGAGCTGAGACAATGGGCTTCTCAGTTCTCAGTTTCAAACCCGTGAAATCCCATGGGTTGATTTCATCAGCTATTTACTGCACATCTACTCCTAATGGACATTATAGAAAACACAAGGCCTAGGACCCCAGGGGTTTAAATAAAAAAGGTATTATTCCAGCCTGCTCACGACTTGTAGTCTAGTCAAGACAGCAGATATTAAGCTGATAATAAGACAAGTATGTGATTACAAAATAAGGTGAGTAGAAATATGGAAAATTATTGCATACCATCTAATAACAAGACAGGATTTCGAGGGCTTCTCTGAGAAAATGATGTTTGAGCCAAGATCTGAAGGGTGTCTAAGGACAGAAGAAGGCATTTCTGATCAAAGCAAGGGAGAAAAACAGCCTAAAGTGGGAGGAGGTCTCCTGTCCTTGCAGAATTGACAAAGGCTAAGAAGGTCAGAGCCCAGAATGGAAACAGGTAAGGTCTGTGCAGTAGGCAGCAACCTCATGGACCATAGGACTTCGCCTCCTTCAGGGTAAGGGCTGAGGTTTTCCATTTTGACATTGGAGTCTCTCAAAACAGGCATATTGTCAACTGTTTTATAGATGTTAAAATGATGGAGGTTATCTGAAAGGGCTTGTTTTAACTAGTTAATTGTATCTTCTTGATAATTAAATAAATATATATTTTTCTTTCTAAAATTCTGAACTGATAAACACTGCAGAAGAGGTTATCTTAAAACCTTGTAATGAAAATAGAAATCATGTTTCCAGGACATCTTGAAAACTGCAATTAACTCATTAATTCCTAAAACTAAATTCCAAAAAAATCATTTTAAAAAGACATACCTAAAATAGTCTCAATGGTAAGACAAGGAAGACAATAGTATTTTTGTTTGTTTTCTGACAAGCCACCGTATTTCATGTGCATCAAAGCCTTCTGTGTTTTTCTTGCTATATCTACCCCTCGAAGGGACAGTCATTAGTAGTAAAAAAAACGCAGCCTGGGGCAGGATAGGCATAGCAGTCAAATATTCCAATAAACTATTTCCTTTTGATTCCACTCTAACCCAATCTACTGTCCTGACTCAGATTTGTTTGCCTTCAGAGTCAATGACAATTTTGTTAGTTACAGGTAGTACAAATATAGAAGAATATAAAAATAAAATATAAAATAAATAAGTATATTTTTCAATATACAGAGTATGTTATATACAATTTCATGACTATATAAACAGAAGGTATCAAATAGTTATAAATAAATACTATAAATGAGACAATAATGATTAACAAGAAACATATTTAACAAGAAATCTGCTTTAAAGTTTCATTGATGATCTATTTATTACATTGACTGTTCCCAAACACACTGTTTTTAAGGGAACTTCCTTAGCACTTACTCTACTGTTTTGCTTTTAATGAAGTGAAGCATTTTATAAACTATGGTATTGAGAACCTTTGAACACTAGATGGCGAGATTGCAAAGTTAGACAATGGGATGGTGTAAAAATTGTGAAGGATGAAGGGCCATAGAATCATTCTTCCTCTACCAGCAATTTTCTTAGCGCCAAAGCTGCAGTAATGTTCCAAGAATAGAAGTATTTGAGACATGAATCATGGTAAAAGGTGGAATGGGATGATTATTTTATTTCTTCCCAGAAGTGATACATTACAGGAGCTTTCTAACATTATAGTATATATGAACACAGCTAATTATATAGAAATGAAGAAAAAATGAACAATTATATATATATTTATTAACAAAGTTTATTAACTTTTGCTTAAAGGCTAAAATTTAAAAATTGATGACTCTCTTTTTTTGGCTTGATTAAACTTAGGCTTCCCTGTAGAAATAGAGACCTCAGCATTTTTCTAGAGTTTTCATTTTTGCTTTGTCCTTTCTCACTGAAGAAAATAATCATTTCTGGACAGAATCTAACATATTTTTCCAGTTCTGATTCACCTCAAGAGGTTCTCAGTCACATGCCCTAATTGTCAGTAGGCTACCCATTACAATGGGGAAGTCTGGTGTTTCTCTGAAAAATATCTTTGTATGTTCAGTCTACAAAATAGCAACCCTGTCAATCTCACTCTCTAGCCTTCTATCTCCTATTGAAAATCCACTACTTTGCCAAATTAATATCTACTTCAATATGTGCAACCAATTAATTAGATATCAGTATGATTTACTAATTGCCCAATGTACCTAAAAGAAAGTGTCATCTTTATCTCAGAGAAATACCCCTCAGTCTTCACCAAAGTGAAGTGAAGTGACTGCATTGTGGCAAAGGTCTATGTACAATGGATAATAAAAAATTTTCACCTAATAACAACAACACATCTGCACATATCAGGCCTCACTGAAGGCCAATGAGTAGGTTCTGCTATTAACCCCATTTGGGGTACTTCAACAGGAAACTGCACAGACAAAAATTATTTTTGGCTAATCACTGAGATACGAGGTGCTTTAGAGTCATGCTCTCTGGTATGTTAAATAAAACTGAAATTCGCCCAAGGAGTCCTCCCTACAGGTTCCTAATTGCAACCTAACTCAGTACCAGAAACAAAGTGAAAACCTAATGAGGAACAAACAGCTGCGTTTCAGTCAATCACAGGCAGCTGTTCAAACCATGTATGAGATGTAAACCATGTAATGGGGCTGTCTCTGTACCTCGCTTCTGTTTTCCGTAGGTTACTTCTTTTTCTCGTCCTGTAAATATAACCTGCACATGTGGTAGGGTGGAACATTCCAAACCATTTTGTCCCAAACTGCTGCTAGATTCTAGAACCACAAAATAAGTCAATGAAGATCTGCAAAACTAGATTTGTTGTAATTCTGTCTTTTAACGGTAGAAGTTCAAAACTATTTGCTAATATAAAGTCATTATACAGACTCAAGTCCCTTTCACTCAGCTGGTAGTAGAGCCTTTTCAGAAGGTAAGATATGTAATCAAGCACGTTATATCCAGAGGTAGGAAAAAGGCAGTACAAGATAGGCCCAAAGATCTGAGTGAAAGAGCTATCAGACCAGGAGGAGCTTTGTAGCATATGTCCCTTAATTGAGCAACATATAGGTTTGGTTCGCATCTTATATTGTACGTGGACTTTATGTCTGAATCCTGTTTCCTCCTGGTTATTGCTTTTTTTTTACAAACTTAAAGGGAGAATTCCATGAGGCTTCCTATGATTGACCTAATTTTGTATTCTCATCGGTCTACTTCGATCCTTCTGGGATCACTCATTTACTCACCAAACAGTTTCTGAACACCTGTGATGTGCACAGCCTCATGCTACATGGTAGGTGAAAAATAAATGAACAACATAGACCCTTTTTTCTTCCTTTGAGTTTATATTTCTCACTTTTCCATACCATGCCTCATTTTTCTCTACTTCATAACACTTCTGTATATTCTAACTGCTGAGTTCCTGCCAAGTATGTGATCTGAAGAATGTTCTTTATATTTCCTGGAAATTATCTGTCCTGCTTAGCATCTAGGTGCAATATAGGCCTCTTATTAATCTGAACAAGGATAAAGGAGTCTGACAAGAATCCCTCCCTGCTCATCATCCATCCCCATTCCTCCTTTCCTCATAAACATACTTACACACACTGATAAATCCAAATGCCACCATAATTACAAGTATAATATTACATAGACAAAACCTTGTAACATTTAAGTCTCAAAATTAGAAATGGGAATTTTTCACTCTGAATACTATGCAGAGAATACAGTATAATTCCTTGGTTTAACTGAATAGAATGAATTTGCAATGCACCTACACAGGAAGTTATTAAAGATATTGTGAACTTATCTGCAACAAGCACAATGGGATGATCTAAAATTCGCTTAGAATTAAAAAATAATAATGTCATATCCATCAGCCTCCAGGGAGAACATCCATGAGACTGAAAGCATTTGGCAGTACTTCCAACATGAATGCTACCACCAAATGGTCTTGCTTAAGCAATACTCTGCTTTGCCTGCTGAGTTCACCAAGACACAGAAAAGCAATTCCAAAGATACTAAGCAGCTCCAGACTAAATTCAACATCTCTTTAAAAAGTCTGGTTCTGTTCAAACTTATTTTTTTATGTATCTGTCAAAACTGATGCACTTTTCAGCAGTGAAACTAGAATCTGGTTAAACCTGTCATGGCTTATTGCACAGCTACATAAATGTCACCACTGAATTATATACAAAACCAAAGGACTGTTTCACCTCCAGGCTAAGTGCTGGACTACATTGAACTAGTGCTTGTCCCAGTAGAATTCTCCTGGTTTAAAGCTGCTGATGGCAGAGAACTGCATGATACCTGCTATGGGCTGAATATCCACCTATCCTCTTTGTACATCGAAGCCCTAACTTCTAATGCAATGGTACTTGGAGTTACAGCTCTGAGAGGTAATTAGGGTTTGATGAGTTCATGAGGGTGGGGCCTTGGCCTGATGGGATTAGGGCTTTTATAAAATGAGACACTAAAGAGCTTGCTCTTTCTCTCTCCCCTTGTCCAAGAATCCAGTCAGAAGACAGTTATCTGCAAGCCAAGAAGACAGCCTTCACCAGAGCACAACCATATTAACACCCTGATCTTAGATTTCCAATTTCTGGAACTGTGAAATAAGAAGTTTCTGTTGTTTAAGCTACCAGTCTACAGTATTTTATTACGACAGTTTAAATTGACTAAAACAACCCCCAAGTCTACTTTTGGTGAGCTTGTCTATAAAACTGTTGATGGTACTGTCAGAGTACTAGGTAATGAAATGTTATTGCAAAAACAGAAACATGCTTTCAGTTAATGTAAATTTATAGAAATACTGTCAGATAAACCAATGTGATACAGAACACAAAGATTCACAACCTTGGCTGCACACTGGAATTAACTGAAAACGTTTTCTAATAATTGTTGACTAGGTTTTATACATTCTGGTATAGTTGATCTGGGTTAAAGCTTTGGCATTGATATTTTATTCTCTTATGCAGCCAATATTGAGGAACACTGATACAGAACATGGATTTGGAGTGGAAAACTCCAACGAAAGGAGGCAGTTCCAATGTGTAATGGTCACCAGTTTAAATCTGGACACTTCTAGCATCCGTGGGAGCCTACTAGTTACGTATTTGTCTCTCCAGTATTCCCCAGTGGAAGACGTGGTGGAAAGAATGTTGGTGGGGACATAGTGCCTGATATGGTTTGGCCCTGTGTCCCCACCCAAATCTCATCTTGTAGCTCTTATAATTCCCGCATGTTGTGGGAAGGACTCAGTGGGAGATGATCAAATCATGGGGGTGGGTCTTTCCTGTGCTGTTCTCATGATAGTGAATGGATCTCATGAGATCTGACGGTTTTAAAAATGGGGAGTCTGCCTGCACAAGCTCTCTCTTTGCCTGCTGCCATCCACGTAAGATGTGACTTGCTCCTCCTTGCCTTCTGCCATGATTGTGAGGCTTCCCCAGCCATATGGAACTGTGAGTTCTCCATGAAACCTCTTTCTTTCATAAATTGCGCAGTCTCAGGTATGTCTTTATCAGCAGCATGAAAACAAACTAATATAGTGCCCAGCTTTACCAAACTGTCACATCGATCTTTTCTTTCCTCCCTCTAGAATTACTACTGTGTATAGAGGCATGTGTGTAGAGACTTCTCCCTTTCAATGCTAGATTATCATGTAAAAATAATATTTGACTGTTTAATGTACATTCACTCCAAGATCCCATATGTGCAAACACGTGCATGTGAGTACACACACACACACACGTGTACACAAATCACTCTCTTTACATATATAAGATAATAATAAACAAATAAATATAAAACACCTTGTAGTATAGCTGTAAGACAGAGATTACTTTGAGCAATCTGAGTTTGGTGCTTCTAAACAATAGACTCCTCAAAAAGAAAGTAGCTAACTCCCTAACTGAAAAAAATTATGGATATTTATTCATTTTCTATTTCTGACTAATATTTCCCATGAGTAAGTCTCTATTTCAATGTTTCTTTGACACCTTACTTGCCTTTCCCTTCCACCTCCTTGCCTCTTCTCTGACCACCATTCCTTATTAGTTAGCTCTTCCTCTGCTGGCCTCTAAGTGGTGGTGTTTTCCTGGATGACCTGCACACTCTTTGGATTAATCCATGAGTTCCACTATCACTTTGCTACATGACTACATAATATCTATCTCTGTATCAGACCTTTCCACTGAATTCTTAGATGTTTCATACATATTTGAACTTCACGTGAACAAAATTGACTGGCAACAACAGAAAAATCTCCCCTTGTGTAAAATTGTTCCTCTTTAGGATTTTTTTTTTCCACAATGAATGGCATCACCATTTACACAAACGAGCAAGAAACCTAGAAGTCAAACTGAATTTGACTGTTCCCAAGACCTAAATCTGACAGCAATTGGTGATTCTCTGACTGAACAGTATGTTGGAATTACCTGGGAAGTTAAAAAAGAATACAAATGCCTGGTTCATATATATTCTGACATAATAGCTTATGAATCCATGCCTTCTTTGGCATTCTTACTGACACTGCTTAAGTTCTAGTTTGTATTACTCACCTCCACTAACACAATACCATATTAACTGGTTTTCCCGATATCAAGACTGTCCTCCTACCTCTAACTCCTTTAAAAAACACATGTAAGTGGTAAACATCAGTACTAAATATAAATAACAAACAAAATGAATTGTTGTATAGCTTTTGAATATGATTTGAATGCAAAGGGCAATGGTTTAAGCATAAATAAACAAATATGTATGCCACAAAAAACACACACTTATTTTATAAAGTAGTCATTAGAGTTGTTGTCATTTAGTTTGAATTAATGTTTGAGAGAATCAATTCACTTTAGAATTAGACATATTCTAATGTGCCTATGTAAATTAAAAATGTAGACTAAAGAATAAAAATAAATTCTGACATTTTCTATTACAGTACCAAGGTGTTTTAACCAAAAAAGAAAAGTTAGCAGGATTGAGACACTTACAAGGCTTGATGTAGAACATTCAGAAAAGTTTCCTTAAAATAATAATTACATCAGTATGAAACTCTTTTAAACAGGCTACTTTGTACAACATATGCATTCAGCTGCAACAAGCACAAAACCTAATTAAAACCTTAAATGCTGTCAGTTATAAAATAAATCAACACAGCTATTAAGATGACTCAATATGTCCCTCTAGCTTTACTGATTTTAGACCCAAGATTCAATCTTATATCCAAATTTAGCTTAGAAGTAACATTCAAATGCACACAATACATCTCATACTGCAATGACACTAATATTTCTCAAAATTACAAAGTAACTCATTAATTTTCTCCCAAAGCGATTAAATCTAAAGTCAACGAGCCCACAAAGACTTTTCTATTAAACTAAGATCCTAGTCGTATCAATGATCTATATAATTATTTAGAACAAGTATTGACATTTGAAATAAACAATGATAAAGATATGATAGTTTGTTTGCAAACTACAGAGATTCTATTGTAAATGTGTGTACATACACATATTACACACATAAATGTACATACATACAGATACATATATATTTTGTTCATTGTAGAATTATTGTAAACATATCCAAACAGTTTTATGGTATGAAGAAAATCAATCAAATCTCCTGTGGGATGTTGTTCTCTTCTCAGTGTCAGTGGATCTTCATTGCATTTGTCTATATTTGTCCCAGGAGAAAGCTAAAGCCTTGAGGTCCTACAGAGTATCTGTAGTTACCAGTGGACAAAGTAATTAGTTTGCTTAAGACTTTTAATAAACACAGGCATTCTAGATTTAGATTGGGAGTCATAATGAAGTAGTATCCACACATTAACTTCTTCTCTGACTGCTCTGTGGAACATGACTTTCTAAATTCACAAAGTATAACATATATACTAGGGAATGCAAGAATGATTTAAAAGATTGGTAGATATTGCCAAGTCAGGTGGCCTATTTTCAGGTGGATATAACCTACTCACTGTAAGAGATACAACAAGAAAACACGTTTGTAGAAATTTTAATGTTATACTTAACAAATAGCACCTATACTATATACTATACTATCCACCATACAATAGGTTACACGACTAGTTTGAGAGAGGTGAACTTCTTGCTCACCTCACATTTCTCCCAGGAATGACTCAGAAATATAAAGAAGTCAATGAAATAATACACAATCTCTAGGTGCACTATAATGATGCAGTAATCTAATTGGATTCTATAGATAATGAGTTTTGATTTTTTGCTAAGCTGGGGTACACTATTTTCCTAACCTTTGATTCCTGATACACAAACCCTTCATAGTATTTTTTCATTGAGAGTTTACATGGCTGTTCCAATTTCCTGTCTTTTCATTATTAGTAAATGTATTAATATATGCCTGAGACTTCATCACACAGCACTTTCTTGCTTCAGTTGAACCTAGGACTTGAAGTGCAATGGGTTGTAATTTCAGTTTCATATGGTCTTAAAAGTTTTGGCAAAACGTTAATGAACTTGGCATAGCAAAAATAGAGAAGTTTTGGCTGTATTTAGTTACTTCGCCATTGTATTTTGCCTGCCTACATCTTTTTCCCTTCACTAAGCTCTGCAGATGGAGTTTCAGAAGAAACAAAGGAAATGTAATCTTCATAATACATTCAACAATTTTTCTTATAATTGGAGAGACTTTAGATTATGTAACCAAGGACTTCCCAAGAGAAGCATTATTGGTGTTTTCATGCTGAGGGGTACATTTATGCTTAAATGTGTGTGTGTGTGTGCGCGCATGTGTGCGTGTGTGTGTGTATATTCTCTAACAGCATTTAAAAGCCATATTATATATACTTTAATATTTCCATTTTAAAATAAAAAATAAAATATAGCCAAACATCGCAAATAATTTTCCAGCTAATGAAGGCTAGAAAGTAACGTATTAATGTGTCCCCAACAATGACCTTATTGCATGTCACTCATTTCCTGCCATATTCACTACAAGAAAATTATGATTATCTAATTCAGGGATAAACAATGAAAAACATACATATTCTTTTCTAGAAAACATATTTTCTTCCAATAAAAATAAATAAAGTAAACAAATCCTTGTGCTTCATGCAAGAGATGAGTAACTAGAGGCCTAGTTTTTACACAGCTGAATCTCTAACTCATATTGTAACAGGGAAATTAAAAAGATTTTCTGGTATATCCAGTTGAGTCAATAAGTTATTGCCAAAATCATTCAAGTTCACACAAAACTTGTCCCTTCTCTGAATACTTCAACAATCTTTTATTCCAACATGGAAGTATTCTTAGTGTATTGGACTGGACGATACCATACCTATACATATGTATGTATAAATCGAGGGGAACACATAAAAAGCTTTAAAAGAATCCAGTTATGTCTTTCCTGTGGCTCTCACATTAAAACGCAGTCGTGAGCTTTGCTAGAAGGGATCCTTTGTCACTACACGTCAGATGTTTCTTACATTAGTGTTTTCTGTTTGGACTACTTTGTAAGAGGGGTCAGAGTGAGGAAAGAAAGAGTGATGAAACAAATTTAATTGAGAAGAGGCAAGTTTTTTTGTTTTATTCTGGTTTGGTTTTTGTTATTATTGCTTTGTTATAAATCAAAATCTAGTTTACTTTGGAAGTATAGTGCATCGATATTCACGACAACATTGCAGGAGCAGAAAACAAATAAAGGTACTGGTCCTGACTTAGATCTGTGGTTTTTTATGAAATTTTGAACCCATTCATAAATGGGACTATGACTTTGTACACTGACCCAGGCAGGCATTTTGCCTTACTTGACAAAAGTTAAATTCCAACAGAAGTTTAGAAATTATTTTTCAGCATGATAATTTTCAAGCTTCCTAAATTGTAATCTATAGAAACAAGCACTTGAGTTTTCTACTTCCTGAGATAGCAGAAATACGGGCATTTTTTCATTCAACAATGACTTTCAAAATATACTCCTAGTATTGACTATTCTTTGAATATTTATTGAATGCCCACATTATATCAGACATTATTCTATTTTCGAATGCCTACATTATATCAGACATTAGAGATAAAAAAGATAATTAAGGTTCACAAAATCCTCTACCTTCTTTGAGTTCATCTTCTAGTTCTATGTGTTTTACTTTATGAACACAGTTTTCAATGAATATCCACAGTGATGTCCTCTTGGGTATGTAAATGTGTGTTCCCATGATAGCACAGATGTTTGTCTCAACCCTAAACTGATATTCCCAGAACATTACTATTAATTCCTTAGAGACTTTGTAACCATTTCCTTAACATGAATTATCAAAAGAATCAGAAAATCAAATATTTTAAAACCATATGCCTTCATTATCCCCATCATCATACTTAAAATGACAATAAAAAGTGCCTATAGCATGCCAGGGCCTGTGCAATTTCACTTACATATTCCAGGTATTTTTGTTCCGTTTTGTTTTATTTTTAAGTGAATGAATACAACAACCCTGTGAGATTAGACATTATGGTTTCTATTTTATATGACGAAATTAGTTTTGAGAAGTTAGGTAACCAGTTTTGTTTCATTAACATGGGTAGTAAGTGGCAGATTTAGTCCCACATCTTTCTGTCACGGAAGCCTGAACTTTTAACTTCTACACTACGTTCTTGCAAATAAGTAGACAAACACCAACTGATAGATATGCCAAATGCTGGAAAACCTCTTGGTTAATTGGGCGCTTTTATTTATAACCCATTGGGTTTCAGTGGAAGTGAGCCGAAATTCTGCAAAGATAAATTGAAAGGAAAGCAAAGCTCATACTCCCAATTCTAGATGCATGGGCTTTTTAGCTATATCACAGAGTAAAACATGATGCAACATGACAGATTTTTAGTTTACACCCTGTCCCACATAAAATATTTAGTTAATACCCATTCATGGAGGTATTTCTCACATATGAGATATTTTTCCTTAAAGCCTGTTATTTTTCAGATCTTGGTGTGTTTACAAAGCAGTTTCATGGAACTCTTGTGAGTTACTCTTTGTTCAAATTAGAGAAGAAGCCAAGCATTTAAAGGAAAGAGGCCTCCCAGTGTTAGCAAAGGTGACCCGACTATATTTCCCAAAGTGTGGGTTATTCCAAGTAATGCAAGGTGCCACAGAAACAGGATATTGACATGAAATAACTTAGCAGAAACACCAATTCTTTCTTCATTCTCTTTCAATTCTCCTGATTACATCAAAGAGGAAGCATCGTTTGGGAAAAAGAGGCATGTTAAAATGGTACCAGCACATGCCAATCTCCATTTTCATCAAATCAACAGAGGGCCTTAGGGTCAGCATCTAGAGAAAGCAGCCATATCCAGGGACATTTAATAACATGTTCTTGTTGTCATTGTGGTTATGTTACATTGACCTTGTGTTTATGCAAGTAGTGCTGGTTTGCAAAGAACAATAATATATAAATTCCCTTTTACCACAAAACTGATAAAGAAAACTGGAATACATTTAAAGAAAAATATCAATCAACCTAGCACAGGCATTATACGGAAATGGCTAAATGCATGAGGGTGAGAGACAGGACTAGCTGAATTTCCTAGGCTGACTAAGAATCCCTAAGCCTAGCTGGGAAGGTGACCGCATCCACCTTTAAACACCGGGCTTGCAACTTAGCTGACACCTGACCAATCAGGTAGTAAAGAGAGCTCACTAAAATGCTAATTAGGCAAAAACAGGAGGTAAAGAAATAGCCAATCATCTATTGCCTGAGAGCACAGGGGGAGGGACAATGATAGGGATATAACCCCGGGCATTGGAGTCAGCAATGGCTACCCTGTTTGGGTCCCTTCCCTTTGTATGGGAGCTCTGCTTTCACTCTATTAAATCTTGCAACTGCACTTTCTTCTGGTCCCCATTTGTTACCGCTGGAGCTGAGCTTTCGCTCACCATCCACCACTGCTGTTTGCCAGGGTCGCAGACCCACCGCTGACTTCCATCCCGCTAGGGTGTCCACTGTGCTGCTGATCCAGTCCACGCGCCCATTGCTGCTCCCAGTCGCGCTAAGGCTTGCCCTTGTTCCTGCATTGGCTAAGTGCCCAGGTTCCTCCTAATTAAGCTGAACACTAGTCACTGGATTCCACGGTTCTCTTCCGTGACCCACGGCTTCTAATAGAGCTATAACACTCACCGCACGGCCCAAGATTCCATTCTTTGGAATCGGTGAGGCCAAGAACCCCAGGTCAAAGAACACAAGGCTTGCCGCCATCTTGGAATTGGTCCACCACCATCTTGGGAACTCTGGGAGCAAGGATCCTGTCCCCACCTCCCCGCTACCACGGTAAAGAGGGTAGTATGTGAATGAGAGAAGTTTGAGAAATACTAAAAAATAGGAACATTAAGAATTACTATAAGTAAACAGCTATTCAGGACTTTAGGGGCTAGCCCCTCTCCTTGACTTCAGAAAATCATTTAGTGTGCTGAAAATAGGTAGCTTGTTCACCATCTACACACACAGGGCTTGCCTTAGGCAAATTCCTGGGAGTCAGTTCTTTGCTTTTCCAACTCTTTAAGAATGTAAATTCCTCCCTTTTACTGGTTCACATGCCCTCAAGCTACCACTTGCTTTCTCCACTGTCTTCCATTAAGCCCTGCCCTTAGATCTTTTATTTACACTATGATATTGATGCTCTATAACTGTACAGTTTGCTACTGAAACCTTCAGAGTTTGAGTTTTTGCATGGATTAAAGTGTAAAAAGGGAGGAGTGTACCTTTCAGGCTGTCTTGAAACTTCAGGCCCTATTCAGCAGGAAGGAAATCATGTATTTTACACATCAACTCTATACCCCAGAAAATAGTTTATCTCACAATAGCGTATGGCTTGCTTAGCTCTGTCAGAACTTATATGTTGCTCCCAGTAATGGTGTGATGTTGATTCTGCTGCTACCCTTTTCCCATTTCATATATAACAAACAGAGTTACATCAATTCTAATGATCAATATCCTTTACTATACACTCCTGCAGCTGATAGTCCAGCTGGTATTTCCCAAGTTATGGTTTTAGGACCGTGCATATAAGAATTACCTGGGGAGACGAATGACATGTGGAAATGGGGACAGAGGTCGGAGTTATGTAGCTACAAGCTAAGGAACAACAAGGGTTGTTGGCAAATATCAGAAGTTAAGAGAAAGGCATGAAACAGATACTTCCCTAAATCCTTCAGAGAGAGCATGGCTCTGCTGACATCTTGATTTGGATTTTCAGCTTCCAGAAATATGAGATAAGTTACTGTTTTTTTTTTTTTTTTTTTTTTTTTTTTTTTGTTGTTGTTGTTGTTGTTGTTGTTTTCAGCTACCCAGTTTGCAATGCTTTTTTATGGCAATCCAAGGAAAATATTACAGGGATCATGGAAAACTCCACAAGGAAGGGGAGTTGGGTGAATTTGTTAAGCTCTCCCAAAGAGAAAGGTGCACATGCAGAGGGTGGCGGGGTGGGCGAAGGGAGCATGGGATTATTCAAATAGTCATGTATAGGGACTTGGATTTTAAAACAGAAAAGGGGCAGGTTCTGCTGTTTAGAAAGAGATCTGGGCTCTGGGCTGAGAGCAGCCCTTCTACTACTGGAACAGCAGCAGCAAAGCCATGAGAATGTGTAGCACTGCCTCAGCACAAACACTCAAACATTTTAAATACTAGGGTAGAACAAATTAAAATGAGCAAGGATCTTCCAATTTTAGTATATGTGTTGCAGAAGCGAGCATGAGCAAAGATCTTCATTTGTAAAACATGTAGGTATTAGGATATTCTCTTGATAAATATTTGGTGCATACTATACACCTGGTGTTGTGCTCAGAGAGGGGTGTAGCATCAGGACAGGTAAGGATCCTGCCCTCAAGGAGTTTAAATTGCCATGGGCAAGGCAGATGATAAGCAGTAAAGAAACGAACAAGATAACTACTAAAGGCGATCAAATGCTTTGAAGGGAATAAACAGAGTAATCTTAGATAGAACCTTCAGGAAGTTGAGGATTAAATGAAATAATCAGGATAGTATCCAGCACAAGGTAGGTTATTATTGTTAAAGTTATTATTCTTCCTTAAAGAATGAACATTTTATCTACTAACTACCTCCTGTGTTTTAATTTGCCGCAGCAGATGATGGATTTTTCTGCCCCAAACAAAACATCTTTTTTTCTTGATATATTTGGGGCTGCTCATTTGTTTTAATGCACTGGTGGTCAAATGGGTTTCCCAATCTCTGATCGCAAAGTGCACATATGCTCTGTCAAAAACAAGAGTCTAGACTGGACAGACCAGATTTCACAGCCCTCCACTGTCTCCTCTTCCTTTCCTCTGATCTCTGTAACCAACTCTCAGTCAGAGTGATCTCTGTCGCTTCACTGGCCCCAGCTTTTTGCCCTGAGGAACGGGCTTATTTCCTTCTCCTTACCACACATACTCCTGTCTTCCCTTGGAATCCAGATCTCATTCCCCCCTTCACATTGGACACTCTCCTCATTTCAACATCTTTATGCTTATAATAATTGCACTAGTGCCTATGAGTCTCCCTCTGCCCTGACCTAGTGCCTGCTCTCTGCCAGCCTCTGTACTGGGTGCAGAGGATAAGTCCATGACTAGGAGGACATGGTTCCTGCCCCTGGGCAGCACAGGCAGATTAAAAAAAAAAATCACCTGTGGATTTATTTACAATGCAGATTCCTAGGCATTCTCCAACCATTTAAATCAGAATGAGAGCAAAGTGGGGTCTGGGCATCTGAATCTTAAGATATTTCTCAAAGTCATTCTTACACATACTAATACTGGAGAATCTCTACTATGTCTGTAGTGCTCCCCACTTTCAAGTTCACTTTTTCATAACTCAGTTCAGTAATCCCCAGACCTAAATTCCTTCCCAGAGGATTAAATTAAAGTATGTCTGGCTTTTCTGTCTCCTAAATTTTAGGCTTTTATTTTTTCATTTTATCTCTGTGGACTTGCAGTTTATTTAGTCACCAAAAGAAGTTTGAAAAATAAGTGAAAGGGGAGAATAGGAGAAGGAGGGACAAGGGAAGTGTGAACTCAGTACGTGGGTGGGCAGCTGGGGTACCTCCGACAGCAGTTGTTTTCAGGATTCTTGGACAGAATGTATAAAATTCCTGGCTTCGTGAAGCCTCTGTCTTGCTCCTGAACACTGTGTTGTAAGAGCATAGTTATTCTGTTGCCCAGCAGTTAATGCTAGGATGGTGACCACACTGCCATTCTTGACCCTACCTTCCCAACGCTTCCAAAATGTG
The DNA here is from genome assembly GCF_049350105.2 of Macaca mulatta. Classification (NCBI taxonomy): domain Eukaryota; kingdom Metazoa; phylum Chordata; class Mammalia; order Primates; family Cercopithecidae; genus Macaca; species Macaca mulatta. The sequence continues at coordinate 95,275,227 of NC_133410.1, read as the reverse complement.
TCTTCTTGAACAGCTGATACCATCTGGAGGACTTTGGTAACAAAATAACATTCAGTATCTAATTTGATTTTACACATTCTAGATTTCATTTTTGTCCCCTCAAAACTTGGAAGTTTAATATAAAAAGTTATGTTTTAATTTGTTACCCTTCCTAAATAGAAAGAATAAAGACAAGAATGGTTAGAAACTATGATATCTGTTTTCTTTTGTTTGTTTGCTTTTACAGTTGACAGGAATTGAAAGAATACAACTTCTTTCAGGTCAATGAGAATGCCCTTTCTCACAAAATTCACTGCCCAAGGAGTATGTGGGAATATGTCATAACTGTAGGAACAATGAGTCATGCCTATATAAAAGTCTCAAACTTGAACTTCAGAACTGGAAAAAAGAGCATACAATATAATTAAAGAAGAGCAGAAAGTCCATGGCTTAATAAAGGCTCATCCATGCACTCACAACTACTGTAAATTCCCACAGCATATGAATTTCAAATGTCTTTTTCTCACACCATCTTTTCTTTTTTTCCCTCACACAGGACAAAGTGTTTTCTTCCCATTCAAAGGTGAAACATTATCTTCCAAATCCCAAATAGATCCATAGCTTCCAAAGCATAGGCAGATGTATGAATATATGCTCTTTAGCTGAGGACAGATATGTGCAAAACATTGAAAACAAAAGGGCCAGAATTAAAGAAATCAATGCACTGATACGATGAATTATTATATGGTCCTTAAGATCACACATTATATAGTCCTTAAGATCACACACAGTGAAAACTACTTAATGACATGGGAAAATGTCCATGATTTAATGTGAAGGAGAAAAGATGTAAAAGGTGTATGATTCCAATACCTTTTATACATAGTTGAATTTTGACACATCTAAATCTCTGCTTATCTATTTATTTATCTGCTATGTATAGTAAGAGCTCTATGGAGTGTTGAATTTTAAAATATTCGCATTTCCTTCTTGTATTCTTCCATATTCTAAATTGTACATAAAATGTTATAATCAAAATATAACTTTAATAACATTCAGATTAAACTTAATAACTTTATGGTATTAAATTAAATAATATTCAAATTAAACTTAATAACTTTATGATATTTTAAAACGTTATTTTTAAAGTTCACTTTAAAAATTAAATTTCAGCACTTACCATTAGACATACAATGTCAGTGACTAGAGATTATCTTTGCAGAATACCCGTGGGAACTTCTTTCTAGGTTTTAATAAATATATTTTAACAAATAGAGACAAAACCTGAATCCTATTGACTCTTTGGTGAGAAATAAGCATTATTAGAATAAACAGGGAAAATATTAATTCATTCTTACTCTTTAAAATGTTTCACAAGGAAACATTTCTGTATTTACAACTTAATGTCTATTCAAAACATTATGCACAGTCTGTATTTTTATCATTTTGAGGCTATGGACCCCAGACAAATCCATAGCTTCAAAACCACAGGCATATTTAAGAACACAGATGCTCTTCAGAAGAGGGCGGATAGGTACAAAACATCGAAAACAATAGGGGAAGGATTAAAGAACCCGGGTGAGATAAACTTGAACTAAAGAACGTTCCCTGGCAGTTTGTCTCCACATCCCAATGACTAAAGCTGAGCTAGGACTTGACCATGTGAAATATCAAGCAGCCAATTAACTTTATAAAGCCACATAGGGGCAGAACATTCTGCTTGGACAAGTTTCTGAAAATAACCTCACCATCCTCTGGGAAATTATGGATTTTCTTTCCCCTCCCCATGTAGCTCACAATTACATTTTGCCACAAATATGTTACTCTCTTCTTATTACCTCACCATTCATGGATCTGGGAACTCCTTCTTCTAATCACCAGAATCCAGGAATTTGCATATCTGCCACTGGAGACAAAGGGATTCAAGCTTGACAGTTTATCAAAAGGATATTTCAGTTGCCAGAGTGACCTTTTTAACATGTAAATAAAATTATTTCATTTACTTGCTAAAAATATTTTAACAATTTCCATTTCACTTAGAATAAGAACTAAATTTCTTGTTATAGGCCAGGTGTGGTGGTTCACGCCTGTAATCCCAACACTTTGGGAGGCTGAGGCGGGTGGATCACCTGAGGTCAGGAGTTTGAGACCAGCCTAGCCAACATGGAGAATCCCTGTCTCTACTAAAACAAATAAAAAATTAGCCAGGTATGGTGGCATGCACCTGTAATCTCAGTCACTTGGGAGGCTGAGGCAGGAGAATCGCTTGAACCCAGGAGACAGAGGTTGCAGTGAGCTGAGATTGTGCCACTGCACTCCATTCTGGGTGATAGAGGGAGACTCTGTCAAAAAAATAAAAATAAAAATTAAAAAAATTTAAAAATTAAAAATTTTTTTAAAAAAAGAAAAGAAAAAGTAAAAGAAAAAGAAATTATTATAATCTGCCAGGCCATACAGAATCAACCTCTGTGGACACTATTCATCATCACTCACTGCATTCCTGTCATAGTGACCTCCTTTCTTTTATATTTAATTTTAAAAAAAATTTTTTAGAGACAGGGTCTTGCTCTGCCATCCAGGCTAAAGTGCCAGCAGTATGATCATAACTCATTGCAGCCTCAAACTCCTGGGCTCAAGTGATTCTCCTGCCTCAGCCTCCTAAGTTGCTAGAATTACTGGTGTGCACCACCACAGACAGCTAATTTTTTAATTTGATTTTTTATTGTAGAGACAGTCTCACTTTATTGTCCAGCCAGGTCTGGAACTCCTAGCCTTAAGGGATCCTCCCACTTCGGCCTCCCAAAGTGCTGGGATTACAGGCATAAGCCACTACGTCTGGCCCACCAATGGCCTTCTTTATGTTCTTCAAGCAAGCTAAGCTGTTCCTGTCTCTAGGACTTTGCACTTGCTTTTCCTCTACCTGCAACATGCCTGTTATACCTCCACCATAGGGTAGGTAAACAGGCCTCTTGTCATTCAAGTCCCAGCTCAAATGTTAGGTCCTCAGGAAGGAGACGGGGTATCTCCACCACTTTACTCACTAGCATATTAGCATGTCACCCTCATTACTTTTCAAAATTATTTATATATTTGCTGTTTATTGTTTATCTGCCTATGACTCATAATGCAAACCCCAGAAGAGAATGCACCTTGTCTCTTTCATCTAGAACAGTGTCTAAGACATAGTTAACATTCCTAAATTATTTGTCGAATGAATGAATAAGGTAGATTGTTCACAAAGGTGACTGTTGATAATTTCTCTCATCCTTATATATCCATAACATTATTTCTATCAAGAAGTAGAGTCAGCTTTCTCTCCTTTTTAAGCTGATTTGGTCTCGTGATTTGCCATTGACGAAGCGTATGCAGTGGATGTGACATTGCATCAGTTCTGGGCCTACCCCTTAAAGGTCTTGTAGCTTCCACCCTTACTATCTTTCAGTCCTGAGCCACGGTGTAAAGAGTTTCAACCATCAGCTATAGGGAGGAGCCCTGAAGGATACAAGACTGAGAAGAGAAAGCAAGAGACTCAATCAGCCATCGGCTATTCTACCCAACCCAACTTAGGCACCTGTTTTGTCAGTAAAGCTCTCTAGGATACGGTAGCTGCCCTAAATTGCAGCATCCAATACCAAGTGGAACAGAGACAGAGCCTTTCTGCCGAGCATTGCCCACGTGCAGAATCTGAAAAAGTTGTTTTAAACTAAAAACATTTGGATTGGTTTGGTATGAAGCAATAGATACCTCAAACAGTCATTGGTACTAGAAATTGGGTGCTGCTGCAACAAAAACCTAAAATATGGTTTGGGTATTGGCACTGGAACCAGGCAGAGTCTGCACAGCCAGTGAGGAAACTATTACTAAGAGCTTGGCGAACAGTGAAAATAATTGCTGTTAGAGGCTAGAGAAAGGTAAATGCTTATTAAACAGTGCTGGAAAAATTAACAAGACTATCGACTGCAGTAACTTGGAACATAGAGAACATTCCTGGTGAACTTGTGGCCCTGGCTAAGGAGGTTTTCAGGCCAAATGCTGAATGTATTAATTGGCTTCTTTTATTTGTGCATATGTTAAGGTAAGTGCAAGAGCAACGTGACCTAAAAAATAAACTGTTTCATTTTGTAGAATTTTGAGAAACTCCGTCAGCCCTAAGACAGACAGTATCTCTAACTGGTCATAGAGTCTCAATGTAGGAAATGGCCATAGGAAATCAAGGGTGCTGACAGGAAAACATAGCTTAAAGGAAAAAGTCAAATGATGGGTGTGAGTATAACACTCCTGTTAAGACTTCTGAAAGACCCAGCACCTCATAGAGTCTTTTGGCAATAGAAATCTTTTTTAATGATTTCTTCAGTCTGTTTATACATTGGTGTGTTTTATGCAAAAATGCATACATTTTATAAAGGGATAAGTAGGGTCACATTTTATAAACTTTGGACGATATTTTTTATTGTCAGCCAGTGGTTATCAAGAACTTGATTTGGAGATAACTGCTCACGGGGCACATCTGTTCTTACAAGTATCCTAAAATATAGAAAATATTCCTCAATTCCCCTACATTAGCAAAAAATCTGCTATAAGAACCAAATTATAAATGCCCATGGAAAAACAATTTTAATAAATATGTTTTGCAATAATGTCAATGTGATATAATTAGCCATATATAAATATTAAAAGAGGGCACTGAAACTCATTATTGTCTCATGAAGTTCTTTGTAGAGGATGTTGCTTATCCCATTACACAATATTCTATTATGAGATCCTACTGACATATTTCTTGCTAATTTTGGCACTAAAAATGAACATTTCTCCTGCATAAGTCATTGTTTATATGCTGTGGATGGGACTGACCTATATAACTATTGATCCGATTTTCTTTTTAAAGTATAGAATAAGAGATGTGGCTCCTCAGCAAAAAGTGTATTTACAGTCTTGAAATTTGTTCTGTGATCCTTGTTCTGAATTCATTTCTGTACCTCCACCTATATTTTTTCTCTCACAGTAAATTTATGAATCCTTGTAAACTATTTGTAATACTCTTTGTAAAAGACAGGGCTTTAATCAATTAATTGATCCTGTTTTATTTTTCCATTTATCATTATGTAATTGCAATTGTCCTAAAATGTTAAAACTGTGTAATATTTTCTTATATGAATGCACCATTATTTGATAACCACACTCACAGGGAGATAATAAATTGGTGTTCAGTTTTTATTGCTACACTATTTGTAATAAACAACTTTGCACTTACGTTTGCTCTACATATCTCATCTTTTTCTGGGATTGGAATTGCCTGCATGAATGCTCCTGAAATATATTATCAAATTGCTTTACAAAGACTACAACAGTTTGTATACTCACCATGTGTCTATCCGTGTACTAATTCTACACTTTCACAGAGAAACAACACTTAGCATGTACTATGGTCTGAATGCTTGTGTTTCCCCAAATTCATATGTTGACACTTGATCACCACTGTGATTATATTAGAAGGTAGAGCCTTTGGGAGGTGATCAAGGCTCTGCCTTCATGAATAGGATTAATGCTCTTATAAAAGATGTCCCAGACCTTGGCAAAAAATGTATGGCCAAGTCTTCAAAAGCAATTGCAACAAAAATAATTGACAAATGAGACCTAATTAAACTAGAGAACTTCTACACAGCAAAAGAAACTATCAAGGGAGTAAATAGACAACCTACAGAAAGGGATAAAATATTCACAAACTGTGCATCTGTCAAAGGTCTAATATCCAGAATCTATAAGGAACTTAAACAAATCAACAAGCAAAATAAACAAAAACAAAACAAAACAACAAAAATACCAAAAAACAAAAACCAAATAAACCATTAAAAAAAGGGGCAAAGGACATGAACAGACACTTCTTAAAAGAAGACATACAAGATGCCAACTAACATATGAAAAAATGCTCATCATCACCAATCAGAGAAATATAAATCAAAACCACAATGAAATATCATCTCACAGTAATCAGCTTTTGTTAAAAAGCCAAAAACAAAAAACAAAAAACAGATGTTGGTGAGTCCAAGGAGAAAAGGGAACACTTAATCAGTTAATGGGAATGTAAATCAGTTCAGCCACTGTGGAGAGCAATTTGGAGATTTCTCAAGGAAGTGATAGCTGAACTTACTATTCAACCCAGCAGTCCCACTAGTAGGTACATATCCAAAGGAAAATAAATTATTTTACCAAAAAGACACATACACCTATGTGTTCCTTTCAGTGCTATTCACAATAGTAAAGACACGAAATCAACCCAAGTGCCCATCAATGGTGGACTGGATAAAGCAAAAGTAGTACATATATACCATGGAATACTATGCAGCCATCAAAAAGAATGAAATAATGTCTTCTGCTGCAACATAGATGCAGCTGGAAACCATTAAACTAAGTGAACTAATGAAGAAACAGAAAACCAAATACCCCATGTTCTCCCTTATAAGTGGGAACTAAACATTGGGTAAACATGGACATAAAAATGGGAACAACAGATACTGGGGAATACAAGAGAGGAGTAGGAGAGAGGGCACTAAGGGTTGAAATAAACTACCTATTGGCATACTATGCTCACTACTTGGGTTACGGATTCATTCATGCTCCAAACCTCAGCATCATACAGTATACCTTTGTAACAAACCTGCATGCAATTCTAAAATAAAAATTGAAAAAAGTAAAACAGAAGACATATATTTATAATAATAAAAATAAAATAAAATAAATAAATAAAAATAAAACCTCAAAAATGAAGGAATATGATATGGTTTGGCTGTGTCTCAGATCTCATCTTGAATTGTAATTCCCACAATTCCCACGTGTCATGGGAGGACCCTGGTGGGAGGTGATTGAATCATGGGGCAGGTCTTTCCCAGGCTGTTCTCATGATAGTGAATGAGTCTCACAAGATCTGATGGTTTTAAAAACAAGAGTTTTCCTTGCATAAGCTCCTCTTTTTGCCTGCCAACGTCCACATAAGATGCGACTTGATCCTCCTTGCCTTCTGCCATGATTGTGAGGCCTCCCCAGCCACGTGGAACTGTACGTTATTAATTAAACCTTTATCCTATATAAATTACCCAGTCTCAGGTATGTCTTTGTCAGCAGCATGAAAACAGACTAACACAGAATAGTAAATTATTTTTTACTTTATAAAGGAAAAGGACAAATTATAAGTTTATTTTAAATATTAAGGTCTCCAGTAATTTTAAAAATGTTTCTTTTCATTTATAATTTTTTTTTTTTTTAGATGGGGTCTTGCCCTGTTGTCCAGGCTGGAGTGCAGTGGCCTGATTTCAGCTCACTGCAACCTCTGGCTCCCAGGTTCAAGAGATTCTCCTGCCTCAGCTTCCTGAAAAGCTGGGATTACAGGCGCCTGCTATCACGCCTGACTAATTTTGGTATTTTTAGTAGAGACAAGGTTTCACCATGTTGGCCAGGCTGGTTTCGAACTCCTGACCTCGTGATCCTCCCACCACAGCCTCCCCAAATGCTGGGATTACAGGCACGAGCCACTGTGCCCAGCCCTTTTCATATGTAATGCTTTTGTTTGTTATTTACACTCGTTGCACTATTTATTCTAAATACAAAGCAGACCTTGAGACATATAGAAACCTAGGCCTTGAGACCAGCCTGGCCAACATGGTGAAACCCCATCTCAACAAAAAAAAATACAAAAAATGGCCAGGCATGGTGGCACATGCCTATAATCCCAGCTACTCGGGAGGCTGAGGCAGGAGAATGGCTTAAACCAGTGAGGTGGAGGTTGCAGTGAGCTGAGATCATGCTATTGCACTCCAGTGTGTGGCGACAGAGCAAGACTCTGTTTCAAAAAAAGAAAAAGGTCAGGCACGGTGGCTCAGGCCTGTAATCCCAGCACTTTGGGAGGCTGAGTGGGGTGGATCACCTGAGCTCGGCAGTTCAAGACCAGCCTGACCAACATGGAGAAACCCCGTCTCTACTAAAAATACAAAATTAGCCAGGCATGTTGGCACATGCCTGTAATCCCAGTTACTCAGGAGGCTGAGGCAGGAGAATTGCAGGAGAATTGCTTGAATCCAGGAGGTGGAGGTTGTGGTGAGCCAAGATCGTGCCATTGCACTCTAGCCTGGGCAACAAGAGCGAAACTCCATCTCAAAAAAAAAAAAAAAAAAAAAAAAAAAGAAAGAAAAAAAAGAAAAAAAGAAAACTAAGCCATCTTTAATGATGATATTCATGTCATCATTCATAAAGTTCATCTTTATAAAGGCTTTCTTTTGCATTCTGATTTCATGATTTTCATAATTATAACTAAACTGTGCTTTGTTATTACCCACAGTCATAAGTTCGGTTTATATCTACAACTCATTGAATTTGTGTTTAGACATTTTTTTAAAAAGAGGCCTCAGACAAAGACTTCATGACTAAAACACCAAAGCAATGGCAACAAAACCCAAATTTGACAAATGGGATCTAATTAAACTAAAGAGCTTCTGCACAGCAAAAGAAACTATCATCAGAGTGAACAGGCAACCTACAGAATGGGGGAAAATTTTTGCAATCTATCCATCTCACAAAGGGCTAATATCCAGAATCTACAAGGAACTTAAACAAATTTACAAGAAAAATACAAACAATCCCATCAAAAAGTGGGTGAAGGAAATGAACAGACACTTCTCAAAAGAAGACATTTATGTGGCCAACAAACTTATGAAAAAAAGCTCATCATCACTGGTCATTAAAGAAATGCAAATCAAAACCACAAGGAGATACCATCTCATGCCAGTTAGAATGACGATCATTAAAAAGTCAGGAAACAACAGGTGCTGGAGAGGATGCAGAGAAATAGGAACACTTTTACACTGTTGGTGGGTATGTAAATTAGTTCAATCATTGTGGAAGACCGTGTGATGATTCCTCAAAGATCTAGAACCAGAAATACTATTTGACCCAGCAATCCCATTACTGGGTATATACCTAAAGCATTATAAATCATTCTCCTATAAAGACATGCACACGTATGTTTATTGCAGCACTGTTCACAATTGCATAGACTTGGAACTAACCCAAATGCCCATCAATGATAGACTGGATTAAGAAAATGTGGCACATGTACACCATGGAATACTATGCAGCCACAAAAAAGGATGAGTCCATGTCCTTTGCAGCGACATGGATGAAGCTGGAAACCGTCATTCTCAGCAAACTAACACAGGAACAGAAAACCAAACACTGCATGTTCTCACTCATAAGTGGGATTGTGCAATGAGAACACATGGACACAGGGAGGGGAACATCACACACCAGGGCCTGTTGGGGGGTGCAGGGGCAAGGGGAGGGATAACATTAGGAGAAATACCCAGTGTAGATGACAGGTTGATGGGTGCAGCAAACACCACAGCACGTGTATACCTATGTAACAAACCTGCATGTTCTGCAAGTGTATCCCAGAACTTAAAGTCTAATAAAATTTAAAAAAAGAGGCCCCGGAGAGAGCTGCCCTGTACTTTCCACCATCTGAGGGCACAGTGAAAAGGTACCATCTATGAACTGATATCAAGTTCTCATCAGACACGGATTTGCCAGTGCCTTGACTGTGATTTTTCAGAATCCAGAATTTTCAGAAATAAATTTTGTTTATAAACCACTCCGTTTATGATATTTTGTTATGACAGCCTGAATGGACTAAGACAGTAGGATATTTTTAATTTTCAAGTATCAGGATTACTCTTATCCAAAAATTCCAATGCTGAGAATTTATCCTAAGTAATTCAAAAATAGAAAGTATTTATGGAAATGTATATCCACTACAATAGTACTTATAATAATGAAAATGTCATAATGTAAATGTCCAACAATATTGAAATAGTTGTGAATAATATACCTGTAGAGTGAAATGTTAGATATTTAAAAAGACACAGAATTTGTTAATGATAAAATGTTAAGTTAAAATATATTAGAATAAATGGGTATTTTTCAGCTATTAATATGGAAACATTTTTGGTATATAATGTTGATAATATTATGATGGAATTTTACTTTTTCTACTAAGCGTTTAAAAAGTAAAGAGAAGAAGATAATTCACAAAATATTAGCCAGGATTAACTCTTAATTTGTGGAGTTAGAAATGCTTTATATTTTCTTTTCTGGGCTGCCATTATTCTTTTATTTTCACCATGCTGTACTTCTCCTTGTTTCCCTGTAAAACTATTCTAGATTAAAGTAGAGTTATATATTTAAAAATATAATGCTTTGGTTATTATTGAAATACTCATTTTAAATTACATTGCAAATATTTCAATCTCTACTCATAATACTTTTATTGTTCCTTAATGGAAAGAATTTAAAAAAATTAAACGAGAAGAATTCTATTTTATAAGTTCACTTTTTCCAGTGCAAAAGTTTAATACAGTTTTACTTTAGTACCAAAGAAAAAGAACAAAAAAGAATGTTTTAAGATGGAAAGTATGGAAGAGAAAGATATCTAAGGTGCCAAATTTTTGACTTTGTAATTTAATAGAAACAATGCAAACTCCTGCAGGCAAATAATCTATGTTGCAAACTGTTGACACACATCAATCAAGGTTATGCCTCCTCAGCTCACTGCATCCTGTCAATTCAGTCTGAACTTCTCAGTGAAGATGGTTAGTAAAATTGTGACTCTACCTGTCAAATGATGGCTTCTCCCCACAGTCAAAGGCATCTTGGAGCTCCTTAACAAGATTAGCCTGGCCTGGCAGTCGAAAGAGACCCTCTTCTTTCAGCCCCCTTTGTCGGATAAAGTCCACGCACTGCTCCACCAACATCGGAGCCAGACGGTTTCCGTATCTCTTCTCATAACGAACAGTATCCTCCAGTTTCTGTCCAAAAATGCCTAAAAAAGTAAAGGATTACAGTGAACTTGAAAAATTTATCTCTTCCCACTTTGTTGTTGTTGTTGTTTTAATTCAATATAACAGAAAAACAAAGATTGGAATGCTAGCAAGCACTTAACATTCAGTATTTCACATTATTATACAATCAAATTCATTATATACAATTCCTCAAATGGTATGAATTTACCTTGTGCTGCCCCTTTCTTGTATTCTATGTTTAGCCCAAAACCAAAACAGAAATACAGAGTTTGAGATATCCATTTTGAAATAAGAAAAACTGTAATAAATGTAACTTGAGTTTGGGGTTTTCATTTTTTTTTTTCCTTTTAGGAAAGAAATGGTATTCAATAGCTTAAAAGCAGAAATATGCTGCAGAAAATAGTCAAATTCTACCTTTATTACAGTTTTATATTTATGTCCAATTTACACTTAAATCCTATTTCTTTTTTCCCCTTTTGTTTTTACTCAAGTTGTGATGCCATGACTGTAATCAAGGTGATAAAACCAGGAAAAGAAACCCTGAATTTTCTCCCATACAAAATATTTCAGACACTGTTTGCATGTCTTAAACTATTAACTTATTTGAAAGTGAAAAATTGAAATTTACAAAGCAGAGCATACTAAAAGTGGAGAGGTGGGCTCACAGTGACTTGCCCTAACAGGTAGGGAATTTTATCAAGTACATTGTTTAGAATTGGCAGTACATGGTGGCAGTAAAAAGCAGGCCAAGTTTTAGTTAGATTTATTAATGATTTTGCAATACCTACAAACCATACATTCCTTGGTGTATACACCTGAGCCAAAAACAGTCACTATTTCATCCTCAGGACTTCACTAATTAAGAGATTATATTTTTGAAATATATTAATATTAGGTAGTAGCTTGGTAAAAATTATCAACCTATGAGAAAGGGGGGGAAAACAGCCAAAGCAAATGTGACTCCAATGTTCCCAGATGGAATGAATGTCATGAAATTATTGTAATGGTCTAAGGAGTTTCATAAAAGGGGAAGAAAAGTAAGTGGTGCATGTTGAAATTAGGTAAGACTTCAGAATGTGTGGGGAACTATTTAACAGCCATTAGGTTAAGGATTAGATCATACCAACAGATGCTTTGCCCCCCCACCTGTAACATAATGTCTTTATGGATTCATTAGTGCAAAACTGTCACATTTCAAGCAATAAAGAATTGTTACCAAAGAAAATATTCTTAGCTCAGGTAGAAACGATAACAGGAAACACAACTATTCTACAACTAGTATAAAATTTAGCACTAATGAAATACATATATTCCATTTAGGAAATAATGTTGAGTAACCTAATGTCAATATTCAAGCATATAAAGCAGAATTAGAAATAGTGTTTTCTAAGGGCAGTAAAGATTAGAGCAGACAACAGGTCTAGTTAGCTTGGTTTGTAGACTTTAGAACAAATAGTTCCTTGATAATCGTGTATCAAACATTATTCACCAACTCCAACAGACACTGACATCCCCTTCTCCCTTGACATTTCCATTATAGAAGCTGGACAATTAAATACTTCTTCCACTTCCCTTGCAGAGGGGTGGTCACGTGCCACAGTCCTGGTCAATAAGTCTTCTTGTAGCCTTTAGGAAGACTTGCTCTTCTTGATGAAAAGGAAAAGCATTTGTAATTGTCAATAACTCCTTTTGCCTGTCTTCAACTTGGGCATGATACAGGCTCTTGTTATAGTCATCTTTTGTCCATTAGGCAACAATCACAAGGGAAAGGCTAAAAGATTAACAGATATGCTGAGGCTGAATTTATTGAACTACTGATCCAATACTGGCCGCACCTTTGTCCAGATAGCTTTTAATGTGAGAAAAGCAAGCTGATGTGCGTTTAAGCCAGTTTTCTATTCCTTCAGCAAAACAAAATTCTAATCCATTCAATGGTAATAACAATTTTTGGAGATATTCTAGTGTTTTAATAATAAGGTTTACAAATTGGCTATATTGGAGAATATAGACCCTTCCTGTGGAGAGCTTTGAAAACAAACGTCATGCTTATTTGCCTCTACTGTTTGAACTATATCCTGCCAAAATTAAGTAAATAGCCTTTTAGAAGACTTACAGATCATTTAAGAAAATAATATGTTGACATTTGGAAATAAATTTTATGTATGTGTGATTTTTTTTTTTTTTTACTTTGGATTTTTGCTTTCGATTGATAAATATATTACCTAAGGGTTCTCTCCAAATCCAACAGAAAATCTACTAAAGATGTTGCAATTCAATGACTCTGTGTGCTACAAACATGAACAAAACTTCCAAAATTCGGGTTTATACAGTAATGAAAAACAGTCAAACATTCTTTTCTCAAAGCTTTCAGGATTTTTTTTCTTTTCCCAACAACTCAAGGAAGCAATAAAGAAAGGGGTGTTTTGCTTTAGACGTGTATTTGGTTTCCTTTTTACTTTCTTGTGCATGCAGGTTTGCCTTTATAATAAAATAAGAATTTAAAACTATAGCAAGAAACTTAAATTCATTAAGTATTTATTATACTCTGAGTCCCTCACAATATTCTCTCATCTTTATAAGAAACATGTAAGGTAACTATCATTCTCTCTTTTTCACTCGGAAAATTTGGGCTCAGAGAGATGAAACAATCTGTCTAAGGTTAGTTACAGAGCACCAAGTGGCAGAATGGAAGTCCACATTCAGATTTATTTAGCTTTAAAATCTTTGCTCATTCCTGAATATCAGTCCTTTTCCTATGTATTTAATCACAATCGTGAGTCCTCATTTTCTAGTAATTAAAAATATTAGTACATTCTACAACCGAGTAAAACCATGTACCTTTTTTGTGCTTTTAAAAAGTGATAATAGCTAAGCTGTACTTACATATGCCAGGCACGTTACAAGCAGTTTACCTGCATTTCTCTCATTTAAAATTCATAACACCTTGTGAGGCAGGCACCACCATTCCTTGCACTTTAAGGAGGAGGAGCTTGAAGCACAGAAAGGTCAAGTAACTTGCCAAATGTCACACAGCAGTAAATGGTGGAGCTAAGGCTTGTTTGAGGCAGTGGGATATCAGAGCCACTCAGTGTCTATTACACAATACTGTGTAGTATGCACAATGGCTGAAAACAGCAATGGAGGAAGACACCTGCCATTTATTAGCTTTCTGACCTCAATTCCTCCCATCACATTAGGATCAATGATTTGTGCTGAGAAAATGTAAATTGGGAGTTGGGGGAGGTCAGGAAAAAAAAGAGAAGGAAAATACTCTGGAGCTTCAATGAGCATGCTGTCCCCCAAAGCAATTTCCTTTTTAAAAAGCTGATGCCTTTAATATAGCAGTATAATATGTAAAAAAGTTTTAAAGCATGTAGACAACATGTATATATGGTTTAAAATTCCTGTCGGAAAATGAGTTTTCTGCTGTAGAACTGGTCTTGCAAAGAATGAGTAAAGAATTTTAATAGACGTATACTCCCCATTCTGTAGCACTGGAAATAGAGTGTGCCAAATATTTCTGGCTTAAAATGGTAGATGTAGGTTGCCCTTCTGCATAAGAATGTTCCTTGGGAGGAAAGCTATTGATGGGAAAAAATCATTTAAAAAAAACCAGATTTATTTAAAAATTTTCTTGAGGGAGCAGCGAAACTTCAAATTTTAAAATTAACACAAAAGCACAAAGGTCATGTGCTACCCCCAGCTAACAGCATGAAGAAAGGACACAGTGACTAGTAGATTATTAACAATACTCCCTGGGATGTGGGTCACGCGAACAGTTCCAGCTATGTCCACTTAAACTCCCAGCAAGTTTTCACACACTCTGACAAAACCGTCCCCAGTATTTGTGGGCGGTGATGAATATCATGCCTACCTCTCCTCCATGTGAAAGTACATTGATATGTCATAAAACATCACCCAGGATGTGACTTTTCACTGGATTGAGAAAGTAAATCACACAGGTGAATTTATTATACTGGTAGGTGGTTGTTTCCAGTGGAACAAGCAAGAGAGAAACCGCCACAGCCTTCAGGGTTTGAGAGGGTCCCCCTTTACATGTAATTTATAGAGCCAATAGCTAGAGGCTGCCTGTGAAGTGAGTGACTGTGATGCTATAAATACATTCATATTTCATTCTTCCTGAAAATAAATAAGCAAAGATGAATCTAAACCTTCTTCGACTCTGTGCCCTGTAACTACATATTCTCTTTGCTCCTCAATTCCCAGTGAAGTATGTGACTCTGTCTCCTTTTCATCATTTTCTATCCACTTTCTAACTTTTGCAATTTGATATCTGACCCAGTTATAACAATAAAATGGCTTTTTCCACGGTCACCAATAACTTCCTAATTGCCAAATCATTGACAGCCAAATTTGTTCTTTGTATTACTTCTTGTCTCACTCCCTTTAAAACTGTCAGTCTCCTTCTTCTTCCTGACACTTCACATGTTACATGATTTTTGCCTCTCAATGCCCTTCTCAGTCCCTTTCTTGACTATGCTAACTACTACACTCTTTAATAGTTATCTGGGTTCTGTCCTCAGCTCCGTTTTTACTTAACCCGATACAGTTACTCTACTAGACTCCACTTAATTTCACTACGTATTAATTATTTTCAGGTTTGTATCTCAATTTGGGCTACTGCTATAATTTCCAGCATTGGATTTCTGGGTGCCCAGTAGAACTCTCAATAGGGATAGCTCAAACATTTTCAAACTCAAAATTTCTAAAGCTGAATAAGTCATCTCTTTTTAAAAACCTGTTCTGTGTCCTTTAATCCTAATTTTGGTTATCAGTACATACAAGCTATTCCCCCAAAACATTGAAGTGCCATCTGAGAATCCACCTACATTCCTCTTTCCTTCAAGCTACTCATTTAATCACCATGCTGATCGCCTCCAAGCTCCTTACCACTGCATTAGGTTAGATATTCAGTATTTCTCCTATGATTTTTTGAAGAGCAGAGTTCCCAAGCCAGCCAAGTGCTGCCATGGTGGACTTCATAATATTTCAATTGGATCATGCCACTCTTCTGCTTCACCTCTTCCAATGGTGTCCACCAGCCTGTCTTTGCAACCACATTCCTTTTTATGAAATAAAGTCCCCACAAGCTGATCTCAGCCTCTTCATCTTCCATTCAGTCAACAATGTTTAGGTGATATCCATTGTGTGCCAGGCACTGTGACATCTCCACTCTCATTTCTTTTGCTTCCTCACAAATAATACGCTCTCAAACTATGCTGAACTATGTATTGCTTGTCATGTCTTCATGCCTCCTTCTAGAAGGTAGGTCCTGCCTTTGTAAGTCAGCGTAGGAAACCTTATCCTGTAAGAGTCAACTCATACATCTCCTGTGTCAAGTCTTTACTGACATTCCATTGCCTCATCCCCTACCCTAGACACAAAGCTTGATATGTTTCTTTATTCCTTAACATTTTGCATGGAAATTATTTATTTAGATGCCTAACCTGTGCTGGACTAGTAAAAAGAGGAGTTTACTTTTACTTTTATTATAATGAAATAATTGTTTTACATTTATTATTATTAAGTATAAGAAAGCAGTTACATACTGTATATCTATCCTATGAGCTTCGGAGAGGTTTAGGCAAGGTGCCACAGACACAAGGACCACACTGGGATTGGTCCCAGGTGTAAAGGACTCCGAAGCTTTAATTCTATTTTACCATAGTCAAGGCCTTTTGTTTATGTCCCTGGAACTTATCAAGATGGGTGACACACAGATGCCCCATAAACATTTATGGAATAAATGCATGCATGGAAACAAAACACTTTACCTCCCCAATAATAGAAAATAAATGAATAATTTCAATGTCAAATGAAACTCATTGATAATTCTTGAGTTGTGCCATTAATTTTGGGTTCCTTATCCTTTCTTGTCTATAGATCACATACTCAGCCACAATGGGAATTTGCCTTGACTTATCCTCTGCTTACTGCAACTCTGCTAGCAGGATAAATCCTGGTATCACCAGGATGGCAAGAATTTTCCATTAAAATGAATATTCACCCATAGTAAATGGGCAAATCAAAGTAAAATACATCTATTTTAGTACAGAACTAAGAAAGACAGGCAAAGCTTACTTCACTCTGTCACCAACTTTCTAAGTAGCCACAAAATATTATATAGATAGAAAGCCTTTACTCCAAGGAGCTCAAGGTCTATCATAACCAGTGAATGTTGGTAGAACCTTTACCCTTTTCAAGGTCAGAGAGGGGAAGGAAGGAAAATAATAAAGGCCTGGAAAGATTAAGAAAGTGTTAGAAGGTGTACATAGCGACCCAGTGGACTAGGTCTTTGACCAGTGGAGTAATTATAGATACTAGGTTCCAAGTCAGGCAAGTTGCATGTATTTCTTTCTTTCTTTCTTTTTTTTTTTTTTTTTTTTTTGAGGCGGAGTCTCGCTCTGTCGCCCAGACTGGAGTGCAGTGGCCGGATCTCGGCTCACTGCAAGCTCCGCCTCCCGGGTTCACGCCATTCTCCTGCCTCAGCCTCCTGAGTAGCTGGGACTACAGGCGCCGGCCACCTCGCCTGGCTAGTTTTTTGTATTTTTTAGTAGAGAGGGGGTTTCACCGTGTTAGCCAGGATGGTCTTGATCTCCTGACCTCGTGATCCACCCGTCTCGGCCTCCCAAAGTGCTGGGATTACAGGCTTGAGCCACCGCGCCCGGCCGCATATATTTCTTTATTTGGCATTCACAGACATCCTACAAGGGGGTCCCTTTTCTACAAACAGGGAAACAGACTTGAAGATGGTAGGTGACCTGTCTGAGGTCACACATCTAGAAAGTGGCAGATTTGGGATACAAACACAGCTCCATATGATTCTAAAAGTCTTTCATTTTTCACTATGTTATATTAATTTAATTCAAACATAATTTTTCCAAGGCATTCTCACCATTATCTTAGTATCACATAGGAGAAAATGTCTTTTTGTAACTTTCAAAGACCAAACCTGATTTCCTTTAGTTTATGTGAATCACTGGGTTTCCACAGGAGCCTGTGGTCAGCCTTTTGTTCAGGGGCACCTCCAACTTAATAGCTAATTTGGTGTATTGCTTATCACAAAGTAATTATTTATGTTTTGTTATTCCCAAGGAGTCTGTGAATTCATAGATTTGAGACAACCTGTTTGTTTACCTTCTCATTCCCAGCACCACTTGGTAGAGGCTCCATAAAACATCGATATATGAATTAATGAGCTAGTCCTTTATATATGTTTTAAAATTATATAGATTTGAATAGTGGTATTTTGTTGGACAAATCCATTTTCATAAATGTGATTATAACATATATAACATACAATACATTTTAAAGAGGATGTTGGTCTTGTCCACCACCACTGTAAAGACATTCTATTGCCTATGGACTCGTGGGAATAGATAGATAGTAACACTGTACTTCACTGGTTTATAATCAATCTTGAATCCCTGATTGAACAGATCTATTGCCATTCTCCACTTTGGGAATAAATATGTGTGTGTGTGCATGTGTGTATACTACAAATGTGTATAAAGCACCTCAAAGTGGCTATGAGGATACAGTGGCCAATAATCAGCATATGTAAAATATAAGAGCTGTAGGCTGGGTGCAGTGGCTTGCGCCTATAATCCCAGCACTTTGGGAGGCCAAGGTGGGAGGATTACTTGAGGTCAGGAGTTTGAGACCAATCTGGCCAATGTGATGAAATCCCATCTCTACTAAAAATACAAAAATTAGCTGGGTATGGTGGTGGGTGCCTGTAATCCCAGCTACTCAGGAGGCTGAGCTAGGAGAATCACTTGAATCCAGGAGGTGAAGGTTGCAGTGAACTGAGACTGCACCTCTGCACTCCAGCCTTGATGACAGAATGAGACTCCATCTCAAAACAAACAAACAAATAAATACAAATAAAATAAAACATAAGAGCTATAGAGTTAGGAGCATATAATTGTTAAACAGAGAAAGCTTGCTGAAGAAATTAGATCCAGTGATGCCTTGAAGAGAGCATAAAGTTGGGACAGACAATGGGGAAGAAAGCATCACAGCGGAGGAAACAAAGTGAAGAAACATGAAGAAGTGGTGTAGGACATGTGTTTAGGAGAAAGGATGAAACAGTCTGGGGAATTAGGGGGCTTATACTCCAGGGGATTATTAGAATTTGTCGGAGGGCCTTTATAGTTACTTGAAATAGGATTTCCTCCTGTGAGCAATAGGGGATCATAAAAATCTTTTGAGCTGTGGAAAGTTGCTTTTGACAGCACGGTTCTAGAAATACAGATAGGGAAATGCTTCACAAGATGGCCTGTGTGTTGTAGGAATTTGTGAAGAGTGCTGGGGGTGCACAGAGGTGAGGATGAATGCTGTCTTGAAAAGCCACTAGGTTAAAGTAAGTTGTATACATGGAGCAATAAAGGCACAAAGAGTGAAGGTGATGGAAATGGAAACGGAGCTGGAAGGACGTAAAGAAGAAAAAATGGTACATGATCACCAAGCGTTTGCTGTGTAGGAAAAGCCACTGAGGACCTGATGATCACTTATCTCCAAGAAAGGAGCAGTTCATGAAAAAATCAAGATAGAGTCGGACTTTAAAAATCTAATTTTGCATCCTGGGATCACAACAATCAATGAATCTAGCCTCTTATGACTAGACCCAAGTGCTCAGACCCTGGTGTTATACATTCCCAGGTAATCAAAGGATTGGTTATACTGCCAATAGTTTTGTTATAGAGGGAAAGAAAAATTGTAGTTTCAAAATCAACAGGGTAAAAAATTCACTTATAATCTTTATCTCAACGGAACATAAATTCAAAGCACCACAATCCCCACTTTCCTGCCTAATAGATGTTTCTTGGTTCCTGGATTTTTCAAACCACTGGGAAATCATTTTCAGTGACCTTAATTAGTACCGAAAGAGTGAGAGATGAAAGGGTAGCAAAGAACAGAAGAGGTCTGGAAGAGAAAGGTGCTCTGAGAGGTGAGTTTCAGCTTGTACAACATGCAAGCTCTAATGTAACCAGGCCTCTGGAAACTTTTACTCAACTCCACACTTTATCCTGACAGCATTTCTAAAACCGCTAGAAATGCAGCATGTCTCCTCTGCTGTTGGCCTACTTTTGACAACAGTAAAAAAAAAAAAAAAAGAAAAAAGAAAAAACAAAACAAAACATGTTTTACATGTGGATCAGGAAAAGTAGCCACGTCAACATTTTTTTTTTTTTTTTAACCTCTGGGCATTTTTCCTGGCTTCAAACATTCTCCTTGTTGTGTTCCTTAAAATGACTTAAACTGATTCTCTCGGACAGGTTTGGGAGAGGAACGCAGAAACCCAGGCCACTTCTTGAAACACTTGAGTACCCAGGAAATTAAAGAAAGCACAAAAGAACACACTCTTCTCAAGGTGGCATGGTTTTAGGAACCCAGAATTGAGAGACGAGTTCATTCTTTTCAAGGTCAGACCTTCAATAAAGATGTAAAACCCCTGTGCGTCACGCTGCTGCTGCCCTGAGTGATGAGTGCAGCAGAGCAAGGTGGCGGCGGGCTGGGGCTGCAGCAGCTGAGCGCCTGTGCTCCCAGGGCCCCACTGCAGAACTGTGGGCACGCAGCCCTTGAACAGAGAGAGCCTGGAATGCAGCGGGCTCCAGAGAATGGAAAGGAAGCGTAAAACCGCTGAATGCTTCCTGCACCTCCTCTCCTTTCTCCTTTCGACAGAAAGCAGAATACAGCTTTGTAAATAAAAAAACTCTTCATCCTGGTTCAAATGCTGGACATTCCCCAAACTGCTAAGGCTTTGCAGAGAAAAGGACAGCCTTTAAAAATAGCCCCCCAGGAGAGGATAGATGGAAGCTGTGCCCTACTCGGTGTTGGCCATTTGCCAGTCCATGGGAATGTTGTTCCCAGGCACTGCCTTCCCCGCTTGGTATTTAAGGAGAAAGGGAGGAAGGCATCGGGAACAGCAGTGTGTTCACACGGATTCTATGGGAGACGGAAAGGTGGCAAAGGCCAAAAAAAAAAAAAAAAAAAAAAGTCATTTAAAGATACATTAATAATCCTCCAAATATCTCATGTTACAAATGAACAGCAGTAACCCCGAAGAGTTGTGTTTGGATAGAACCAGTTTAGTTTCTGATGGGCTGGGGAACTAGAAGAGGAAACTATCTTTTAAGCAATTAGTCCCTGAGCCTTTAAACATTTCTGTCATTGTTAATTTCTCTATCAATGATGCAATCCTATGGTATTCAGAAAATCCCTGTAGACCTATAAAAATATGAGACATGCATCTCTCATTTAATTATCTTTGAGGATGAGATAGGAATGTAAATTAACACCTGAATTCCTTGCTGATAATATATGACAGTGATTGTTGCCATGTCTTAGGTACGCAAAGGAAAACACTCTGCAGGAACAATAGTTTCCTTAAAAATAAAGTTTCCACCATATTTTGTAATTTTGATTTTTCTTATTTTTGTTTTACTTTTTGTTAGTTACTAAGTAGGGAAGATTAACTAATGAGTGGCAAATCAAAAAAAGGGTGTGAGGGAGAAAAACAACCTTAGATGTCATTCAATTCAGGGCCTCACTAAATTATTAGCTTACTGTACATGTCATTAACATTATAATTACTTAGTTTCTATTTAAACAGCCATTCCACTTAATTATCCTCATCTTAAAGCAAAAAGATGTTTTTAAATATTTTGATCCATAAGCCTTTCCTGAAAACATTTTATTTTACCTATTTTATATTCTCTAATTCCCCTAAAATAAGTCAATTCAGAAATGTCTTCGTTTCTTTTATTGATCGTAAGTTGTTCTATGTTCCTACCCCTGTTCCTGATAGTTCTTATCTTTGCCCTCTCCCAGTGCCGCCTTGCAATATATTTGAAAAGTCAGGGTGACTCCTATTCCCAGCAAATATTCATCAATATGGTTGAAAGCCTCTTGAAAATGGGTCAGCCCGGATAATTCGATTATCAAATTTTTCTCAACAGAGGAGGTGAGGCAAGCACAGGCAGCCAGAATCAAAACCGGATAATTCTATTATCAAATTTTTCTCAACAGGGGAGGTGAGGCAAGCACAGGCAGCCAGAATCAAAACCAAGGTGACGGGAACACAGCACAGGGATTTGCGAGGGCTCTGTTTTGAGGGGTCAGAACGTGGTTGCTTGATTCGGGTGTAGGAAGGGCCCAAGATCACTCTGGTCCCTCCTCTGAGGACGGTCAG
This sequence comes from Macaca mulatta, assembly GCF_049350105.2. Lineage (NCBI taxonomy): Eukaryota > Metazoa > Chordata > Mammalia > Primates > Cercopithecidae > Macaca > Macaca mulatta. The sequence continues at coordinate 95,253,186 of NC_133410.1, read as the reverse complement.
CCCAGCTTGCTTAGGACCCTGTCAGTCAAGGTGATCCCCATAGGATCACTATTCTTTAAGCCCCACCTACCCCACCTATTCACAGACAATAATACACAGAGATTTAAATGAACCTCAGAAAATAAGTATAGACAAGCAAGGACACACACACAAATCACTCTTGTACAGTCCTAAGCTCTTGGTTTCCAAACTCCCATTTTATCTGAGCATAAACAGACCTTAAAACCTAAGAGAATATGAATATTATTTGTATTTATAAAAAGGACATGATCATATCACTACCTACCTTTCCGAAAACTAAAACACCGTTTGATTCTTCTGTACGTAGTTTTAGGGATGAAAGGAGTTGAGGCTAAGGCACCAGCGGGGCACCCCCCAGAATTCCGGTCTTCAGGCATCATACAGGCCCGAAGTTCTGAACCCGGTTTTGGCTTCCTTTAAAACCTGCCTCTGAGCGAAACCCCACAGTCACTCCTCATGCTTGTTTATTTGTTATTTTTGAAGTGCTGATTCCTAAAACTTGAAGGTTTTGATCATCCAGGTCCTGGCTTAGGGATAAATTACCACCTCTCATTTATTCCTTTTTAGCAAAAATACTTCCTTTTCTCTTGCCTAATCCAGGGAGTTTTTAAGGGTTTTTTTTTTTTTTTTTAAGTTTCTGCAGACATTCCAAAATGTCACAGGAAAAGAACTGCAGCAAGCAAGCTACCATTCTCATTCAAACAGCAGGAATTGGTTTTTGTATTTTTTTGTTTTTATTAAGAACTGTCTTCTCAGCTGGACTGAGATTCCTCTGGAAAGGTCAGCAAATAGCCCTGTGCAAGAGGAAAGAGGAACAATGACAAAAAGGCCCCTGAGGAAAATTTCAGGACTGTCCTTGCTGGCTCCTTTCATCTGAGCAAGAGGGGAGGAAAATAATGGCACCTTCTCCAGAAAGCATTTCAGTGCATGATAGATTTCTTTCAAAGGACTCCCCTGCTCCTTTTATAGCACCCCTCATCCTTTGATGCTCTCTGCAGGCTTCTCCCCTTTCCTTTCTGTCTTCAAACTCCTGAGGGAATCACCACGTCAGAACAGTCGAGTGCCCATTCCAAGAGGCTCCTTGGATCTGCAGGGGGAGGCAGCTTTGCAGGGAGCGTCTCCTCCCCCTCCTCCTGCTCCGTCTCCCCTTTTCTCAATGAGAGCTGGGAGGGAGCTGGCAGGGCTGCGGTGGCTCCTCACCAAGGCTGTGTGGCTGCGGCTGCTTCCAGTGCCCGCCGGTCACATGCAGCAGGTGCAGTCACAACAGGATGAGGGGAGGAGGGAGAATGCCACGCTGCGGTGTGAACCCCTTTCTTTTTCTTTTGACTTTGTGTTGACTTCCCAGCTCTTGTCTTGTGTAACACTTTTACAGCTGGCTGGCTCAGCCCCTCCAGAAATCACAGGGCACCAAACCAACCCCCAGGGGGTACACTTTTTGCCCCTTCATACCTGCATTTGTTCTCTTCCCATACAAGTTTTACTTTTTTTTCCAAATCATTTGTAAGTGAATTCATTTGTGAGCACTGATTTAACATGCATACCCTGAAAACGTATTTATGCATGTGTATGTGTATGTCCCTAAAACAGAAAAGTATTTAAAGTCCAGTGGCAAAGAGTCTGTGGGTAAAGCTGCAAACACATCAACACGTATTTGTGTGGGTGTATTTACACACACATATATATTTCTCCAGGCATAGTTTGCAAACCAATTCTGTTTTCAACATTCGTCCATGCTCTTGCACATACCTTCTGCACCCCAGCCCCCATGTCCACCAAGCCTCTCAGTCCTACTCACTGAACAATTTACTTGCTGGGTTAATCATTCATCCACCTGGCTGTTCCATGAACTGATTTGGATGTTAGTGCCTTAACCCCAGCTGACCCCCAAGGCCACTGTGTTCCTTCCCAGACATTCGGCAGAAGCTTTACAAGACCATGAGGAGTGTTAAAAAGGTTCTTCCATTAAAAACATCATTACTCTGACTAGCATGACCATGTAGGTAATCTTTTGTCATTGAAAGGATTATTATTATTTAGTTCTGCCCTGTTGTTCAAATGGTATTTTACCTTCTGTGTCACAGCACACTGCTAAGAAAATAAAGAATCACAAAGTGTAATTCAGCACCACCAAGAGAAACAGTGCTGCCCTTCAAGCACTTCAGCCAACAGAAAAATCCGCTGACCTGAGCACTGATCTACAAAGAACTCCTGTAATCACAGGATTTTGGAGCTGGGAAGTGAAAGCATTTTTTTCTTCTAATTTTCTTATTTCACAAGTGAGTAAAACCAAAGGTAAGGGAAGTAAAACTACACATCCAAGATTGTGCACTTGGTCTGTGGCTAAGCAAGAACACGTTACCTCTTAATTAACCTCTGTCTGCCTACATGCCAATTGTTCATCGTAAGGATTATTAACAAATAGTATTCTTATTGCCTTGCTGGGTCTCTGAATCAACTCTTTTCATTAGGAGGCAGAAATATACGGGAAAGATCTGATTTTAGTAGTAGCTAACAATCAGAGCTAACAATCAGTAGCTAAGCAATCAGAGCTACAAGAACTATTGGGCTGGGCGCGATGGCTCACACCTGTAATCCCAGCACTCTGGGAGGCTGAGGCGGGTGCGTCACCTAAGGTCAGGAGGTTGAGACCAGCCTGGTCAACATGGTGAAACCCCATCGCCACTAAAAATACAAAAAAATTAGCTGGGTGTGGTGGCAGGCGACTGTAATATCAGCTACTGGGGAGGCTGAGGCAGGAAAATCACTGGAACCAGGGAGGCAGAGGTTGCAGTGAACTGAGATTGTGCCATTGCACTCCAGCATGGGCAACAGAAGGAGACTTCATCTCAAAAAAAAAAAAAAAAAAAAGAAAAACAAAATCACTATTAATGAATTATCACTCTCCTCAGATCTCAGATTCTGGACTAGACACTTTCATAAAAATTGCCTCAAAAACAATTGAACAGAAACCCAATATAAAAATAAACAAGCAAGGAAGGGAGGTAAGAAGGGAAGGAGGAGGAAAGAAGGAAGGAAGGAAAGAAGGAAGGAGGGAGGGAGGGAGGAAAGGAAGGAAGGAAGAAAGGAAGGAAGGAAGGAAGAAAGGCAGGCAGGCATATCCAAATTGCCAATATTAGCTACTCTTGCACTTCGGGTCAGTTATTAGGTAAAACAAAGTTTTCTTGAACACAAGCACTGTGATACTGTGACAGTCGATCTGATCACTGAGATGGCTACTAAGGGGCAGCAGGTAGTGTGTGCAGCGTGAATGTACTGAACAATTGGACGATTCACATCCTGGGAAGGACAGCATGAGATTGCATCATGCTACTAAAAACAACGTGCGACTTAAATCTTATGAATTGTTTATTTCTGGAATTTTCCATTTAATATTTTCAGACTGCAGTTGACCAGTGGCAACTGAAACCATGGATAAAGGGGAACTCCTTACTGCATAACTATGAGGAATCCTCTGCTAAGGTACTGGAGTGGGGATTCAGCTGGTGTTTTCAAGTATTTTACATAGTGACTTGCTAGCCATTTTGGGTTATGAATAAGGTAACCATATGTGTTGTCATCCAAACTTGAACACCGTGGGAGTGAAAGGTAGCAAGATCAGTAATTAGCCTGGGACAAAAGTTGTAAACCGCTCTTACTAAGGAAATTGGAATGAATGGTCATCCTGGTTAGGAACCTTCCCTTTCCCTAACAGAAGATACTGTTAAAACATAGACACTTGGTGGGGGCGGAGCAAGATGGCTGAATAGGAGCAGCTCCAGTCTCCAACTCCCAGCGCGAGCGACACAGAAGACCGGTGATTTCTGCATTTTCAACTGAGGTACTGGGTTCATCTCACTGGGGAGTGCCGGACGATCGGTGCTGGTCAGCTGCTGCAGCCCGACCAGCGAGAGCTGAAGCCGGGCAAGGCATTGCCTCACCTGGGAAGCGCAAGGGGGAAGGGAGTCCCTTTTCCTAGCCAGGGGAACTGAGACACACAACACCTGGAAAATCGGGTAACTCCCACCCCAATACTGCGCTTTAAGCAAACAGGCACACCAGGAGATCATATCCCTCACCTGGCCGGGAGGGTCCCACACCCACGGAGCCTCCCTCATTGCTAGCACAGCAGTCTGTGATCTACCGGCAAGGCAGCAGCGAGGCTGGGGGAGGGGCGCCCACCATTGCTGAGGCTTAAGTAGGTAAACAAAGCTGCTGGGAAGCTGGAACTGGGTGGAGCTCACAGCAGCTCAAGGAAACCTGCCTGTCTCTGTAGACTCCACCTCTGGGGACAGGGCACAGTAAACTAAACAAACGCAGCAGACACTTCTGCAGATGCAAACGACTCTGTCTGACAGCTTTGAAGAGAGCAGTGGATCTCCCAACACGGAGGTTGAGATCTGAGAAGGGACAGACTCCCTGCTCAAGTGGGTCCCTGACCCCTGAGTAGCCTAACTGGGAGACATCCCCCACTAGGGGCAGTCTGACACCCCACACCTCACAGAGAGGAGTACACCCCTGAGAGGAAGCTTCCAAAGCAAGAATCAGACAGGTACACTCGCTGTTCAGAAATATTCTATCTTCTGCAGCCTCTGCTGCTGATACCCAGGCAAACAGGGTCTGGAGTGGACCTCAAGCAATCTCCAACAGACCTACAGCTGAGGGTCCTGACTGTTAGAAGGAAAACTATCAAACAGGAAGGACACCTACACCAAAACCCCATCAGTACATCACCATCATCAAAGACCAGAGGCAGATAAAACCACAAAGATGGGGAAAAAGCAGGGCAGAAAAGCTGGAAATTCAAAAAATAAGAGCGCATCTCCCCCGGCAAAGGAGCGCAGCTCATCGCCAGCAACGGATCAAAGCTGGACGGAGAATGACTTTGACGAGATGAGAGAAGAAGGCTTCAGTCCATCAAATTTCTCAGAGCTAAAGGAGGAATTACGTACCCAGCGCAAAGAAACTAAAAATCTTGAAAAAAAAGTGGAAGAATTGATGGCTAGAGTAATTAATGCAGAGAAGGTCCTAAACGAAATGAAAGAGATGAAAACCATGACACGAGAAATACATGACAAATGCACAAGCTTCAGTAACTGACTCGATCAACTGGAAGAAAGAGTATCAGCGATTGAGGATCAAATGAATGAAATGAAGCGAGAAGAGAAACCAAAAGAAAAAAGAAGAAAAAGAAATGAACAAAGCCTGCAAGAAGTATGGGATTATGTAAAAAGACCAAATCTACGTCTGATTGGGGTGCCTGAAAGTGAGGGGGAAAATGGAACCAAGTTGGAAAGCACTCTTCAGGATATCATCCAGGAGAACTTCCCCAACCTAGTAGGGCAGGCCAACATTCAAATCCAGGAAATACAGAGAACGCCACAAAGATAGTCCACGAGAAGAGCAACTCCAAGACACATAATTGCCAGATTCACCAAAGTTGAAATGAAGGAAAAAATCTTAAGGGCAGTCAGAGAGAAAGGTCGGGTTACCCACAAAGGGAAGCCCATCAGACTAACAGCAGATCTCTCAGCAGAAACTCTACAAGCCAGAAGAGAGTGGGGGCCAATATTCAACATTCTTAAAGAAAAGAATTTTAAACCCAGAATTTCATATCCAGCCAAACTAAGTTTCATAAGTGAAGGAGAAATAAAATCCTTTACAGATAAGCAAATGCTTAGAGATTTTGTCACCACTAGGCCTGCCTTACAAGAGACCCTGAAGGAAGCACTCAACATGGAAAGGAACAACCGGTACCAGCCATTGCAAAAACATGCCAAAATGTAAAGACCATCGAGGCTAGGAAGAAACTGCATCAACTAACGAGCAAAATAACCAGTTAATATCATAATGGCAGGATCAAGTTCACACATAACAATCTTAACCTTAAATGTAAATGGACTAAATGCTCCAATTAAAAGACACAGACTGGCAAACTGGATAAAGAGTCAAGACCCATCAGTCTGCTGTATTCAGGAGACCCATCTCACATGCAGAGACATACATAGGCTCAAAATAAAGGGATGGAGGAAGATTTACCAAGCAAATGGAGAACAAAAAAAAAAGCAGGGGTTGCAATACTAGTCTCTGATAAAACAGACTTTAAACCATCAAAGATCAAAAGAGACAAAGAAGGCCATTACATAATGGTAAAGGGATCAATTCAACAGGAAGAGCTAACTATCCTAAATATATATGCACCCAATACAGGAGCACCCAGATTCATAAAGCAAGTCCTTAGAGACTTACAAAGAGACTTAGACTCCCATACAGTAATAATGGGAGACTTCAACACTCCACTGTCAACATTAGACAGATCAACGAGACAGAAAGTTAACAAGGATATCCAGGAATTGAACTCATCTCTGCAGCAAGCAGACCTAATAGACATCTATAGAACTCTCCACCCCAAATCAACAGAATATACATTCTTCTCAGCACCACATCGTACTTACTCCAAAATCGACCACGTAATTGGAAGTAAAGCACTCCTCAGCAAATGTACAAGAACAGAAATTATAACAAACTGTCTCTCAGACCACAGTGCAATCAAACTAGAACTCAGGACTAAGAAACTAATCAAAACCGCTCAACTACATGGAAACTGAACAACCTGCTCCTGAATGACTACTGGGTACATAACGAAATGAAGGCAGAAATAAAGATGTTCTTTGAAACCAATGAGAACAAAGATACAACATACCAGAATCTCTGGGACACATTTAAAGCAGTGTGTAGACGGAAATTTATAGCACTAAATGCCCACAAGAGAAAGCAGGAAAGATCTAAAATTGACACTCTAACATCGCAATTAAAAGAACTAGAGAAGCAAGAGCAAACACATTCGAAAGCTAGCAGAAGGCAAGAAATAACTAAGATCAGAGCAGAACTGAAGGAGATAGAGACACAAAAAACCCTCCAAAAAATCAATGAATCCAGGAGTTGGTTTTTTGAAAAGATCAACAAAATTGACAGACCACTAGCCAGACTAATAAAGAAGAAAAGAGAGAAGAATCAAATCGATGCAATTAAAAATGATAAAGGGGATATCACCACCGACCCCACAGAAATACAAACTACCATCAGAGAATACTATAAACACCTCTACGCAAATAAACTGGAAAATCTAGAAGAAATGGATAATTTCCTGGACACTTACACTCTTCCAAGACTAAACCAGGAAGAAGTTGAATCCCTGAATAGACCAATAGCAGGCTCTGAAATTGAGGCAACAATTAATAGCCTACCAACCAAAAAAAGTCCAGGACCAGATGGATTCACAGCTGAATTCTACCAGAGGTACAAGGAGGAGTTGGTACCATTCCTTCTGAAACTATTCCAATCAATAGAAAAAGAGGGAATCCTCCCTAACTCATTTTATGAGGCCAACATCATCCTGATACCAAAGCCTGGCAGAGACACAACAAAAAAAGAGAATTTTAGACCAATATCCCTGATGAACATCGATGCAAAAATCCTCAATAAAATACTGGCAAACCGGATTCAGCAACACATCAAAAAGCTTATCCACCATGATCAAGTGGGCTTCATCCCTGGGATGCAAGGCTGGTTCAACATTCGCAAATCAATAAACATAATCCAGCATATAAACAGAACCAAAGACAAGAACCACATGATTATCTCAATAGATGCAGAAGAGGCTTTTGACAAAATTCAACAGCCCTTCAGGCTAAAAACGCTCAATAAATTCGATATTGATGGAACGTACCTCAAAATAATAAGAGCTATTTATGACAAACCCACAGCCAATATCATACTGAATGGGCAAAAACTGGAAAAATTCCCTTTGAAAACTGGCACAAGACAGGGATGCCCTCTCTCACCACTCCTATTCAACATAGTGTTGGAAGTTCTGGCTAGGGCAATCAGGCAAGAGAAAGAAATCAAGGGTATTCAGTTAGGAAAAGAAGAAGTCAAATTGTCCCTGTTTGCAGATGACATGATTGTATATTTAGAAAACCCCATTGTCTCAGCCCAAAATCTCCTTAAGCTGATAAGCAACTTCAGCAAAGTCTCAGGATACAAAATTAATGTGCAAAAATCACAAGCATTCTTATACACTAGTAACAGACAAACAGAGAGCCAAATCAGGAATGAACTTCCATTCACAATTGCTTCAAAGAGAATCAAATACCTAGGAATCCAACTTACAAGGGATGTAAAGGACCTCTTCAAGGAGAACTACAAACCACTGCTCAGTGAAATAAAAGAGGACACAAACAAATGGAAGAACATACCATGCTCATGGATAGGAAGAATCAATATCGTGAAAATGGCCATACTGCCCAAGGTAATTTATAGATTCAATGCCATCCCCATCAAGCTACCAATGAGTTTCTTCACAGAATTGGAAAAAACTGCTTTAAAGATCATATGGAACCAAAAAAGAGCCCGCATCTCCAAGACAATCCTAAGTCAAAAGAACAAAGCTGGAGGCATCACGCTACCTGACTTCAAACTATACTACAAGGCTACAGTAACCAAAACAGCATGGTACTGGTACCAAAACAGAGATATAGACCAATGGAACAGAACAGAGTCCTCAGAAATAATACCACACATCTACAGCCATTTGATCTTTGACAAACCTGAGAAAAACAAGCAATGGGGAAAGGATTCCCTATTTAATAAATGGTGCTGAGAAAATTGGCTAGCCATAAGTAGAAAGCTGAAACTGGATCCTTTCCTTACTCCTTATATGAAAATTAATTCAAGATGCATTAGAGACTTAAATGTTAGACCTAATACCATAAAAATCCTAGAGGAAAACCTAGGTAGTACCATTCAGGACATAGGCATGGGCAAAGACTTCATGTCTAAAACACCAAAAGCAACGGCAGCAAAAGCCAAAATTGACAAATGGGATCTCATTAAACTAAAGAGCTTCTGCACAGCAAAAGAAACTACCATCAGAGTGAACAGGCAACCTACAGAATGGGAGAACATTTTTGCAATCTACTCATCTGACAAAGGGCTAATATCCAGAACCTACAAAGAACTCAAACAAATTTACAAGAAAAAAACAAACAACCCCATCAAAAAGTGGGCAAAGGATATGAACAGACATTTCTCAAAAGAAGACATTCATACAGCCAACAGACACATGAAAAAATGCTCATCATCACTGGCCATCAGAGAAATGCAAATCAAAACCACAATGAGATACCATCTCACACCAGTTAGAATGGCGATCATTAAAAAGTCAGGAAACAACAGGTGCTGGAGAGGATGTGGAGAAATAGGAACACTTTTACACTGTTGGTGGGATTGTAAACTAGTTCAACCATTATGGAAAACAGTATGGCGATTCCTCAAGGATCTAGAACTAGATGTACCATATGACCCAGCCATCCCATTACTGGGTATATACCCAAAGGATTATAAATTATGCCGCTATAAAGACACATACACACGTATGTTTATTGCAGCACTATTCACAATAGCAAAGACTTGGAATCAACCCAAATGTCCATCAGTGACAGACTGGATTAAGAAAATGTGGCACATATACACCATGGAATACTATGCAGCCATAAAAAAGGATGAGTTTGAGTCCTTTGTAGGGACTTGGATGCAGCTGGAATCCATCATTCTTAGCAAACTATCACAAGAACAGAAAACCAAACACCGCATGTTCTCACTCATAGGTGGGAACTGAACAATGAGATCACTCGGACTCAGGAAGGGGAACATCACACACCGGGGCCTATCATGGGGAGGGGGGAGGGGGGAGGGATTGCATTGGGAGTTATACCTGATGTAAATGACGAGTTGATGGGTGCAGCACAGCAACATGGCACAAGTATACATATGTAACAAACCTGCACGTTATGCACATGTACCCTACAACTTAAAGTATAATAATAATAAATAAATTTAAAAAAAAAGAAATTATTACAAGTGCAACTTTTTTTAAATAAAAATGCTGTATTAGCATGCAGAAAAAAAAAAACATAGACACTTTACAAACACTTGCCATTAATCATGTTTTCAATGAATCTTTACTATTTTAACTTTAACTTACCAACTTTTAAAACTAAACTTCTGAAGTTATTTTAAAATATAAAATGGTCAGTCAGTCAAAGAAACATCTGATATGTTTAGAGATAAAAAAATCACTGTCTCAATTCAGGGTGCTGACAATATACACAAGAATGGAAAATAAATATGAGGATGGTAATTGTTTATAAAGTGTAAATTTGACCTAATACAATTTATTTTTAACTATATCACCGTATAAAAATTAGGCATTATGTTCTTGGAAATATACTGTGGTTGTAGATAAATAATTTTGTGCTTTTTTTTGGTCCATTTGCTCATTTTCATTAGATAAGTTTTCTGTTTATATGATTCTATTTTCTATTTTTTGGCATACCAAGATCACATCTTTAATCTTTTCTTCCTTTGTTTAATTCTATTCATAGCATCTTTTTAGCTCATTCTTGACATGGTGCATTCTCAATCCGATGTTAACTCAAACCTTTTAAAAACTTACTTTCAAATTTACAAACACTTAACTGATCTGAAGCATGTTTTTACTCGAATAATCATCAGATTATTATCAAAAGTTGTGGCATTCTTCTTTGATACTATTGAGCATTTGGGGGCTGGGATATCTTCCAGAACCACTAGTCATAAATTTCTCACTTCATGTCTAGCTGTTCTTAACTAATCTAGTTTTACAGTGTGAGTCCCATAACTGTGTATTGTTGGTAACATGGGAAAATGCAAAACTAAAAAAAAACCACTAAAAATTTTTTTTTATCATTTAACATATTCACAGAAGAAGGTTCATCATTAATGATACATGATCTAAATTAAACCTGCAGGATTTTTCTCTAAAAATAATGTTGAACAATTTACAATTTATTTTAACATTCACCCCCTTGTATACAGGAGCTAATAGTAGCATTCGCTGGGGGAAAGGGATGAACAGGTTTGGTCTACCTTTCTATTTTTCCATGATTTTAAAGTACACTCACCTCCTCCAAAAGGTCCCCATATGACTCGGCGGATGGACTTCACCCAGTCTTCCATATCATTCTGGGTGCTTGCCATGAGGAGGTAGCTCTCATGATTTGCTGTCATCCGATCTCGATCGCCTCCTGTGAAAACACAGTAACACATGCAGCTGAGGTTGCATCCAGAGATTCCTCATCATCAGCCTACAGAGGAACCCCTGAAACAAAGACTGTGCCTAAGACAGCCCGTACTAAGTTCTACCCAATGAATTGAAATATTTACCATGGTTTCTGAGTGGAAAGAAAAATTTTAAAAAGGAGAGACTCTTATGTTTTCAGGAGAAAGCTGGAGAACAAATGTCATTTTCTAAACAAAGCCTGGGTTTTTTTTGTCCTAGCAACAACCCATAGGTCTGCATCAGTTCATAATCCAATCTATTCACTCGAAGCTGCTGAACAGGGAGAAATAGCAAAAACAAAATGAAAGACAGAGAAGACGGAAAAGTGGTCCACAGAGCTTGGCCTTTCATTTGAAGCAAGCATGAAACAGTCTGAGCTCTGCATAGTGCACACACACAGAGGCCACCAGGACATCGTGATTGGATATGGAAGTTACAGGAAAGAGTAAAGAGCCACATGCAACAACTTTGACCCAGAGGTTCTTCTTTATGCCTCTGTTCTGGAAGAGGAACCTCATCCCCTGAGATCACAACTTCAGGAAGGCAAACGAAGAGGAGGCAGGGAAGAAGACATGCCTGGACAGACACAAAGGCCAGATCAACACCCCCGATGGCTCTCGCACCTGAGGGTGAGCTTTAGGAAACTCTGGCAGTGCCTCTGCAAAACCTTGATGGTTTCTCTAGTATTTTTCCCCAAAGAACAACTCATGAACTTTAAAACCTTTATAATCTCTAATATCAACTTTGAAGTGCTAGACTTCCAAAGCATGTAATTGAATTTCTTAGAAGTCTTTTATAGCGCATTTAAGTTTCCCCAGTGAGTTAATTTTCCCACTTACAAAACAGGGATAACCATATTTGACCTTGAAACAGGTCTTGAGGCATGGTTTCGTTATACCTTTTATGTTTAAAGGAGTATTTCTGAAGACAAGTATCAGAGCCTGCACCCCTTCACTGTCTTTGAAAATAGTGGTGCTCACAGAAGGAATAATTAAAGAAATAGAATAGTATTTAACGGGATCCTGATAATATGTTAATATACTAACTTCTAAGGTACTCAAATATCTATCAACATTTAATTTTCATGCAGTGTTGTATACTTGATCCCTTGGGTTGAATTAATTCATATCTGAGTGTTTTGTTTGGTTAAGATGTTGTTTGTTTGTAAGTGGATCTAAATCCTTTCACAAGGAACTTGCAGGCTCCAGTTTACAACAGGCACCACACTCTCTGTTATTTCACACTCAATATGGTTCACACATAGTTCTGAAAGTTACAGGCATTAGAGTTTGTGACCTCTAAATTCTATATGAATGCTGTAGGTTGAGAAGGACAACTATTCTAGCATTGATATAAATTTTTGAAACAGGTGAAAAGTCAGAGAAGTGTGGTAATTTTAAGCCAACCAGTTGAACAGCCAGTATTGGTGCATTACATTTTAATACAACTAAATGGGAACAGAGGAAGGGCTCAAAAAATATATCAAATAGGTTTCCTAATGTTGACAACTCTTTTGAATAAACAAAACTAGCCTCTTCATATTATAGCAAACATCTCACTACTAGGGAAACCGTGATTCTTTTACATGTCTAGTTCCACTCTAGGTCGATCATCAGCGATCCCCAACCTTTTTGGCACCAGGGACCCGGTTTTGCGGAAGACATTGTTTCCACAAATGGGCTGGTGGTGGGGATGGTTTCGGAATGAAACTGCTCCACCTTAGATCATCAGGTGTTAGTTCGATTCTCATAAGGAGCGGGCAGCCTAGATCCCTCTCAGGAGCAGTTCATAATAGGGTTTGCTCCTATGAGAATCTAACGCTGCCACTGATCTGACAGGAGGGGTAACTCAGGCGGTAACGCTCACTTGCCCTTGGCTCACCTCCTGCTGTGTGGCCCAGGGGTTGGGGTCCCCTGCTTTAAACAACTTGTATCTGAAAAATCATAGATTTAGAAGGCAAAGAAAACCCACCTAGAATCACAGTTTTATCTTATATTAGCTGTTTGACTTCCAGGGAGTTATTTAACTTCTGGAAACTCAGTGATCTTTTTTTTAAAAAACATTTTGATTTTAAGTTCAGGGATACATGTTCAGGTTTGTTACACAGATAAACTTGTGTCATGGGGATTTGTTGTAGAGATTATTTCATCATCCAGGTATTAAGCCTAGTACCCATTATTTTTCCTGATTTTCTCCATCCTTCCACCCTCCACCCTCTGACAGGCCCCAGTCAGTGTGTGGTGTTCCCCTCTATTTGCCCATGTGTTCTCATTATTAAGCTCCCACTTATAAGTGAGATAACACAGTGTTTGGTTTTCTGTTCCTGTGGTAGTTTGCTAAGGATAATAGCCTCCGGCTCCATTCATGTCCCTGCAAAGAACATGATCTTGTTCTTTTTTTAATGGCTATATAGTGTTTCGTGGTGTATATGTAACACATTTTCTTTATCCAGTCTGTCATTTGATGGATATTTGGGTTGATTCCGTGTCTTCACTATTGTGAATAATGTTGAAATGGACATATGTGTGCATGTATCTTCATAATAGACTGCTTTATATTGCTTTGGGTATACACCCAGTAATGGGATTGCTCAGTCAGATGGTATTTCTGTCTTTAGGTCTTTGAGGAATCAACACACTGTCTTTGATGTGGTTGAACTAATTTATACGCCCACCAACAGTGTATAAGTGTTCCTGTTTCTCCACAACCTTGCCAGCATTTGTTATTATTATTTTTGAATTTTTAATAATAGCCATTCTGACTGGTGTGGAAAGGCATCTTACTATGGTTTTGATTTGCATTTCTCTAATGATCAGTGGTTTTGAGCTTTTTTTCATATGATTGTTTGCCACATGTATGTCTTCTTTTGAAAAGTGTCTGTTCATGTCCTTTGACCACTTTTTAATGGGGTTGTGTTTTTCTTGTGAATCATTTAATTTCCTCATAGATGCTGGATATTGGAACTTTGTCAGATGCATGCAAAAATTTTTTCCCATTCTGTAGGCTGTCTGTTCACTCTGTTGGTAGTTTCCTTTGCTGTGCAGAAGCTCTTTGGTTTAATTAGATCCCATTTGTCAATATTTGCTTTCCTTGCAATTGCTTTTGGCATTTTCATCATGAAATCTTCACCTGTGCCTATGTCCTGAATGGTATTGCCTAGGTTGTCTTCGAGGGTTTTCACAGTTTTGAGTTTTACATTTAAGTCTTTAATCCCTCTGGAGTTGATTTTTGTGTATGGTATAAGGAAGGAGTCTGAAACTCAGTCATCTTGATTATGCTTTATAAATCATTACACATACTTAGTCAATTTTTGTGAGAATTCAACAAAATAAAGTACATAAAAATACTAGCACTATGTTAGGCAAAAGTAGAAACGTAAATATTAAATTTATGTCATTTAATTATCTCTCACCCTTACCTATGCAAAAAGTAAATAAATCGATCCCAGAGATATTACATCTAATAAGTGAGAACAATTAGTCAATAGTAACGGGGATAGTATAAAAGCGTTATTTTTCTTGATACACATATGCACACCAATACACATTAAAATTACATACTGCACATGTAAATATACCGTACATTAATATGCATATACTTGGCTGTATGACATATAAGTGGTAGAAGTAACTAAATGGCACAATAAAAAGATGCTTCATTTGGCATAGTGCAGTTCTAACAATTAATTTTGTATTCTGATCCTCTTATATCACAGTATTGAGCCCAAAATATTATCATTTTGAAATCAGAATATTGTAATTATTGTCTTTGCCTGAAGGATGCTTAACAATTCACAGAGCAATATCCTGCTGTGTCACTCCAGGCCTAGTAATTAGAGTGAGTGGCAGCCGCTACAGTGTGTATCTGCCTGAAAGCAGAAGAAAAATAATGATATGCACAACTGGCCATTATCCCCTGACTTTTCATTTGATGCTTTATCTCTGCCAATGGTGCTGCATGTCTGACGCTGAATCTCATTTAGACTGCCAATCACAGATACAAAATCCCATCTGTGAATTTCATCTATGGATCTAGATCTTCATTCCTCATTTTAATAGCAAGGGGTGGGGCATGATTTAGAAAAACATTTTGTATGATTCTTCGTGTAAATATAGACTTATTACTAAAGGTGTGACTAAACAATTATATAGATATAATTTCTATAGATATGAACTACATACTCTGTACTAAAAATAGGTGATTTCTAACTGAAAGTGCCATCTGTTCTAATGCATAACCCCTCGGTTCTAAGAGCCTGGCACTACCTTGCAAGTGAAGGGGCTTAAAAATAACCTACCAAAGATATGATTTGATAAATGAATAAACTCGGAATTTTGACTTTCAATCATGTGGCTCAAGATTCACTCTCTTCCTTAGCCCTTTATGAGACTTAATGATCCGTTTAACCATTTCGAATAAAAAATTCTTTCAAGAGGTGAAATTTTAAAAAGCAATGTTGAGATCTAATTATCACTGGAATGGTGAGAGTTTCCCAGTCTTCAATCCATATGTAATATGTGTGTGTATTATATCACATTATATTCATATTATGTTAACCAGCATACATTCTACTTTCTTCATTTCTGCATGGACATAAGTATCTTATGCAGTTGTAATCTTTTAAATACTACTACTTTAAATGACACTAGATTTGTTCACATTTTAAAGAACACATGTCAGAAAGTAGTATACAACTTTTAGATGTTAACTCTTGTTGGTAGCAATGCTTTAGTGTTGCTGTTAACACATCAAGCATTTATGATTTTGTTAACTAAGTTGACCACATCATTCAATTTTACTTGTTTATATCTAATTGAAGGTATTTGTACATTTTATTGAGATATTCTATATATTTGGATTTGACATAAATTTTTCTTTCTTAAAAATAAAATAGGTCCTCTTAAATAGATGCTTGACATGATCAACTTTTATAAAAATTAAAGTTAGATTAAGAAAAGCTTAATGAATTTAATAGACTAAGAAATGCATAATCAAAAATTAAAAGGTAGGGTAAAGAAATCAATATAAAAAAATGCTCTTATAACTTCAAGGGTGAACTGTTTCCTCATTCCCAACTGCAAATCAGTTGCAAACTAGACTATTGTGCTATCCATTTTATTATAGACTATAGAAAAATATTTTAATCTTCTAAATAGAGTTAATAATTTTCAATCATACAGCTATAAGATCTTATTTATTTTTTTTAAGTATTAAGTATTACTTTCCCCAAACTTAGTCTGGGACTTTATTCGTAGTGGAACTCTAGTGATAAATTGCAAGAATAAAAGTACATTCTGAAGTATATCAGTGGGAAATTACTGAGAGAAAAAATATTTCTTCCCTTTTATGGTGATCGATACTTGAAAAACAAGCAGAGTTATGTGGAGCACAAGCAACAAATTACAGGCATCTATGGATACTGCCACTTCTTAATAAATAACAACAAAAATCATAAAATAGCACACGATTCACAAAATAAAGCTGGAGAACAAATTGTCCTCACATTCAATATTGTATTTAACTTTTTCATATATAGAGATTTTACTACCTGAAAATTGAAGAGTTTTGGTATGATTTGTTAAAGTGATTTTTTTTACACGTATTTCTTCCCCAAGGGTAATTTCAAAAATATCAGCATGGTAAAATTTCAACGCATTTTGTCAATGGAAAAGTTGACAAAATGTATTTGTCTACAATAATATATTTGAATATTTAAAAATCTGTAAATCAAAAAATCAGAATTAATTAAGGTCCCAGTGACAGTAATTATCATTTCATTTGTAGTCGGTACCACACAACAAACACATTACTAAATGTTATCTTCAATTGTTATAAAATTAATTCTACATTTTGATTTCCTCAGTACATACTATAATACTGTTTTACATATTTCTTATATCCCCTACTAGGTCATAATCTGTTTGTAAGAAGAAATTATTCTATAATACGCAGCTAGTTTATGTTTAAGTTCAAAGTAGCTATAAATGAATACTTATTAACCAATTATAAATTGATTGGTATTTATTAATTATAATAAGTTTCTAAAAATTAAATTTGGAAATGATTTGTTGAGAGTCTGTCTCTTTGGTTATAGATATATAAAGAATTGACTTAAAAATTCTACATTCTACAAATTACTACTGACTTGCCTTTCCTCAAACTTTATTGTGAAAATGTCTAAAATGGGAACAGTAAGTAAAAATTCTGCCTTGCAAAAATGATTTGTTGAGAGTCTGTCTCTTTGGTTATAGATATATAAAGAATTGACTTAAAAATTCTACATTCTACAAATTACTACTGACTTGTCTTTCCTCAAACTTTACTGTGAAAATGTCTAAAATGGGAACAGTAAGTAAAAATTCTGCCTTGCTCAAACTGAAAACACAAATACATGCATATAAAAAGTATAGTGCTGGGCACAGTGGCTCAGGGCTGGGCATGGTGGTTTATGCCTGTAATCCCAGCACTTTGGGAGGCCAAGGTGGGTGGATCATTTGGGGTTAGAAGTTTGAGACCAGCCTGAACAACATGGTGAAACCCTGTCTCTACTGAAAATATAAAAATTAGCCGGATGTGTTGGCACATGCCTGTAATCCCAGCTACTCAGGAGGCTGAGGCATGAGAATCACTTGAACCCAGAAGGTGGAGGTTGCAGTGAGCCGAGATCATGCCACTGCACTCCAGCCTAGGTGACAGAGTGAGACTCAGTCTCACACACACACACATACACACACACACAAAAGTATTGAGCCAGCCATGGTGGCTCATGCCTGTAATTCCAGAACTTTGGGAGGCCAAGGTAAGAGAATCGCTTCATAAGCGAAGGAGAAATAAAATCCTTTACAGACAAGCAAATGCTGAGAGATTTTGTCACCACCAGGCCTACATTACAAGAGCTTCTGAAGGAAGCACTAACTATGGAAAGGAAAAACTGGTACCAGCCACTGCAAAAACATACCAAATTGTAAAGACCATTGACTCTATGAAGAAACCGCATCAATTGATGGGCAAAATAACCAGCTAGCATCATAATGGCAGGATCAAATTCACACATAACAATATTAAACTTAAATCTAAACGGGCTAAATGCCACAATTAAAAGACACAGACTGGCAAATTGGATAGAGTCAAGACCCATTGGTGTGTTGTATTCAGGAGACCCATCTCATGTGCAAAGATACACATAGGCTCAAAATAAAGGGATGGAGGAATATTTAACAAGCAAGTGGAAAGCAAAAGGAAGTAGTTGCAATCCTAGTCTCAAATTAAACAGACTTTAAACCAACAAAGATCAAAAAAGACAAAGCAGGGCATTACATAATGGTAAAGGGATCAATGCAACAAGAAGAGCTAACTATCATAAATATATATGCATTCAATACAGGAGCACCTAGATTCATAAAGCAAGTTTTCAGAGACCTACAAAGAGACTTAGACTGCCACACAATAATAATGGGAGACGTTAACACCCCACTGTGAATATTAGACAGATCAACGAGACAGAAAATTAACAAGGATATTCAGGACTTAAACTCAGCTCTGGACCAAGCGGACCTAATACACATCTACAGAACTCTCCACTCCAAATAAACAGAATATACATTCTTCTCAGCACCACATCACACTTATTTTAAAATCAACCACATAATTGGAAGTCAAACACTCCTCAGCAAGTGCAAAAGAACATAAATCATAACAGTTTCCCAAAACACAGTGCAATCAAATTAGAATTCGGGATTAAGAAACTCACTCAAAACCACACAACTACATGGAAACTGAACAACTTGCTCCTGAATGGCTACTGAGTACATAATAAAATTAAGGCAGCAATAAATAAGTTCTTTCAAACCAATGAGAACAAAGACAAAATATACCAGAATCTCTGGGACATAGATAAAGTAGTGTTTAGAGGGAAATTTATAACACCAAATGCCCACAGGAGAAAGTGGGAATCATCTAAAATCAACATCCTAACATCACAATGAAAAGAACGAGAGAAGAAAGGGCAAACAAATTCAAAAGCCAGCAAAAGACAGGAGATAACTAAGATCAGAGCAGAACGGAATGAGATAGAAACATGAAAAACCCTTCAAAAAATCAATGAATCCAGGAGTTGTTTCTTTGAAAAGATCAACAAAATAGATAGATTGCTCCCAGACTAACAAAGAAGAAAAGAAAGAAGAATCAAATAGACACAATAAAAAATGATAAAGGGGATATCACCACTGACCCCATAGAAATACAAACTACCATCAGAGAATACTATAAACACCTTTATGCAATAAACTAGAAAATCTGGAAGAAATGAATAAACATTCATTTGTATGGACACATACACCCTCCCAAGACTAAGCCAGAAAGAAGTCAAATCCCTGAATAGATCAATAACAAGTTTTGAAATTGAGGTAGTAATTAATAGCCTACCAACCAAAAAAAAGCCCAGGACCAGACAGACTCACAGTCAAATTATACCACAGGTACAAAGAGGAGCTGGTACCCTTCCTTCTGCAACTATTCCAAACAACAGAAAAAGAGGGACTCCTCCCTAACTTTTTATGAGACAAGCATCATCTTGTTACCAAAACCTGGCAGAGACACACACACCCACATACACAAAATTTCAGGCCAATATCCCTGATGAACATTGATGTGAAAATACTCAACAAAATACTGGCAAACTGAATCCAGTAGCACATCAAAAAGCTTATCCACCACAATCAAGTTGGCTTCATCCCTGGGATGCAAGGCTGGTTCAACATATGCAAATCAATAAACATAACCCATCACATAAACAGAATCAATGACAAAAACCACATGATTATCTCAATGGATGCAGAAAAGGCCTTCAATAAAATTCAACACCCCTTCATGCTAAAAACTCTCAATACACTAGGTATTGATGGAACATAGCTCAAAATAATAAGAGCTATTTATGACAAGCGCACAGCCAATATCATACTGAATGGGAAAAAGCTGGAAGCATTCCCTTTGAAAACCAGCACAAGACAAGGATGCCCTCTCTCACCACTTCTATTCAACATAGTATTGGAAGTTCTGGCTAGGGTAATCAGGCAAAAGGCAGAGAAAGAAATAAAGGGCATTCAAATAGGAAAAGAGGAAGTCAAATTACCTCTGTTTGCAGATGACATGATTGTATATTTAGAAAACCTGATTGCCTCAGCCCAAAATCTCTTTAAGCTGATAAGCAACTTCAGCAAAGTCTCAGGATGCAAAATCAATGTAAAAAAAAAATCACAAGCATTCCTATACATCAATAATAAACAAACAGAGAGCCAAATCATGGGTGAACTCCCATTCACAATTTCTACAAAGAGAATAAAATACCTAAGAATCCAACTTACAAGGGATGTGAAGGACCTCTTCAAGGAGAACTACAAACCACTGCTCAAGGAATTAAGAGAGGACACAACAAATGGAAAAAACATTCCATGCTCATGGATAGGAAGCATCGGTATCGTGAAAATGGCCACACTTTCCAAAGTAATTTACAGACTCAATGCTATCCCCATCAAGCTACTATTGACTTTTTGCACAGAATTAGAAAAAAACTACTTTGAATTTCATATGGACCCAAAAAAGAGCTCATATAGCCAAGACAATCCTAAGAAAAAAGAACAAAGCTGGAAACATCACACTACCTGACTTCAAACTATACTACAAGGCTACAGCAACCAAAACAGCATGGTACTGGTACCAAACAGATGTATAGACCAATGGAACAAAACAGAGGCCTCAGAAATAATGCCTCACATCTACAACCATCTGATCTTTGGCAAACCTGACAAAAACAAGCAATGGGCAAAGGATTCCCTATTTAATAAATTGTGTTGGTAAAACTGGTTAGCCATATGCAGAAAACTGAAACCAGACCCCTGTCTTACACCTTATACAAAAATTAACTCAAGATGGATTAAAGACTTAAACATAAGACCTAAAACCATAAAAACCCTGGAAGAAAACCTAGGCAATATCATTCAGTATATAGGTAGGCTTCCTGAATAAAACAACAAAAGCAATGGCAACAAATGCAAAAATTGACAAATGGGATCTAATTAAACTAAAGAGTTTCTGCACAGCAGAAGAACCTATCATCAGAGTGAACAGGCAGCCTACAGAATGGGAGACAATTTTTGCAATCTATCCATCTGATGAAGGGCTAATATCTAGAAACTACAAGGAACGTAAATAAACTTACAAGAAAAAAAAAACTATCAAAAAGTGAGCAAAGGACATGAACAGACACTGCTCAAAAGAAGACATTTATGCAGCCAACAAACATATGAAAAACGATCATCATCACTGGTCATTAGAGAAATGCAAATCAAAACCGCAATGAGATATCATCTCACACCAGTTAGAATGGCGATCATTAAAAGTCAGGAAACAACAGATGCTGGAGAGGATGTAGAGAAATAGGAATAATTTTACACTGTTGGTGGGAGTGTAAATTAGTTCAACCATTGTGGAAGACAATGTGGCAATTCCTCCAGGATCTAGAACCAGAAATGCCATTTGACCCAGCAACCCCATTACTGGGTATATACCCAAAGGATTATAAATCATTTTACTATAAAGACACATGCACACGTATGTTTATTGCAGTACTATTCACAATAGGAAAGACTTGGAACCAACCCAAATGCCCATCAATGATAGACTAGATTAAGAAAATGTGGCACATATACACCATGGAATACTATGCACCCATAAAAAGGATGAGTTCATGTGCTTTGCAGGGACCTAGATGAAGCTGGAACATCATTCTCAGCAAACTAACAAAGGAATAGAAAATCAAACACTACATGTTCTCACTCATAAGTGGAAGTTGAACAATGAGAACATGAATACAGGGAGGGGAACATCACACACTGGGGACTGTTGGGGCATGAGGGGTTAGAGGAGGGATAGCATTAGGAGAAATACCTAATGTAGATGACAGGTTAATGGGTGCAGCACACCACCATGGCATGTGTTTACCTATGTAACAAACCTGCACGTTCTGCACATGTATCCCAGAACTTAAAGTGTAAATAACTAAATAAATAAGAAAGTGATGACTGATTTCTCTTTCAAGTAAATATTGACTTTTATTTTGGTCATGTTTTAAAAAAAGTATAATTGTGGTACATTTATTTTTCAGTGATTCATGAAACTTAAAATCTCAAATAGGCTAAGTTTATATTTCACTATCTTTCACATTTCTTGGACTTACTCCTTCGAAAGTGTGCTATTTGTGCTGAGCATGTCAAAGAATGATATAATTTATTATGTTTTGAATAATTGTTTCCCAGATTGCACTGGGAAGTTAACAGGATCTCAATTTAAGTCCAACAGTATATTCTGACTTTCACTTTTGTCAGAGGTTCAGAATCTAGGTACTTCCTTCACAGCATGTAATTACATTCTTCTGATAGAATCTTCCAAGAAATAAAGGTAGAACATTTTCTTGGCAGAGCCAAAGTATCTAGAATTTATGTCCTCTTCTAATTTAGTTTAGTATAGGTTGGGAGATGCGTGAATTCAAAGTATCTGATTGACATAGGAGGAAGGCTGCTATGAGAGATGGTATTTATATTCAGATCAGTGTTACTCCACCAATGCTGATACAGACTAGAATTACAAGAGAAAGCAAACCCTGATGCAATAATCCACAACATGTAGCAAATGGAATACCACTTCTTTAGGAGCAAGACAGGGAGTTTGTTGACTTACAAATGAACCTAAAACTAAAGGCATATTCTGTCCGGATGTCCCCTAACAGTATGGTTGACTTGAATACTGAGGAAAATTGGTAAGAAGTATAGGAATTCCTAATGGTCATGAAAGTTAAAAACAAGAAGTTCTCAATTATGTTGATAAAGGGACAAAGATTCTTCATATAGAGGAATAAATGTGAAATTATATTGAACTTTATACTCCCTGTAAACATGGTGATAAACCCTCTATTGCAGGGTTACTCAAACTGTGATGAAAACTTCAGTCCGTATGTCTAAGATGACAGCAAATAACCTTGGCAGTACCTGGAAACTTGTTAGAAATGGGAATTCTTGGACCTCATTCCACACTAACTGAACAAAACTGTCAATGGGCTCCTGCAATCTGTGCTTTTAAGATGCCTGCTGGGTGATTCTGATGCATCAGAAAGATTAAGAACCACTACTCTTGTAAGATAATTCGCTATAGCAGGTAGAGGCTATAAATTTTTGAATTCATGTATTTCAGCCACACTCATCTTATTAGCTTGTATTCATGTCTTATTCTTTCAGTGACAGCCACTCAGCCAGAAAGTACTAAGCTTTAAAGCTATGGATCATATAATTTATCTAATTGCCTATTTGCATTGTAAATGATTAACCCTGCAACTAGTTCTGCAAGGACATGTCATTCAAGTTGAGATAACTGAGTCTGGCAAATTACTGAGCCTCATGCATTAAAGATACCATACTTATATCAAAGCAAACATTAAGGTATTTCTCTTTGCATTGGAATACAGATTAATTATACCTCTTTCCCTGATGCCCAGAGTTTGATGAGTTAAATAGGACATTGAATTCAGAGAGACATGCCACTTTTGAAATCTGGATTAAAATGTTCAAATCCATTTTTAAAATTCCCTCAGATCTTACTCATTTTATTGTTTATTAATATTACAAATCTGCAAGACTCATAATATCAGATGACAGTTGCTGGGTGATCTACAGTTTACAAATTACTTTTATATCCTTTGATTCACTTGGTTTTTACAAGAAACCTAGGAGGTAAAGCAGAACATTCATTCATTTATTCAATACATTTATTGAACACCTGTTGTTATGCCAGTCACTATTCTAGTTCTGAGGATACAGCAGTGAATAAAACAAAGGCAGGAGTTTAGGGGAGAGGTCTAGACCAAAGGCATACATTTGGAAGTCACCAATGAGATGATATTTAAAGACAGGGACCTAATGAGGTCCCCAGATAATACTGTAGCTATGTTGAAGAAAATTTAGTAAGCTAAAAAAGGAAACAAGAGAGGCTAAATGAAAATGACAATCAACAAGTCAAATGCTATTGAGAAGTAAATAAGATGAAAAGTGTGTGAATATAGACTACTAGATTAGGGAAAATGGAGGTCATTAGATTAGGCAACATGTAGATAACTGGATTAGGGAATGAGGAAGTTTTTTGAACAACCTTGCAAGAGCTGTTTCAATCTACCAGATCAGCACAAATGAAATTCTGCCTGGAATGTGTTCATAAGATTATGGAGGGAAACAAACAGAAAGGGCCAGTCCAAACAAATCTTTCAGGCATTTTAATGTATTAAGGAGTAGAGAAATAGGGGCAGCAATGGCTGGATGGGTGAGTTGTGGTACAAGGAGGTTTAAAATGAGAAATATTAAAGAATGTTTATATGTTCATGGGAATTACTCATTGGAGAGGGAAAAACTGATAATTTAGGAGAGATGAGGTTTAAAGATTCATCCATAGTTTTTTTAAAGCTATGCAAAAAAATTCTCACTCTTCTCAGGATCTTTAATAAGGTTTAACAATCCATATAATTGATTTCACCCCAAAGTATGTTACTTTAAAAACACAGAAAACATCTAGAAAAGAATCATTGAAAGAAAGTAAAATAGCATCGAGCAGGTTTCTTTACAACTCTACCTGGGGGCAAAATAAGGAAGGAAGGTGGTTAAACTCAAATCATTTTCAAAGTTAAATTTTACTATTTTTATTTTTAAACAAGTTTCAATATTTACTGAATAAGAGATCATTGGCAACTTTATTTATCTGGAACAACTTTCTTCATACAGTGTCTCTTAGTGTTAACTGCTATGGATGCTAATTACCCAATTTTACATAGCAGCAATTTTAGAGAATGTGTTTGGGTATACACAAAAGAACTGATATTTTCAAATAAAAAACTATGATAGATAGCACAAAACTAAATTATTCCACCCAATGAATGACAACTAGTGATTATTGCAGTAGTGTAAAAATAAGAAAAACTCTGATTTGGGCTTAAATTTTTTTATCTTAAGCAATTACAATTGGCTTGTAATCAAAAACAGCTTAACTGTCCATTGTGCTTTGTTTCCCACAGTTTATGTCTGAATTTTCTGGATTTTGTGAGCTCCAGTGTATACATGTGGGAGAGCAGGATGTGAAATTTGTCTTATGGGACTGGAATTCAAACTCCGCCATTCAGATAAAGGCATGCTGCTTCATAGAACACACAACATTTGTATAATGTTTCAAATACCTAGTATGGAGAAAAATATTAGTATTTCAGGACCATTATCACTTCCACACCTAAGGATACTTGGGGATATTTTCTTAACTCATTTGATATAAACATATTTCAAATCAACTATGATTTCATCAAGTAAACTCTTCTTTTAACATATATTGAAAATAATGTTCACCCTGTTAATTCTTGAATCTATGTCTAGAATTAGGGGGTCTCACTTAATTCTGATGGGTCTCACCCATTCCAATTACAAGTATTTTAAGACCCTACAAAAGGAGTGGAGGCCAGAAGGCCACAGGTTATTTCCAAACTGACTGTAGACACAGAAGTTCCTATAAAGAATGTTAACCTGTATCTGCTTCTTAATACAAATGCTTGTATACTAATTGTAGGTAATATTAAGTGGATAAAAATCTGAATTTCCTCCTTAAAACTGTGACTCCCAATAATCATTTGCAGGTGGCTAAAACCGTACTGTTGTAGTCTTATGTTTAAAAATGACAACAAATGAGAATAATTTAGAGAATCATCACGAAGCTGAAAAATCTTAAACCATTTCAGCAACTCGTTTCCACCTCTCAAAATAGTCGGCAATGAGTTCCCAAACCTTAAAAAATGGTGACTGTCCTTAGCAAAATAAGGCACAGGGTCTTCAATGTTCTCATAAATACCCACTTATCAATAAATACGGTAAAACTTTTAAAAGTCACCCATTTTTTACATAAAATTGAGAAAACTGATTAGAAATGAAAACTTTAAAATTAAAGAGAAAGGCAAGCTGAAGCGTCTGGAAAATATTGCCAGGACTTTTTCATTGTTTTAATTTTTTTTGTTTTTTTTTTTTTGGTTATGTGTTATTGATGGCAGTGGCCGCTCCAGACAGCCTGCCACTGCCATCATGTGTGTTGTAGCAGGGAGGCGCTGCCAGAGCTGCACAAGCCGGCAGGAGCCAGGGACAAGTGAAGCCTGGGACAAGTGGAAGCCCCACCCCATTCGAGTTAGGGCGGGAGCTCCCCAGGTTTCACCGCAGCCACCCAAACCAGGCTGCAGACCCAGGCCTCTTGCTCCGTGGAGCAGGCAGGAGCCCCGCTCTCCTGGGTGCAGCTGCAGCCATCCAAACTGCAGCTGCAGACACAGGCATTGCTGCACTCTTGAGGACCCGGGAAGGCCCTCCTGCCCTCACAGGCTCGGAAATGCCTGCCCCCGCTGCCTGGCTTCTCCCTGCTGTCTGTGTCCACTCCGATCTCAGAGCAAAGTCAGGGTGGAGCAGGGTACCATGAAAGGCAGCGGGAGGCAGATTCCTGGACCGAAGGGCGCGGGTCCTGGGTGAGGCCCCACCTTCAAGCCAGGGATGACCGGAAGGCTGGGGGCCAGGTTGCCAGTCTCACCGAGGGACAGGAGTGGGAACTTGTGAAGCCTTTTCTGGGCTGCTCATGGCAGCTCATGGACCAGTTGCGTACACTTCCAACCCTCTGAGGCCCATGAAACCCCTGGGCTCAGTCAGAGCTGAGCAGATGATGGGATGACCTGCCTGCAGAGAGGAGCTCCTCTCTCTGCTGATAGCAGGAGTTGTAGTGCGAACAGCTGCAGAGAGGAGCAACACACTCCAGGGACTCCACTCTTCTGAGAACTGCTGACATGACGGGACGACCTGTCTGCAGAGAGGAGCTTCCCACTCCAGGTTCTCCTCTCTGCTAGGAGCTGAACACTCGTTGGGACACCCTGACTGTGGAAAGGAGCTACCTGCTGTGCGTCTATTGTGAGCTGCTCTGTTGCTCAAAAAAGCTCCTCTTCATTTTGCTCGCCCTCCACTTGTCTGAGTTCTTGGTCGCAGGACAAGAACTTGGAACCTGCTGAATGGCAGAGCTAAAAGAGCTACAACACAGGGCTGAAACATACCCCTTAGCTTTCCACGTTGCAGGCAAAGAGGAGAAAAGAACTGTGGTCCCTCGGGGAGCTCAGACTTGGGAGATCCCCAGGCCACTGCTGTGACTGCCTTTTTGGGGTCCTGTGGTGCCTGGTGTTTTCAAGCTTCTGGGCACCACTGCGTTCGCCGGTGCCAGCCAGAGAAGTTGCTTGCAGTGCACCTGGTCCAGCTGCAGCCTTGCTGAGAGCCAGTACCTGTGCCGGCAGCTGGAGCTGCTGGTCCCGCTGCAGCAGCCAGTGTGTCTGACCATGCAGTGGCCGGACCCCACGCTCACTCACACACTCCATGTCTGACTCTCCCTTGGCAGGCGTGGGATCCAGGCCAGTCAGCTGAGTGCAGCCTGCCAGGCCAAGTAGGAGGAAAAAGCCCAGCGGGCCTGTGCAACTCAGGCAAAGGTGCCACCAGCCAGAGGTTTCAGGCCAGAAAAGCGACACCCCAAGGATCCTGTAACATGATCTTTCATATCTAGTACAAATAACTAATTATTTGAATTCTTATAGCTCTACAATTTTCTAGACACCCTCACTAAATTAAAATTTGATCTTTCCTGCTGATAGATTGATGCTGTGCATTTCATAATTTTAAATTAAAGAGTAATCAGAATCCACAAGTCAATTCAACCTAGCATTCAATCATTAATTAACACTTAATGAACACCCATGGATTTATGTAGCAGTATTAGAAGTCGGTAAACCAGTCGCTGTTTGGAGGCATCTTCTTTGATTCATATGTAATTACCAACCTAAATTTGGCTAAACTCCGAATACGGATTGACAATTCGACAGGCATATTGCTAAACTAAAGGCAACATTCCTTGGATAAGATTCTTATTACCCAGTAAGACGTGATAGAATATTTGGTTAAATATAATGTAAGAAAAGCCACCAAAGAGGGAATAGATATGTGCAATCTTTCTTAATCTTATCTGATGGGGAGGAACGTGTTTACACACATAGATACACACACCACAAATTAAAAAAAAAAAAAAAGAAAACCCATATAAATCCAGTTATTTACTGAAGTTTGTAGTTGAAAGCAAGTTTAAATCAAGGTCACTGTGTTTCTCTATGGTACACTCTGCAAACACCTCAAAGTTAGCAGGTTCAGTATTTTAGATAATGAAAAACCCTAAGCCCACTCAGAATACCTCAAGGAAGCAAGATTTAAACCTTTAACTTCAAAATCAGACCTGGAAGTATAGTCAGATAAGCTGAATTAAGTAAAACCCAAGATATTTCTTGGCTAAATGATTAGTGAATTGGAATTATTTGGCTCCATTCATTACTTATTATTCTTTAACATGTCCACTAGCTAGACCTAAAGCATATTGAAACTCAGGTAGGGATGACCCTTGATGGTTTACAACATCCTGAGCATTAAAACTAATTTGTTTCCATTAAGGCTTTCTTTCTTTCTTTCTTTCTTTCTTTCTTTCTTTCTTTCTTTCTTTCTTTCTTTCTTTCTTTCTTTCTTTCTTTCTTTCTTTCTTTCTTTCTGTCTTTCTTTCTGTCTTTCTTTCTGTCTTTCTCTTTCTTTTCTTTCTTCCTTTCTTTCTTTCTTTCTCTTTCTTTTCTTTCTTTCTTTCTTTCTCTTTCTTTCTTTCTTTCTCTTTCTTTCTCTCTCTTTCTTTCTCTCTCTTTCTTTCTTTCTTTCTTTCTTTCTTTCTTTCTTTCTTTCTTTCTTTCTTTCTTTCTTTCTTTCTTTCTTTCTTTCTTTCTTTCTTTCTTCCTCTCTCTCTCTCTCTCTTTCTTTTATATCTGAGAAAGCTTTTTGTTAGGTAAACAGTTCTTGATACTATCTGTATTTACTTCCCTGACTCCCTTGCTCTGGGATTGTCTGCGGCTGGCTCTGTATTTTGACCAAAACTCACTACTCTTCAGAAGACTTTTCTACAGGGAACTCTTATTCAGAGTTCTACCATTGTCTCTTAGACTGGAAAAACTCCTTCACTATTATTAGAACCATTATTATTACACTTTAGTAAGTAATCCCTTTGGAGAGAAGCCCCCTTTGTTGAGTGTGTCATCTTTTTCAGTTGGGACTCTGATACAGTTAAATTTGCATAAATGACATAAATGTACCTTTTTAATTACAACATTCTCCTCATTCCTAGAAGCCTAAATATCTAGCAACTTCAGTGCAAAGGAAAAACATAATAACTTACAACTAGTTTAATGCTACACCTTCTTAAATTTTATATACTTTCAAGACTGCCAAGGCACTGTGATGAGTACAGAAAGAATATATATTTTCTATCCACCAGGACCCTGTGATCTTATTAAGGAGACAAACCACGAAATGAGGAAGATGACAAAGAAGACATGAACTGAGCAGAGTCAGGTGTAATTATTTATGATACAGAGGTAAGAAGTATCATCTGCTAAGAAAACAGAAAATAAATATTGACTTATGTTATCAGGGAGGATGTTTTGAAAGCAGGGGAATTTGAAAAGTGTTTTGATAAATAGTCCCAAAGTCGAGATGGTGGTGTAGATGGGGAGAGGAATATGAGCACATGTGAGGATTATGTGCTTGAAGACCTAGCTCAAGTGTCTCTTCTGCAGTGTAGCTTTTTCAAGTTGAGTCGGTTTCCACCTGCTCTGAACTTCCTCCAGCTTACGTCCAAGCTCTGAGAGGGTTGCCAAAAGAATTCTCTTTTGCCCCTTTTTCCGATTCTTATTTTGCTCTTCTTGTATATTGCCACCTTTTTCCAGGCTCACTGCTTGCAAGTAACTCTCCACTATTAGAGGATCCGCAATACAGGGAGAGTAGCAGCAAGGCATCATTTTTGGGATCAGTTCATCTTAAACAACACTATATTGGCAGGCACCCAACTAATGAACAGCCATGGATACAATGGTAATTAAGACACAATTCTTATCCATAAGTAATCTACTGTCTAATGAGGGAATAAACAAGCATATAAATCTCCAATTTCTAATCCCAATATAAGCAAGGTCATTCTGGGTAAGTAAAACACTTACACATACACACATACACATATAAGCACATATGTACACACATACACACAGATGCTCACACATGTGTGCACCTTTGCTGGTAATTATGTATCAGCCAACAATTCATTTGCAGAGGAGCTAACCCAAAAGAGAAAATGTGTCATGTTGAAGTCATTCAAGAAATCAGTTTCAAAAAGAGGATGAAGTGCATAATCCCTGATAAATGTCAAGACAATACGTCTTTTCCTGTGGATATGTCTCCTTAGGTTTTGTAAAGTGATTCAGATGAGAAAAATATATTTGAACATTTTAATAAATATAAAATTTTAAATAAAATGAACTAGATATGTTTGGCTATTTATTCTTAAGTTGGCAGTTACAGGAAAGCCAAATGGTAAGGTGACCACAGGAGGGCTTTCCCTTTTCTTGGAACCTAAAAACATACTAACACTAGGAACATATTAACAACTACAAAGGGGGAAACAGCATTTGAAACTCTGATATGGGAGCTCAGAGTTCAGCTGAGGCTGAGTCCTTATTTCATAGCTAGATGTCTGAACAAGCAAGATTTCATGTAAATCAGATTATTTTTCCCTGCATTTTGCTTCTAACGAAGATGAAATGAATCAATTAGTTCCTTCCATAGTCAGTCTCCATTTTTACTAATGTCTTCCCTTCTGCCAGAATTTAAACTTTTTCCCTTCTTTAAAATAGAAATAATGAAAATGTCTCCCTGATTTACAAATAGAGTGAACTAACAAGTGAGAGGAATCTGCCTAAGATATGAGCTCCTGTTTAAATATAAAAAGATCTCTTCTTTTTGTCTTTCATCCCTCTCTTCATGTAATTTTGTTCATAAGTCAACCTATTACTGACTTCCATGATGCTAATAACTACATTGCCAAATCTTATGATTATTTAAAAAAATCTTAAAAGCTAGTAATGATGAAATTTGGAGATCTATTATTTATTTATGTGAAATATGGGTCAATATAGTGATTTTTGTTTCACTATAATTTTCAGGCATCTTTTGTTCTTAGTTTATGTTAGCTTGTAAAGCTAAAGCTAGGATAGTACAAAATTCAATAGCACCAAAATACTCGGTAATCAAGATAAATAATATTTTTATAATGTTAAAAACAAGTTATCACAGAAAATTCATAATGAGCAAAATATCAGAATTAAGATGGAATCACTATTACTGATTTTTTCTTTTGCTTTAAGCTCCAGTATCACCATGACTGATCCTGGCCTTTTTCATTTGAATATTATCAACCCTAACTAGTACCTTCTTTTTCAACCCCATTTCCGCCAAGTAAGCACACCATCTCCAGCCATATGACATGGGTGACCCCGTTTATTTGACTATAAGGAACAACAGAGTGTTATAAGCAGCTTCCTAATGTGAGTGGTGGGTTTAATTATGCTGGAAAAACCTACAATGTGTACTTTGTATGCTACAGTGGTTGCCATAATTCTGAAATATTTATCATAGGTTTTTACTCTTTTCCATGAGAAGAGTGAAAACTTTTAATAAATGTCTGCATATTCTCTCTTTATTATAAGACACCTGCATTTTACTGCTCCTTCACTAAACAATGTTGTTAGCCTCCAGCTCCAGGTTAAATACAGCTTAGCAGTGACCTTGGTGCCAAGAAAAAATGAGCTGATGGTTTTATTTCAGCTCCTTCTTGGCAGATGTCCAGTGTTCTAATTGGTACCCAGGTGACAGTGCCACGAACAAACCAAGGTGAAACAACTATGAAAAGTAACCCAAGTGCACAATTTGAGATCATCCACATACTTGAAACCAAGCATGTAAGGCTTTTTTTTGCCTTGCATCATTAAATATGGGGGTGGGAGAAACTGACTGCTTCTGACAGTCCTACTATGCAATTTATTATCATTTAAGGTAAAGTGCTCTTCATATGCATTTAGGAGTAAGGTGCAACAATAAATTAATGTGCAACAGAAGCTTAGGGAGAAGACTGATGCTCAATGGAAAACAAATGCAAGGAAATTCTCTTTCCACACAGAGCTTGTGGAAGCATGGTTCTTCATTCACTTGCAGACATTTTCAGGGAAACTTACTGAGCAAATTGCACAGTGCTGTTTTCCAAAAAGGAAGGAAAAATAGGAACAAGAGAAGAAAGGATGAATGAAGTAAGAAACATGGGGAAGTGAGTATATGGTGTGAACATTGATATAGTATGTAAGAGTTTATTATCACAATTTTTCATGTCAAAAAACAGATTGTCTTTTCTGAAAGTATAAGAAGATTTGAAAACAATCTCTTGTGCTTAAATGGGATAATGTATATAATATGCCTAGCTTAGTGGCTGGCCCATATGACCTGAAAAAATGCTGGTTAGTAAATCACCTCGCACCCTTCTTTCTCCTCTTTTCAGTAATGTAAAACAAATAATACTTTGCCTTTAGAAAAATAACATTTCCAATACAGTGGAAAGGCATCCTTTCTTAGATTTTGACCCTATCTGTACCTCTATATCCAGACTTCTCTAGTTTTTTTTTTTTTTGTAATGGAAGAAAAAAGCAAATTAAATGTAATTCAAATTGCTTTGAGCATATTAAATTAAATTAAATACCAAGTAACCAATCTTGTAAAGTCTTTTGTCCCCTGAGCATGACGTTAGGTTTCATTCTACAATTAAAGGCAACAATCGCATTTGTAATTTGTTTTTTATACCAGTCTGTTTTTGGGTTTTGTGATATGACAAAGATCATTCACCAACAAAATGCATTTACTTGCAAATTTTAATTCAGCAGATATTTAATAATGCCTGAACAAGAGCACTTTTAGTAGTTTAGCTTCATATAAATTGCCACTTAAGTAACTGTAACAAATCATTTGTTTTGCATATTTTCGCTTTCTTTCTAATTATTTCATCCAATAAAAAAACAAAAAAAATTGGTAAATCCTTGGTATTTCATTTCTGGATACCATATTAGGTAATACAAATATTTCATTCACAGGTAATACAAATTATTATTCACCAAAAAATAATTTTCAGTTTTGAATGTTGCACATTCTCAAAGGCATATTGCATTAAAAATTGGTAGTAATGTGAGTAACACTTTAAATCTTGTCAAATTTCATTTAGTAACATTTCTCAAAGACGTTTGATATAGTTTGTATATTTGTCTCTGCCGAGATCACATCCTGAATTGCAATCCCCAATGTTGGAGGTGGGACCTGCGTGGGAAGTGTTTCAATAATGGGGGCAGATATCTGACAACTTGGTGCTGTTACCATGATAGTGAGTTCTCAAAAAAAAAAAATGTAGTTATTTAAAAGTGTGTTGCACCTTCCACTCCATCGCCCCACCCCCTCACTCCTGCTTTCACCATGTAAACTGCCTGCTCCTGGTTCACTTTCTGCCATGAGTAAAAGCTCCCTGAGGCCTCCTTAGAAGCAGATGCTGCTATGCTTTCTGTATAGCCTGCAGGATCATGAGCCAATTAAACCTCTTTTCTTATAAATTATCCAGTCTCAGGTATTTCTTCCAGCAATGCAAGAATGGCCTAATACAACATTCTTGGAAAAATAGGCTTCATGGCCTAACTAGAGATTGCGCCTGATCAAAAATCATCCAGAATGAAATACATGTGAAAAACCATAGGCTGACACAAGATAAACAGTTTCTTTTTTTTCCCCCCTCTCTGCAGGACTTCCCAAAGTCTTCATATTTAGAAATGTTAAAACTCAAGAAAGGACAATATACAGAGACTCCCTTATATATTTCCGTATGAAACTTTTCTTTGCAAATCATCTTAAGAAACTTGTGCTTTATGGAATATACTTTGGGAAATATTGATTTTCATGCCAGTCACCATATGACACTGATGTCTGCAGTGCACATAAAAATTATCTGAGGGAAGATTTTAAACAATTGGGGTGCCTGGGTCCAATTCAGATCAAGTGAATCAGAATCTCTAAGGACACAGCCTAGAAAATTATATATTTTTTAAAGCTCTAAGGTAATTTTAGTGTTTTAAATATCCTTGTTTTTTTTTTTTTTGTATAAAGAATGCTTTAAACTGTAAACAGTTTTAGAGTTGTACATTGTGGCAGCTTTACGCTGCTAATGGAAATGTGAAGTATATTTTTATATGGTTAATTTAGTATAATTTTTATAGATTTTAAACTAAACCATTAGTGTCATTAGATTCTGGGAAAAACATATCAAAATACAACTGCCATATAATAATGTAAGAGCTCTTGGGTGAATAAGCTATAAGATTTTTAATACAAACAAAAAAACTAAAAGCTCAGCTTTAGAGTGCAATAGCTAAGCTGCAGTAAAATCAAATCTAACATGAACCAGTGATCTTAGTGTTGCCCCAGGTCTAGCATTTATCAGAAAATGTTTTTAGATTTTAGATATTTTTGACCAAAGATCAAAGTGTTCAGTTAAGTAGAAAAATTCTTTGACCTCGTTCCCTTCCTAATATGGACTACAGAAGTGTATAAAATTTCTCATTTAAGAAAAAACTCAACATGGTGCTTTTGATCTAGACAATAATTCAGAAGCAGAAATATTTTCCAATTCCATTCTCAGTTGATTATTCTTAAAACATACATGAAAATAATCTGTTTGTTGGAGAAAAATACAAAAAGCAAATCAGGATACAGAACAGAATAGTTAATACCTTCACCAAACCTGAGGTTAACTTCAACTAGTAACTTACAAGTTTTCACTGAATTTCAAAACTCTGGTCACATCTTGTGGCTGGGCACAGTGGCTCATGCCTGTAATCCCAGCACTTTGGGAGGCCAAGGTAGGCGGATCACCTGAGGTCAGGAGTTCGAGACCAGCCTGGCCAACATGGTGAAAACTCATCCCTAATAAAAATACAAAAATTAGCCGAGCGTGGTGGTGGGCACCTGTAATCCCAGCTACTTGGGAGTCACTTGAACCCGGGAGGCGGAGGTTGCAGTGAGCTATCACACCATTGCACTCCAGCCTGGGCAACAGAGTGAGACTCCAGTTCAAAAAAACAAAATACAAAAAGCAAAAAACAGATGTGTGATCCAGCCCAAGGGGAACATGTCACAAATGACAGGCCATGATTACCAGACCATGGAGGTTTTATTTTCTTCTCTCAGCCAACCTTAAATATGAGTGGTCACTTAAAAGCTGGAAGGTTATTTGAAACGGGGAACTATGGTGTTGTATCAATTTGCAATGGAATGGAGAAGTGTAAAGGCACTGGATCCACTCAATACGACCATTTGGGAACAAACTTCTCGGGAAAGAAAATACAATCTTTAAATGCCACAGATCTTTAGGCTATAGTTGTTAACCCTGTGCCCTATCTGATCTTTACAGAGATTTTAAACATCTTCAGGGGTATCTACCACAATGGTGGTGGGACATATTAAATTTGCCCTGAAGAAAAGGGTTCAGTCACTATCACCCAAATACTATTTAAAGTGTGGAAGATATGCAGCCATAAAAAAAGAATGAGTTCATGTCCTTTGCAGGGATATGGATGAAGCTGGAAACCATCATTCTCAGCAAACTCACACAGGAACAGAAAACCAAACACCGCATGTTCTCACTCATAAGTGGGAGTTGAACAATGAGAACACATTGACACAGGAAGGGGAACATCACACACCAGGGCCTGTTGGGGGGTGGGGCACAAGGGGAGGGAGAGCATTAGAGCAAATACCTAATGCATACGGGGCTTAAAAACTTGATGATGGGTTGATAGGTGCAGCAAACCGCCATGACACATATATATCTATGCAACAAACCTGCACATTCAGCACATGTATCCCAGAACTTAAAGTAAAAAAAAAAAAAAAAAAAAAAAAAGCGGCAGATAGATTGCCAACAGACTGCAAGTTGAACATTCTTGGAGGGGAAGTATTACAATAAAGAGGGTGAAGCAATTGGTAAGTTATGTCACTTAGCAACTTCCCATGTATGATCTCAAGTTCTGAGTAAATAAAATGTACCTCCCAAGAAGGCAAACTATAGCCTAACATATATTATTGATCCTACTCAAGTTTTCAATATGTTGTTATATTTAAGATTCTAAAATACCATGTAAAATTCTGAACACCCAACATCAAATGTCCTACTGGTCTACTAAGTGGTAGGTAATTGGAATGTGAGAGATGACATTTCTTATGGTTTTGTCAGAGTTTTTTTTGTTGTTGTTGTTGTTGTTGTTGTTGGTTTTCTCCCTTGGGCTTTCATAATGAATCCTAACAAGAAACAAATCACCATAACTTTCTTGCTACTTCTCCTTTAATAGAAGGGAGTGACAGCAAGTTAAAATAAGGCAGGTCTCTGATTAGTCTGCAACTCAGATTGGGTAAATCATTTGTTTTTCTTATTATTTTCTAATATATTTCTAGTACCAAACAGAATAGAAAGAATGAGTGAAGTGAAGAGAACACCAATCATTCAATCCCTACTTAAAGAAAAGAGCTTGGTCTCACATCAAAATTGGCCAGTGCATACATAATTAAATGTTTCAAATTGATATAAAATATCTATATTATGTATGTATCACTTCACAGTTTCTCACTTTAACTAAAATTTTTAAGTGGACCAGTAAATTGAACATATGCCAGTCTGGATATGGTGAATAAGACAGCTTCAGTTGTGTGGTCATGACGTCATACCAGTTTATCCTTCTAAAAGAACACATCCTTTTCTGCTATTGCAAGAGGACAGTCAACAGTGTGGAGTTCAAACATGAGTGGAACTTGGAAGATTGATTTTGTTCAATGCAAAACCACCAGCCCTGGAAGCCCAGTTTCAACATTTCTGATTTCCAGGAGAATCCCTTGCCCTTGTGGTGCAAAGAATGCTCTTCCTGGCTGGGGGTAGTGGCTCACCCCTGTAATCTCTGTACTTTGGGAGGCTGAGGCAGGTGGATCACCAGAAGTCAGGAGTTCGAGACCAGCCTGGCCAACATGATGAAACCCCGTCTCTACTAAAAATACAAAAAAATTAGCTGGGCATGGTGGCATGTGCCTGTAATCCCAGTTACTTAGGAGGCAGAGGAAGGAGAATCACTTGTACCCGGGAGGCAGAGGTTGCAGTGGGCCAAGGTCGTGCCGTTGCACTCCAGCCTGGGCAACAAGAGCACAACTCCATCTCAAAAAAAAAAAAAAAAAAAAAAAAAAAAAAAAAAAAAAAAAAAAAAAAGAAAGAAAGAAAGAAAAAAAAATGCTCTTCTATCTGAGAAAAGTATAGTTATTAAAAAAAAGTATAGGTATTAAAAATGACCTATAGGATAAGGCAACTTTAAATTCTGTACCTTATTTAGTTTTTCCTGTAAATACATACATACTATTTGTGCTTGCCACATACTCCATCCCTTCACAAGCTGTCAGCTGAAATGATTGGCCAACACTGACA
Source organism: Macaca mulatta (assembly GCF_049350105.2). Classification (NCBI taxonomy): domain Eukaryota; kingdom Metazoa; phylum Chordata; class Mammalia; order Primates; family Cercopithecidae; genus Macaca; species Macaca mulatta. The sequence goes on along the minus strand of NC_133410.1, from coordinate 95,215,463 downwards.
CTATCAGATTCACCCTGAATAGTGATGGGGAGAACATATACTGATAGAATAATAATATTGATAATTGATAACATTGATACTGATAATATTAATATGCAAATATATAGATTAGCAGGTAGACATAGTCAGATATCTGTTATAGATACATTATTATACTTTCTGATTACTTCAATTTTACTTTGCACCACAGGTTGACAGCATAATATACAAATTATTTTTGTTCCTCTGGTTTCTTTGTTATATTAGTCATCTTAATGTTGTAGAACATAGTAGATATTACTCCATATAATCTTATTCTGTGAATAGCTTTATTATCTGAGATTCATCACATTTCATATTATCTTAATGAATATGAATTACTTTTCATTTTTTATTGAGACAAGGTCTCTCCCCACATTGCTCAGGCTGGTTTTAAACTCTTAGGCTCAAGTCATCCCCTGCCTCTGCTTCCCAAAGTGTTGGGATAACAGAGGTGAGCCACTGGGCTCATCCTGAATTACTTTTAAATGCTATTATATAATACTGATGGAGATACTGAAGTTCAAGGTTGTTTGGGGGTTTTGAACAGCACTGGAAAGAAGCTACACTTACAAATTTACTGTTTGGTTTACATTTAATATTACTTGGGAGTTGACCAGATGATATCTCAAAGTATATTTTGCCTCCAGAGCTTGTAATTTTTGCTGCATTATATCAGTCTCACTTCATTATCACTGAATTCTATCTTAACACCCATTGCCTATTAAAAATAATGTATCTACCTTATTTTTCCTTGGTGATTCTGTTTCTAAGTAATGAAAATATTCATATGAAACTAAAGAAAAGAATTAGTGACCTCTGGAAATGTGTGGGTAAAGCAACACTAGGATCTAAAAGGCACTACTGAACATTGTTTGTAGCACAAAGTCATTTACTAATTAACTGACCTTGTTTGCAAGGGAGCTAAATTTCTATTTTGGTTGCCCATAGGGTTTTGTTCTTTTAAAATTTGCCTTCTTTAAATGCATTTCAAGCTATCTATGTAATGTAGATCCTTTTATTCCCCTCAAATATTTTTTCTTCACAAAATACAGATTTCCCAAAACTAAAATAGTTTTTACTTTGAAGACATTACTCATTAGCTTGTGCTTTAAAAATTCCCAGAAAAGGCATCTGATTAATTTTTTTAAGTGCAAAATTTGACATAGTTATATCTTTAGTCATTAAAAAATGTATACACAGGCTGGGCCTGTAATCCCAGCACTTTGGGAGACCGAGGCGGGCGGATCACCTGAGGTCAGGAGTTCGAGACCAGTCTGGCCAACATGGTGAATCTCTACTAAACATATAAAAATTAGCCAGGCATGGTGGTGGACACCTGTAATCCCAGCTACTTGGGAGACTGAGGCAGGAGAATTGCTTTAACCCGGGAGGCAGAGGTTGCAGTGAGCTGGGACCATGCCACTGCAGTCCAACCTGGGCAACAAGAGCGAAACTCCTTCTCTAATAATAATAATAATAATAATAATAATAATAATGTATGCCGATATTAAATCCCAATAACTCGTATTGGAATCACTAACTGATTTGGGGATGTTTTTATTTTCTTAAGAGGAATGGCAAACCAACAAGATCCCAGTGCTGCCAGCTATTCAACTATCCCGCTTAAATGCTGTTTGAAAGTGCATCAGTCTTTATTCATGCTCACAGCCTGACATCCTTCTTTTTAAATGATTTATCAAATGCCTGTTTTGATCTTAAAATAAATGTATCCTAGACTAAGGCATCTCATCAGTTTCAGCCTGAGACAGTCATCTTGCTCTTTAATCAATGAAGAGTATGGATATAAATATGTGTCTAAGAGCCTGTATGTACCCTAGTTTAGGCATGGAGCTGCTAGTGATCTATGCTAAGGGAGAGGAAGAAAACACTGTTGTCTAGCAGTCACATTCCACAAGGAAGTTGCTGAAACTCCTTTCAGCTTACCTTCTCCATGTGTGAGATGGAGATGGTTCTCTTTTCTATTGGCTGTTTTTCCAACAAGAATTGTAAGAGTTGGCTTAATAATAATAATAAAGTAATAATAGTTAATAAGAAGGCATGCCAAAGGAGCTAGTAGCAATTTAGTACTTTTGGAGACAGTTTCATTTAGTGACCTTTCAAAGTCTCCCCTCCCCACAAAAATATCCTAACCAAAAAAAAAAAAAAAAAAAATTTTACAGGTAAATTTCTATACAGGAAACATGTATCCCAGCTCCATCCTTACCTCCCACTCAACTCACAATGGACACAGTCACACGTTTGTGTGCACACACCCAGCACTTTATGTCCCCCCTTGCTTGCTTCCTTCCTTCCCTCCCTTATCCGATAATGCTAAAATTTGACTGCCCATCCACTGAAAAATAAAAGAAGGAAAATTGGAAATACCTGGGAAGATGCAATAAGCAATGGGAAAATGTCATAAATAAAGAAAAAGGAAGACAAATGAGAAAGAACAAGGTGGGGAGAAAGAAATAAAAGAGTAAGAAGGGGCAGCAACATGAGAGCCACGGGGAGACAGAACTGTAAAACTGCTGGCTTCAGTGTTCAGCTGGCTTCATAGCCCTTTTAATTCTCTGTGAACTTTTTGTCTCCGTTTCTTTAGATATCTGAATACTTCTAAATTATGACTTGTATCAGAAAGTCAGTTGCTTCCTTTTTAGAAATTAGTAGTAATAATAATAATAACAATAATAAATAATGCCTTAACATTTTCCTATCAACAGGTGACTGAACCAGATAATCTGTTGGGATCACACATGAGTGAAGGAAATTCAGTACATTCATATATTTTTTAAAGTAGATAAACAAGTGAACAAGCAAAACAAAATCTATTTGTGTGCAGACTGTGGAGTGATTTTTCCTTCACATTTATCTTTTGATTTAATATTTCCTTGAGGTAGTTGGTGCTTCCGCTTGACAACAGATCAGTGTTCACACCAACATTGAGGCAGAGAGCAGGGCCAGGCTGGGAATGATCTGATGCATACCTTCATAGCCTTCCAATAACTCATCCCATGGGAAGAGACAGTGGGACATTCAAGTCTGTTCATGGGAATGGCTAACTGCTGACAAAGAAAGGAGGCCCATGTGGTCGTAGTGGGCAGTACCTTTCACTCATAAAGTTCTCAGTATGGTGCACATGCAATGCCCAAGGTGAAAAAGTTGCAATAAAGACAGGATGAAGTCTAAAAGAGATTTTTAAACTAAACTCCTTGTAAAATTTTGAGAGTTCAGAGACTGACACTTCATAGCCAGTGCTCACGGGGTGTAAATATTTGCTCTACTATGGGAGCATGATAGGTTATGAAAATAACAGAACGTCTTGAGCAGCAAGCCAAACGAATCTGTATTCAAATAGAGAAATGAGACAGAATATCACTTTTATGGGACATTCAACAGAGGCTCCCAAAACAGAAGGAATGACTATTGCAATATTGGGAGCTGAGGGGACAATTGAAATGCAAGCATGAAACACTGCTATGGCCTCCGAGCATCAGTAGAAAGGGAAGCAGTAAAAGGGCTAAGTGTCTTGGTTATAGATTTAGCTCTATCTCTCCCAAATAAACGAGCAATTAAATAAATGTACAGTGCTTGCTATGCAAGTGAAACTTCAAGAAGAAGAATCCAGCACCCTCTTCTAAATACAGTATATTCTACACATTAACCACTTCTACAAAGAAATTCTACAACGACACTATAAGAAGAGACTTAAGGAGGTTAGGATTCCCAGCATGGGATTAGAGGAAAGGGTTAAAACAAGAGAAGTATTGTTTTGTTGGTAGGATATGGCCTCAGGAGAAATAAATGGCAGTTTCTTCAAGACTGAGGAAGAAGACATATCTTTTAAGATAATATAGTAATACGGAGCTACTTAAAAACTAATAGTAAACATAAAAGTAATATTAACTGGATAGATTGCAAAATAATGTTGGCTTCCTAAAATCAAAAAGTTAAACTACATCATCTACTTCTGTTGCAACTGCATCCTTTCATTAAAACATAGAAATTGAGTTTAAATATTCCACCAAATTTTCTGTTTGATTAGCAATTCTTGATATCAACAAATATCTGTTTACTTAGGACTGGTGGTTCTTTCTGTTCTTGTGTTTTTGTTTCAATAAAGTAATTATTCTTATGCATTTAGTCACTGAAGCCATTAACTTTATGGTGAAGTGCCTTCTACCATAGAGTTAACGTAATTGATCACTACAGACAGTGAGATCTATAAACAACCTCTGAAACAGAGAAATGACCTATAAATCTTTCAGACAGGTTTTGAGATCTGGCATTACATTTCCATATTATCAGGTAGGCAGCCTAGAAACAAAACACTGAGAAATAACATGTAAACTGTCTACCACTAATAGCACTGAAGCTGGCTTTTTGCTCCATAGTCTTCTATGTGTAAGTACTGTAAAATCCTCACAAAACACCCTTCATCCATACACTAGACATTTGTGCCTAGAATCACCTCTAATTTCAAAAAGGGCACAGAAAAAAGTCAGACTGAATTTTTGTCAGGATATTTAAAATAAGAAATATGAATTTTGCCCTAAAACATTGTTAATGTAGACCATGAAACATCAATAGTTGCAAAAAAATAGAAACTTTCTCCAAAAAAGATATATATTTTTTCCCTCAGGAAAACAAGCACAAAAGATGAGAAATCTAGCTGCTCAGAGTGCATAGAATGAATTCCATGTTCCTTTATGAGTTTCTTCCATGAGTGTCCTGCTAGCTGAAGCCCAGGTGATCTACTTTGGGATAAATGACTTTAATGTGAATAACTGGCCATAGTGTAGATAAGTTTCCATAGACTCGGCCAGTTCTGGTTCTAAACTCTTCAGTTTAAAACTTCCCATGGTGAGCTAGAGAAGCTGGAAGTAGTAAGTAAACTATGTCCTTTATTTTTATTCCTTTAGCAATTCTGTTTCTTCTGCATGCTAAATATATTATTTTTATTTTAATAGTTTTTTGGGGGTATCGGTGGTTTCTGGTTACATGGATAAGTTCTTCACTGCTGATGTCTGAGATTTTAGTGTACCAATCACCCGAGCAGTGTACACTGTACGCATTACATAGTCCTTACCTCTTATTCCCTCCCGATCTTCCCTCGTGAGTCCCCAAAGTCCTGTTTGTTTGTTTGTTTGTTTTTTGAGAGGGATTCTCACTCTGTTGCCCAGGCTGGAGTACAGTGGCATGATCTCTGCTCACTGCAACCTCTGCCTCCCGGGTGCAAGATATTCTCCTGCCTCAGCCTCCTAAGTAACTGGGACTACAGGCATGCGGCACCACGCCCGGCTAATTGTGGTATTTTTTATAGAGACAGGCTTTCGCCACGTCACCCCGGCTGGCCTCTAAGTCCTGAGCTCAAAGTGATCCACCCACCTTGGTCTCCCAAAATGCTGGGATTAGAGGCATGAGCCACCACACCCGGCTCCCAAAGTCCATTATATCATTTTTATGCCTTTGCATCCTCATCCTGCTAAATATTTTAACGAATAATGTAGGGTTTGCTCATCAGCTGTTATTAAATTCCTTAGTGATTCAACTTTGCTTAGAGTTGATAAAGGAAAATAAAATGCTCACTATCAATCATGTCTGATCTGGATGATCTTGTGCCTTCAAAGAACAACAGCAACAGAAGAATTAAGCTATAGAGGACAAGAGAGAGTGGACTATACACCTTTTGCTTGGATCCATCCTTACTTCTGCTTCTCTGGCTGTTTTTTCCTCATCCTATCCTTTTGGTATGTCTTCTACCTTCCCTATAAATAGTGACCCTCTTGTGTGAGCCTCTTTCTGAGGAATCTCATTTGCTCCTGTAAGCTTGGTCATTAACCTTGGTGTGAAGGTTTCTAATTTGACATCTCCCTCTCTTCTCTCTTTTGCCATCCAGATGTACTATATTAACTTTAAACACAGAATATTCCCAAATAAGGATCACCATTTTGACCCACAAACCTGCATTTTTCTCTCGCCTTCCTGAAATCTTGTTTGAAAGTCACTCTCGGCCGGGCGCGGTGGCTCACGCCTGTAATCCCAGCACTTTGGGAGGCCGAGACGGGCGGATCATGAGGTCAGGAGATCGAGACCATCCTGGCTAACAAGGTGAAACCCTGTCTCTACTAAAAAATACAAAAAACTAGCCGGGCGAGGTGGCGGGCGCCTGTAGTCCCAGCTACTCGGGAGGCTGAGGCAGGAGAATGGTGTAAACCCGGGAGGCGGAGCTTGCAGTGAGCTGAGATCCGGCCACTGCACTCCAGCCTGGGCGACAGAGCAAGACTCCGTCTCAAAAAAAAAAAAAAACCAAACAAACAAACAAACAAAAAAAAGAAAGTCACTCTCGTCCCACTGCAGCATAACATCCCCCTTAGGTCCTAGACCTACTCAGTCATTTAGTCACATTAGCAATACTTCCAAAATCTCTGTCCAGTTTACATCTCTACCATGCTGACTTCCACTGCCTGCTTCAGGTTATCGTTATCTTTCACCCTGATCACTACTGTCGCTTTTTCATGGTTACCCTGTCTCTGATATGGTCCATCAGCAGTTTCACTGTTACATTGGTTTTAGGCGATCCCTAGACTTACATACACTTGTTAAACCAATACTTACTGGTGCCTACTCTGTTTTAGGGCTTTCGAAGTGAATGAAACAAGATCCCCATCTTAATGGATTTTATGTGCTACTGTCATAGATTAAATTTACTAACTCTTCTGCTTAAAAATCCTTGATAACAATTCATTCTCAGAGAGGATAAGGTCCCCAGTTGCAGTGGTGTGCAAAGCCCTTAACAGTCTAGCTTCGAACACATTTCCGGTCCCATTATCAAAGCCAACCTCATCTTCTCACCCTGATTTTCTAGATAGATTATTCTAACTGCCATTGCCTGAACATGCTTTTGCTTACATGTTCCCTCCTGCACCTCTTTATTTCCTTGTAAAATTTCTAATCAAACTTTAAGACTGAGGTTGAGATTTTCACTTTCTGTGGTGTTTTCCTCAAGATACCAGCCAGGCTGAATTGATTTTTCACTTTGTGGTTATGTTTGTTCACGCTTCTATCACCACCCATATTCACAGAGTATTATGATTCTTTGCTTATCTATCTCTCCTACCAGGCTGTTAGTTTCTTAAAATGATGCAGTCATCCTTGTATCCTGAGCCACTACCAAATTTTCTGCCACAATAGGAACTCACTAAGGGTTTGTGTGATGACCAAGATGAAAGGAAGAAGAGAAAGATAAAGAGAAGAGTGAACAGAAAGTCAGGGGCCCGGAAGTCTACAGGGATGAAAGTATTAGCAATAAAATAGTTAACGATCTGTATTCTTCACTCAGTAAATGCTGAGGATTAGGTGTCATTGTTAACTGATAGCTAAGAGGAAAGGCGCTGATTGTCCTCAACTGACCTTTCATCAGTTCAGTGATTCATTTTCTTAGGTTGACTTTTCATAACAGGGAATCTTTGCTTTCCCACAACTCTGACAGCATGATGGGAAGGAAACTATATATACATCATTTACTAAAAAACAAAAATTGTAACTCCTTTTTCAGATCATGGATTTAGGTATAGAAGGAGGAGGAGGAAAAAGAGGCAATAAAAAAAGAAAGAGATGGCAATAAAAGTCTTGGAGGGTCAATAAAAGATTCTGCCAGGACTCAGAGGATTTATGTATAGATAAGGCATTTAGGGGGGATTAAGAAATAATGTGCTATGGTTGGTCTTGCTACTATCAGCTGTAAATGATAGAAATACCAGGAAGCAGGGCATTATTTATAGAAGAGACCATTTCAGTTGCTGTGTGAATTTCAGGAGAATTAATGTTTGGTACTTTAACCAGTGAGATAGTTGGAGTTCTCCCCTGGCATTCCATCCATTTTGCTCTGTACACATTAGTAAACAAGCAGCTAAATAGTCGTGGAAAAAAGATGTACGAATATGAAAGTTTTCTGACATTTCAAATATAGAATCGCCTTGTATACTATTATATGAAACTAAGCCTCATAGACTATGGAATAAAAGGTGTTTTATTTCTGCTTTAATTCCATGAGGTCTTACATTAAAAAGGAAATAATAACAGCTCATGTTTATTGAGACTGCTCCCTAAATACATTATTTAATCTGTAAATATTAATTACAATTTCACTTATTAGGATAGCTTATAAATTTATAATTTATCTGCATTTACTAACAGGTGACACATGTAGTAAATAAGGAATTCTGCCTCTCTCTCCATCTTTCAGGATACTACCAATGTAAACATTTTCTCAGCAGGAATGGGAAGCTAAGCTCTGTTATACTTAACCCATGTCCATATAGAATTTACAATTAGTTTAGTTTAAAATCTGGCATTTTCTTAGGTGAATGGTGTGGGATATTCATTCTCTTGAAACAAATACCCAATAAGTTTAAATCATTCTTTTATAAAGACACATGCATGTGTATGTTTACTGCAACAGTATTCAGAATAGCGAAGACATGGAATCAAGCTAAATGCCCATCAAATAATAGACTAGATAAAGAAAATGTAATACATATACACTATGGAATACTATGCAGCCATAAAAATGAACAAGATCATGTCCTTTGCAGGGACATGAATGGAGCTGGAGGCCATTATCCTTAGCAAAGTAACACAAGAACAGAAAACCAAATACCATATGTTCTTATTCATAAGTGGGAGCTAAATAATCAGAACACATGCACACATAAAGGGGAACAACACACTGGTGCCTATCAGAGGGTGGAGGGTGGGAGGTGGGAGAGGATCTGGAAAAAAAAGTAATGGGTATTAGGGTTAATAACTGGCTGTTGAAGTAATCTGTACAACAACCCCCCATGACAGACGTTTACCTTTGTAACAAACCTGCACATGTAACCCTGAACTTAAAACTAAATTTTGTTTTTTACAAAAGAAAAACAATTTGGTGTCTGAAATGGTGTAAATAAAAAAGATACCTCAGTATTAAAAAAAAATTTAAACTTTTTTGACTAATGTAATAATTACTGCTCAGAGCAATGAACTCAATGCTATAAAAATGCATCTGAAGCTTATAAACATCACTCTTGTACAGATAGAATTTTCTTTCTTTCCTTTTTTTTTTTCTTGAGACAAAGTCTTGCTCTGTCACCCAGGTTAGAGTGCAGTGGTGTGATCTCGGCTCACTGCAACCTCTGCTTCCCAGGTTCAAGCGATTCCCCTGTCTCAGCCTCCCAAGTAGCTGGATTACAGGTATGTGTCACCACGTCTGGCTAAATTTTTGTATATTTAGTAGAAATGGGGTTTCCCCATGTTGGCCAGGCTGATCTCAAACTCCTGACCTCCTGATCCACCCACCTTGGCCTCCCAAAGTGCTTACAAGCATAAGCCACCGTGCCCAGCACAGATAGAATTTTCTTAAATCGAGAGTTACCAAAACATGACAAAGAAATTCAAATGAGGCCTCATTTGAATTTCTGAGGTCATAGGTAAGATTGATTTATTTTTCCTGGTCATAGGCAATCCAGGGAAAACATTGATTTATCTATGACCCCGGATGTTCTCTCTTCAGAAAATGCCAGCTTCGATATTTGTCAACAACATAAGTGGTAAGAAATATTTCATTTTCTATTCTTTTTGATAAAATATAGCCAATTAGGGAAAAAAGGTAAACAATTACAAAAATATTTTAATAAAGGTATCTTACCTATGACCCACTTGTCATAGATACATGACATAAGTACATAAGAACAGAGCATCTTTAGATTCTTTAGTATTTCAGATCAAAATTCACCGAAGCATCAGCTTTAGGAACTTGAAATAACCAAGGTAATGACAGAGGTAAAAGGAGAAACTTCCATGGAGAAACATTGTTATGTTATGATAATTTAGCATCTTTTTCAAAAAGTTCTTAAAGTAATGTTTTAAATGTTTTAATGTTGTAAAATGTTTACAACTGTAAGCATATAGGCATAGGTTATATTGTTATGTCCTGGTGTTTCTGGAGACAGTCTCCCAATCCATAGAGCAGGAAGATATTTGTTGCATCTCTGTCTCAGTCTCTTGCTCTTTTACGCACTATTTTAAGGATAGATTTTCATTTGATGTCATTAAACTTTATCAAAATTTGGCATACCTCTCCTTTGATTAATAATTCTCAATAGACATATTTTAAATATAATTAATTAACCTTGGATCAGAAGAAATTTTTGAGGGCTTTAGATTATAAATTTTAATACTCTAATAAGCAAAGAATCTTTTAATTAAATGTTAGAGGATTCCTTTTAAAATTATGATGTCTTACATAAACCTTTGGCAATATTAATGAAAAACAATTATTATATAATCATCATGATGGTAAATTAATCAGTTTTTACTCTTTTGTCTTCTTCTAGTTCTTTTCATACATATAGATGATACAAATATTTCTTGAATATTGGTACCAGTGTATGTTCTTGTTATTTCAAAAATTACATTTGCCATATCATAACTATTTAGGTAAATCTCTTAAAAATGGTACCAAAGCTAGTCAATGCAATCATTATCTGAGTGATAATGAGATCAAGGCAAGAGAAAAATTGAACAGCTTATATATAATAAAATCTGTTCTTGTCTCTGTAATGATCAACAATAAATTCTACTCATAGAATAAATATATTGCCCATGTGAGTCATCCTTGTTTAAACATTGTCTTATATCAAAACATAAATGAGCTATTATTTTCATATCAGTGTGAGTATAGGGGTTAATTTAAACTATTTGAAAATCTTAGGGGGGAAATGGATATGATCTAGCATCAGTATTTTGGATGCTTTATGACATCATTTCATTGTTTAATGTATTCGCTTATTTGAAAGCAAAAAAACTATTCAGTTAATACTTTCAAAGCTCTAGGAATATGTGTCAGTTTTTAAGTGCCATTTAGACAATAAACACTAAATGGCTATCATTCCCTTTCTCTCAATAAGTTTGGGTGGCCTCAACTCAAGTGTTTATTTTAGCAGTGATTCCATAAGCAACACACAAGCCTGGTCTATGATGATACGGCTTAGTACTTTCAGGACCACCTTCTGGTGTACTAATTGTTCATCTATTAAGTGCTCACCTTTACATGACATGAGAATGTTAATCTGGAGGCAGGGCCATAACTGAAAAAGAAAAGTATGCTCTACCCATGAGGCAGCTCACTGTTGCACTTAAATCAAGTAAGTAACTCAACCCACATTTTGTATTTCACATGGTAACATTGTTGTATGATTATATAATTGTCCTGTGAAGTTTATCACATTACAGTAAATAAATTATGTTGTCAGATAATGGTCGTTGACAATCATTAAACTTTTGCTAAACACATGGTTTGTTAAAGATTATCTTGGGCCCTCAGATAATGAATTACTTCTGAGTTCAATCATTTCCAAATTAAAGATAAATTCCCCTCAAGGTGTTTTGAAATTTCATGAGATGTTTCAAAATTCTTTATAGCATTAGAATAGTAATGTTGTGGCTTTAATTAATATTTATCTTTATTGAACAGGTGCAACAAGGACATTGATGATGACACTGCATTTCAAATTTCTCTATGTGGGATTCCTATTCTAGACAGTGCATAACTAATCCAAAATTTTGGCTCCATAGTTATAAAAGATAATAAATAAAGTATCAACCAACATAATCTACCACATCTAACTCTAGCTTTAAACAAGTAAATTAAAAAGTTCAGATATTAAGAGAAATGACCATTCTACTAGCCATAACAACATACCATTTTAGTTTTCCATGTCATTTAACATGAGCCATTATCAAATATTTGGAAATACATGGAACTCCAAGAACTATTATTTCCCCAATTTCCTAGAAATAATTTTAAAATATATAAATAGGTATTAAAAGTTCATGGTATTATTATTGTAAGTCTAAGACATATAGTCTATGATCCAAGAATGGTTTTGTTATACTTCAAATTTTTAACTTTCAGAAACACTTATAACCTTTCAAAAAGATGACCCTGAAGATTCTAAAAATACCTAATTTTATTATCTGAGATAGTTAATAAAACCCCCAAACCAGGTAACAACTAAAAGGTATTCATGAGTTTCTATAGATAATGTACTATGAATTAGAATTTGTAAAACTGGCTTTTAGTTGAAAAGCACAATTAAAAACATATATTTTAAAACCTATAATAGACACCAAGTTTCCAGAAGCAAATATAAGCCTAAATTAGGCTGTCTATGTGGATTCTAAACTAAAAGCCTAGGGGAGTTTTATAGCACTCAAAATACTATAATCAAGACCACATATATAAATATTAAACTTCACACAAAGGAAGCATAATGAATCTAATATATACCAAAAAAGAAACTAAATCCTAAAATGCCCTCCTAAAGTACATTAGCTAATAATGAATAAATCTAAATGCTGAAGAAAGGATGTATGCCTTCAATAAGAAAAGTACTTTTTTCCATATTTGCTTCTACATGGTAACTTCAGACCACTCTTGCAGTTTCTTTGTATTTCTTGACAGACATAAAGCACCTACATCATTAAAAATTTTCCAAACCCATTTTTACCATATATAACTGTGTAAAAGGTGGCACATTTTAGAGATTATGTTTATACCTATAATTTGTGGGTGAGGCAGATCAGACAGTAAACTGAAATAATAAAACTTTAAAATAACAATTTTACTTGAAGCAACAATTTCTGTACTCAAAACTCTCAAATCCAACCCCAAGATTTCTTTATCAAAGCTGCCAAATATTTCTAGGAGAAAAAAAATCAATGAATTTACCTTCCATATTTTCTAGAAGAAAGTCAAACATTCCACAACTTGATAGTTTCCAATTCAATCTTCCTTTATTATAGGAGTGTTTGTAGGAAGTGGGATAGGGGTTGCACGGAGATTAGTTTATAGACCCCCAGAGGAAAGCTAACCCAGAATGGAGGCTTGTTGTCTTCACACTCACCTCTTCCTTCATCAGCTAAGAGTGAGAGACCAGTGACCACACATAATACCTCTGTAACTCCCCCTTAACAAATGTTTAGAAAGCTAGTCTTGACAGAAACTGATTACAGGGATAAAAATCACACCCCCTTGTCCCCTCACAACAAAGGGCTCAACAATGAGAAGATTAAAAGACAGGCTTTGAAGTGGTTTACTGTCCCATTGGTCTTTAAAGTCAAAGTAGGCAAAAGTTTCTTCCCCTCATTAACTTTTCAGCATCTTGTTTAAGCGGACTGGAATATTCTAAGATCACACAGTGCCTAAAATAGATTTGTTGGAGAACTTCTGAGCCAAAATTATTTGAAAAAAAAAAGTTATATAAAATAAACTGGAATTGCCAATTCACCAACTAATGATTGGAGCAGTTGAGAGTGTTAATTTAATGAAATGGGTATTAAGTTTTGTGTTATCATCAATTACAATTTAACTTACATATTCCTGCACAAAATTTAAGAGTTTTTTCCTTTTTGTGAGACCTGATTCTACAGAGAGAGTTTTCATACACTTGCCCTCAAAACACTCTGGGAGTTTTAAGTGGATGATTTTGTTGTTGTTGTTCTCGGTTTAAATCTCTACTTTATAAAGAAGTCGAGGACTAGTGTGCTTTTCCTTAAGCATGCATGAAAAACTATAGGTCAACACGCAAGGAAAGTAGAACAAGCAGCTATACTCTGCTTGGTAATCATATAAGACCCAAATGAAGGAAAAAATATGGTTTGTCTGGCTTCTTAATTTGTGTTACGTTCTGCTAACATCTGTCTGTGTGTTTGGATATTTCATTATGTAACCATATCATTTCTCCAGAAACTCTCACCATCCTCGGCTCCTAGACCCTATACTGTCTTGGGTTTTTCATTTTCTCCTAGTTTAGCTAGTTTGTCAAGGCTTTGCCATTGGCCCTCTTTGTTTATGTAATGATGTATTATTTTCCTTCCCCCAGTGTAACCTCCCAGCACATGCACCTTACCCCCTGCACACGCAGAACTGGATGACTGTCTGGTCCCTGAATAAGTCTGTTCATTCCCTTTGGGTCTTTCCTCCTGGCATTCCTACTAGTTGGAACAGTCTCTTATCACAGTGCATTTTCAGCCTAGGTTGCATACCAGAATCATCAAGAAAGGAGAGGAACCATTCCATAAAATATTTTATAAGCAACCCAGGTGATACAGTTGATTCAAATATTCAGCCATGGTTAAAAACCACAAAAACCTATTAACATTCTCCCTATCTCTACAAACCCTGATCACAAGCCCTTCAACCAGGTGTCCCTTCCATCTTTTGAAGTCCCTCTTCTTGCAAATTTCTAGTGATCCTTTCCAAATTCTTCATTATATGCAAACTTCTGCCAGCCCTCCTACTTGCTGGTAAGCTTGGAAGAGGAGAGGTGACAGTTCCCCTCCCTGCCTTGTTTTCAAATCCCATTGTTCCCCAGAAGCATCCCTGCTGATTTGCTTGATGCAGGCCACTGAAACACAGGATAGGGACCATTTAAATATCCTCAATGTCCTCAACAGTCTGGGTCAGTCCAGCAAGTTCTTTCTTCCTTTCCCAGATGGTAGCTCCAGTGTAGTAAATTGAGTACTAAGCAGTCCCAAGTTGTGTCTCTCCCAACACTATCATCTCTAATTGGCTCTGGGCAAATTCTGCTTCATTTCCTGTTTGGTTCTTGCTAGAGACTCTAGTTTTACTCTAAAATCTCAGTCCAGTCACTGGGGTTTAGACAGTTATACATCGATGCCAGCATTGTCCCTTTATATTCTCTGTTGTTGCATTCTAGCCCCCTATGAGAACCTCCCTATTCTCCTTTGAAAACTTTTGCTAAAACTTCTTGAATCTCTTGGCCACATGGACCATGGACCTTGATGGACTCTCTAAGCTGTTGGTCAGCTGGAATACAAAATAGAATATAGAGGAACCACAAAGCTTATTGTGTCCATGCTCCTCATTTTGTAAATCAAAAACTAGGGAATAAAAAGGGTTTAATAAACTGACCAAGTTCCTGGAACAGGCTAATAGCAGAACCGGAAGTCAGATTTCCTAATTTCTGATGATATAATCTTAATTATCAGGAGGGTTCTAGAATGAACTTTTTCCATTCCAGAGTCATAGAATGGAAAAAGGAAGAAAAATACCATTGATTAAGTGCCCACTAGAGACAAAAATTTTGCATAGGTTACATCATCTAATTCTCATCATAACCATACGATACTGATAATATTTGCAAATTTTAAAGAAGAGGAAACTGAGAATCAACAAACTTAATGTTTTCCCCAAGTTCACATACCTAACATATAATAGACACAGATTTGGAACTCAAATATATCTAGTTCTGAAGCCTCTGGATTCTTTATTTTAACGCACCGCCCCCCAACTCCCCCCCCAAAAATTGGAAAGACAATCTAGTAAGAACTCTTAACTAAGAACTTCATTGAATACAATCCCTGAAATTGAATCTTCTGATTTTTATTTCCCCCATCAAATTCCAAATTTCAACATATAAAATGTTTCTTTGGGCATTTTCCTTTACTAAATATCAATATGACTATGGAATATAAAAATTCAATAAACATAGGTAACATTATTGGATGAGTTACTAGAAGCCGTTGCCCATGTTTATTATTCCCTATAAATAATATCCAATTTATTTTATTCATAGCACTGTCATTAAACATTAATTAATTTTCTGTTCTCTTCACTAAAATGTAAAATCCACTAGAGCAGGGACCAAAGGGAACAGGAGCTGCAGCAAACGTTGGTTCCTACGTGTATTATCTTTGTCACAAATCTGAGGGGAGTGTTTCCAGTAGAAAACTGGAATCTGGAGGTGCAGAGAATCTCAGCGTGCTTAGGACATCCAGTTCTGTGGGTTGGTTTCCCCAGATACCAAAAACATGCTTCACAATTTGAAAGCATGACAAGCATCGCTAACTTGCATAGTTAGAACTGACCAAATTTACAATTCTTTGAAATCACCATCTGTGAAATGATGCGGACTTGAGGAGATGAAAGAAAATTTACTCCAGATTAGATTAAATATTTTTTAAAGAAATTAAAAAAAATTTAAAAAAATTTTTAAAAAAGAAATTTTAAAAGAAATTTCTTTTTTAAAAAGAAATTTAAAATTTAAAAAAAAATAAATTTAAAGAATTGTTAAATTTTTTTTTAAAGGAACCCTGTACAATCTATTCTTCCTCAACTGTATTTTTTTAAAAAATAATGAATATACATCTTGGCAATGTTAATGATTATAAAATAAATTAAATTACACACATACAGTAGTCCCCCTTTATCCACCATGATATACAAATATTAAATGAAAAATTCCACAGGTAAATAATTCATCAGTTTTAAATTGCCATGGTTCTAAGTAGCATGATGAAATCCTGCTGTCTTGCTCCATTCCACCCAGGGTGCGACTCATCCTTTTGCCCAGTGTATCCATGCTGTATACACTACCTGCCTGTCAGTCACTTAGTAGGCATCTTTGTTAGCAGATAGATTGTTTTGGTATCACAGTGCCTGTGTTCAAGTAACCCTTATTTTACTTAATAATGGCCCTAAACTGCAAGAGTAGTGATGCTGGCAATTCGGATATGCCAAAAAGAAGCCATAAATCTTTAGGTGGATACGTGAACATTCACGACTTAGTAAGGAAAGAAAAAAGAAGGTATGCAGAGGTTGCTAACATCTGCAGTAGGAATGAGTCTTCCACCTGTGAATTTGTGAAGAAGGAAAAGGAAGTTTGTGCTAGTTTTGCTGTTGTACCTCAAACTGCAAAGGTTAAGGCCACATCAAAAAGTTATGCATTCATGATAAATGCTTAGTTAAGGCAGAAAAGCCATTGAATGTGTGGGTGGAAGACTGCAACCAGAAAGCTTTGAGCCCATAGGAAGATACCAGCAAGGGATCCCCTGAAACAAGTGACACCCAGAGGCTTACTGCAAGTAAGGGATGATTACACAGACTCAGGAATATAGAAGGTCAACAGTAGCCTAAAGCTATCTTGTAATGCCTGTGCCATTCACCTCACTTCATCTTATCATGTAGGCATTGTATCATCTTACATCCTAAGAGTGAATACAGTACAGTGAGATATTTTAAAAGAGAGGCACATTCACATAACTTTTATTACAGTATTTTGTTATAATTGTTCTATTTTATTATCATTTATTGTTAACCTGCTATTGTGCCTAATTTAGAAATCAAACTCTATCATAGGTATGTATGTATAGGAAAAAACAGTATATATATAGCAGGGGGTCCTCATCCAACATCCTGATACTGATCCGTGCCTGTTAGGAACCAGGCTGCACAGCAGGCCAGTGAGCATTACCGCAGTATTAGAGTCTCATAGGAGTGCAAACCCTACTGTGAACTGCGCATGGGAGGAATCCAGGTTGCCTGCTCCTTATGAGAATCTAACGCCTTGGAAACTGTTCTGCATCCCTCCCCTGCCTCTCCCCCCAGTCTATGAAAAAACCGTCTTCCATTCAAGGCACTGGTCCCTGGTGCCAAAAAGTTTGAGGACCACTGATATGTAGGGCCTGGTATTAAATGCAGTTTCTCGGGGTTTAAAAGGTATCCACCACAGAGAAGGGAGGACTAGTGCATAAACTTGATGTCCTAACAAATTATTTAATGATTTATGATCTTCTGCAATTTTGGTTAATGTCCTTAGCACAAATACTATTTTATGTCATTTTAAAAATTGTTATTACAATCATAATTAATATTCATATTTGAAAATATTTTATTTTGCATGATTCAGATTCACAAGATAAAAAAGCATAATTCATTTAATATGATCTGTAAAGTAACAGTTTTTCTAAGTCATTATCACTTGTTACATTTACATAGGGCAGTTAGATGGTGATCATAGTAAATCTCCAGGACATATAAAGATATTTAATGTGTCGTGTAGAAATAAACTGCCTCACCTTGTATTTAATGCAAAAAAATCACCAGAGTGATGTCCATTATTCATGTAATGTAACAATTTTGCTGACTAAAACTGCATACGACAAGATCATGATAGTGAAATTTCAGGCAAAAAAAGCCAAATAAAACACTTTCTGGATTAATTCATATAGTATGTTCCTGTGAAATACATAGAAGTTTTCTATTTCTTAATGTTCATTCTCAAAACAAAATTTCAACTCCCCTCTTCAGCAGCCATCCTTTGTAGTATTTCCACAGTCATTGAAACGTTTGGCAGTGTACTTGGTTGAATTGCTCAGTGGAGACTGACTGCCGTGTCAATTTTTCATTCCACTTTTTATACAGTTCTTTCAAAGCTTTCACTAAGGTGATATCTTAAATCACAAAGCTTGGCCAAAAGAGAAAAATTCAAGGTTGTGGAGAAAATGATCATAATGTAAGATAAATGTTATACTGCAGACAGGAAACAAACTTAAAAATTGCTGTCCTATTAATCTCTTAATGGACATAACTGGAGGAGCTTCAAGAATAGCAAGATCCTCTATGATAACAAATACTTTGGGGACTTTTATATAGAAACAAATGGATTATACAACATCAGAAATGTCAAGGTCTGTGTATCTTATTCCAATATATGATATAAAAGCTATGAATGTAGAATATTTTATATATATATACATAAAATTCAATGTCACTTCAAGATTGGCAGAAAATGTTATTTGAGCTTGGACGACTTTCATCTATTAATTAATGCTAACTTATTATTGTTTATCAACAGGGGTCTTAACAAAGAATTTTTCTTCTCTATCTTAAAAGATGATGGAAACAATAACAATTGATATTACTTGTAACATTAAAAAATTGGCTGGCTAGACATTCCATAGTGTACACAAATGTGAACTGCACTACTGCAGTGACTACATTCCTGAAAACAATTGGATACATAGCCTTACTGAAATCTTTATTAAGGAGTATTCATACCATTCCCTTGCATTATATTCCACTCTCAACTCACAATAATTCAAAATGATCTTTAAAAAAATTTACATAATCAAAAACACATATACATATCTATCATCATCATCTATCATCTAATCTATCTAATCTATCTCTCTGTTTTTCTACCTATCTATGCATAATTAAACATTAAAAGAAGCAAAATCAGCTTGTTTTAGTAGTTGCAATCACTTGAAATAGACTTATTAGATTCAGGAATAATTCAGTTAGATATTATGAAGATAAAGGTATTCTATCTTTCATTATGAAACTATTTGATGTTCCATTTTAAGTGACTACAAAAAGTCGATCTACTTCTTAAACCATTTTAATATCAACTAAAGAATACAGAACCCTGAGGTATGGACTAAGTTGATATTTAATAATGTAATTATCAATTCCCGGCACTGTATATTTTGTATATTATCTTGTTTTGCAATCATGGACCCAGTTTTTTTTAAGTAGTAAACATAAATGAATTAAACTCTGAATGACTGGACAAGTTTAGTAAGTTTTCTTAAACAGTTTATAAAACACTAGTATAGGTCTTTATTAAACACAAAACTTTTAGAATAGTTTGCCTGTCCTTAAATTCATTATATTTTAGATAGGCTGAAAAGTTCTATTATATTCTTCTTTTTCGTTGTTTTTTAATTAAGAGCGTGCCTTGCACTGTTGCCCAGGCTAGGTGTGATTATGGCTCACTGCAGTCTTGAATTCCTGGGCTCAAAAGATTCTCCCACCTCGGCCTCCTAAGTAGCTGGGACCACAAGTGTGTGCCACTGCACTCAGCTAATTTTTGTAGTTTTTGTAGAGATGGGGTTTTGCAATGTTGCCCAGGCTGGTCTCAAACTCCTGGGCCCAAAGAATCCACTTGCCTGGGTCACCCAAAGTACCGGGATTACAGGCGTGAGCTGCTGCATCTAGTCTTGTGCTATTACATTCTTAAATTGTTATTTCAATGTAATGTTTCAAAATAAATAACTATACCCATTATTCATTTTTGCTTTTCTATACTACCCTGCATTGAATAAAATATACACAATGCAAATGAAAATCGAACAAAACAACAAAAAACTACCTCAGGCTAATGGACTACAAAAGACTAAAAACATTTTTAAAGAGCTACCCCATTTTGTAACACAGCTATAAGAAAACAAAAAGATAGATGATAGTTAGATAGATACATAGAGATAGAGATGGCTCTCTAACTGGAATAAATAATATCTATAACTGACAATTTACTTGGAAACTGAACCTAATGATAATGTAGTAGTTTAAAAAGTATGTCAATATCAAAAACAGGTCAGTTTCAGTCTGTATTTTTTTTTTTAAATAAATAAAAAAGAAAGTTCAGTGAATAATGGTACGGTCAGACCACCTGCAAACGTGCAGCTACTTTTTAAGGTAGTGCCAAAGAACTTCTATCAACTATGCTTATTTAGAGCGGTAAAACAAGAGCATTACTTGGGACACCTTACACGCTGGTTAATGGTCAGCACCACTGATGTTACATGTGCTCCGTCACATTTAGAGCCCATGGTCTCTATGTGCCCACCAGAGAGCCTAAGAGTCACTGGGTGCTGGAAGAAAATATTATAGCCTGATTTTATATTATTCTTACAGGAGAAAGATGTCTAATATTATTGATGTTTAAAATGTGATTGACCCTGGCACCTAAACTTAGTGCATATGTCAGATGGTCAAGCCTTGCTTACTGAGGACAGAGACCCATGAGGGAAGAGGAAGAGTTTCATAAGGTAAAGGGATTGAGAGCAGAGATCGCACAGCTGTATTTGAGCTTTGAGCTTATTGGATATATTGTAGTTTGTGGGCAGCTGACTCAGTAATGGGTTATAGCATTCAATTTTAAGAAACTAGCCCTCACAATATGAACAGATGGCTTCAAGTTTCTTTCCAACAAACTAAAGATTAAGACAATGCTGACAATTCAAGCACAAGCCAATCTCATTAGATAAATTACAAGATAAACATTCTAATCAGGTCTGACAAGACTTAAACCAAAACTAAAAATGTAACAAACTTATTTGAAACATATATGGATAGGGGCTGGTTTTGTTGATAGACATTGCCCCGAGTGTGTGTCCATTGTACAGCATGTATATTCTGCCTTTGTGAGATAACTTATCTCCATTTTAATGGTCACTAAAATAATCAGTTTTATAAAAGATTTTGTAAAATAATGCCATGTATTAAATATATCTATTCCAGCTGAGTGCAGTGGCTCAAGCCTGTAATCCCAGCACTTTGGGAGGCTGAGGCCGGTGGATCACCTGAGATCAGAAGTTTGAGACCAGCCTGGCCAACATAGTGAAACCCCATCTCTACTAAAAATACAAAAATTAGCTGGGCATGGTGGCGCAAGCCTGTAGTCCCAGCTACTTGGGAGGCTGAGGCAGGAGAATCGCTTGAACCCGGGATGCAGAGGTTGCACTGAGCTGAGATTTCACCATCGCACTGCAGCCTGGGCGACAGAGCAATATTCTGTATTCTGTTCCCCCCAACCAAAAATATATATATATGTATATTTTTATATATAAATTATGTAAAATTTATATAACCTCTTAAGGA